>NW_028073411.1:13674495-14346048 GCF_014824575.4 Sturnira hondurensis | reverse complement strand
CTCTGACCCAAGGAATACAGGACCTATTTCTTGCTGGCCCTGCAGGATGGGCAGGTCAAGCCCAGTTTTGCTTCCTTCTGTTTGCGTTGAAGTAGTTATTCGATGAGTTCAGGAAATATCATATCACATTGCAATGCCTTTCCCTGGCTGAATGTCCTTCACCAGAAAGTCTAAAATATTCTTTTCCTTCTTGACCCCTCCACCACAGTAAGTTTCTAGTCAACTTCCCGAGTTTTGGGGGTTCAAGTCTATAATGAGGATACTAGACCCACAGGCAGGGTTATCATGAGAATTATTGGCATTATTTCTAAGGTGCTTGGCACAGAACAAGCTTCGACAATGGCTCCTGGCTGCCTCTTTTACCACAGGACTCCTGTTGCCCTGGGAGCTGTTTGTTGCACTAACCTGGTCTGGAAATACGGCATTTCTCCCCTAAGCAAATGTTTTACTAGCAAAGCAAAGAAATCTGAGACAAAAAGCTTCCCTGATTATTTCTAATGTTGCTTAGGCAGGTTGCCTTCATTCGCGACTACCTGGGCCCTCCGTGGGTTGATGTGTGTATTTTGCCACCTGCTGAGGCCTTATTTCTGTAGGCTGTGAAGAAAACAAGACTGCCCTAATTGGTTTGATTTTGCATTGTATCCAGGTACTCCTTCAATATTGAGACTGCTCATAATTGAATGTTGTGCTACCTAAGCTTGAATTATCAAAAAGTAAAAGGGATGCAGGGCCTGGACGAGACTGCAGCAAATTACAGGAGGCATCTTCCTGGGCTGATTGCTTACATATTTAATTGTATGTTAGTTAGAAGTTCTACAAGATGGCTGCCCAAAGAAATAGCAAAGGAACAGCAAAAAGGAAGACACTGCATGCGTGAATGTGTCGGTCTCATAGGGCAATTTCCCAAATTAAAAGATGTAAAAACAAACTCCATGAATACCTTTAGGGAACACTGTTGGGGCAATTGCCTAGAAACAGAGCAGACAGAAATACACGTTTTAAAAATCCGGACAGGCACCTACTCTGGGTTCCCAGTCCAGGTGACAGAATGCAGGGAGGCATTCAGCACATCCTGGTGGCACTGGGGCTGACCTTTGTCCCCATTGTTGTCAATCAATGCCTTAAGGCAAAGAACCGATTCTAATATTCTTGTTATTAAAACCCACTGATTCACTGCAACTTAGTGATTAAAATGCAAGCCCATTAGCCTGGAGAAGTGCTCACCCCAGTGTCTCTTTGACCATCATCACCATTCATCTGCGCCATTAGATTTTATTTATTCTCTGATCAGCTGTGCTCTTGCCTTGTCTTGGGCTGTTTGCTGTATCTCAGATGACTTCTCACCTGCCCGATCCCTTTACTCTGTATCTAAAATGCCCACTGGAGATTTGGTACTGATGCCATCCCCCATGGAAGAGAGAAGCTTCTTCAAATCAGATAGTCCCATCAATGATCCCTTTACTTGAACTTCTCCATCTCTATGGCCCTTTTCTTCTGAGACTAGAAACATGCTCCAATAGCCCTTTCATGTCTAAAACTAAAGCAAATGAGGAAAGAAGGAAGGCAGGGAGGAAGAGAGACAGAGATAGAACCTATGTTCTCGTGCTAAGTTAGTGGAAAGACCAATTCATGTTTCCTCAACTTTCTCACCTTCTGTTTCCTTTTGAACCTTTTGTACTGAAGGTTGTTCCAATCTCCAGGCAACTGCTCTGCCTCGTGTGAGGTCACCATTGCTAAGTCTGAGGAAGCTTTCCTGTACCCTGCCACAGGGACTATGTACGTACCACCCCTATCCCTTCCCCGAATCTGTCCTGTGCCTCATTTCCCTGACACCACAGTCCCTATTAGAACATCATTCTGCATTGTATATCCATGATAAACTTCAGGGCTGAGAAAAGCTTTGGGAGCACAAACAAGACAGAGGAGGGTGCTCCATAAAGTCCCTTGACTTTCTGGAACCTATTTCAGTATTGGCAGATGCTTGGTGGTGGCCCCCACAGGGCTCTTGTTAGCCCACAACTTGTGTTCATTTAGATCGGATCCTTCCCCATCTCTCGGTGATCTGGAAAACATTCATGCCTTGTCATCACCATCACAATGGAACACTGGGCCTGGACCTCTGCTATGCAGCCATGAGACTTGAAATAAATGGTCTTCAGGAGAAAGCTGAGTGGAATGAGCACCTCAGCAAGGAATGACAAGCACAGTAAGGTGGGAGAACACTTAAGGGACCAAATTCAGACCAGCAGCACAGCCCAGTGCCAAAACTAAGAACACTAGGACCAAACTAATTATCATTTTCATTTCACCCCTTACAGACTATGTGACCTAGGATGAGTTACCCCACTCCTCTGTGCCTCAGTTTCCTCTTCTGTAAAATGGGGGTAATAAAAGCTTCTACTATATAAGGTTCACGTGGGGATAAGTTAAAATGTGTAGAACTTTTAGAACATAATATATTTTCTGTCAGTAGCCAGCACTGTGTGAGGTATTTCATTTACATTGTTTAAAGAATTTAAATGATATCATCAATGCCATTTACAAAGGAATAACATTATCTGATGCCTATTCTTTTCAGTTGACAAATTCTCTGGACCTGCCATATTCTATTTGCTTCTCATAAGTACCTTATTAGCTACATACATCATTAACTAAAAAAGTGATTAGAGTCTAGGGCAGGACTTGAACTCAGCGCTTTGAGTTCAAGCACTAGCTTCATAGCTCCTTCCCACCACTAATCTCACTCTCCCTCTGACACTGATTTTCGATGAATGACAGAAATTTCGGAACAATATGACATACCCTGGGTCTGAGGTGGCGGAAGTGCTTCTAAGCAAGGCATCTCCATGTGGGGAACTGCCTCAAACAATGAGATTTGGCAATTTGACTTCTGGTCATCAAAATCAAATAGTGCCGGCTAACAATTCACTATGCACAGGCTGCCCTCAGCATTTCTCATCTCTGAGATGCAACGACTTTCTCCCTGCCCCCCACCAGTTTAACATTGCACTTTGAGAAATCGATAGCCCTTGCACAAGACTTTACAAGGAGAACCCTCCCTACCAATGGATATCGTATTTGTTCCAGATGCCCTATCCAGTCTGTAGAATGGCTTCATTTATCCCTCCAGTTTAGATCTAACATGAAATGTCGAGTTCAGATTGTTTACACCACGTCTGGGGACAGAGCCAAGACAGCAGCTATGAAGTGTGGCTGATTACAGAGCATCTCCTGGGGGCGGTTGAATGCCGAGACTGGATTCTGGCACACCAGCATTCCAATCTACCTGTTGGAACACGTGCCCTTCCTTCCTTTCCCCGACACTCTTTGCACTCTCTGCTGTAGCCAAAAGAATCTACTCATCGGTTCGAATCGCACATTTGGGCAGTGGCTTGTAAGTATCTCATTATACAATTTCAGGTCTATAATAATGTCATATTTATTTGCTTTTCCTTTAAATTATAATACATCTTGACTCTAAGCCTCTATTCAATTTCTGGATTGGTGAGAACATGTTCTCTCATGGGGCTTGGTGTCAGGATTCAGCAGGAGCTTTGTTGTAACCCACGGCTCCATTGGGCTCTCACTACCCTGCCTCCTGTACCCAATGTGTCTCCTTATCTCTCCTTGTATGAATGACAAGTTCGGTCCTCCCATATTTTCTCATCCTATTCCAGATGGTCTCATTGGTTTAAAGAACCACTGTCTCATCTCTAACACCTGAAAGACTGCCCGGCATGCAGGAGGCAACAAATAAGTGAGCAGAAGTGCTGTGTGAAGATGGTACATTAGTGCTATTACTTCCCCCTATTAGAAATGCAGATTCTTGACACTGATAGTTGGGATACCATTCCCTGGGCTTAAGTCACAGCTGTGGAGAAGCGGATTCTCCAAGATTTGAATGAGGCATTGTCGTTGCGGAGTCTCTGCTCAGCCATAGGCTACACAGCCTCTTCATCACCGTCGTACCAGACACACGGAGGGAACCGTGAACAGTGGCTAGCTCCACTCTTTAGAGGGGTTCCTGTGAGGTAATGCAGAGAACAGGCTGGAGGTGCTGGTGTAAGGAAGACCTGCTAGGAAGGTGTTTCCCTAGTTCAGGGAAGGGATGCTGAAAATCTGCACTAATGTCCTAACAGTGGGAAAGGAAAGGGGGGATGGTTGACTTTGGGATGCATTTCAGAGATAGATGGGGCCATGGGATTTTAATTATACCTCAGCTATAATCCCCTGTGATTTGTAGAGGAACACTGTTGATGGGGTGGGAAGATGTGAAGCATTCTGTGGTCCTATGATTTGGTGTCAGGCCTTCAGTGAGCCCATATCCTACAGCTGGGCCCTTCCCCATGCTTCAGAGCTCCCTTCTCCCTGTGGGTGAGACAGGAAAGCCACAGGGGACTGTGATTTACCACGTCCCTTCTCTTGGAGTAAAATCTCATGGACGTGTTTCCCCAGCCAAGGAGGTTTTCTCTGAAGCTGTCTCCCGCAATCCCTCAGTCACAGTGTAAGGGTTCCCACCAGGCTAGCGCAGCGGCTTCTGCTCCTGGTACTGGCTGGTCTCTCCACTTCTGGGGAGGGAAGTGATTTCCCTACCAGCTTGATTATCTGTTGGGTCTAGGAAGAGTTGTTGATTTTTAGTTGACTTCGCCTGTTTCGTTGTTATGAGGATAGGAGTTAAGATTTCCAAGTTCTCTGCATGTCAGACCAGAAACTGGAAGCCTTTCATTATATCTCTATGGTTATTGCTCAATGTTGGCTCCCGCACTGGAAAGGAAGTTCTGTGAAAGCAGGGATTTGGTTAGGGCTCTATTCCCAGGGCTTGTAGAGTATGCCACACATAGCAGGAGATTAATATGTGTTGAGTGAATTTATGAATTCTCACTCTTAAAAGACTACAATGCTTGTATGTGTGTGTATGTCTCACATGCATGTCAGAATGGGATGACTATGCACACAGGCCTAGCTAGGTTTGGTTTCTATCTCTTTGGGTAACTTTGTTATTTTTTATTATACTATTTTAAAATAAAGCATTATATATTTAAGGTGTATGACTTGATATTTTGATATACGTAAACACAGTGAAATGATTCCTCCAGTCACATTAATTAACATGTTCCTCTCCTCTCATAGTTACCATTTGTGTGTGTGAAAAGAACACTGGAAATCTACACTCTTAGAAATTCTCTAGGCTGGTGACCTTGGACTTGGTAGTTAAAGTCTGCAAACACGCCCTTCCTCATCGATAAAGTGCAACGTTTAGCCTTTGCCTTATTAGGTGCTTATGGAAATTAAAAAAGGATAATCAACAGAAGGCACCTAAAAATAACTGATACATAATTGGTTTCCAATAAATGCTCATTCCTTCACCTGGATCTTTTCCCAATTCATGCTAATTCCTGGCAAACTGGCCTTCAGCCGGTTTGTTCTGGTGGAGCTATGAACAGTGATCTTGTTACTTCATAATGTGTTTTCTCAGTTTTGGCAAGAAAGGGAAATGGTTGGATTGACAATTATAAATAAAGACATTGGGCAGTTTATAATTATTTTCTTTTCCTTATTTCAATCAGGAATACTGCGTCCTGGCCAGCTAGGTGAATCTCTTTACATTACTAACTAATCTGGCATTAGTGGTCTATGGTAAAATTAATTTGGGTTGCATATAACGAGCCTACTTAGCAGAGTATTTGGTAATTTGAACTCACACTGTTTCCTTCATTATTTCACCCTCTGCACTATTTGAAAAACAGCAAATAATTGGAAAATGGTGTCAACATTCTGTGATTAACAGCTCTCTCCCCGCACGGAGCCAGTGAGGAATGAATTGACTGCTGATGGGGCCAGACGCCGAACACCGGCAAAGCAACTCAAACCCTGGCCAACCAGCTCCAAGGGGCCCCCGAGAGCCTGTGAAACCATCTCCCCTGAAGCAGATTCTGGCAGCAACAGGACCTGAGCTGAAGAATCAAAAGGTGTGGATTCTAGTCCTCTAACAGGAGCCAACTTCGAAATCTTGACAGGTAATGAGACACTCACATCCGCCAAGTGAACAGATGGCTTCCTTCAGAGGACACAGCGCGATTGTCACTAAAACAGACCCTCCAATTGTGTGAGAAGAGGATAGCTCTCCAGCCTTGGCACCCTGGGAAGACAGGAGGGGCCATATTTGAGATGAGAGGAAAGGAGGGGACAGGCGAGAGGAGGTAGGTTGCAGAAATGGATAGCTGGGGCGATAACACTGTCTTCGGTCTAGGGTTTCTAAGAAGTGGCGCCATTGTGCATTCACTACTGAAAGGAAAATCACCCTCATACCTGGCAGACATACAGGGATCTGGGGCTTTAAGAAAAGAATGACGGAATAATTTGTGTTTGTTTTGTTCCTAACACAGGACATAACCAAACTCTTTTTGGGTATAGACACACAAAAATATATGTACTTTTTCCCATCAAGTGACTAAAAATATAATTGAATCTATGCTTTATTTTAATCCTGTCCAGAGTTGGACTTTATCCCAACAGAATGTTGTATACATAATGTATGAAGTTTTCAGAAAACAGTATTGAATAGACAATTCATCTGACCTTGGAGAGCACAGTACTGAAAGGCACCAACATTCCCATTCAGCAGAATTCCTGACTCTGGAGTGCCCCGGATGTGGCATCCTCACCTTTGGTGTTTCCTGTTCTCCTTTCCCGAGGAAGGCAGGCTGGCCACATCTTACTGAGGAGTTGGATGTATTGCACTCACTCCTGCACACTCAGGAGCTGGGAACAAATCCGGCCCATCCTGAATGTTGATGGATAGTTGGAGTTGGGAGCCTGGGCCTCCCTAGTGTCCTTACAAACCACATCCCTGCCTCCAGCCTTTCTTCTCCCTACTCCCCTGGGTAAAGGAAAGGAGGGAGCAGACTAAATTATCTAACTAGGAAATTTGGGAAGAATCTGTGGGCCATGCCTGGCTCCAGCCTCCACTCTTGTCTCGGGAGCCAGCTGCCTGGGAGCACATGCCCCTTGGGCAACCACTGCTGCCAATCTCACCTGGCTCAGCTGCTCCCCGGGCTGCAGGGAGCAGGTGGGCAAACCTGCCACCGCGTCCTGGGGCTCGGTCAGCAGGCAAGACCGACTGGCCCTCAGAGATCCGTCGTCCTTCAGCTTGGTGTCAGTAGTTAATAAAGGAGATCATGGAGTCTNAGGAGTTGGATGTATTGCATTCACTCCTGCACACTCAGGAGCAGGGAACAAATCCGGCCCATCCTGAATGTTGATGGATAGTTGGAGTTGGGAGCCTGGGCCTCCCTAGTGTCCTTGCAAACCACATCCCTGCCTCCAGCCTTTCTTCTCCCTACTCCCCTGGGTAAAGGAAAGGAGGGAGCAGACTAAATTATCTAACTGGGAAATTTGGGAAGAATCTGTGGGCCATGCCTGGCTCCAGCCTCCACTCTTGTCTCGGGAGCCAGCTGCCTGGGAGCACATGCCCCTTGGGCAACCACTGCTGCCAATCTCACCTGGCTCAGCTGCTCCCCGGGCTGCAGGGAGCAGGTGGGCAAACCTGCCACCGCGTCCTGGGGCTCGGTCAGCAGGCAAGACCGACTGGCCCTCAGAGATCCGTCGTCCTTCAGCTTGGTGTCAGTAGTTAATAAAGGAGATCATGGAGTCTCTGTTTAAAAAGTTATTATTCCTCAAACTGTTCAGGACTTCGACAACAATAAAGAGATGTTATTGTTCAGGAGAGCCCCTGACAATAACCCTCAGTGAAATAAACAAGTGTCCTCTGAAGGAGCACTTGGGGGACGATCTCACATTTGCAGAGACATGACTGCCACCAGACACTTGGTGTCCAGGCTCATCTCCACTAGTCCTGACCCTGCTCTGCTGAGGCAGGTTAGGAAGCCTGGGGTGAACCTGCAAGCCAGGATGACTGATCCCTGTCAGCAAGAAGTGGCTGTGAAGGGCCATGTCTAGAATGAGGAGGAATTGACTCCCAGGAGCTCCTCTTCCTGCTCCCATGCCCAGTGGTAAAGGGAGGGGAACACTACAGTGAGAACTACCGAACTGGGGCAGGGCCATGAAGATTCTGACCCCACAGGAACGAAGGTCTGGATCACTCTGCAAATTAAAAAATGCTGACTATGGCCCTGGCTGGTGTAGCTCAGTGGACTGAGAGCAGGCCTGTGAACCACACAATCGCGGTTCGATTCCCAGTCAGGGCACATGCCTGGGTTGCAGGCCAGTTCCCAGTGGGGGACTCACGAGAGGCAACCATACATTGATATCTCTCCCTCTCTCCTTTCCTTCCCCTCTAAAGATAAATAAATTAAAAATCTTTAAAAAAATGCTGACCAGCCAAGGTCCTGGCTGAGGTTAAGAGAAATTCTGAATGAGTGAAAAAGAAAACAGTTATAAATGTTAATCATGACTCTGTAACCAGTTACAGAAATAAAGATTTTAGAACCTAAGTATATGTTGTTCTTTGCTGGTATGTGTATGTGAGTGTGTGTACAAATTTAAATATATACATACACATACCTAACCTAATTTTTCTGCTCTCTTCGCTTTTACCTTATCATTTTATACACATTTTATTGGGGGTCAAGTTTATCATTATACATTTATTTAACCAGTCTCATTGGAAGCTATATATAATGGACTCTTAAAAACATATATTTTATTGAATATGCTATTGCAGTTGTCCCATTTTCCCTCTTTATTCCCCTCCACCTTGCACACGCCCTCCCACCCACCTTCTGCTCCCCCTTAGTTCATGTCTATGGATAGTATATATAAGTTCTTTGGTTTCTACATTTCCTATACTTTTCTTAAGCTCCCCCTGTCTATTTTGTACCTACCGTTTATGCTACTTATTCCCTGTACCTTTTCCCCCCACTTCCCCTCACCCTCCTCACTGATAACTGTCCATGTGATCTCCATCTCTGTGATTCTATTCCTGTTCTAGTTGTTTGCTTAGTTTGTGTTTGTTTTTGTTTTTAGGTTCGGTTGTTTATAGTTGTGAGTTTGTCGTCATTTTACTGTTCATACTTTTGATCATCTTCTTTTTCTTAGATAGGTCTCTTTAACATTTCATATAATAAGGGCTTGGTGATGATGAACTCCTTTAACTTGACCTTATCTGGGAAGCACTTTATTTGTCCTTCCATTATAAATGAAAGCTTTGCTGCATAGAGTAATCTTGAATGTAGGTCCTTGCCTTTTATGACTTTGAATACTTCTTTCCAGCTCCTTCTTGCCTGCAAGATTTCTTTTGAGAGATCAGCAGAGAGTGTTATGGGAACACCTTTGTAGTAACTGTGTCCTTTTCTCTTATTGCTTTTAAGATTCTTTCCTTCTTTTTAATCTTGGGTAATGTAATTAGGATGTGCCTTGCTGTGTGCTTCCTTGGTCCAACTTCTTTGGGATTCTCTGAGCTTCCTGGACTTCCTGGAAGTCTATTTCCTTTGCTAGATTGGGGAAGTTCTCCTTCATTATTTGTTCAAATAAGTTTTTGATTTCTTGCTCTTCTTCTTCTCCTTCTGGCACCCCTATAATTCAGATGTTGGAATGTTTAAAGTTGTCCTGAAGGTTCATAAGCCCCTCCTCCTTTTGTGAATCCTTGTTTCTTCATTCTGTTCTGGTTGAATGTTCATTTCTTCCTTCTGGTCCAAACCATGGATTTGAGTCCTGGTTCCCTTCCTGTCACTGTTGGTTTCCTGTACATTTTCCTTTATTTCACTTTTCATAGCCTTCACTTTTTTCTCTATTTTGTGACCATACTCAGTCATTTCTGTGAGCATCCTGATTACCAGTGTTTTGAACAGTGCATCTTATAGGTTTTCCATCTCTTCCTCATTTCATCTGGGCCACTTTTTTTTTTTTTGTCTCAGCACACCTGTCACATAGTAAGGGGCCGAGCCTTAGGTATTCACCAGGGTGGGGTAACTCATGTCACTGTGTTGTGGTGCTGTATATGGGGGAGGGGTCTGAGAGGGAGCAATGCCACTCACTCAGCTCGTGGCAGGCTTTCAGTTGCTTCCTCTGCTACCCACATGCCATTTGGGCCCTTCTGGTGATGATTCTTGGGTTGGTGGGTTTGTGTACATTCTGGAACCCCGTGGGTCTCTCCAAAAAACACTCCTGTGAGGCTGGGAGTTTCTCCTGACATTTTAACATCCACAGGTTTTGTCAGTCAGAGGTTTTGAGGCTTTATTTCCCCATGCTGGAACCCTGGGTTGTGTGGTCTATTTCACTCCCCAGCTGTTCCTCTGGGTTTATCTGAACACAAATGTGCCACTGTTCCATCCACCAGCTGCTATCCCACACACCCCAGTCCTCCTGCTGCCACCTCACCTGGTCAGCCTGCTGCCACCTTGCTGCAAGTCCTCTCTATCCTGGCTGCCTGTCTCTGCCCCTTCTACAGGTCTGGATGAATGTTTATTTTTTAAATGCTTGGTTGTTGGATTTACATACAGTTCAATTTTTTGGTCAGTTCTGGTTGTTTTTTGTTTTAAAATTTGTTGTTGTTCTTCTTTTGGTTATGTGAGGAGGTACAGTGTACCTACATATACCTCCATCTTGGCCGGAAGTCTCTCTCTCCATCTACAGTGGCCTCTTCAGGTAACAAAATATTCAGATGAGATCATGACTAAATTTGCAAAATAATTAACATAGTCGAGAGAGTATTAGCTGTGACTTTCCCCCAGACATGGATACGATGACCAGTAGGACTTCCTACCTCCTCATTTTGGGGAGCAGATGGACATGTCTTTATTTGTACAAAAAGAATAACACCTTCTTAGCAGAATTATAACACTCTTCCTGTAGTCCTATACAATGTAAATACGTGTCTGTGTGTGTGTGTGCTGAATTAACCACTGGTTGAATTAGCCCGTGAGTAAGCTCTTATCTTGGAAATCCTGCCGGTCGGTGACTTCATGCTCTGAACAATGGGACTGGATCTCTGCAAGACACACTTCCTCCTGCCAGGGACAGCCTGTGGGGCTCAGCCAATAGGAGGTGCTAAAGCAGATGGGAAGACAAAAGGAGAGATGTGTTCCTTTGCTGGGTTCCCTCTTCCAGTCAGCCTCACCCTAACAAAATGTCTTCACTCTGATAGAAGTAGTTTGTTCCAACAGTTTGTTCTATTAGCAGCAGTTGGTTCTGATTTTCTAGTCTCTAGTTTCCCAAACATACTAAAAAAGCTGCTTCATGGTTCCCTCCCCTCCCTGCTTTCCTACACACACAGAAATAGGCCCTGGCTGTAGAGTTACAGGCCTTCTCTCGAGCCCTGAGAATACCAGCCCAAGATGGCGCCCTTGGCCAGAGCCTACAGCAAGCTGCACATTCCATCATTCTAACCCCTTCCCTTTGTCTATCCATATCCACAACTTATTATTCCCCTTTGTGAATTTTACTTGCTTAACACCTAGTTAACTTCCTTCTATTAACTTCTCTCTGTTGAATTCCTTAGTGGGGAATCCATCTCCTCTCTGAATTCTTACTGGCACTGATAGACTTTATTATCTTAATTTGATGACAAAGAAATGATGTTCATAGACTCCTTACAAGATCCTGGACTTGAACTTATATCTGTCTGTGTTCAAGGACCAGCCCTTTTCTCAACTCTGCTCTCCAGAACCCACCGAGGGACATGGCAGTTCTTTGCACTGGATGGCACAACCCTTCAAAGCTTACAATTGCCTTCTCCATAGTGCCTGTGGGTGGCAGCTACTCAAGAACGTTGGTAAGAAAAAAAGAAGAGGAAAAAAAAAGGAAGAAATAAAGGGAGGAAGAGAGGGAGAAAGAAGAAAGTGATTACAACAGAAAATAATAATATAATACAAATTCTGTAATGGTATAAGGATGCATGGAATGATATAGATTTATCAACTCAGAACAATATGTCAGTTTTTTCCTAACATAAACATTTATTAATTCTGAAAAATTATTAACACCCCATGGATTTTCAATATTGCCTCCCTCTGGTTCTTTCTACAGTAAGTGGACCTTTTCTTGTTCTTTCCACATGGCAACCTTTCATATTCTTCTTTTCATTTTGTCTTAAGTGTATCCTGAATATTTTTTCAGAGTTATGTCAATTCATTAATTCTTCAGCTCTGTGGAAACAGCTGTTTAAACCATGGGTCGAGTTTTGGTTTTTATTTTATTTTATTTTTTATTTCAGTGGCTATATATTTTTCATTTTGGTTTGTATTTATTTATTTTATTATATCACCCTGGTGTTAATTTTAGTGATTTTAGCAATGTTTGTAGTCTATAGGCTATTTCATTTCTCCCTTGTTTGAAGATGGGGGAATCTAATTCTGCTGGAGCCTTGGTGGGTTGGAACTTAGTTTCCTCTACCTGAATGTTCTTTCTCTGGGAGCCTTTGATTTTTATTTTTTTCTGCTCCTTCCACAGTGCCTGGACCAATGTCTGATTTACAACTGGTATTGAGAAATAGGTATTGAATGACTAAATACTGGACTGTTCCTTTGTGGGTTTTGTAATTTTTGTCTGTGAGTCATGCTCAGTTGACTGGTATATGTGGATACCCTGAGTGGCCTAGCAAAGGATAATGTGTTTCATGTTTGCTTTAGTCCAGTGCTCCAGGATATCAGCCCAGGAACACATTTTAGTTTAATTTATTAGCTTAAAAAGATAGTACAAGTTTAATCCTCCAACTTGCATGAGAGCTGTGCTAACAAAATCTCAGAAGAGATTTGTTTTTACTGTTGGTTTCCGTGTCCTGTCCAGGCAAAGACAGAGAAGCTTTAAGACACTCTCTGATGTCAAGGGCTTGCTCTGTCTCTGTCTGTTTGTCCCTCTTTCTCTCTCCACAGTACCTGACTACTTGGTTTTGTATTCCTTAAGTATTTTTAGTCCCTGGTTTAATGTGAAACACTCAACTATGTGTTCAAAAGTTGCTTGTTGTGACCTGTCCAGTATATATGAGTGGCATGTGCTCAAAACATGTCAGCCTAGCTAGTATGTTATACTGCTAGACCTATAACTTGCTCAGTACATAACTAATCTGTTAGATGGCTTAACATTTCTTTTTTTAAATGTATTTTACTGATTATGCTATTACAGTTGTCCCATTTCCCCTTCATTCCCCTTCACCCTGCACACCCTCTCCCACCCACATCCCCCTCACCTTTAGTTCATGTCCATGTGTCATAAGTTCTTTAGCTTCTACATTTCCCAAACTATTCTTGCTTTCCCTCTGTCTATTTTCTACCTACCATCTATGCTACTTATTCTCTGTACCTTTTCTCTCTCTCCTCCTCCTACTCCCCTGTTCCTAACCCTCCATGTGATCTCTGTTTCTGTGGTTCTGTTCCTGTCCTAGTTGTTTACTTTGTTTCTGTTTTTGTTTTAGGTGTGGCTGTTAGTAATTGTGAGTTTGCTGTCATTTTACTGTACATGTTTTTTATCTTCTTTTTCTTAGATAAGTCTATTTAACATTTCATATAATAAGGGCTTGGTGATGATGAACTCCTTCAACTTGACCTTATTTGAGAAGCACTTTATCTGCCCTTCCATTCTAAATGAAAGCTTTGTTGAATAGAACAATCTGGGATGTAGGTCCTTGCATTTCATGACTTGGAATACTTCTTTCCAGCTCCCTCTTGCCTGTAAGGCCTCTTTTGAGAAATCCGCTGACAGTCTGATGGGAACTCCTTTGTAGGTTACTGTCTCTTTATCTCCTACTGCTTCTAGAATTCTCTCCTTATCTTTCATCTTGGGTAATGTAATTATAATGTGCCTTGGTGTGTTCTTCCTTGGGTCCAACTTCTTTGGGACTCTCTGAGCTTCCTGGACTTCCTGGAAATCTATTTCCTTTGCCAGATTAGGGAAGTTCTCCTCTATTATTGGTTCATATCAGTTTTCCACTTGTTGCTCTTCCTTTTCCCCTTCTGGTACCCCTATAATTCATATGTTGGAATGTTTAAAGATGTCCTGGAGGTTTCTAAGCTTCTCATTTTTTTGAATTCTTGTTTCTTCATTCTTTTCTGTTTGGATGTTTCATTCTTCCTTCTGGTTCACTCCATTGATTTGAGTCTCAGTTTTCTTCCCATCACTATTGGTTCCCTGTGTATTTCCCTTCATTTCACTTACCATAGCTTTCATTTGTTCATCTAATTTATGACCAAATTCAGCCAATTCTGTGAGCATCCTGCTTACCAGTGCTTTGAACTGTGCATCTGATAAGTTGGCTATCGCTTTGTCACTTAGTTGTATTTGCTGTGGAGCTTTGATATATTCTTCTGTTTGGGCCATTTTTTTGGTCTCGTCTTACCTGTTACATATGAGGGGCAGAGCCTTAGGTGTTCACCAAGGCAGGGCAACCCAGTTGCTGGGTTGTGATGCTGTATGTGGGAGCGGAGTCCCAGAGGGAACAATGGCGCTTACTTGCTCTCTGTCGGATCTCAGTCCCCTCTGCCATATTCCCCGAGCAAACTGGGCCTTTCTGGTGCTGATTCCTGGGTGGGTGGGTTTGTATACATTCTAGAACCCTGTGGGCCTCTCCTGTGAGGCTGGGAGTCTCTCCCTGTGCCTCAACCCTCACAGGTGTTTTCTGTTTTAAGGCTTTATTTTCTCAGTGCTGGGACCCTGGGTTGCACCGTCTGTCTCACTCCCCAGTTTTGTCTGGTTTATCTGCACATAAATATGGACTGCCCCATCAGCTGCCTTGCGCACATTGCCTCGCTTCACAGTTGCTGCCTTGCTGGGTCTGCCTGTTGCCACCTTGTGCCCAGGGTCTGCCAGCTGCTGCCTGTGTGCCTGGGTTTTGCCAGCCGCCGCCTGCCCACCCAGGGTCCACCTGCTGCTCTTTTGCATGCCTGAGGTGCCTTTCGTTCCCAGTGCCACTGCTGTTTGTGCCTCCAACCCTCTCCATCCAGCTGCCTGACTCCGCCTTGCTTACCGGTCTGGATGAAGGTGTCTATTTTATCTCCTTGGTTGTCCAACTTTCATACAGTTCAATTTTCTGTCAGTTCTGGTTGTTATTTTGTTTCTAAAGTGTTGTTGTCTTTGTTTTGGTTGTGCGAGGAGACACAGTATGTCTACCTACACCTCCATCTTGGCCGGAAGTCCGTAACATTTCATAACTAATTGTTTAACTAATGTGTTCACTTGTTTAACATATAACTAGTCTCTTATCTTGTTTAGGAATATAACTTTGCTGAAGTCTTTTATTTTTGAAGACTATTAATGTGGTTGAAGTTTATTTTTATCTATGTTGCACAGAGTAGGTTTATAAGGAGAAGGAAATGCCACTCTGTTCATGCTTCCCTTACCTCAAGCACTGCTCTCCAAAGGCCATAATTTCATGTATTTAGCTGTTTCTTCTGGCATTTATCTCTGTATTTCTCAGCATAGTCATTTCTGCTAAAATGTCAAAGGTATTACCACAAAAGCAGAGAGAGAGAGAGAGAGAGCAAGAGAGAGAAAGAAAGAGAGACTGATGAGAAAACTGGGATTAAGAGCAGACCATCCCAGTCCTGAGGCTGTCAAAGTGCAGACCATCAATAAAACAATAATGAGCTTAATAAAAAGAGTCACACAGCCAAATCCTTAGGAGCACTTGTGGCCAGCCCAGCAATACTGGATCCTCAGCAGCCTCACACCCTGAGGCTCTAACTCTCTTTCCCAAAACATCCACACTTAAGGGCACTTGCTTCTAAAAGAGACCAGTTTCATCAAAATTAAAAATCTTTTCCAGGTTGTAGACTTCGTCATCAATCTTTTCTCTTCCTAATACAGAGAGATGCATCTTTTTCACCAATATATCCTCAGTGCCTCATATACCTTAAGTTAATGAAAACTCTAATGAATCTTGAAGCCACTAAAATGTCATTGTTTGCTCCAAAGGAAGGCCTTGCTGGAAAACTTTCCAGATTCATTTTTTTAATAATCTTTATATGATGCGAATGTTCTCCTTTGCATTCTGAGAAACGTGTGTTTGATAGCTTCTAAATAGCCGCTGAAAGAAACTATCCATGAAGCCACCGGATCTCCACATACATGCACCGCAAATGTTAAAACCTGCTTCCCACTGGGGCATATGTTGCAGCAGGGCAGACTTTCTGTGATTTGACTTTTGGCCCTTAATATCCTGCATTGGCCTCCGACCGAGAGATGAAAGGTTACGGCCAGCTCCAACTTCAAACATCAATCTCCTCACCTTCATAGGTTTAGCTTGTTTTTCTTTTTAAATTAACTTTATTGGGGTGGCATTGGCTAATAAGATCATATAGTTTCAAGTGTGCTGTTTTGGATAAGCCAGCACATAGCCTTTACAGTATTTTGCATATGGAAATTTTATACATAATTGTTCTGTATTGGGCTTTGGTTACGTTTCTTCTCAAATAGCTTCCTCTTCTAGGACTGGAACATAGCTTTGTTTCTTGATTTCCTTTGCTGTTATTGTTCTTTTTTAAATCCAAACTATGAGCTGATCACCCGACATTACATGAAANGAAACTATCCATGAAGCCACCGGATCTCCACATACATGCACCGCAAATGTTAAAACCTGCTTCCCACTGGGGCATATGTTGCAGCAGGGCAGGCTTTCTGTGATTTGATTTTTGGCCCTTAATATCCTGCATTGGCCTCCGACCGAGAGATGAAAGGTTACGGCCAGCTCCAACTTCAAACATCCATCTCCTCACCTTCATAGGTTTCTTCTCAAATAGCTTCCTCTTCTAGG
Organism: Sturnira hondurensis; assembly: GCF_014824575.4. Taxonomy (NCBI): domain Eukaryota; kingdom Metazoa; phylum Chordata; class Mammalia; order Chiroptera; family Phyllostomidae; genus Sturnira; species Sturnira hondurensis. Next base: position 14,329,343 of record NW_028073411.1, on the reverse strand, counting down.
ACTGGAACATAGCTTTGTTTCTTGATTTCCTTTGCTGTTATTGTTCTTTTTTAAATCCAAACTATGAGCTGATCACCCGACATTACATGAAAAAGGAAAACTCTCTGTGTTTTTTCTCCACTTCTACTCTGCTACTCACAGCACTTTGCTTCTGACAACTGCCTTTGGGGTTTTCCTCACCAAGCAATTCTCTCAGTCTCCGGTCACCATCTGGATGTCCTGCAGTTTAACTCGATTCCGAGGCTACTGGGGAATTAAGATCAGAGCTCAGTCCCATAGGACTGCTCTCTCCCCAATTCCGGACACCAATTCCAAGTTGACGTGCTTCTGACCAACCAGCCATAAATCAGGGGTTTTCATGACCCCTTCCTCTGGTTCAATATTTGTTAGAGTGGCTCACAGAACTCGAGGAAAAAGTTTGCTTACTCTTCACAGGTTTATTATGGAAAAACACAGCTCATCGAGCACTAGATCACAGGTGACACACACAAGGCCCTCAGGCCGAATCTGGCCCTCCACCTTGTTTCTACCTGGCGGCAGTGCTGAGCTCTCACTTAACTGTTAAGAAGTAGTTACATCTATACAGTCCTAAAATGACATTTGGCCCTGTGAAGGCAACCTCGAGGCTGATGTGGCCTCCAGTGAAAATGAGTTTGACACCCCTGCAGTAGATGGTAGACAGGAGATGTTCTCACAGCAGGAAATGTGGGAAGGAGCACAGAGCTCCTCTGCCCTGCAGGCCCGCTATCCTCTGAGGATCTCCATGTGTGCACCACCCAGAAGCAATCTGACCTCCATCATTTGGGGTTTTGTGGAGGCTTTACTACATAGACACGGTTCCCGGAATCATTGCCCATTGGTGATGATCAATTCCACCTCCAGCCCTGTTCCTCTACCTAATGACTGGAGATGGGTCTGAAAGGTCCAATCCTCTTGTCACTTGGATGGTTCTGTTGGGAACCAGCTCTCATCTAGTGGGTCAGGTTTGTTTGAAAGGAATTCAATACATGCAGTTTTTAGCCAGACCCTTCATAGAAACCTCCTGCTAGTTGTGAATTTGTTTCTAGCTTGTGATCTGTTTCATGCTTAGTCTGAAAATGTTGGTATGAGACATGCAATTTCTTTTTGTAAGACCTCATCAGGTGTTGAGGACAAGTCTTCAGGGAAGAAATTAATTATCTCTGAAGCCCATGCCAGTCACCTTTAAAAAAACCACTTTGGGAAGAGTATTTAATTCTTCTTGGTAAATTGTGGGAAACACTTAAAGAGTAGTGAGTCAACTGAATGGAATAACAGAAATAGCAGAAAATTCATTTGAACTTTTTTTTCAAGAAATACCTATAATGGTGCTCCCTTCTGAAAATTTCTTCATGAATTATTTTCATGAATTGTAGCCTTTGATGGTATATTACCCACCATCCCCATAGCATACACATGAATGCACTTTCTTAGAATTTTGCTAGCAGTCATATCTCAAGAGACTGTCAAAATGAAATGCAGTTAACAGGGCAGAGTGTGTCACAAGCATATTAAGTACTAGGTTATCAAATGAAAATTAATTCTGTAATTTTTCATTCTCTCCAAATTCCAATTTGTTTTTCATCCTAATCCCAGCAGCTACATAGAGAAAGTCAATAGTTGCACCATGTCTTAGCACCATCTGTGGGTGTCTCAGGATCTGTGGTGCATCCTCAGCGGGGTGTGGTCTCCGTGCTTTAGTTTGACATCCTATTTTTGTGTCAGAGTAAGTAGACCAGCCTCCTTGTGTGCATTTCGTGAGACATTTTATGTTTCCCTCTTCATATGCTTTTATGTTCTGCTTCTTGATAGCTTTATACCTTTAGCATCTAGAGATTCACTCCTGCTATTTTTCAGAGATTTCCTTCTTAAGTAGTCACTTTCCCATTGCCCCTGATGTATCTGAGTGGCCTTGAGATCCTTTTAGTGCACCACCTTAGAGAAGTTCTGTGAAAGGGGCAAATACTCTGTGTGCTGATTTCCCAGGACTGCATAAAATATACTATGGACCAAATGGCTCAAGCAAGAGAAATGTGTGTTCTCTGGTTCTGGAGGACAGAAATCTGAGATCCAGTTGTTGGCAGGGCTAGTTTCTTTTGAAGCCTCTTTCTTTGACTTATAGCTATTACTTATTTTTGTTTTTAGTAAATGTTATCTGACTTTTTAAATAGCACTATTTAAAATTTTGTGGGGAAGATGTTACAAGGGACAAACTGTGAGAAGTACAGCCATCCTGTTCAGACATGCTGGACTAAGACCCCATGGAGTCCTGTTATATTCATTCTGATTCTCTCCTGGAGAATTAGGTTCACAAAAGTTTTATAGCAACCAAAATCAAATGATAGCGTTTTGAAAGGAAAAGTGGTCACAGTCATGGGCACATGACCCAGTGAGATCGCTTAAAGATGGCTACAAAACCAAGTGTGTGTTTTCAGCCCTGCATCATCTTGGATTTAACTCTTTCCCTTCCCATTTGCCAGCAAATTGTGAATCTGACCATGTTTCACCACTGCCCTTGCTCTCATCATGGTTCAGTTCTTCCCCCTTGCTGTCTCTGCTGCCATCCTTTTCCTCTGTGGTCAGTTTTCATCAGAGCAGCAGAGTGCTCTGTTAAAGGCAGCCAGACTCTATCATTCTGTCAGTCACCCATGCCGTGGATTTGTTTCTTGCCTGCAGTAGAAGCTAATGTCCTTATGATGGTTTTGGTGGCCCCATATTCTCTGCTCCAATTGACCTTTTGGCCCTCATTCCCTACCACTGTCTTGCTTGTTCCACCACCCCAACTAGTAGGCTCCTGTTTGCACAACCTGACCTCAGGCCTCTGCATAGGCTTTCTCTTGTGGACCCTGAGAAAGGAGACACCTACCAAGAAGGGCTCCTGGTAGCTAACTGGGCTCAAATTAAAATGAAACAAAACAAAGAAAGAAAGGAAAAATGGAGCTTAGCAGTCATTTCTAAACAGAGCATCTTTCACAAGGTGCATTTCATGGAGAAGCCTGAATGCCTCCTGCACTATGTTTCTGCCATCTGAGCCACCCTTATAAAGGGGGTTCCTGGAATTGTAATTCAACCAACAGTTCTGAGGCTTTCCCCATCTAATCAGAGCTGTGCAGCTATATCCCCATCAACATCTTTATGAACCAATCAGAAAGGCTCTATTTTGACCAACCAGGAAAGTGCCTTTAGACCAAAACAAAAAGCAAGAAGTTCTTGTTTTCATGAAGATAAGTCAATCAGGGACCAGGGATGGGGCCTTCCCTCTACATAAGTCAGCTTCACTCTGGCTCTGAGAGTGCACTTTTTCTTTCTACAGAAGATGGGAGACTGATTTTCCCAGGCTGGAGCTGAAACACTGAAGATGTCTTACTGGAGCAAAGTAGACTAGTGAGCAGAATAGGGCAGGGCAGAACCAACTGGAGCAAGTGCAGCCAGCTAGAGCAAAGCAGAGCTGCTTCCTGGGAGAGGGGTCTCACCTGAGGGCCGCCTCACAGCCATGCTCTTCCACAGCCATGCTGCTTTATAATTGAGCTGCAACACTACTGAGCTGTTCCCCAGCCAAACTGTTCTCATGACCATGAGGTATCACAAGTGAGCTGTTTGCACTGCATAAAGTTCCTGTTTTCACTGCACTCCAAATTAAGAATTCCTGTTGGCATTAACTTGGTGCCAACAGCCAACTTGGTCTACACTCTCCAGCAAAAATATTGCTCCTCAGACACTTGTCCAGCTGGTTTCCTCACTTCCTGCTGGTCTTTTCTTAAACATCTCCTTTTCAGCGATTCCATCCCTAATATTTATTTTAAATCACAACCCACCAGCAAAGCTGGTCTCGTTTCCCTGAATTGTTTTTCTCAACATAAGCCTCATGGAGTTATGCTTCTGCAGTTCATTGCTGTTTCCGCATTACCTAGAGTAATGACCAGAGCACAATTAGTGTTCATTAAACGTTTTTTTTTTTTGAGTAAACACATTAATTTGGTTTGGATTACAAACCTTCTTTCCATTCTATTTCACTGCTTGTCACACTATTAAGCTACTCGTTTGTTTATCAATCATTCATTTGCAAAACGGAATATCCATTACGTATCAGATACTCTGATTCTGTAGCAGTGAGTGAAACATAATGCTTAATTGAGTTTACTTGTCAAGGAAATTGAAATACATAATATTTTCAGTTTTTCTATGTAAATTGTTTTCCTACCCTAACAACACCAATAATTTTAGTTTTAAACCAAACTACAGCTATTATTGACAGTGTATACCTTTCTTGTCATGTGATTTGCTGGGAACTTTACATGCCTTCTCTAATTTAATCCTCATAAAAACTGATGAAATATGTAATTTTATAATCCCCACTTAATAAGTGAAAAGGCTGAGGTGTAAAAACATCGTAATTTCTCCATAGTTTCTCATAGCCCAAATTTAAATTCAGATAATCTGTATCCAAAAGTCAAAATGTTTCCCTTGTTTCTCCTTCACCTTTATTCTGGATATTTTAAAAATTATATTAATGTTAACAGCTCCCAAGCATTCAGCCAGAAATATCTTTTTGAGCTCCTATTATTCTCCTAGACAAACGAGAGAGAAAAGGCCACTGGCCTCCCAGGTTTTACATTATAGTGAGAAAGTCAGATAACACTTAAAAAACTAAGTAAATAAACACATGAATAAATATATAACAAATAAAATCAGGATGACAGGATAGAGAGGGTTATAGAGCCAACTTTAGATTGTGTGGTCTAAAAATATCTCTGAGAAGGTGACATTTAATTCAACATTCAAAGCCCAACACAAGGATGCTTGCTGTTTCCAGAAAAGGTTTTCCAAGCAAAAGGAATAGTTGGTGCAAAGTCCTGATGCAGGTATTTAATTGACTTGAAAGGCAGGGTGCAACCAGTATAGTTGGAAGAGGGTTGCTAGGGTGATGAGTGATAAGAAATAATGGTGGAATAAAAGGCAGGGACCATAACACAGATCTTTGTAGGGATGAACAAGGAATTTGGATTTAATTCTAAGAGTCAGTAGTGGACTTTAGAGGAGTAGAAGCAGGGGGACCTACTAGGAGACAACTACAGTAGTCCACTACAGAGATCAAAGTGACTTGTTTCAGAATGGGAACAGTGAGATTGAGGCAATATATACAGAATGTGTTTGGAAAATCCAGGTACAGGATTTGCTGGAAGAATGTTAGTTGGACAAAGGGAAGGGAAAGGATTCAGGGCAGCTCCTGGATCTGGGCAACCTGGGTGGCTGGTGGTATCTTTCCTACGAGGGGAAAGACCAGAAGAGGCAACGGTTTGAGGATGAGTAGGGAGAAATCTATCCTGAGTTTCATCTGGGGCTTGGTAGGTTTGGAACAGCCATAAGCGAGCTGTCTTCACTGTATTCCATGTGACCCTGCTAATGACTCTTCCTTATTTTCCATCAGGCTCTGCCTCCTTGGTGGCTGACCATGGTTCACCAGACCTCCTTGCTCAATTGCTTTTCTGTAATAGCTCCAGAATTGCAGACAATGGAAAGCATTTGTTTGATCGACACATGCCATCTCATTGCTGCTGGGCTCTTGAAATACAAGAGTGAACTGGAAAAGCCAATAGATGCTCAGATAGAGGAGTGGGGAGTTACAACAAGGGGTGAAGGCTGGAGTTCAAGGTCTGAGGGTCATTCGTGTATAAATGAAGCTGCAAGTCATGGCCCTGGGTTAGCTCATCCAGGGAAAATTCCCCTGAATCCTTAAGAACCACTTTGATACAGTGCAGGGCTGTACACCCAGTCAGGTAGTGAGCATGCTGGCTTCTTCCCTCTTTTGTCTTTCCTCAGCTCCTTCAACAAAGGCAGTGACGAGCTATTAGCAGCATTCCCCTTCCAACTGCCATTTCAAGTCCAGTTTTACCAAAGTCGTTATCTCTCTAATTTGCTCTCCAGGACGCTCACTTGCTCACACACAAGTAGACCGGCAAGTGGAATAGAGCCCTGCTTTTGTCTGCTCTCTACTTTAAAATGTATTTTTGTTGTTGTTGTTGTTGAGGGCGATGGCTGTTTCGACAACGGTTCCATGTGGGCCAAGCGGCCTGCATCCAACCTACCCGGGATTCTGTTCAAGCTCCACCCTTGAGGTCAGTTCCCCAGCAAAGTGTGATGATAGATTTGGTTTCAACAGACCGAGATTCAGGTATGAGCTAGCAGGCAGGCAATTAATGTTTTACACAGAAGTATTTGGGGTATTAATAACACAGAGAACATAAAAGGCAACTAGAAATCCTCAGTGTTCCGTGGAAGAGCGAACAACTGAGAGCTGATTGCCAAAGGGTGAAGGCGGCTTCTGGGGGCTCCGCATTAATTACCAGTGATCCATCTCCCTAATTACCACTGGAAATCCTAGCTGCTATTATTTAATTGGAGCTCTTGTTATTTAAGTTCTTTTATATTCTGAAAGCAATTAATAGAGTGAGGAAAGGTAGGCTTGATTTTTTAAGAGCTTTTTCTAGACTTTCCAGAACTCAATCCTACATGGTTTTCAAGGACTACTTTATGACTCGCCTCCTCCAGGATGGATGCCTGGATTCTCGCTAGCTGCGCCCTCCTCTCTGAGTTTGTGTAGAACTTCTCCTCAGAACCATAGCATCTAGCATAGCATGTGCAACCTTTTTCATGGAATTTGAGGGTTTCAAACCATCAGTGTAACTAGCTTGGTTTTTAAGTTGGGAAATCTAAATTTGGGGTTCCAAAGATAGCTTCTGAACCCATCCTTTTTTTCAGTAGCTACAGAAAACCCTTTATTATGGCTTTCATTATCCCCAAATTAACTTCCCTTTCGAGATTTACTGAATCCAGAATTTCCGAAGGTCAGAAACTGGCAGACATCTTGGAGGTCTATACTCCCACGTGCATCACTCTGCTGATGAGAAAATGGAAACAAAGGACAGAAAGAAAAAAAGTGCCCGGAGGTCCTGAGCTCAGTGGTTTCCAGAAGCAAGTTCTGCTCATTCCCAAGCTGAACTTCTTTCTCCTACCCAAGCACCATTCATCAATGGCAGGATAATGCTCGACAAAGTTGCGACCAGTGCTCGTCAGACTTTAATGTGCACACAGCTCTCAGCAGGATCTTGATGAAACACAACTTCTGGTCCGGTGGTTCCTGGTGGGGGCTGAGATTCTGCATCGATAACAAGCTCCCAGGTGACGCGGACACTGCTGGTCTGAGGCCTCTCCATCAATAGCAGAGATTTAGAGAGGGCTCGGTGAGGTTTGGCATGATTCCTACTGGGGGCACCAATTGCATCAGTTCATTTTCTGTTCTTCTTCCAGATCTCTTCCTCCGCCTTTTGACATTGACTCTTGTTTTTCATCCAGGTCAGTCTCTCCTTCTCTACCACACACTATCCGTCCAGGGTTTGTCCAGTCCTTTCCTATGTCGCTACTTCAGATGTGGGCTTGTGATCCAGGACTGGTGATTTAGGACTGGGATTGTGATCAGCGTGTTGGCTTATGATCCAGGTGTGGGTCTGTGGTTCAAGTATGTGGACCTGGGGCCCTGGTGTGTACCCGTGGTCCAAGTGTGGGCTTGTGCTTCAAGCCTGGCCCATCAGCATGCTCTCCGCCCTTCATGCTCTGCTATATTGGTTATATTAACAACGGACAGATAACAGAGCCCCTGCACATCAGAAGCATCCTAAAGTTTGCTGGTATTGTTGAGTAACAGACACCTGAGTCTTGCTGGGCTCAATGAGAAGGAAAACCTGGAGACACAGCAGCCATGATGCTCTTTAAAGTGGTGTGCCTGGGGGGAACCTTGTGTCTAGGGACCCAGGGCTAGAGGGGAGAACATGCCTGCTTTCACATGACAACACTGAGTGCCTGCATCCAGGTGTACGTGAGGCTGGGTCAACCTCCTGGATGTTTCTTTCATGGACCAATAAAATTTATAGTTTTACTTAAGATGGACTTCTGTCACTTGCAATCAGAAGAGTCTTGATTAATACAGTTCCTATCAGGAAGGACTAGGAAAGTATTACATGTAAGAAGTCAGAGTTAGAGAAATGGAAATCAGTTCATAAGTTACCCAGAAGTGTCTGGTTGTCAGTTGAAGATTCCCATGCCTCTAGAAGACCTCACTAGACCTCAGCTATATGCACAGCAGGGAAACCAAAGGCTTCATTCTTTTTCACCCACTGAGTGCCCCACCTCTCTATTCTGAAAGCAGGGATTTTGAGGGACAGCTCCCCTGCCCATGTGTTCTACACGGAAGGCCCATTGCTTAATATTCCTATACACTCTCTTTCTGTCACAGACCCCTCCTAGGACAGGGCCATGGCATAGGAAGGCTTCAGTTCAGTGTCTGCCCTTGCTTTTGCAGTCTGCATGCCCAGGAGAGACAGCTGCATATCTCAGAGCTGCCCCACGACGTTGGTAAGATGAGGGCGGGAGAAGCAGCCCCACCAAGCTGCCATGTGGGCCAAGTAGAATGCTCTGAGCATGGTCTCATCCTTTCCCTCTGATGTTATCTTGGTGTTTGACTTCCTCCTCATCTTCCCTGTCTGCTATGCCATTCTTCGTGGAAACTTCCTTCACTGGAGGCCTCTTCCTGGCTCCAGGATCTCTGGAGCAAACAGAGGACAGACTCTGCTCTTCCCATCCTTCTCCACAGAGGTTTGTCTTGATTCAGAGCATCAGGATTCTGTTCTCACTGTGCTCAGTGGTGATTAAGCAAACTCAGAATTAATACTGAGGGTCAAGCAAGGGATGCAGATCAGGAAGCTATAAAAATATGTTTCTCAAAGGGATCTGTGATGATATTAGCTGGTATTTCCCCTTTCAAGTTTGCTGGAGCTCAGCCTTGAGTGTGGGTGTCTCTGAGCAGCAGGGACCTCTCTGTGCATGCGCACTCATTCATCCTTTAATGCAAAAGACAGCCGGGGAATATGGGAAAATAATAAACAGTTCTTTGGAGAATGTCGGGAGCATACTAATGATCTTTAGCTAATACGCATAGGGCCACTGTGGCCCATGTCCGTTCTGCCTCCTTCACTGTTGAGCTGACCTCTAAACACTGTGTCCCAAAGGGCCCTGAAGGGTAGGAGCTAGAGAAATGTGTCCCAAGGCCACTCCCATTTCTTTATGTTAAATTAAATTTATTGGGTAATATTGGTTAATAACAGGTGTACAACTTTATAATATAACTTCTATATTATACTCCATTGTGTTCTCGTTACCCAAAATCCAGTTTCCTTCCATCACCTTGTACTTGACTTCCTGGGCTCTCTTTGTTTTTCCTCCAACCCCTTCCCCTCTGGTGAACACCCTTCTGTTTTCTGCATCTACAAGGTTTATTTTGTTTGTCTTTTTGCTTGTTTGTTCACGTGTTGCTCTTTATTTTATATCCCACATATGAGTGACATTCACAGAAGTAGAGAATAAATGGAATGGTGATTTATCGGTGGCTGGGGAAGGGGTGGGGAAAAACAGAAGTTATTATTTAATCCATGTAGTTTGAATTATGCAAGATGCATACATTCTAGAGATATGCTGTTCAACGTAGCACCTATGTTTAACAATAGTACACTGTGCACTTAAAATTGTAATTAGGTAGATCTCATTTTAAGTACTCCTAACGCATGCACAAAAACAAAAGAAGCACAAGGGAAGTTTTCAGAGGTGATGGATATTATTCATCACCTTGGTAATGTGGTGATGGTTTCATGGAGGTATAAATATGTCCAAATTATTCAACTTGCATAAATTAAGTATCATTTTCTTGTACCTCAATTATACATCAATAAAGAATAAAAACTGCTTTCCCAGTTGATCTCTGTTTTATTCTTACTTCTCTCCAACCCATTTTTTTTACAGAGGACTGTTGTAAAATGAATTAGATCCTGTGGCTTCCCTGCCTAAAACCCTCAAATGTTTTCCCTTATACTGGTGTCAAATTCTAACTGTCCTACACTCCAGACTTGTGCCTTCCTTCTATCCCTTGAATACAACCACCTTGTCCATGCCACGGATCTTGCATTTGCTGTGTAAAATGTGCCACCTCACCCCTCAATTCCACATAATCCTATTTCTCCTCACTCAGATCTTCTTGCTACAATTATTTGGTTCAGTATGGTGTCTCTAATGACACCACTCAGAAACCTCCGCTCTACTCTGTCACTTATCTCTGTTGTGCTTTGTATCACAGACAGTTTTTGTCACTCTCAGAAATTATTGTTTATTCGTTCATTTATTTTCATTCTTCCTCTTTTCCTGCCATTGTGCTTGTCACATAATAAACACTCAGTAAATAATGTCTATGAATGAATAAGCTAGTTATGTGGTCTTGCTTAAATTATTTACTTTTTTTGTGTCTTCATGTCCACATTTATTCATTGAAGACACTAGACAAGGAGAACCCTTGATATATGAAATCTTTACCTTGTGGGCTGATTATATAATTTGGGATTTGGGAGACATGAAAATATGTTTTGAGGATGTGACATAGATTGGTCCCTGAGGTACTAAAGATCTTATTGATGATATAAAGCTAACTAAGAAAAAATAAGTTCCAATAAGGCAGATGACTCTAATTAAGTCCATAATTACAGACTGTCAGTGAAGTCTGATTATAGAGAAGGCAAACGATATTCTAAACAGATGGTGGTCTAGAAGACATCATGAGAGAAGAAATACTTGAGCTGCATGATGAAGGGTAAGCTAGACGTGGTCAGACATGCCACACTCTGTTGATTTATTTTAAGCCAATTCCCATTCATCTCAGGACTGAGGGTGCTGGCATGGGACGTCATGCTAAAGCATGGGTCTGGCCAGGTTGCATTTGGTACCTAGATCTGCTACATGCCAGCTGTGCGACCTGTGTGATCAGTTGATCTCTTTGAACCTGTGCCTCATCTGCAAAATGAGGTTAATAGGACTGATTGCATAGAATTGGGAGCACTTGATTAAGTTTTTATACACAAGACCTATGGGTATGTGGAACCGTAACTCAGTCCTATTAGGCCCTCATGAAATAGTAAAGAAAATACAAAAGTGGTAACATACACAAATATGTGTTTCCAATTTTATTAGGCCACCATTAAATATTAAAGAAAAGAAAACAGAGTGAGAGAATACAGGGCTAAAATTTTTCACTCTGCCATTCCTTGACTGCCTGTCCATGGTGGGCTTGGTGTGGGCACCAGGAGGCTCTTGGAAGATCATGGCCATGAGGGAAGACTATATACATCCTTTCTTGTCCCCCAGATTTGATGCGTAGGGAGAAGTGTAAAGCAAGAAGTACTATTCATATTCTCAATTTTCAAAAATACGCTCTAAGACCTTCAACAATGTCCCCAGCTTGGTAATATCACTATAGCAAGTACTATTTCTCACATAAACTTAAAACATTTGTGCCTCAGAAGTTTTCTCCCCAAAGGACTAGATTTAATGCCATATTATACTCTAGCAAAAGACCATTATTCTTTCAGAATTCTTTTTTTACATAATTTCTACCACCAGCAATGGAAGATTGTTTTTCTTGATGACTTCTCTGAAGAAGAAAAGTTCCAGTCATTCATTAAAGTAACATGTAAGCAAGGCTAGGAATAGGGGTTAGTCAATGAGGCTGCATCCTACAAGTATAGGGTCTGATCCTGCCTGCATTTTTAAAATGTGTTTTGCTCAGCATGCATTTTTAGCATTAATTTTGACGGTTAGTATTTTATTAAATACATTAAAATAACATACAAAAATGTTATTTATTTTATTACTCTGTTTCTTGGCACTGGTTAAATTTTGTTACCATGGTGAGTGCCTATCTTGCCACACCCTCGTCCTAGGCTCTACGGATGTAGGAAGACCCAATGGAGCTGGGTTCAATAAGAGGAGGAGAGGCCAGCTGGACTCACACACTGGGAAGGCTGACAGCCAGTCTCTACTGAACAGACATTGTATCAGGTACTTTATATCCGATGCCTCACTGAATCCCCACAATAATTTTTCAAGGAAACAACACACCTCCACTTAAGAGATGAGGCAGATATTAGGCTCTCAAAAATATGTGTAGAATGAATAATAATAATAGTGCCTGATTTTTCTTGACTGCCTACTGTGTGTCAGGGGTGGTACTAAGTTTTATATTTATCAACTCATGGCAACTTTAACATCATAGATGAGGAGACTGGTGTACCTTTTCAAGACAATATAATGAAGAAATAAAGAAATTAGTACATGGACCCAGGTGGGGTTTCCAGATAAAATATAGGATGTTCAATTAAATTTGGATTTCAAATAAACAATGATTTACTTTTAGTAGAAGTGTGCATACTCCTATGAAAACTTTTATTGTTTATTTAAAATTCAAAATAACTGAGCACTCTGGATTTTGTTTTCTTTTTGGGTCTCTTTTTTTCCTATAAAGACTTTATTTTTAGTGGGGGTTTAGGTTCATAGCAAAATGGAGGGGAAGGTACAGAGATTTCCCCCATCCCTCCTTTTGCCCCCCATGTGTGCCCCCACCATTAGCAATACTCTCCACCAGAGTGGTCCACATGTTACAATAGATGAACATACATTGACATGTCATCACCCGAAGTCCACAGTTTACATTAGGCACTGACTGAATTTTGTTACCTTATGCCATGATACCATGACACCTGGCATCTAGACTGGGAGGTATCATCCAGTCCCATCCCATTCCACCTTCTCCAGGAAGCTTTCCCCCGCTGATTACCCAGGCTGAATCTATTAACTGCCCTTCCCACACTTCTTGGGTTTTGTCTCTCCTGTAGGCTGTACGGTCCCCGAGGTGCTGGCTTTCACTTTTTAGGACTATGGCAGGCCAGTGCCTGGCACATAGTAGTAACCCACAAATGTCTGCCGAATGAATCAGAGCGTGACTACATGCATGCACAGACGAGGCTCCCGAGAAGAGGAGGAAGTCCTGGGAAGGTTGAAGGCACTTAGGACCCCATGTCTCTGTGCATCTAGCCCTGAGTAGGCATCTGGCTGAGCAACATGAACAAAGCAGCTTAAAGGCACCATGACCCCCTGGCCCTGCATCATTGACTCCGCTTGGCCAATCTCTCAAGATCTGCCAGGACTCTTCTGCAAACATCTCCCCTCACGCTGAGTGAAAAACACATTCGGCAATGACAATCACAAACAAAATAGCACATGGTCTCCTCACTGCTGGCCACGCACTGTGACTCCTTCAGGGCAGGAGTCTCAGAGAGAGCACATCTGTCACCTCTCGTTTCCTAGGCCCATAAACAGAGTGTGGGGCAGAAAAACGATGGGGCTCCTCCTGGGATCTGTCAGTCTCTGAGGTGGCTGTGCCATTTCATGATAAACCCCCTGCTCGGTGATCAAAACACCCAAATGGCCAGGCCTATGTCTACAATGGTCCAGCTGTGTCTTCCTTTTCCTAGTGGCAGCCAATGTCTGCTGAGAGTCTGAAAGGGAAGGATACATCTTTTCTTTTTTCCTGAGGTGGAGGGAGAGAGAGAGTACACTTGTAGTAATTAGACATTTCATTTCCAGTATAGTCATTTGAAGTAGGTATGAGTAGAACAATCACCATCTTATGGATGCGAAAGTTGTGGCAGAGAGAGGCTAAGTGACTCGTCTGAGGTCCCCCGGTCAGTGAGGGGCAGAGCAGGGATGGGAGCCTAGGTAGGCTGCCAACGGGACCAAGCCTTGCCGGTCCTGCTCCTAATGCCTCTTAATTGATGTTTTTGATATGCAATACACACCATGTCCTTGGGAGTTACTTATTATGAGCCCACTTTTTGAGATGAGAGCATTGAGATTCAATGAAGTTAAAGAAATTAGGCTAGACAATAGAAATGACTTAGTGACAGAGTAAGAATTCAAACTCAGAAATGTGTGAGAGCATAGAGTGTAATCTTTTTGGCATTCCCGCCCTTCTCCTGCACATAGTGCATGTGTGTGTGTGTGTGCACCCAAGCCTTATAAATAAATCAGTTCAATCAATTCAACAAACTGATATCTTCTTTCCACCGTGTGTGAGTAGAAATACATTTATATTCAATGATCATGAATAATTCCTTCAAATCTAGGGTTCTCTGATTCAATTGTGAACACTTATTCATCGATTACCGATTTTGTGACACCATGGTAGGAAACCAGTAGGTTGAATAAGGTTCCTGACCTCCAGAAAAAGTACCACATACAAGCATAACATGACCGGCATTGTTGTCACATGACTCAAGTGAGGTCAAACCCCAGAACCCACCAGGGACAGGATCAAGGCAGCGCAGCAACAGTGGATTCACTCACTCAGCCATTCGGGAAACAACTATTAGGGTTCAGCATTCTGCTAGGCTCTAGGAGTAAAATGACAAAGCTGATTTGGACCCTGTCCTTACAGAACTCTCTCTCCAGCAGGGCTGTCCAACCTCTTGGTGTCTCTGGGCCACACTGGAAGAAGAAAGGCTCCCCAATAATGGCTCCCCATATTAAATACATTGTGACATGTAATCACAAAAAAACCCCTCATAATGTTTTAAGAAAACTTATGATTTTGTGTTGGGCCTCATTCATAGCCATCCAGGGCACATGAGCCTGTGGGCAGCAGGTTGGACACCTCTGGGTCTAGTGGAAGGCTGAGAAGGAAATGGATGGCAATCTATTGTCAAGAGCATTGTTGGGGATAGACTTTCCAGAGAAAGTCAAACTAAGCTACTTCAGTCCCTGAATGTTGAGTAACGAGGCCAGAGGTAACAGTGGAGGGAGAGGAAAGTGAAGCAGCTTTCCAGGCCATGGGACATCATGGCTCAAACATCGGGGAGAAAGAGTGAGAGCCAAGGTCAGACAGATAAGCACAGCCCTGGGTCATGCAGGACCTCGGCTGCACCAAGGAACTGGGATTTTGGTTTTGTCCTATGATTCTCTGAGGAACAAAGCTAAAGATAATTGCCAATATACAGCACTTCTGTGATCCCAGGAAAGTTACTTGATGACTCAGTTGCCTCATCTGTAAATGGGTGTATTGACAAGACCCATCTTGTAGGATTCAAGGAGAGAATCCCTGTAGAGTTTAGCAGAGTGCCTGAGCATGCAGTCAGCAGAGCTGTTCTGTTTTTCATTAAATATTTTATTAATTTATTTTAGAGAGAGGGCAAGGGAGAGAGAAAAAGAGGGAGAGAAACATTGGTGTGAGAGAGGCATCGATCAGCTGCCCTGGGGGGGGGACTAGTCCCCAGGACCTCCAATGGGGACTATACTAGTCCCCAGGACCTCCAATGGGGACCTGCCCCTCCACCCAGAGCTGTTCTTTTTATTATACTTTGAGCACCATGATTAAGCTGCTAGAATGGTGTGAGCATCCCAATTTTGCTGTTGAAAAACCTGAGGGCATCCAGAGACTAGAACAACACTACACAACTGAAAAAAGATGGTAGATCACAAGAGAATGGATAGAAATTCCCTATTAGCTTCCTCTGTACCCCGTGTCTGAAGTGATGGCTTGTAGGTGGGTTTCAGGGAGAAACGGAGGGTGTGGTGACATCTCTTCATGGACCAGAAGACTGCCTGCAGGTGTGCCGGAAAAGGAAACGGCTTCCTGGGAGTGGGGGGAGCTGCAGTTTAGGAGCCACACCCCCAGCAGGGATGCCCAGCTGTGAGAAGGGTTCCTGGTGTGGATATGAACAGAAAGAAGAATTCCTGAAAAGCAGCCATGCAGACTCTAATAGTCAGATATCTCAGTAGTAATACATGGCCCCAAGGACAATTCACCCAGAGCCCAGAAATTAAATGGAAATGGGCCCTGATCTCATTCTATAGCTGCTGTACACCTGCCAGCAGCGGGCTTCTGGTGAGCTGTGTGCTGGGTACCAAGAATGAAATATAGATGAGTCATGTTAGTGATGATGATGGCTGTGACGCTAACCTTATCAATCACTTCCCAGGAGCCAGCTGCTTTCCTGTATGCTGTACAAGTATTAACCCTCACAGTCACTGACCTGCAAGAGCTCGCCATTATTGGGGACTGAAGAGGACACACGAAGAGCAGAAGGCTCGGTTCAGAGGGTCTGCATTAGAGCCCTGGTTCTAACATTCCCTGACACCCAGGCTGCTATCAGGACCCTACATCTGTGTTTACAAAGAGCTCTGTGTAAGGGTCTTTGCATATACCTACCTGTCCTTGTAAGTGTTTAATCAAAATGGCTTTAAAGTGAGCTGGCGCTAATTTTGAGGAGCCACATCAAGCAGAACCCATCTGAACCCTTAAATTCTAACCTGAACCAATGCCTTAGCAATGAATCACAAGTCTGGCAAGTTTGAATTTTATTGTCGATGAGAAGTCAGTACCTTCACAGATAGAAAGTACAAGGTGGCCCCTGAGACAGGAACTCCCACTCTGGTGACCTTTTGCTTTCCAAGTGCCCAGGCTGGAATCACCCAGGTCTGCCAGCTGTGGCCCCTCTCTCCCCAACTCTCAAACCAGAAGACAAGCAGCCTTTCTCTCCCTCCAGGACTCTTCAAGAACATCACACATGGAGCTCCTCCTCCGACCCCCACCCCTGCAACTGCTCCTAGGACAGTGTCACTTGCTCCTTTCCTTTGCCTTCTCAGTCTCATTAAACGAGGTGGGCGTTATCATCTCAGTTTCCACAGGAGAACGCTGAAGATCAGATAGTTTTTGCCTTGTCTAAGGTCTCACAGCCAATGACTGTTCAGGTGGAAGTGAATTAGTTCCTGAAAGGACTCCATGCTGAAAAGTAGGCTTTTGTTTTTTTACTGCCTCGTATTTGGTCTGATAAAGAAAGTCCTATTTATGTCTTTGAAAGAGTGTAGCATTGTGGTTCAAAGCACAGACTCTGGACCCAAGACCCACTGCTTTCTGTGAGACATTGGGCAACTATACTAGTCTGCTAGGGCAGCTTCAAGGTAGAAGTTTATCTTCTCACAGTTCTGGAAGCTGGAAATCCAAGATCAAGGGGTTGGCAGACCTCCTTGCCTGGTAGATGTCTGCTTTCTCCTTGTGTCCTCATGTGGTCTTTTCTCAGTGTGTACACATCCCTGACACGTCTTTGAGTGTCCAGATACCCAGTTCTCTTAAGGACACCACTTGTGCGGAATTAGGGCCATAGTTGGTCCAAAGGTTGTGGGTTATTGTTAAGCTGGAATAAGGGCCTGCTCTGACTGCCTTAACTGACTTTGTTCACCACTTGGAAGAACCTACTTCGAAGCATAGTTACATTCTGAGGTCCTGGGGGTTAGGGCTTTGACATATGAATGGGGGGTGGGGAGGCAAATTCAGCCCACAGTACCAATTATAGAAACTTCCTGAGCCTCATTTCCCATACCTGTAAAATGGAGAGCACAAATTAATCTTTGTAAAGTGATCAGGAGAGTGCCCAATACCTAGTAGACGTAATATACACATTTGCTAACTAAGAAAAGTGGAAACAGAGAAATAAGTTGTCAGGCCTGACTTACTTGTTAGTAGAAAAGCTACAGCTGGATTTCATTTTTCAAACCTGGTTTTTACACAAATAAGTGCTACAATAATATCTGTTGAAAAATTAATGGCTCTGTTGAATCAGAAGGGAAAGGGACTCAGTAGAAGGAAGGGTCAGGCTCACAGACCCGGAAGGAAGATCAGAAATTAAGTCTCTTCTTAAGAGAACATTGATTTTCAAGGGGTTTTGTGACAGGCCCAGAGTGTCATGGTTGGTAAAAGGCAGGGCTGTGGGGAGATGTCAGGAATCCTGCCTCTCAGGCCACTACTATTCTTGCTGTGGGCCAGTCTTCCAGGGAACCAAGACACTTAAAACACATGAGTTCTCCCTCTCTCCCAAATCCCCATGAATACCAGATGCATCTAGGCCTGTTCAGCAGCAAAAATATTATTTTTGAAATGTTGCATTTGCATCTTTCACCTGGGAGGCCCTGATTAATTATATATAAAAAAACTGATAAAACTCTGGTTCGTGGCAACAGGATGTGTGCTGCATAATTAGAAGGGGGTGAATCACAGCAGATGGGGACCGGCACAAGCCCATGCACAAAATGACAAACAGCAAAGGGTGAAGACAAAATGACAAAACTGGAGGTAGAAAGCCCTGCTGCAAGGAGAGGTGTCTTGGCGTAATTGCTGGCTTTGGGACTCACTTTCGACTTCTGCTTTGGAGCCGTTGCCACAAATATCCTGGAATTTATTCACCTTGCTGCATTAATCAGAAGGATAATGAATCATGATATTACTATTTAGAGATATTTATTGTACGTTGTTCTTTAAAGCAAATGTTCCCTGGTCCACAGGTGCAGGGATGTAAAATCTACACGCACTCTTTGCATTAGATCTGCTCAATTAAAAGTAATAATAAGACACAATTTTCTGCTAAAAATTCTTGTCTATTACAGAAAATCTTTAAAATGCATTCAGAGTAAATTCTTTTTTTTCTGTGTATGTTTTATAGTTTTTGAGTGTAATATTTTAATTTGCTTCTTAATACTCCATAATAAAGGACAGCATAATTATTCAATTTTCCCTATTATAAATCTTGGTAGTTTCCAATTTTGAACAGTAAGTATAAGTGAAGTTAGTTTCATGCTTTGAATTAACTGATTGTTTTTTTCCAAAAAAAAAATCTAAGACAGTGAAAAATCAGATATCCTTATAAGTTTCACATACTATGATTTCATTTATTGACAGTCATCTTACTGAAGTATATTGTAAGCTAAATTACCTGAAAAAATCTTTAATACACATTTAGATGGTAGCATTTGAATCTATCTATTATTACACTTTGGAATCATTAAAAAAGCAAACTCAAATAATAATAAAACAAAGTGAGGGAAAAAAGAAGGAACATGAATTTGAGTTATACCAAGCCGGTGAGGCACCAGGTGCGTGAATTTCACCACCACTCTCTGGGTCTTGATTTCCCACCTGGAACCTGAGGATAATGCGACCTTCCTGACATGATGGTCAGAAGATCCGGTGTAAAGCACAGAGCCCGGAGCTTGACCCAAGTGTGTCGTTTCCCTCACCCCATTAGTGCAAACTCTAAGCATCTCTTCTACAGAAATGTACGGAGAATTACAGCTCAAACTGGTCTTAATTAACCTGTTTCCCACATAATTATATAAAGTCTCCTTTTTAATTTGCATATATAAAAACAATGTAAAATAGCTAATTGTATTTTTTTTTACTAATTGCATTTTTAGTTCACTATCACAGAGATGCTGGCTGAGCCAATACCAAGAAAGTGCTATTACTGAACAATTACTACCTTCAACGTGTCAGACACAGAAGAATGAAGTACTCCGGCCATCGTGAACCACACAGTGCCCCTAGTGTGCTGGAGGGAGACGCCTCTCTGAGTCCTCCAGGTTCATGGCGCTCCTTCAGGTTTGCCTGGTGACAGTCTCCGCACTTTCTCAGCTCCGCTCAGGCATTAGAACCTCCGTGAAGAGTCTCAGCCCCTGGGCAGAAATGATCACATTTTTTCATGTGCTGATACTCCTCCACACTCAGTCTCTGTTCCACGCATCACACTCACTTTCCTGAACTGCTTTGTCTATGCCCACACCCTCCACCCATCTTTGTGCTTCAGCAGCAAAGACGGGCAGCTTATTCATTGTTCTTCCTTCAGTACCAGGTGCACTGCCCTGGACGGAATGAATGTGTGTAGATGCTTCCCTAATGCGTGAAACCGATCAAGACTCGGCTTAAACAGACTGCCTGCCGGCCCCGGAATTTCTGAATAGGTGAGCTTGTGATGGAGAAGCATAGGACTTTTTTTGAACCGTATTAGACATTCTCGTTTTGCATATTGGTTTATAACAGGTCAAAAACATTGCTAAGTAACCTAGAAGTGCGTTTATTTATATTTGCTGTAAGATGAGGGGGAATGGCACTGTTTCTGTAAAATAGAGGCCCCCTCTGCCCATCCAGAGCACTGCAACTGGACATTTTTCAAAATTCAGTGTTGCCCCGGAATGTCTGAGGGAGCCCCCTTACAACAGCACCCTGGAATGTTGCATGCCCCCCCCCCCCAGTAAAAACAGGCTAGAGTGGGTATCAATTCTATTTAATTTTTAAAAATACAACTGAGTTTTATTTTGGGCTTCCATTAAGTTCCCATTAGATTTATTAGATCTGAATTAATCATCAAGTCCTTCCCCACAATTTCCTAATTAATTCTACACGAGACCCTGCTTTGATCAATTTACAAACTTCATTGTATTCAGTTAATTAAGAAATTGAAGGCATGGATTTTATCATTACTACAGGCAGCTCCAATTGACCCTGGTGACGCCAGACATGCTGTGGTGAACNTCGGTACTTTCTCAGCTCCGCTCAGGCATTAGAACCTCCGTGAAGAGTCTCAGCCCCTGGGCAGAAATGATCACATTTTTTCATGTGCTGATACTCCTCCACACGCAGTCTCTGTTCCACGCATCACACTCACTTTCCTGAACTGCCTTGTCTATGCCCACACCCTCCACCCATCTTTGTGCTTCAGCAGCAAAGACGGGCAGCTTATTCATTGTTCTTCCTTCAGTACCAGCTGCACTGCCCTGGACGGAATGAATGTGTGTAGATGCTTCCCTAATGCGTGAAACCGATCAAGACTCGGCTTAAACAGACTGCCTGCCGGCCCCAGAATTTCTGAATAGGTGAGCTTGTGATGGAGAAGCATAGGACTTTTTTTGATCCGTATTAGACATTCTCGTTTTGCATATTGGTTTATAACAGGTCAAAAACATTGCTAAGTAACCTAAAAGTGCATTTATTTATATTTGCTGTAAGATGAGGGGGAATGGCACTGTTTCTGTAAAATAGAGGCCCCCTCTGCCCATCCAGAGCACTGCAACTCGACATTTTTCAAAATTCAGTGTTGCCCCGGAATGTCTGAGGGAGCCCCCTTACAACAGCACCCTGGAATGTTGCATGCCCCCCCCCCCCAGTAAAAACAGGCTAGAGTGGGTATCAATTCTATTTAATTTTTAAAAATACAACTGAGTTTTATTTTGGGCTTCCATTAAGTTCCCATTAGATTTATTAGATCTGAATTAATCATCAAGTCCTTCCCCACAATTTCCTAATTAATTCTACACGAGACCCTGCTTTGATCAATTTACAAACTTCATTGTATTCAGTTAATTAAGAAATTGAAGGCATGGATTTTATCATTACTACAGGCAGCTCCAATTGACCCTGGTGACGCCAGACATGCTGTGGTGAACCTAGAAAAATGGGGTCCTGACCGCTGCGTGGATGGAAAATGGTGGAGAATCTGAGAGACGGAGCTGGAGCAGGCTGAGAAAAAGAAGCATTTGCTATTACTTTGACATTACTTTAAACACTGAAAAAGTTCATTCCTAAGTAAGAAGAGGGAATCAACATTGGCTGCGTGAAGTTTGTAATCTATTATGATGAAGAGTAGGTGCTTTGTAATGCAAATAATTTGCATTTGAAATCTTATTCTGTCATTATACTAGCTGTGTGACCTGAAATAAATGACTGAACCTCTCCTGGAGAGCTTCTTGGATGGGAAAATGTTTATAATTATATCACCATGTTTGAGGAATATGAAATCATTTAGCACAGTGCTTGGTGCATGGTTAAAGACAAAAAGGCAATTATCATCACCATCACCATCATCACCAGGTACTTTTCTAGGATTTGTCTCTTGAATTCTCAAAAAAATTCTGAAAATATTTAGATAAATTTTCTCTTATGCAGATGAAGAAACTTCCTAATATCACATAGCTAACAAGACGTGAACATAAAGTTTAAACTAGGGTCTCTCTGACCAACCTCCATCCTTTGAATTAGCTAGTTTTTCTCATGGTGCATAGTAAATAGAATAATTTTAACCTCCTGTGTATGGAAATTAACAGCACTCTCTTACCTTTGAAATACAAGGTTTTCTGTTTAGATAGACACATTTATGGAGATATGTAATTTGATTTAAAGACAGACATTTTAAGTAAGGTATTGTATGGCTAACACATGTGCATTAGTTTTCTATTGCTGTGTGACAGATTATCACAATTTTAGCAGCTTAAAACAAGAAGTATTTATTATCTTACAGTCTCCATGGGTCAGGAATCTGGGCTTTTCTGATCACTGCAGTGTCTCAGACAACTGGAGTCAAGGTGCCAACTCGAAGGGACTGCTGTCCTCTTGAGACTCTGCTGGGGCAGGCTCAGCTTCCAGCCTCTCTCACAACACTGTTCACAGGTATCAAGTTTGCACCATCATTTGGCTGAGATTTCCATTCCGTTACACTAGGCCATCTTACAATATGATGTACATCCTCTTCAGTAGTAGTTCGTCATTCAAGAAGAAGGGAGTTACCAAGAAATGGAGACCAGTAGGAGACGACTTAGAAACTACTTACAACATGTTTGTTTATAAGAAGTTTTGGGATTTTTATTCAAGTGACTGAATTTTGGGAAAACATTTACTAAACATTCTATCTCCAAAAAGGAATAGCTCAGAAAACAAGGTCTGCTGTCAATCCTGCCTTTGGTGTTTGGGAAACTGCCTGCCTGTACTGTAGGTTCTTCAAGTTGTGTCTCTGGCCATGCCCTTCTGTTTCCCCTTCTGTCTGGCTTGGCTTGTGCTACAGAGAAACTAACCGTCACATAGCCTCCAGGAGAATTCTACTTCTCTAAACAATTTTATATCCTTTTACTCTGAGTCTATTCATGCCAGATCTCCTATTTAGAATGACTGCCCCACCACTCCACCCCATCTAGTATTTCCTGTTACACCCCACTTCCCCAAAGGTTCAGTTCAGGGGCCACAACTCCGTGAAGCCATCCCTAGCCAGAAGGGAATTCCTTCTCCATTTTCCCAAAACGGTTTTTTTTGGTCTCTACAATGCCATTTGGCTTTGAAAGAGGGAAGAAGAGATGGAAAGTGCTAGCATTTACAGAGTTGGCATGGCTGGGCTACATGTATGAGATGAACTAAGCATCATCTGCCTTGTGCCACGAGAAAGTACAGTACATAGAGTACAATAGCCAGTCTCCATAAGGACCTCCAATGAGGCTTCCTGCTGAGACTCACGCCCTTGTGTAGTCCCCTCCCACACCGAATCACCCCTGACCCATGTGGCTAATGGGACACATCGTGTGTAATGGTGTGTAACTTCTGGGGCTGTGTGCTAGAAGAGATGACTACTGCTGCTTGAGCCTTTCAAGTTGCTCATTCTTGGGAAAGTCAGCCACCTTGTTCTGAAGATGTATTTAAACAATTCTTTGGAGAGGCTTGTGGGGAGAAAACCCAAGGCAAAGAAACAGACAAACAACAGAACCTCAGAATCCCCGTCCATAACTAGCACCTTTTGCCAGCCATGCGAGAAAGTCATGGGGTACATGGGAAGTGTACCCTAGTTCCAGTCAAACCTTCCTGCATCCCTAGCCAAAATCTGACAACCTTCAGACAAATGTGGACCAGAACAATTCAGCCAAGCTGATCCTCAATTCCTGACCCACAGAAATAGTGGGGGAAAATACCTGTTTATCGTTCTAAGCCATCGCATTTGAGGGGACAATCTGTTATGCAGTAATAGGGAAATAAAACATGAAGATGAAGAAACTTGCCCAAGGTCACACAGTGAGTCGTGTCAGAGCTAAGGTTCTCTCTCTGTTTCTCTAGGGAGAAACTGCCTCCTGCCTCCTCTCCCTTCTCCTGCCATAAGATGAAGCCCATCTAGGTTTAATCTTATTCAAGGATATCTCCAACCTGTGTTCAAAATTCTATTTTCTCTTTGAATGGTGACGCAGGGCAGAAGGGTACATTGAAAGTTGTGGTACAACACTGAGGTGTAAGCCCCGTGACTCCACATGAGCACCACAGGGACTTGAGATTTGAGGAAGAACTGTGAAGACCTTATTCTTGAACCTCCTCACTGTGTAAGTAACTCAGCTCTAGAGAATGACATGGCTTTACTAAGTTTACACAGTTGCTTAATAGTAGAATGCAGTATAAAAATTAGGTCTTCTTTTCCCAGTGCATTTGTGTTTAAATTAACTGAAGTTTGCATGTATTTGGTAATAACAGTCTGCGTTATCTCATCATGGGTCAATTTAAGGTTTTCACAGAGTGGGTGCACACAATGAAAACAGTTAATAGGAATCCAAAATGTTGCTTTTGAATCCCCAATGTACTCAAGCTGAAGACTAGAATATTAACCTCTGATCAATGAGTTTGACATCCCGTTGGGTATTCTACAACAGCATTCGGTACGACTGTGTTTTTGTTGCTTGAAATTTTCTTCCACCTATTTACCTGGATGCAGCTTCTCCCTACTTCTGCCAACTTTCTGGATATTTCTTCCTAGTCCCCTGGCCCGCATTCAATTCCTGTCAGCTGCTTACTTGTTAGTGTAACCCAGGGTATAGTACTTGACCATTTTTTCTTCTTATTCACACATAAAAAGGTTTCCTTCCTTACCTTCGCTGAGAACACTTAGCTTATTATCAAAACGAAGACTAGCGGTCATTTTTTTCTGGAGAGTGTTTTCTGTGGCTTCTCCTAGAATAAATCCTTCCCACTTCTATGCTAGCTCTTTGTCATTTACTTCCTTCTAATACAAAGGCCTTCACCACCTTCAGAAATTATCTCCCAACATGTCAGTCTCTTCCACTAAAATTTGAGCTGCTCCAGGTTAGGATCTGGTCTTATTTATCTTGGTATCAATAATGCCGAATCTGGGGCCTAAAGTCAAACAAGAACTTAATAAGCACATGATGAATGGACCAGAACCAATATTGGGAACATCATGTAAATGCCTTGTGCTACTCCCTGTAGACAACAATTGCTTCTGTTTTCCCAGCTCAGATCTATTTGCTGAAACAATTGCTCAAGGAGCACTAACACTTTCATCCTTAGTGAAGTCCATTAGAACCATGGCAGACACTCCATCAGGCCTGAAGCTGAATGGAGAGGAAGAAATTCCGCCTGAGGGATGGTCACTAGAGAATTTAGTTTCCTGCATTGGGAGGAGGGAAGAGAGGAAGAGAAATTTTTGACCCCTCAAAGACTCCTAAATATAGTCCAGGGAATGCCACTGCTAAAAGTTTATGCAGGATGACGTGATGATCAGTATCTATTTCTACAAACAGGGTGAGATCACTAACACTAGATTAGGCCAGTATTCTCCAAATATTCTATAGAAGATATTTCTGTATCTTCTATATAGAAATATAGAAGATAGTATAGAGTATAGAATTTAGTATTTCTACATAGAAACACTAAAAGATATTTCTTTGGGTGTGGGGAGAGTATTTCTCTACACGAAGAAGTTTAGGAAATGCAACAAATAATATTCTCTTTTATTGTTTCACAAACCACTTGTGCATGCTAAAGTTACTGAGAAGCCTATTTAAGTAAATAGTTTTTTACCTATTTAACATTTAAGTAAACCTACTTAAGTAAATAGTTTTTAAAGCTTACTGGATTAGAGCATTCTGTTTTTCTCATATCAACTGTGTAGCCTCATGGAATTAATGTCTGGTTGAAAACAGTATGGGAAGTGCTAGTATGACTCTAGAGTGCCTAACCTTGACATACATGGCCCATTTAGAAGGATACTTCTGAGATACCTGTGCAGCCATGGTCCCTCTTCTTTAACAGACTCAGCCACATGGGTGAGTGCAGCCTCCAAGTTAGTCTGCATAGCCATGCCTGTCCCTCTGACAATGCTTGGTTAGAAAAGTAGGGTCACATGCTCCCTCTTTGAAACCAGCACTCAGAAGCTCTAGGAGCAGCTGGGATGAAACGCTGAGCTAGGTCTACCATGATCATTTTCCTCCATACATGTTTGGAAGCAGAGAAAATTTATCCTCAGAGAAAAAGAAAAAAAGATTCATTAGACCTTCAGAAAGAAGGAAGGATGAGAGATCTTGAGCCCTCAGACAGATAGAGGAAGGGACTCCAGTACTTAAGCATTCTAACCCCTATGAAGCTACACTGAACTTGGACCTTAGAATATTACACAATAAACTACCTATGCATGTCCCCACTGAGTTCTCCTTTGGGTTTGATTTTCTTTGAGCTTGTTTTTATTTCCTGCAACCAAAGGAGCAGGAAAAAAGGGGAGGTGTTTCTTATGGGATAAGAAATAGAAATTTATAAGTTGTATAGGTGTTTACTGAATACCTACATGCACCAAGTCCTGTGTTAGGCATCATGGGGACTGAGAATGTGCAAGACAGGTCTTGCCCTAGAGAGGTTCCCTGACAGGAGATGTTCTGGCTCCTCTATAAACGATGTCTTTCCCAGCAACCTGACACCTTCATCCTCAGACAGGGTGTGAGGCAGAGGGCTAATGCGAGTGCAGACCTTAGTGGTGAGGAGATACTGGGTCTCTGTGTTCATCTGTTGACACCGCCATCAACTGGGAGTCCCAAGCAGGGGTGCAGCCCAGCTTCCTGCAGGACGCGGACTCCTCCAGGACCCACAGCCTCTCGGGGGCAGGCTTCACCCGACCACAGAAAAGGAGTGCACTGGATTATATCAGTTATTTCAAATATTTTTCTCTTGTTGGGAAATGTTCTTCAAAGTCCAACATAGGAAACCAGGAGACAGTAGAAAGGCTTTGACTGAGGCAGAGGAGACGAAACCCCAAACCCTCTCCTGGGCCCCTGCAGGGGGCTCTGAGGTGCTTGTGCAGAAACTTAGAAGTCCTGGAGAAAACAGTTTCAGAACTAGGGCATCTCAGAGGGCTGTTTTAACCTTTCCTGTGTGTCACTGGGGGGTTACTCCTGTCTGCCTGAGCTGGCCCACAGGTCTCCAGGGCACATGATTTGTCCTCCAGGTCTTACGACATGAGAAGGGGGGGTATTCCAATTATAGCTACCTTTTCCCAACAGGTGGAGAGAGGTCTTGAATATGTGATAATTGGATCTCTGTAACATAATTTATTAAAGAGAGACGAGTGTCTGGGCATGGAAATGATATCTTACTGAGAAAATGTGGACTGAACCCTGACCTGCCAGTTGCCATGGGTTAGACCCTGGGCCAAATTAGGAACTTCTCCGGCTCAGTCAGTCTTTCTGCACATGTGACTCAATAAGCCAACCAGGGCTTTTCCAAGTTTCCTACCAAAGTTCAAACCACATGGGAGTTTGTGAAAGAGATTTAGTCTACAAATATCAATAATTTTTATTTAAAAACCCTGTCCATGTTCATGATAGAATATAACATTCTATGACAGAACACAGGGATGGAAATTTTGTTAACAAAACAAGCACAATCCACACTACATGAGAAACTAGCATCACTGCAAAATGACCGATGCCCCGCCGTACGGCGAGGCAACCCAACCGTGGTGTAATTGTAGGGAAATCACTGCAGAGTTAGCTCTGAGTTGGTAACACTGGTCCAGTAACTGTTTTAATGTTTCATCTTGCTGGGAGTGCTTTCCTGTTCTTGTCACCATGCTCTCTCTGTTGCACTCGATAGGGACTACTCAGCGTGGTGGGCTGGAGCCGAGCTTCGCCCAGTCCCACAGTCCTGCCTCTGGTGACTGTACCAGTTGTACCAATTGTTTTTTTTCACTCAGAGACACTTATCAAGGCCCAGCAAGAAGGTAATTCTGGCTACTCACCAGGCAGACAAATCTCTCCAAAAGAGGCAGAACTAAGCTCCCCAGCATAACAAAATTGTGAGACTTTGCGACCCTGGAAAAGAAAAAAAAAAGAAATGAACTTTCTGAAACAGATCGCTTAGTAAGGGATACCCAGCAGAGTGATTTAGGGAAGTGTTTGAAAGAGCTCTTAGGCTGTGGCACAGCAGCCCCCTATCCCCTTCCCCAACCATCTCGTGCTCATGGGCAGGCTGGCTCACAGCACAGGATTCTCCCCGATCTGCGAAGGCTTTGCCTCCCTCATGCCCTCAGTGCCTCTCAGGTAACTTTCCTAAGAATTATCATTGTATTCATCATTTCCAGATCTCTAAACTTCAGCACTGAAAGTAGCCTCAAACAGAAACACATTTTAAATCTCAGCATCAATCAGGAGAATACAAGTTCCGTGGGCAGTCAGGTTTCATTTCTTTACTTTGCCTCCTAAGTAACCACAGCCCCTTCTTATGACTCCACCTAGGCTTCTAGGCTTTAACTCCTGTCTTCCCGGCTTTGCCTCCTTGAATCACAGGCAGTTGGAGCCAGAGGGATATTACGCCCCTGAAGCCCAATGGCTATATTTTGTAACAGAGAGAACTGAGCACAGAGAGCATAGTACATTCTTAAGGTCCTACAGCAATGAAACGGATGGTATAGGTGCCAAAAGCAACAATAACAAACAGGATGCTGAGTTTTGATTTATTTTTCTACAATCTATCTGGCTGTATTTTATTTTCCATGTGAAATGATATATTAAAAATTGTTCCAGGGAAAGAAAAGGTCAGAAGTAAAAGAATGATCCCCCTTGTCCCCAAGTGACTTGAGAACTTCATCTTTCTGCCTTGCTTCCTGCTCTCTCGAATTGGGAGTGAAGGAATGTATGCTGTACTCATATGAACATCTGTTGCAAACCAGGTTTAGACATTTTGTTATTAGACCTAAGGGTAGGTATTGCCGACTCCATTGTACAGGTGAAGCAACTGAAGAGTGAGGATGTTAGGTGATCTGCTAAGGTTCTTCAGGCAAAGAGCGTAGAGTGGGAACAAAAGCCCAAGTCTGCCTGAAGCCACCATCCACTGAGTAACTAACCACAGGGATGGCCTGACCAAAATTGCCTCCTTGGAGATGAAGCTTATCCATTTTTGGAAAATTTTCTCTAGTCACTTTGTTTTTACAGGTAGCCAAAGGAATCCAAGCAACAGCAATGCATTATCCTAAGGAAAGCTTTTGTTAAATGACCCTCATAGTGAAAATCAGTTTTGAAAGACATCTTGAGTGGTCACTCTCTGCTCGACTCTCCCAGGAAATGGGGTGTCCCTACAAAGCGTAACAGCTACTGCCAGTGATCACCCATATTTCCTCAGATGCCTTTGGCCATTTTTGTGTCCACCAGCTTCTCATGGGCCTCTGTTCTCAGCAGTGCCAACTGAAAGGCTGCCTGGGGGTGACTGGAGCCCTCTCTACCCACAACAAAAAAAGTACAAAGAGCCAGAGGTACCTGTGGATGTATGTCCCCTCCAGGCTTTGCAATCACGAATGCAGGAGAATAAACACTTGGCCTCCCTGGACCCACATGCAGGAACTCAGACATGTGACCTTCACTGGTTCCAAGGCTCCCCTTTGGGATTGAAGCAAAGCCACCCTCCAAGGCTGGTATTCCCTACTAAGTCTCCTTTCCTTTCTCAAACTCCTTTCCACTTTGCCGTATTTCATTTTTATGCACATTGTTATATCAGGGGCTGCTCCTGGGAAATCACCTTATGACACAAGAGCAGCCTATCCATTGTTTGACACCTTATGGTGTTTCTTTACACTCAGTAAATTGTTTTTCCTTAATTCACTAAAACTTAGATTTCCTATAACTCCCATGTAACAGAGCTATTCTGTCACCCAAACTGACAGTACACACACCTAATCCCCTTCCACTTGAAGGCACTGACGGTACCTTTTAATCTTCTTCCTCCAAATTGCAGAGGACTTAAACAAGAACCTTTGTGTTGGCTCAGCACTTGCATGATGATAAGCTAAAAATAGAGTTTCCTCTGCTACTTCTTCATCTGTTATTTGGGAAAGAGAAGGAAAAAAAGCAAAAACAAAGACCTGTCCCCCTAACAAAGTACTTAGAACTCATGTGTGTCCCCTTCCTATGCCAGAGAAATAGCACTTCCAACCAGTAGTTAGGTGCTATTTAACAAGCTCTTACTGGGTTTTAAAGAATGCATGATCACTCTATACATGTTATCTCATTGCATCTCCCCCAAACCTTATTAGGATTTACTATTGTTATTACTGGTTTAATGATAAGAAAACAGAAGGACAGAGAAGTTAGGACACATAGTCTATGTTCCAGGCAGTGACGGAGCTGGGATGTGAACACAGGCAGTTGGACACCGGAGCCCATAGTCTGAACCATCATGCATTACTTTGAGTACCCTGTGAAAATAGGAGTTCACAACTACACTGTATTACAATGAATTGGGCTACTGCAAGAATGTATCAAATAGAGTGTGACAGTGAAGACTATAGCCATCCCCACATTCCACACAAGATCTTTGTTTTAGATTGTGAACATGGCCACATTTTCAGCTCTTCCCCTCAAGAGACAAAAGGCTTTGGCCAATGAGACATAAATAAATGGAACCAAGGGGCAGATCAAAAGTGCTTGCATATTGGAACATGTTCTCTCTCACTGCTTGTGGAACCCTGCAAGTGCCACATAAAGAAGCCTTTGCCATCTTGGAAGTTGGAAGGTCACGTAGAAGAGACATAAGCCATCACAGAGGAGTGCTTCTTGGACTGAACATCCTACAACGTCTGAGTTAGTTCATCCTAGACCAGGGTTTTTCCACCTCACCACTACTAACATTTTGGGTTAGATAATTCTTTGTTGTAGGGGCTAGTTCTATGCATTGAAGGATATTTAGCAGCATCCCTGGCCTTTGTCCAATACCCCGCCCCCCCACAGTTATGACAATGAAAATGTATTAAGATGTTGTCAAATGTAGTTGTGGTTGGCCTGACTCATTTCTTTTGGCATTGTCCCACAAAATGAGAGGTCATTGGTTCAATTCCTGGTCATGGCACATGACTTGGATGCAGGGGCGTGTACCAGAGGCAACTGACCAATATTTCTCTCTCATATCAATGTTTCTCTCCTCTTTCTCCCTCCTCTCCCTTTTCTCAAATAAATAGATAAATAGATAGATAGATCGATCGATAGATAGATAAGAGAAATAGATGTTTCCAAATGTCCTCTGGAGGTGGTGGTGGATATAAGTCATTTCCAGTTTAAGGACCACTCTTCTAGACTATCAAATCCCAGCTGGTGGATTCCAGACCAGAGAAATCACTCAACTGGCTTATATAGCTATAAGACAAAAGTAAATGATTGTTTCAAGTCATTAGGTTGTGAGATTGTTACTTGCCCAAAGCTAATTAATACAGTCTTTGTAACAGAGAGAACGTGTATTCACCACACCCTTTCTTTTCTCTTGGTTGCACAGAAAGGCTAGGTTTTGTAGTCCTCTTTATAGTTGGGTGAAGATCAGGTAATTAAGTGCCTGCAAATTGGACTGTGTTGTGTAACTCATCACAAGTGATACGTAATTCATCTCAAGCAGTTAAAAGTGATGTATGTTCTCTACAGTTCCTTTCTCCTACCTGCTTGCCTAGAAGGAAGAAAACACCCCTAATATTGGCAGAGTTGAGCAGTAGAAGCCTGAATATTAGAGTCATCATTGGAGGCCACCTGCTCAGCATTGGTTGTCACACGAGTGAGGAACACAGCTTTGCCACCTTAAACCACCGAGATTTAGGGTTTACTTGTTATCACAACAAAGCCTAACCTTAATCTTTATTCCTGAATTACCTTGTATTGCAAATCAGCTAAACTTATTTAATTTATTCATTGGGAGGAGGAATAAGAAAGTTTGACTCAAATCTGTCAGTGAATGAGCAGCTTTCCTTCAATATCTTTAGTTTAACACCAGAGTGCATATCTCAGTTCTTGGATTCATTCATTCAATAGAAGTTTATGAGATGGCTACTACTTGCCATAAACATACCAAGAACAGAGCCATACAGAATAATAAGGCCTGGTCTCCCCTCTGAGGAGATCATAGCCCACTGGGAAAAGCAGACGCACTGAAAGGAGATTCAGAAAACAAGGTAAGCATTACCATTATAAACTCTCATAGATCATGTTCTGGGAGAACTTCAAAGAATCTGTGAATAGCTGCCTGGAGAAATCATGAAGGGTTTCATAGGAGAATTGATATTATACATGGATCTGTAAAAATAACATAAAATTTTTACTAGGCAAAAAGGTAAAGAATATGAGGAAATAATAATCAAAGAGCAGGAAGAAGAACAGCTGCAAAATAAATGAAAATGTGGAAAATGTCTTGGCTTAGAAAAGACTTGAAGAAAACAGGTGATTGATCTAGAAACCTGTGTTCTGCTCATGTACTGCTGTGTTACAAACCAGCCCTAAAGGTAGTAGCTTAGAAAAACAACCACTTTGCTTTATCTTATGATATTGTGAGTAAGGAACTTGGACAGGGCTTGGTTGTTCCATTCTCTTGCTTCATGTAGTACTGAAGGTGGTCATTCAGAGATAGCTGGCTGGTGGATGGGTTAGTGTTGGATGGTGGAGGTGGGTGTCCAAGATGACTACTCACGTATCTGGTCTGCATCTGATCTTAATTGGTATGGAAGGGCTCAGCTAAAACTGTTGACTCAAGCACCAGCATCTGGCATTTCTGGTAGAGCAGATGGTCTTTGAGTAGTCAAACTCTTTGTATAGCTGGTTTGGGTTCCCAGAGAGAGTGTTCCAAGAGGGAGAAAGTAGAAGATGCCAGTGTCTTAAGCCTGGAAACTGACACAGACTCACTTTGCTATGTTTTATGGCCACAGTAATCACAGAGCCCTTCCAGATGGAAGAGAAGCTGTCCAAAACCCCACTTTCCAAGAGCAGGAATGTCAAAACATTTTCAGGCAAGAGAGGGGTCTAAGTGTTTCAGCCAAGGTAGACAATGGTTCTTCTCTGATGAAGTCTGCCAGCAGGAACATCAATGACAAGTACTTCTTGACCCTCTGGAATAAAAAAAGACCCTTGAGAGACAGAGCCAGTGTCTGAGATGGTGAGGGAGAGCAACAAGATTTTAATAAGCCAATTTTGAGAAGGAGCACCCCAATTAGACAGGAAAATATGAGGATGTTCAGAAAATAAAGAATAGTTGGGCAGGAAGTTAGAGACTACAGGGAAAGGAGGCGGTGTGAGAAGGGCATCAGAGGAAGTGACTAAAACAGTAGAACAACGACTGTCAACCTTTTCACATCATGGCACACATAAATTAATTACTAAAATTCTGCAGCACACCAAACGGTGTATTTTATTTTTTCCAATCTGACAAAACAATAGATATAATTTTGACTGAATTACCCAAAATAATTTTAATAGTAGTTACCTACACTTTTTTGCTCCAAAGTGACTTCTTAAAACATCAAGAGTCTATACTTGTGCATAAGGATTTCTGGTAAAGAATTAATCAATCAGGTGCAACCTTAGTTTGTGATGTGACTAATAAGATGCGCCTCTGTTATGTGATCTATATACTTATGGATCAAGACAGGGCATTCACACTGATAGTTATTTTTGTGTTGGGGGTTGTCATTATTTTTTTGTTTGTTTTTAAATTTATTTAATTATTTTTCAAGTACAGTTTTCTGTCTATTACTCCCATCCCATCCCACCCCCATGCTCCCACCTCCCTCCCATTTCCACCCTTCTCAGTTGTTGTCCATGTATCCTTTATATATGTTCCTCTAAATCCCTCCCCTATTTCCCCTGAAATTCCCTCCCCTCTCCCCTCTGGTCACTCTTAGCCTATTCTCTAT
The DNA here is from genome assembly GCF_014824575.4 of Sturnira hondurensis. NCBI lineage: Eukaryota > Metazoa > Chordata > Mammalia > Chiroptera > Phyllostomidae > Sturnira > Sturnira hondurensis. Next base: position 14,295,834 of record NW_028073411.1, on the reverse strand, counting down.
TTCAGTGTCTTTGGTTATATTTTGCTTGCTTGTTTGTTTTGTTGTTTAGCTTCCTGTTAAAGATGAGATCATATGGTATTTGTCCTTCAACACCTGGCTTATTTCACTCAGCATAATGTTTTCCAGTTCCATCCATGTTATTGCAAAAGGTAGGAGCTCCTTCTTTCTTTCTGCTGCATAAAATTCCATTGTGTATATGTACCATAGTTTTTTGATCCATTCATTTACTGACGGGCACCTAGGTTGCTTCCAACTCTTGGCTATTGTAAATTGTGCTGCTATGAACATTGGGGTGCATAGGTTCTTTGGGATTGGTGTTTTAGGGTTCTTAGGATACAATCCCAGCAGTGGAATTGCTGGGTCAAAAGGCAAGTCCAATTTTAGTTTTCTGAGAAAATTCCATACTGTTTTCCATAATGGTTGTACCAGTCTGCAATCCCACCAACAGTGGACCAGAGTCCCCTTTTCCCCACACCCTCTCCAACATTTGTTGTTTATTGCTTTGTTTATGATAGCCATTCTCACCGGTGTAAAGTGGTATCTCATTGTAGTTTTAATTTGCATCTCTCTGATAGCTAGTGATATTGAGCATCTTTTCATGTGTCTCTGGATCCTCTGTATGTCCTCCTTGGAGAAGTGAAGAGAGAAGACAGCAGTGCCCCTGACTAAACAGTTAGGTACTACATGTTTTAAAAATTCTCGTGGCACACCAACATGCTGCGCAGTTGAAAATTGCTGCAATGGATGAGGCATTTCGTGTGTCTAATACAAGGCTAAAGACGTCACTCTAGAAGGCACGGGAAGCCGCTGTAAGGTCATCCTACAGGTTTTGCTTTAGAACAAGAGTTATCAGAACACGGACACACTCGTTCATTTATAGATATACCCTCTATGGTTGCTTTTGCACTAAATGGCAGCACAGACACTTTGACCTACAAATCATGAAATGTTTACTCTATGACCCCTTCCAGAGAAAATTTATTAGCCTCTCTCTTGAAAATGAATTTGACAGCAATGGTCTTCTGGCCACTGGCCTGTCCTAGGAGTGGCAGGGACCAGAGGATGAGTTGTGAGGTTCTTGCTGCAATCCATTCGAGTGATATCATAAACATGGATCATGGCAGAAAACAGATGCATGATGTCATGGAGGTGGAATTGACACACTCTGTGTCTAGTTAAAAGAAGGTGTGTGTGCTCTGGTGGGAGGGGAAGTTGAGGGGAGTGAACGACTGGAGGAGGAACTGGCAGACTGAGTCTGACCACTGGGTAATGGGGTGCCATTAGCAAAAACGACAGGGGCAGGGTCAGAAATGGGGGGAGAAGGTGTTTTGGAGGGAGAGTGGTAAATTCATTTTTCTTTCCCTCTAACTGACATCATTATTTGGACATTAGCTAACAGGTGCTGTAGTCATGAGTTCCTTTTGAAAATCTGTTCTATCCAAATAGAATAATCATGAAAAAAATTCATCTGCACAATTTCCAGTGTTTAATTCATTTCACCAGTTTAACACACACCTAATCATCAGAAGGATTCTCGGCTGATCTCTCAGAACAGCTAAGAGTTTGTGGCCGGATCCTGCCGTGTTCTGCCTCAGGGTCTCTGCTCCTGTTGATCCCTGTGCCTGCGCATCACTGGGAAGCCTCCCCTAATGCTGTCCAACGTTCCTGGCTAATTTCTACTAATCCCTGAGAGTTGAGTTTAAACATCACTTCCTGTGTGAAGCGCTTCTTGAATTTATGGGCCGGAGTAGGTTCCACTCGATAATGTTCTGATGATACAGTATCTTTCCCTGTGCTGTTCTGTATCACTTACCTATTACTACTCTGTACTGCCTCCCTGGGCTGCTTCCCCTAGGTCTTCTATATTAGGAGGGTAGGACTACGTAAATATTGATATGCTCTTGCACCCTCCACGTATAATACAGTGCTTATTAGTTTTTAATGCAAATTTGAAAATGAAATGAATAATACAAGCAAACTTTTATTGAAAACTTATAGCACTAGGCACTAGACTAAGGGTTTTACAAAAATCATCAGTCTTCAGATCAACTCCTTTCAGTAGATATGTCCATGTTAGGGGAAAAGAGCCAAGGCTCAGAGAAGTAGAGAACCCTAATCTTGCTCAAGGGAACACGTATGTTAAATGGCACAACCAGGCTTTAAATCTGAGTCTATGACTCCAGACATCACATGATTCTCCATTATAGTAATCTGTCCTTAAATGAATACATGAACACAGAGAGGGAGGAAGGAAGGAAAAGAAGAAGGAAGAAAGAAAGGAAGGAAGGAGGGAAGGAAGGAAGGAAGGAAGGAAGGAAGGAAGAAAGAAATATAAGAGGGAAGGAAGGAAGAAAGAAAGGAAGAAAGGAATGATGGAAAGAAGAAAGGGAGGACAAAAGGATGAACTATTGCTTTTACAATGGAAAAATTGGATGTTGTGTTGTCATGAATAATAGTGTTTCTGTCAACAAGGGAACACACAATTAGCACTAGGGACATTATTGGAAGTGCTTTATGTATATCAATTCATTTACTCCAGCAACAACATCCTATAAAGTTCGTATCATATTATATCCAGAATTTGACCACTACACACCTGCTTCCCAACCATCACCTCTTCATCCAAACCACTGTTCTCTCTTTTCTGATTATGGCTGCAATGTCCACGCTTCTGGGCTTCACTTACAAGCCAGAGTGATGCTTTGAAAATATAAGCCACATCCTGTCAGTCATTTCTCAAATCCCCAGTGGATCCCCATTTTACTCAGAGTGAAAACCAGTTATCCTACCCTGGCTAGGTGGCTCAGTTGATTGGAGCATAATCTTGCACATGGAAAGGTTATGGGTTTGATTCCTGGTCAGGGCATGTGTGGAAGGCAACCTATGGATGTTTCTTTCTCAACATCAATGTTTCTCTCTCTTTCTCTCTTCTTTCTTCTCTCTCTAAAGTCAATAAACATATAGTCAGGTGATGATTTAAAAAAAGACAGTTATCCTAGGACAGTCAGGCTTTGACAATTTCACTCCCATCTCCGAAGCCATCTTCAACTCCTCCTCCCCTTGCTCACTCGCTTCCACCTCACAGGCCTCCCCTGCTGCCCTCGAAGATGCCAGGTATGCTCCATGTATTTGCCATTCCCTCTGCATGAATGCTGTTCCCACAAATACCTGCATGACTGACCTCCACACCTCTCAGATGCCACCCTCTCACTGGGGCCTTCTCAGTGTCAATAAAACCCCACTGCTCCTTTTCCCTGCTTGTGCTCTTCTGATTCCTCTTCCCAGACTGCCTTGCAATGTGCTATATAGTTTATTTATGAATTTGTTTATCTGTCCCTCTCCTAAAAATTTAAGAAGCTAGAGTTCAGGAATTGTCACCTCTACATTTTTAGCACCTGGCAAAAAGTAGGCACTCACTAAACTGTTGTAGAAAGCATGCATAAACGAATCCTCATTTCATAGATGAGAGCACTGGGAGACAATTGAATGGCTTGTTCAATGTTACCCTGGAAGTGACTAGACAGCCGAGTATTTAAAGGCCACAGCCATCTGGCACCAGATTTGAGTGTGGAACCACTTTCCTCAACTATTCTCAGGTGAAATAGTGGCTTTGTGGATCATGGGCCTTTAAATCAGACAGACCCAGGATGACCTCTGATTTACATATGCTGTGTGACGTTGGACAAGCTCAGTTTCTCTACCTATAAAATGGTCACATAATATCAACTCTGCAGAGATTGCATGGCATTTAAGAAAATGTATGCACAATTTTCAGTCTCTGACAAACACAGTGATGTGGAAAGTTTAGCATTTTTGTCATGATTATTAGTATGACTCTGACAGGCAGGGAGCACCCCCCACCCCAGCCCCGGATTGAAACAGAGGGTCTCAGTGCATCCAGTGCTGCTGCGGAGGCACAGATTAGCTTCCCCAGGGACTGCAGACCTGGAAGGTCTGGAATGAAGATTCTTCTCTTTTTCTGTTGGTGCCCCTGGTACAGAATGGCAGATGGACAGGAATGCAGCCACTGGGGGTGACGGTGTTTTGACTCTGACCTCAGGGCCTTTGACAGAGCCTTGTGACTTCCCCCAAAACGAATTTCTCATTCTGACTCATTTTTTCCAGGGGTGAGTGAGAAACCTCATGGCACCTCTTACTATCTTGCCCTGAAGCGCTAGCTCACTTGCAGTGGTAACTGCTAAAGCTGTGAAATGTGGAAGAAATTTTAGTTTATCAAGCAGCTAAATGTCTCAAAAAGTAAAATTTGGTTCCAAACCCTCTTAGAATCTCAAATAATTTTCTATATTCCCTGAAGTCTTCCTATTGGGGTAAGGGGATCATAGTGTTAAATAAAATTCCAGGAAAATAAGACCAAACAGTTTTCTCACTGTGGCTGGGAAGTTAAGTACTGTTAAAGAAAATTCTAGAAAAATAAGATAAAAAATGGGTGAGGATAAGAAAGAATGAAGTAAAGTAAACAAATGAGCACCTTCCTAACTGAAAGAGCCTTCCCGGGAAGCTACTGGACTCTCCCAGGTCTAAATAGCAAGGGAAGGTCAATGTGCACAGACATGATGGAGTTGAACCCCATTCTGCCGAAGACCGAGTGCTCTCTGATAAAGGGACTTGCCCCTGGGTTGATCATGCTTCTGTTAGGTAACACCCATGGAGTTCAGGACGCGAATGAACAAACAAATAAAGGACCAATAATTTGGCAAAGAGTTAGTTTTTGCATCTTTCAAAAGTTGAGGTTGTTTACTCTGTTGTTGGTTGGTGGAGGGTGGGCAGTTCGGTAAGGAGAACACTCGCCTCTCTTGTCTTCCCTAGAAGGAGAAAGGTGGCAGCCTCCTGAGGATTTGGCCCACTCCCAGCTCCACCACTCCTCCTGCCAACACAGCTAGGAGAACCGGACCCACCTGCTGGTCTGAAGAGCTCTTATCTCACCCTGATGAGCCTGGAGAAACCCAGGGACCTTCTGCCTAGGGAGCAGAGCGACCCAGCCCCATTGGCCCATGTGGGCATCATGCTATAGGCCCCTGTATAGCAATCACCTCTTATCCATAGGGGATAATTTCCAAGACCCCATGTGGATGCCTGAATGGTGGATAGTACTGAATTCCATATACATTCTTGTTTTTACACACATACAACTTTTCACTGGAAGAAAGCACTTCAGGCATATCTGAACTGCCAGCATGACTACTCTTGCACTTTGGGGTCATTCGCAAGAAGAATAAGAGTGGCTTGAACATGAGCACTGAGATACCACAAGAGTGGATTTAAAAACCTCAGCAACTAACTACTCAGTGACTGATGGGTGGGAGGAGATGCAGTGTGGGGCACTGGACAAAGGGGTGATTTGCATCCCAAATGGGATAGAGAGAAAGGGTGCAAAATTTTGCCACACTGCTCAGAACCACACATAATTTAAAACTTGTGAATGGTTTATTTCTGGAGCTTTTCATTGAATAAACTTCCTACCACAGTTGACCATGGATAACTGAAACTTCAGAGAGGGAAACCGTGGATAAGGGGGTCTCTTGCAAAGCTATCCCTGCCTTTCAAAAGTTCACTTCACACAACCTTGCTTTTACAAAAGACCTACATGAGCACTTGTTTCCCTACCCATAAGAAATCTGAAGAGGGTTTTTGCTTTTAGAGAAAAAGGCAAAAGTCGAAGATAGCATTCAGTGGTTCATTTTAGCAAGTATTGTAGCGGGGGTGGCACCTGAGCAGGGAGACTGGCCCCATTGAGCTTTTCCCCCTGGGGAGCTACACTCAGCATCTCGACATCCAGCACCAGAGCTTTGAGCTGTGGCTGTGACCATCTGTGCTTTATCTCATTTACTTTGTGCATCTGTTAGCAAGATGTGACTTAAGGTACTTGCTTCTTTGCTTTACACTATTTTGGCTTATGAATCTCCATGGGAAGTATCTGCTTTTGGACAGTGAGGGAAACCTGTAAAAACACCTCCATTTATGGCCAGTCTACCTTTGGACAGGTTCCTAATTCCCTACTGTGCCTTGTTACTTTGAGCTAGGTACTTACTAAGCACTTTTCATGCATTGTCTCTTTTCTTCCTCACTTAGCTTGTAGGAGGGAGGGGCTGTCATCCTCACCTGGCCCAAAATTGAATCCTAGGGGTTCACTTACTTTCTCAGGTTCATCCATTTTGTGAGTGGTAGAGTCGAGATATGCACAAGAGCATACTAAATCCCAAGCCACACTTGAATGGTTACTCGCTTGATTCTCTTGGGTCTGACACTCAGTCTTTAAGCCATGACTGTGGAATGCAGTTTTGGTGTCGCCTTGGACTACCGCTAAATCTCGATCCATTGACTTCTGGCAAAAGCATCCAAGGACTTCTGTTGAACTTCTCTAATCTAAAACATTGGCACATGGGGTAGCCTATGTTCCTTTCTCAGGCTGGCTGTAACAATGTGTCACAAACTGGGAGCTTATGCACTGGAAAGTTATTATCTCATGATTCCTAACTAACTGTACCTGTGAAGACTTTATTCCTTCCACATTGGTCTAGATTCTGAGATCCTGAGTATGCATGAATTTTGGAGGGATATTATTCAACTCCTTACAGACTCTGCTATGGGTTCAATTGTATTCCCCTCAGATTCATTCTTTCACATCCTAACCCCCACTACCACAGACTGTTATGTGTTTGGAAATAGGGTCATTGCACATGTAATAGTGGAGCAGAGTGGGTCCCTAGTCCAGTACTACTGGTGTCCTTATGCAAAGGAGAAATTTGGACACTGACAGGTTCAAGGAGGTAACTTGTGAAGATCAAAGAAGAAGACAGCCATCTATAAGCCAAGGAGAGAGCTGGAACAGATCTTCCCATCAGAGCGCTCAGAAGAACCAAACCTGACAGCCACTTGATCTTGGACTTCTAGCTTCTAGTGAGGCAACAAATCTCTCTGGTTAAGTCACCCAATCTGTCTTACTTTGTTCTGACAGTGCTAGCAAACTAATATAGAGAGGATATAACTCAAAGAACAAGAAAGGGGTTTGGGGAATGACCAGACCTTTCCCTAAAATAAATAGACCCAGTTACGGCAGCTCCAGGAAACTAATATAGGGTCCAAGTACACTGTATATCAGACAAGTACAGCCCAGTTTTTGTAGAGGCCCATGGATTAAGGTCTAGCCCTAGAGAAAACTAATAAAGACCTCAAAAACTGTCATTTAGTCATGCTTTGCCCTGACTCTTCCAATTCCTAAATTAATGATCATACCTCATGATTAGGGTCCATCCAATCCCTCCCTTTATTCAACAATTATTCATTTAGGTCCTCACTCTGTGCCAAACACAGTGTAAGTCTTTTGGGAGTTTCATAGTAAACTAAGTGAGCCCCTGACTCAGGGAAACTTATGATCTAGTGGGAGAAACAGAGAGGAAAGAGGCAAAGGCCAGGGTAGGGATGCAGGTAACAGCACAAAGATGGGGCTAAGCTTGGAGTGAAAGAGAAGCATGCAACACAGAGGGGGGCACTTGGTCATGCCACAGGATTGGGTTGGTTGGCCAGAGGTGGTGCATGTCCAAGCCCAGGCACAAAGGATAAAGACGTACTTTGCAGAGGAGTCAGCCAGTGAGAAGAACAAGCCCAGAAGGCATGAGGGAGCATGGCACATACTTGAAATGGCAACAAGCTTTGATTTTCCAGACCATGATAAGAGGAGGGGTGAGAGTACAGGAGCAAGGTCACAAAGCCACCTTGCCACAGATGGAAACTGACTTGATCCTGATGGTGAAAAGGAGCCACCAGGCAGGGGGGCGACTGGATCAGATCTGAGCTTCAGAACGATGTCCTGATGGCCTGAGCTGGGAGGCTGGATGAGAGGAGACAAGAATGAGGCCAGGAGGGCTTCCCATACCTCTCTTCATGATCCCCAACTTGTCTCTCCATGGCCTGCCCCTTGCCGGGTGCTCCCTGCCTACTCTGGCTGGAGCTGGGTGGGATGTGGGAGCTGTCAGAACTCTAAGGACACAAGAAAGCTCACACACGTCAGACTTCCAGGCCAGGGTTTCTTTGGTTCCTGAACTTGGAAAAGCTACTCTCACAAATGCCAAGACTTTAATATCTCCAGCTGCCCAGGGCAGAGGCCGATGCATCAATGCAAATTAACTCAGCACGCAGAGTATTCTGGACTAAAATCAAACGGTTTTACTCCAGTTCAGTCAGTTACTTCTCCTCCCCAGGCCTTGATTTTCCCCTCTAGAAAGTATAAGAGTTAGGCTAGGATACCTTTCAGGCTGCTTCCAAGCTTTGCAGAGTTTTACACAATGTAAAAATGATTGATGGGACAGCTAATGCCTCTCAATATGCTGTGCCTTGACTAATAAAAAGAGTGATGATGCTAGGAACAAACTAAAATTTGCATTTTTGAGCACCTACTATGTGCTAAGCACCATGTTTATTGCATTCCATATATTATGTTCCTCAGAGAAGCTTTTCCTGACCACCTGGGTTACCACATTAATCTAATTTATCACATATCCCTACTGAATTCATGTATACATCTGTTTCCCTGTATCTCTTTTACTAGGGTTTTGTATTATTTACTGCCATATTTCTAGAATAAAGAACAATGCCTGACACATAATAAGTTCTCAATAAATGTGTGTTGGATAAGTGAATTCTGAGCAAGGTATTACCATTGATGACTATGGGGACAGACTCAGAATGGCAAAGTTGTCCAAAGTTACACAGACAGTGAACTTGGAGTGGAATAGCTGGGTTCGAGTCAGATCTGGATGCCAAAGCCCACAGGGTAGCCCCTCCATTACATCATCTTTTCTTACTGAATTTAAGTCTCTTTCCTTACCCTTAGGCTCAAACTCCTAATCTTCAAAAATAAAATAAAACAGCTGGGGTGAAGTGTCTGTGTTGGGTTCAGGAAGTATGTACATGACAGAGTGAATATGATAATAAGAAAAGACATCGGTAAAACTTGGAGGCTCATTATCACCTTCCTTTGGCAGCCCAGCCCTGGCACTTGTCAATTCTCACTTAACTCTTCTTTCATTTCTCCCTTTCAACTGGATTCAGGAGAAAGTCTCTATTGTTGCAAGAGGGAATCATTGACTCCATTTCTTTCCCCTTGAAGACAGAATAAAGCACTTCGATTCCAAGAACTCCCCTAAGCGATTAGTACCATTTTATGCAGTGCTTAGAGAGTTCTGGATTGCAAGCTTCTGACAGCTGGAGAGACCCCTTGAACTTTCCATCTCTATTTCAAAAGAAATGAAAGACACAGCAACTTAATTCTTTCCAAATGAAGTATAATTCGGCTCTGGATTGGAGATCAGGGAAGAAAACACCATTCTCTACTTTATAGAACTGCAGTTTTATACGTAACTCTTTAAATTCCCTGGACTCCATTTTCCTCATTTTGGGTACGAGAGAATAAGGCTATGCACACAGAGTGGGACTCTGGGCCAATGTGATAACTTGATGGCTAGCCATCCTGTGGGTTGATGTGGTCTGAGAACATGCGGTCAGCCCAGCCTAGAAGCTGTATCAGAGCAGCCAAATATCCAGACAGCCAGCTGTGGACTTCCCGCATGGAGGTGCCTGATCTTTGTGCTCTTTGCTGAGAGTGAACGGCTGCTTTGATTAACTGGCAGCAGATGCAGTAGATTAATTGGAGCTAAAATTATAGTTGGACTGTTCAGTTGTTAAATCATTCAAAAGGTACAGCAGTAGGCAGCTTCTGAACGGATGCTCAGTAGTCCCCATGGTTTTCGCTACATGCACAATCCTCTGCCCGTGAGTGTGGGTTAGAAGTGACACAGTGACTCCCTTGTAGGAGAGAGCAGGACGAACAAAATGTAGCTGGTCCGATTAAGGTAGCATAAAGTATATAAAGCAAAGTGGAGCCACTAATGTCAACCCAAATGGTTGTCAGTCAGCCATGACACTTTGGTTCAAGGAGGAAACTACTTAAGTCAGAGCAGAGGTGTCCGGCAAGGACAGACATGTCCTTGTGATAACTGCATGTGTGATCAGAATTGCCATGTATGCAGAGTGGGGCCACCCATAGATAGGCTTCTAGGAAAATTCTCCACTTGCCATCAGGGGTGCCAGGACACTTATCAAAGGACCCAGAAGGGTGGAGCACACCACTTTCAAGGTACAACTGAAGCGGGTCCAGACTACAACTGAGACAGCTGAGCTCTACTCTGGTTCTGCTGAACACCACCCTGGTCTCCATTGGCATTGGCCGCTGGAGGCTTTGTCCTGCTGGACTGAGGACGTGATCTGTCTTGCTGCCCACTTAGTGCCAGACATCCTTCCTTGCAACAACTTCCTTGCCCACCATGCTGTCTCCTGGATCAGCAGACAGATTCTGGGGCTCAGGTTCATCATCCCGCAATGATTGCTACGCGTGTGTGTGATATTTCTCTTAGATTGTTAGAGTGTGAGTAGGGTATTGTGTGTGTTGATGTTCTACTTTGAGTGACCCTGCATTCAACAAAAGCTGAGTGGATAGCTTAGTTACTGTGTGAAACTCTTGTCTGTACCTTGGTGCCAGGAGGCTCAGCAGGCAGCTAGTCAAGCAGTTGCCCAACTGACTTATAGGAAAGACTACATCACGAACATATACACATGATGCTTGTCATTAACAGAACATGCCAAGAGTGTCACTTTTTAGATGAGGTTATGAGAAAGTGTAACTTTCATCTCTCTCGCTTGCTCTTCTTACTCGTATGCAGCAAGCTGCCTGTGACGAAGTCCAATGGTAACAAACACAACATGGCCATCATTCAACAGTCCCCAAGTAGCTGAGGCCTTCAGCTCAACAGCCCGCAAGGAACAAAATCTTGCCAAAAGGCAAACAAGTGAGCTTGGAATCAGTTTATCCCACTTATAAGCCTTAAGATGACTCATGTTGTCCTATCCAAAGTCTGGACTGCACCTGAGAGTTACCCTGAACTAGAAGATGCTGCTAAGTTCTGTGTGGATTCCTGACCCACAGGAAATATGAGAAAGCAAAATGTGGTTGTCTGAAGCCAATCAGTTTAGAGTAATTTGCTACCCAGCAAAAGATAACTAATACAGGTCCTTTTTACCTAAAGATCGACCAAAAAAACTTTTGGAATCAAGAGCGTTCAATAAACTGAAAGGATGATAGACAATAATTCAGCAAAACATGTATTTAAAAATAATTAACCAGAATATATCCCACTAACCATAGCCAAAGGAATAAAAGACTTAGAAGTAATTTTAACAAAAATATGCTGAGATACTTGTGGAAAATTTCAAAATTTTATTGAAAAATATAAAATAATACTTGAGTAATCAGCATAGAGCATATTTCTGGATAAGTAGACTAAAGGCTGAACTTTTATTTATTTTCAAATAGCTTTAAAGTAGAATGCAATTTATATCAAAATCATGACAGATTGTCTGCTTAACTAGGAAAGATTAATCCAAATTTATCTTACAAGAAAAAAGTGTGTAAAATAGCAGGAAATTATTTTGAAACAGAAGTCCGTTGTGGACAACTAATATTATTAGTTACTAAAATAATATAAAGCTACAAATATCAAAAGGGTATGATTCTGACCCAGGCCTAAACAAACAGATGAAGAAAATATACATGCCAGAAATACAACTCCTGAATCTTAACAGTTTTGTATCTAGTAGATAAATTTACCAGAGTGTTCAGATTAGAGCACATATAAATTAAAACAAAGTAATGAACAAAGAAACGGACAGTACATAAAAAGATGATGTGAATTCATTGCTGAGAAATCATATTTGCAGCAAACATAGGAGAGGGTTGTTTTCATTAATGAACAAATGACACAAACAAACGAGTAAGAACAGTACCTGAACTTCTACAGAGAATGAGAAGACAGCATTTTTCCCATACTAGATATGCATTTGTTTAAAAAGCAATGGTAAGTTCAGACTCACCACTCATCCAAGTCCTGCAAAATTTGAATTATCACAATGCTATCTCATTGCTTAAACAGTATCAAATTTGCACGGATTTTTTTTCAGGTCAGTATGGAATGCTTTCAAGTGCATTGAAAGATGAGAGATCTCATGCATTGCTAATTTTTGTGTAAATTGTTGTAAACCTTTAGGAGAGCAATCCAGCAAAGTACATCATAAGCTTTATAAATATCCATTATAGTTGATGTGATAGGTTCATTTCTGAAATGTGTTCTTAAAAAGAGAATAGATATAAACATATTCATCACAGCATTATTTGCAATTACAAAGATCTTAAAAGATTTTAAATGTCAACAAAGAGGGTTGATTACACATATTCTTTATTTTTAGCCATCCAGTGATATTTACATATGAATGTTATGAAAATTTTATCATAAATGACAACTTAAAGTAGAACATGCAACTGACTATAGAGGTTAGACGCATATATATCAAGATATGTAATAGATACGAATATAGGCTATATTTTCAAATGTAGCTTTAAAGCATATAAAAACAGTAGCTATGAGCTTTACTTGTGCCCAGAATGGACTAAGATGTTCAAATCCTCACAACCCTATTGGGCAAGTGTTGTTAATACTTTGGACTCTACCATATAGACATCAGAACACACATCTAAGGTCAGAGAGCTGCTAGGCATGACTGAAATGTGAAAATTGTCCTCAAACAAAATTCCATACTCCTAACCCATGCCTTTGGGCCTATGTATTTAGAAGAAATGAAAGAAAATATACACCTAAATAATAATAAGGACTATTTTTAGGAGATGGGATTACAATGATTTATTATTATTAATGTTATTATTGTTACTATTTATTACCATCATAATTCTTTAATATCATCTTACATCTTCAATTTTCTCAGCTTTCTTAATGACTATGCATTCATTATTAATTATTTTGCATTTTGAGAAAATAAGCAAAATTAAGGGGAAAGGAGGTTTTTGTAATGGATTCTATTTCTAGACATATGAGGAAATGTATGAAAAGAATTTGACTTGCTCTAACAAGCTCATAAGAGAGATGACAGCGTGGTGACTCTGGGGTCCAAGGTGACAACATCGTCTGCCTCCAAAGATTCATCCTGTGCCTCCCTTTTATTGCCCACACCCACAAATGCAAAATGAAGCAGTTGAACCAGATGATTTTTCAGCAACCTTCCAACACTGTCATCCCACGATTCAAGTTGTGTCATTGAAGTGCTAATATTTACTTTCCCTAATAGAAATTCATGTCATGCCCCAATAATCACATAATTATTTTCTACAAAAAGAGTATGCACTTTTAGAAAATGAGTTGGGGTTTCCTCTGCTGAGGCATTTTTCTTTGTGTTTTCTGAGAATTAAAATGTCAGTCCCAGAAAGGGATGGGCTTCGGCGTGTTTGATTCCTCTCTCCCTTCCCCTCAAGTGCCCGTAAGGAAGCTGCCTGTGGGACCCTCTGTTTCGTCCCCACAAGGGTGACTGTGCTCTTAGTAAGGACCATACACTATGTGCAGGGTCTGGAAGACATTTCCAAATAAGCCTCAGATACGTCTGTGAACGCCCTGCCCCTGAGACCCCTCTAATGTTTTGTTGACACCTCTCCCTTGGAGTTGAATGGCAGTGGTCTGTTGGGTGTCGTCTGAGCTTTGGGGAAACAAACCCACATTAATGACCCCAAATAAACTATTTTTGGCACTTGGTGAGATCTTTTCCACTAAATTATTACTGTGAGTTCAGGGAATTTCCTTTCATCTTTCTACAATTACTGTAAATGGGCATTCAATAAAATAGAAGCTCTAATGCAGTCAGTCATGCTCCATTGTGCCTGTTTCTGGAGAGGGTGTGCACCGAATACCAAGTGGTAGAATAAAAGATCAGGAGCAGGTTCACATGGGAAGGCTTGAGAGCTGCTTTGACCATGTTTTGTTTGAGGTGCTCGTGAGAAAATCCAAGTGCAGAGGTGCATTGGACAGCCTGGAACTCTAGGTGCAGATCTGGAGTTGTGGGAATGTGGGTGGTCGGCTTTTTAAATTGGTAGAGGATGAGTTCACTTGAAGGAAATATACAGAGACAAAAGTATCCAGGAAAAGAAAACTCGAGAAACTCCAGTATCCAACTGGGAGATGCAGGAGATGAGGCACAGAATATGGGCATAGAGAGGGCAATGGAAGAATAAAAATGGAACTATGTCTCAGCCTCCAAAGAAATACAGTATTTCAAGTGAGTTTGGTTATTTGGGTCAACCAATGAGAAATCAAGTAAAATGAAGACTGAAAGATGTTCCTTAGATTCTGCCATGAAGGTATTACCAGAGCCTGGGAGAGAAAACCATTGCTTTTTTTGTTTGTCTGTTTGCAATCTACTCCTCTTTTCTGGGAACTGTTCCCTTCACCTGCCCCTTGCGAACAATCTCCTTCCCTCCCTAGTCAACCTGGATGCTCCTCTGGGAGCTATTCCTTGGTACAACTGCCTCCCATCTCCTGGCCACAGTTGCTTAAGTCGATAATGAATACCTGGCCTGGAACATGCCAATGAGAATGCTTGGCTGGAAATTCATATTAAGTTAATATTCAATCTAAGCTTGGTTTCTATCTTAAATTGAGAAGAAGTAAACCAATAAGTGTTGACTATGGCCCCATTTGTTCCATCCAGACCACGGGAAAGAGAAAGCTTGTCTGCAGCGAGAAGAATACTGAATGGCGTAGGAGTGTGTGTTTCCAGCTTTTCCTATGTTCTAGCTTCATTCTGGTCTTAGCTTGTGTCATTACAATAAATCCTTCTTTTTGCCTCAGTTTATTCAAAGTAGATTTTATTGTTAGAAAAATAATATCTTGAACAATGATTTTATACTATGATAGTTAATACATATTATTAGACATGTGTCACACTATTAAATATCCTTAAATCCTTACAATAAACCTATCATTGACTCCATACCATAGATGGGGAAACTGAGGCACATAGGTCAGGCAACTTGTCTGAAGTCACATGGCCAGTGGGTAGTAGAGCTAGGACTTAACACATATACTCTGGATCCACAGTGAAAATGTGATGATTTAAAACAATATAATTTCTTTGTTCTTTATTCCTCAGCTTGGCAGTTGGGGCTGGATTCAGCCAGATGATTCTGCCTGGCTGAGTGGGTCTCATTTACTATGTCAGCAGCTGGCTGGAAGTCTGCTGGCTCTGGGTAGTGTAACATGGCCCAGTTTCACTTATGACATCATCTAGGGTGATAAGACAATTGGACTCTGTCCCTTTTATCATTGACGAGGATTGTTGAAGCTTGTGACATTCAGGATCCTAAGAAAGGGAAGAGGGCAAGCCCTGATGTGGAGGCTCTTTTCAAGTGTCACTTGTGCTAGACTTTGTGACCAAAGTGAGCCATGTGGTCAAGCTTGGACTCAGAGTCATTGAAAAAGCATCATTTTGGGGGCATTACAATGAAAATGTCAGTGTCTGCCGCGGGCCTTCATTTTCGTGGGCCCCAGTCACTTATTTCTCAGGGAAGGATTACGGCACTGCAGGTCTTTCCCTTTCGGAAGTCAGGTCAGCCCGCGTCCGGCCGTGCGCTCTGCTCAGCTCCAGAGTGACTGTCGTGTTGACGGAGGTTAAATCACATCATCTTTTTTTAACTTTTATTGAATTTATTGGGGTGACATTGGTTAATAAAACATATAGGTGTCGGGTGTACAGTTCTACAATACACCCTCTGTATATTGTATTGCGTGTTCACCACCCCAAGTCAAGCTTCTTTCCATCACCATTTATCCCCCCTACTCTCTTCCCCCCATTCCCCTTCAATCACCATACTATTGTCTGTGCCCATGAGGTTTTTTCCTTTGCGTAATCCCTTCATCTTATTCACCCAGTCCACAACTCCCTTCCCTGTTGACAGCATTCAGTCTTTTCTCTCTATCTAGGAGTCTGTTTCTGTTTTGTTTGTTAGTCCACTTTGTTCATCAGAGTCTCCGTATGAATGAGATCATGTGGTACTTGTCTTTTTCTGGCTGACTTATTTCACTTAGCATAATACTCTTCAAGTCCATCTATGCTGTCATGAAAGTTAAGATTTCTTTCTAATTTTAAAACTCAGATACTCCTTGATATGCTAATAGCCTATGTTTCTCTCTGCTCTCCTTTAGGGTTTTTGACAAGAGTTAAAGATCTTTTTGTTCTCATCTATTTTATGAAGAATGACATACCGGTGGGCATGAAGACTCCATTTAAAGGGTATTGCCAAGAATAGGAGAGGGAGAAATTGACGAGGACCTATTCTCGATCCAGTCGAAGAATTGTTGGTTCACATAGCATGAGCTGGTGGGTTGGAGCAGAATAAGCAGCACTGGACAGAGGGTTTGCACAGATTAATTACGACACTGGGTCTGACATTTCTCACTGCTGTGGCCTTTGACAAACTAACCCCTCTGAAACTTTTTTTCTTCATCACTAACGTAAAGATAACTTTCTATACTTTGTTGTGTGTGTCAGCTTCCTATTGCTGCTGTAACGTATTACCATATATTCACTGGCTTAAAGCAACACGTATTTATTATGGTGTAGTTCGAGAGGTCAGGAGTCTGGGATGGACTGGCAGAGGCGGTTCTTTCTGGGGGCTCTAGAGGAGAATCCATGTTCTAGCCTTTTCTGGCTTCTGGGGGCTGTCTGCATCTCTTGGTTTGTAGCCACACATCACTCCAACCTCTGCTTCTATCATTACTTCTCTAACTCCATTCATCCTGCTTCTCTCTCATAAGGACCTTTGTGATTATATTGGGACCACCTGGATAACCCAGAACATGTTCCCACTTCCTGATCTTTAACATAATCCTGTCTCCAAGTCCCCTTTGCTGTGTAAGGGAACCTGTTTATAAGTTGTGGGTCTTAGGGCATGGGCGTCTTTAGGGGCATTGTTCTACCGAATATGTCCCATAGGGTTGTGGTACAGATGATAGCGTCTTTGAAAACACTTCACACAGTGCTTGGCACACAGCAAAATGTAAGTAGACGCTGCTGCGGCTGCTGCTGCTGCTGCTCTGCCTTGCCCCACTGCTGATCACTGCGTCCTCCTTCGTCTGCAGGAACGTGTCCCAGCCTCCCAGCCTGGCCTGGGCAGTGCTCAGAGACCCACCCTGATGCCTGATGCCTTGAGCTTCATGCTCTTTTCACCTACGTCTGATTATAGCCCATTTTGCTCCCTTCCTTATCATTGGGGCTTCATGCTTTTGTTCAAACTACCGCCCACCTCTATCCACAGAATACTCTTCCCATCTTGATTAGATGGTAAATTCTTATGAATTCTACAAAAATCAGTTAAGGCCTTATGTTCTTCAGAAAGCCACCCTGGGCCCCACACAAGAACCATTTTCTCTTATTCAGCTGGGCCGGGTGCCTCCTCTGAGCTCTACAGAGTCTGAGCTCTTGCTTCCCTTCCCTTTGTCATGGGACTTCTTGCACTCTTGCAACTGTCTATTAGAGGTACCTGTTTTCTTAGTGAGCTGTATTTTATTGGGGGCAGGTCACCTCTGCATCCCAAGTACATGTCAATGTTTGGTGCACAGTTACCTCTCAAATCAAGTTTGTTTCTATAGATACCCTCAGGGAAGTGGTGTGGTGTGTGGCTCTCCGAGCTGCACTCTAGACAATCAAATGGTAGCAATGCTTCTAGCTAACGGCAGAAACAGCACTGGGGACC
Source organism: Sturnira hondurensis (assembly GCF_014824575.4). Classification (NCBI taxonomy): domain Eukaryota; kingdom Metazoa; phylum Chordata; class Mammalia; order Chiroptera; family Phyllostomidae; genus Sturnira; species Sturnira hondurensis. The sequence continues at coordinate 14,278,172 of NW_028073411.1, read as the reverse complement.
CAGACCGATTCACCGAGCTCTTTAGTATTGAGGCAAAACACCAAAAAGACTAAAACCAGGCAATGCAGGGCCTAGGGACCCCAAATACGTTGGCTGAGAGGCAAATCCCCTTCAGAATCTCTGTGGCAGTGATGAAGGTGGATGGTTTTAGACACAATGTAAGCCAGTCTATGAATTAACAAGATGTGCTTGAGCACTCAACAGTGAACCCTCCTTCCCAGATAGGTAATCGTTGTCTTCCAGATGCCTGTTGCCCCACTGAAGAAAATACACATGCACATGTTCAGATGGCAAGGAATGGTCTTGGGGTGGGGGCAAAATGGCTACAACTTTAAGAAGGGCTCTTTGCACTCTGCAGGTATTATTCTGAGATGCAGCTGGAGATTCAGGATGTGGGTTCAAGTGCCTGACATGAGGAGAAGGCTCACTGTGTTTCCCACATTGCTGTGCACAGGCCCTGGGACCCCTAGAAAAGGAAAGCAAGTCACTCACTGGGTGTCTGCCCACAGTAGGCACACTGTTTTCTAGGCTTGATATGCTAAAATGATTAATTCACAGAATAATCCAGTGAAGGGAAAATTTTCCTGAAGATGATTATGACCATGATGGTGATGACGACAATGAGTGATGATGATGGTTATGATGGTGGTGGTGATTTGTGATGATGGTCTTCATCTTATAGATGAAGAAACAGGCCCAGAGATTCCTGGAGCTCAGAGAGAGAAAGTCGCCTGCCCAGGTTCATAGCTACTCAAGGTAGAGCCCAGACTGGAGCTCACAACTCTGAATCACAGGCTCTTGTGAAAACCTCACTCAGCTTCAAGTAGAAGTCTGTTAAATTAGTGACTAGATGATTCACCTTACAAAGTCAAGCCTTCAACATCTCCAAAAAATCTGTACTTGCTCAGCCCCAGGTCCTTGTGCAGGGCTTCACGCCAGGTAGAACAGATGAAGATGCCCAAGAGGGGCCAGAAAGTGTGCGATGCCATTTGCTTCTCTAACAGTCATGTGACAGCAATATCTCATTTTCTCGCTGAGGCTATTTTGCATTGTGTCAGCAGAACCATTGCTTGCGCTTCTATTCGGGAGAGAGCAGAAGGGGTGTCTGCACTGATACAGGTAGTGGCATCGCCAAGGGCAGACAGCATTTGATGTTTATTATTTACCCCATCATCCACACTCCCCGGCCCCACCCCACAGGACAGGCCACCCGTGCTCTCCTTGCCCTGCTCTCAGGGAGGAGGACAGAGCCCCCTGTACTTATCCATGTGTGTGTTCCTGGGCAAGTCACTTTCCTTCTCTGAGCTTATTTTTCTCATCTGTAAAATAGGGATAACAATTTAATGTACCATGGTGGTTTTGAGGGTTAAATAGGGTGACTGGTAAAATGCCAGGTAGAAAGTTCACTCTGTCGTGGTATTACCCTGTAGATTTGGCTGATTTTGTACTAGGCATTGGTAAATAGGGACGTGAAGGAAAAGCCATGGGCTTAGAGCCAGTTCTGCACCAGCTCATGTTTTCAGTCTCACTTACCAGATTGGTGACATGTCACCTGAGGTTTCTTATTTATTCTAAGGAATCTACAGCATGGCCAATTTTGACCCCTGGAATCCTCCACCTCCCACTATTAGAAAGAGTGGCTCCTCCACCTAAATCGAGGCTCAGCTCCTGGCCGGGTCAATACTCAGGGCCCAACACCTGGTCAGCTAGATGTGGGTTTGTTCCAACCTGCAGCCCACCAGTTTCCAGGGCTATTGTGCATCACCTGTGACCGAGCCTGTCAAACACAGCACCCCCTTCTCCAGAGGCTGCAACGCGGGCCTGCTCTTACCATCTGAGAATAATCGTTGATTGGCTAACGGGTGTGCGTTACTGGGGCACCGGGGTGGACCATATGTAGTGCCTGCCTTCAGGAAGATCCTATTTTAGGAGAGCAAAATAGAAAGGAAAAATAGCAACAATTCACTGAGTGTTTACGGCTAGCCAGAGATAAAGCCAGCACCTTACTCGCAGCCAGTTCTGATACAAGGCTCGTTTTTATAATACAAATGTGTTTTGACACAATGGTTACATCAGGGAACAATTTGAGCTGGACGCCAACTTTGTGCTTGCTTAGCTGAATTTTTGTCCACAAGAAACACCATCAGATAAACAGAGAATACTGCATCCACCTGAACACAGGCAAGTAAGAATACACAAAGCACACACACAACAGCTCACACGTCTTCCAGCTGCTCGGACCTCCGCGTGTACCGGAAGCCACGCCCCACCCCCCCACATCCCACAGTACAACTCTTCATCCAAATTCGTGTCACTCCTTCCACCCCTTCACAATCGCTCACCAGCTACAAGCCTCAGGTCCTTTGCAAGGTCAAGGGCCGTGTTTATTGAACCACTTTATTTCTTATCCACTTACTTGTGTGTAGAACTGAGCCGGCTTTATTAAGTCCCTGCCTTTTTCATTGAAATATGGCAGTGATTAAGTTTTTGAGTGCTGTGCCAACAACTTCATTTCCCCCTTGAGCCCAGTCGTGCATACTGTGATGATTTTTAGCAACTTATATGTCATATTATAGTAGAATTGGCTGTGCGTAATCTCATTTAATTTAGCTTAACAGTGGCAGGTGCGTATTATGTCAGTATTTACTATGTGGCTGTTATTTTTACCAACTTATAGATGTGGGAACAGGTCTCTGGTTGATCAAGTCACCTCCTACTACACGACAGAGCTGAAATTAAAACCTTGGTCAGTCTGAGTTGCAAGTGTAGCTCTTAGCCATGGTGCTTCCAGAACCAAAGAAATCTGCCTCCTTGTGACTCAGGACATGCACAGAGTCAGGAGCAGCTTTTTGCACAGCCTGTGGAGGTTTCCGAAGGACAGTTTTAGAGGGCGGGTGCTGTCCAGGGGAATTGAAGGTGTGACACGGCCCACTGCTTCTGTTGAAAGTGCATGGCATCCTAGGGAATGGAATCCAGGTCTCCCACCTGGAAGAATGGAGATGTTCATTAGCTTCTTCCCCCAAGGGGTTCACTGCAATTCAGACACTGTCAGGCACTTAGACGCTGAATGAAGCAGTTGTCTTCCGTGCCTCACTAAGGAGGGGACAAGGAGACAGGCTTCAGGAGAGAGATGTCAAGGAGGCAAAGAAAGGGAACCTTCAACCAGAAGGATGAAAGTAAGGTCAGAGACTGCAGGGCTCTCCTGTTATGTAAATGCCAAAATGCATAGACCACGGGTGAAGTGGGGGGTGGGGTGGGATGTTGCAGATTAAGAAACAGAGGCAGGGAGTCTAGGGAAGCCTTTGGAAAAGTTTTATTAAGAAACAGAGAAGTGTAATAGGTGGGGGCATGAGAGTATAAGATCTTTTGGTAGAGTTAAGGGACATGAGCTGATGCGATTGCTGACGGGAAGACGGAGACTGAAGTCAGTGGAGAGGAGGGTGGTGCCTGGTAGAGGAAAACGACACCATGTGAAGGAGGAGACATAGCAGATGATGCCCTAGAAGGCAGAGTGCCAGCAAAGCACCAGAAAATGAGAGCAGGACATGGAATAGGTTCTTCCTCACAGTCCTTGAACTTCCTTCTAGTCCCCGTTTGTAGTATATTGTTATGATGCCCCTGACAAATTCATCCAGCAGGATTCAATCCCACCTCTGTCCTGAAACAAAATGCTCACCACTCACCAACCAGTAGGCTGAGAATGGGTAAGCACACACACACACTTCCACACCCTTTCAATTGCCAAGAGATTTCAGCAACTAATTTACATACAACTCTCAAAGGACTGAGTCAGGCCAGCAGGTGGCACATGTTCAGTTTCATTTTATTCACAGTTTGACAATATATTTTCCAATCAGGGAGGAGATGAAAAGGAAGAGAAACTGACCTATGCCAGGCACTATGCTTATGATTTATGGTCACAATAGACCACGTCCGTTGGACGAAGTGCTCTTATTTCTGCTTACTTCAATATGTGTAATCTCTCCACTATTATAAACTGCCTCTTAGGAAAAAAAAATGAAAAAAAAACCCTCCAGGAATTCCAAAAAAGTAGGAGCCCAGACTGATCGGAGGTAAGGCGCTGTTTACCTAAGTATATCCTTGGGGTCCTATTGCATTTTAGTGCTGCATAACAGTATGCATGATGATCCCTTAAGACATGGAGGTGAATATGCACATCAATTTTCAAGAATCTTGTAGAACCTAGGAAACCTGTTTTCTTGCTACAAAAGAATCCAGCAAAAATGATATAATTCTAAACATAAGAGCTTAAGTGAGCCAAATTTTACCAACTTCAAAACATTTACTCATTCTAGAAAATGTAATTCACTGAAATTAAGGAAAGGTAGCACTGGTCAAACTTACCTTGCCATGTTCACTCTTACCATATGACTTAGGCATGGCCACCAGAAAACAGGGTGAGAAAACATAAGTTACAGTGATTTAAACAGTGCTCTCCAGAAAGTCTCAAGTTCCAGGATCTCTGAGATACCAGGAAGGGCAGCTCCTCCAGTCCATGTGGAATTTGGAAATTAAACATAATCCCAGCAATTATCTTTTGTAAAGGTTTCTGATTTGATGAGATATCAGAAACCAACAGTAAATGCAAAATAAAATAGCCTTTGTCGACCACGTTGACCACTCTTCCTGGAGGTGTTTCCTGATAGTTTGTAAGAGTCAGAATGAGGTTACTTAGGCCACTATGGGCACATGCATTGTTCTGAGGAATGACCTTCGCAGGGCCAGTAGACCTTTCCATGAGCTTCTTGAAGATTCCTTGCTCTGACTTGTGCTCTTGGCAAATGGGACCCATAAGAACCTGCTCCTGGGCAAGCACTGTTCTGGGAGTGGCTGAGAGTCATAGACCCAAGACAGTGCTGACAGTAAGATAAACCTGCTGTTTTGGGAGGAGAGGGGGAGATTGGATTAGGGCAGGTGCGGGCAGACTGGGACAAGATCCACGAGCCTTGCTGTATTAGTTTTTGTTAGGGCCATTGTAACTAAGTACCACAAAGTGAGTAGTTTAAACAACATCAATCTTTGGTCTCACATTTCCGGAGTTTCAAAGTCCAAAACCAAGGTGTTGGCAGGGTCGAGTCCTTCTGAGGCCTGTGAAGGAAGGATAGATTCTAGACCTTTCCCCTTGGCTGGTAGATGGCCTCCTTCTACCTGTGCCTCTTCACATAGTCCTCCCTTCATGCTGGTTTGACTCCAGATTTTCCCTTTTTATCCAGTCACACTGAATTAAGCTCTCCCAGTGACCTCATTTTAACTTGATTTCTCCTGTAAAGACCCTATCTCCAAATAAGCTCCAGGGCTTAGGACTTTAACATATGGATTTGGGGGGAAACAACTCAACCCATAGCACATAGTAAGGAGTGCCAAAGTTGCTCTAGACTTAGCAGGGAAGCAGGAAGGATCCCAAGTGGAAGATAATGTATCTGTCACTCAGGCTGAGGTGTGAATGGTGAACAGGAGGATATACAGGAACGTGATTGAAGCTGTTGCATTGTCTTGTAAGAAACATGTTTAGGGGATGGAGAAAGGTGCTCTGTTTTGAAGAAAGCGTTTACGATCATTGTTATAGCATTTAAAATTTTTGAATTTCCATCAATTTTGTCTGGATACATATCAGACTAAAGTTAGGCATGTTATTATCTCCCACAATAATTGGGGAATTTATAAAATGCTCGAAACCCAATATAGTGAACTGAAGAGAAACAGAGCATACTCATGCAATAGAAACAATTTTTTACAGGACACAAGTTTGGATGCAAAAATTGGCAACTTAATTTTTTTATAACTCAACTTAATTTATATACACCTGCTGGCTGAAAATTCAATTCAGGCATTTCCAGGTAAACATTGTGGTATTACTTCTCTGTGGCTGCTCTAACAAAGCACCACAAACAACAGAAATTAATTTTGTTGTAGATCTGGAGTCTAGAAGTCCAAGGTCAAGGAGTCAGCAGGTTTGATTCCTTCTGTGGGCTGTAAGGAAAGTATCTGTCTCAGACCTCTTCTTTGGGTTATAAACAACTTGCTTTGAGAACTGATCACCACAATTCATACATTGAAGTCCTAAGCCCAGCACCTCACAGTGTGACTGTAATTGGAGATGAGGTCTTTAGAGAGGAGGCCATAGGGTTGACCCTCATCCAACAGATTCCAAAGAGGGCATTAGGAGGCAGACACACAGGGAAGACCAAATGAAAACACAGGGAGAAGACAGGCATCTATAAGTCCAGGAGGGAGGAATCAAAAGAAATGAACTCTGCTGACACCTTGACCGTAGACTTCCAGTCTCCAGAACTGTGAAAACATGAATTGCTGTTGTTTAAGCCAGTCAGCCTGTGGCGCTTTGTCCCAATGACTCTAGCAAACCAATTTGGCATATTCTCCTTTCTTCTCTTCACACCATTGTCCCTCTGTCTATGTCTGTCTATGTCGAAATTTCCCTTTTTATGAGGATACCAGTCCTATCAAGGACTACTCTAATGACCTCACTTTAACCTGACTATACAGATCTGATCTCCAAATAAGGTCATGTTCTGAAGTATAGGGATTAACACACGTATTTGGGTGTCACACTTCTACCAATAACAGTTGTTATTTCAGCAGTAGGCACTGGTTAAACTATCGTTAGCTCCAGGCAATTCGGACTGGCCAATAAAAACCATAGGAATGAGGGTTCTAGTCCCTTATTTATGAGGAACTGAGGGGAGTGAACACATGGACCCCGAGCTCTGAATTTCCACGATGCACAGGCACCTCCACCTCCATGAAGGTTGCTCTGTTCCTATTCTGGAAAACCGACCCACTTGCGTCTAGCTAGTGCTAAGGGAGACGGCCCTCGGGTCCTCCTTAACTTTGACTCAGAGTGGTTCCAGGGCAATGAATCCGTGTTCATATCAGTGCGTTGCTGTGGGCTACTCAGTCTTCTTGGTTACGAGATGAGGACAACAAAACAGACGCGGACGGTGTTGCAGGCAGCAGGCTTGGGCAGCAGGTTTGTGAACTCAGGTGAACACCTGCAGGAAGGACTTGCTTTTTGAGTTGGCTGATGCCCCTCAGTCATGCCTGTTCCCATTGTTAATGTTGCTATGGGACTGGGTGTCACTGAGGGTTCAGACGGCCTTGGCCAAGTCCTTGATCTCAGAGCAACCTATGGCCTGTATCCCTGGTCAAGCCAATTAAAATGTAATGATTCCTATCCCCACTATGGTTCCTATGAAAATTAAATGAGATGTGTTCATTGACATTTAGTAAACATTAGAAACGAGCCCTGGTTGGTGTAGCTCAGTGGATTGAGTGCTGGCCTGTAAACCAAAGGGTTGCCAGTTCGATTCCCAGTCAGGGCACATGCCTGGGTTTGCAGGCCAGGTCCCTAGTAGGGGGCGTACAAAAGGCAACCACACATAGATGTTTCTCTCCCTCTCTTTCTACCTCCCTTTCCACCTCTCTAAAAGTAAATAAATAAAATCTTTAAAAAGGAACCAAAAAACCCCAGCAAAACAAAAAATATCTCCCCTTTCCCTATTGTACAATTTACATGGGAGTCTTCACTGAAGCCTCTGTACATCCTTAAGGCAGTAAAAAGGAAAGGAGAAAACTCCTGCCTTCCCTCCACGTTCAGTGTTCCTATATTAATAGTCTTTAATGAGGAAAGATCAGTAAAATAAGCCATTTAGTCATGAATTCATTTTTAACGTAGAGGAAGCTGATTAATTTGTTGCTGGATGAGTGTGCTCACTGGTTAATGAATTTTATAATGTGGTTAAATTCTGTACCTGTTCAATGAGGTTTTATTTTATATGCGTGTACTTAGCACAGACATTCACTTAGTAAATTTCACTTCATGAATATTTATTTAGCAGAGTTTCACTTTTCCACATTTCAATGTATTTCGTGCCCTTGTGTGAGTTTTGATGTTCTACGGGACTCCATAAGAACAGGACGGTTGCTGCCTGCTTTCTCCAGACTCCGAAGGAAAGTGAAGGCTCAGCTTCTCCGAACAATGGCCTGTAAACAACACACACAGAACCAAAACCCAGTGCTAGTGAAGTATTAGCAAGCTGGTGGCTACAGGAATGAAAGAATGAACATCTGCAGAGGGCACAAAGGTGGGATTCTTAAAAAGCAGACTCAACACGTTTACAAATATATATATATATACATTTGCATGTATATTAATAAAAATAATACTACCCATAGGAGTTTGTTAAACACTTAACACGAATTAGCTCATGTAATCTTTACACGGTTAATGATGGTATGGCAACCCTTTTACAAAAGAAAAGTGCGAGTGGCAGGTGAAATAAATTTTCAAATTCACTAAGCGGTGATAAGGCCCACTATGGCCCCCTGAAGTCCCATCCAGTCTGCAGGCCACCGTGCCTTGTGCAAGAATGGGGGAGGGCTTGGGGCAGAGTCTGTGGGTGTTGACTCAGTAAACTGGGCCCCTTGGAAGGAGAGAGAAAAATAAAAAATGGTAAGTTATATTTCTTGAAAGTTTATTATGTGTTAGGTACTTCACATGCAATACCTTGGTTGGTTCTCAAAATAAGCTATTGAAATAAATACTATCATTCTTTTTTTAATAGATGAGAAAACTGAGACACAGAAACACTAAGTAACTTGCTCAAGTTCAAAGAGATAACAAGCAATGGAGGCAGAATTCCGGGATCATTGCCACTCACCTAGACTCCCTTTGGGGTTGGGGGCTGAGGTCCTGACATATTCCCACCTGAAGCAGAGGTAGCTCAGACACAGGGACAAGTCTTGTTCTGAAACAAAGTCCTGGAGTCCCTTCAGGAGCTGCGATGTTGGGAAGACAGTTGGGGGCCTACACTTAGGGATTCTTTGGGGGAGTCTGAAATAAGTTTCTTATTTGCTTTATAGTTTATTTTTTTGGAGAAAGACCCAAGTGAAAAGGAAGTCAAAATGGCATACCATAGTATGCAGAAAAACCATTAGCACATGCATTGTGTAACGTACAATAGCTTTTTTATCTACTCATCTAGTTATGAGTACTCGGGATGCTTTCAGATCTTGACCGGGAGAATATTATGCTAAGTGAAATAAGCCAGTCAGAAAAAGATAAGTACTATATAATTTCACTTATACGTGGAACCTAATGAACAAAATATGCTAATAAACAAAGTAGAAACAGACTCATAGATACAGAGAAGGGACTGGCAGCTTTCACAGGGGAGGGGGTTGGGGGGGTGGGTGAAAAAAGTGAAGGGATTAAACAAAAAAAAATTGCTCATAGACACAATCATAGACACAGCATGGTGATTACCGGAGGGAGGCTGGGGGAAGTAGAAGAGGGTAAAGGGAGGATAAGTGGTGGTGGAAGGAGACTTGACTCGTGGTGGTAAGCACCCAATTCAATACACAGATGATGTATCATAGAACTGTACACCTGGAGCTCGTATAATTTTATTAACCAATGTCACACCAATAAATTCCATAGAAAGAGAAGTGAGCTAGAGAACAAAAATTAAAACATTTTTAGAAATGATGACACATTCAACAAAATCACTATTAAGAAGTTATTTCAATATGGTACATTATTGTTCAGAGCATAATATAATCCTTCCAGAACTCAGAGTAACAGGAAACAGTACCTGCTGTCTGTATTTCATAATGCAGGTCATAACCAAGGGAAAATCCAGTGGGACATTTCAGGTGTTCTAGCATATTCCAACAAAGACCTTTACAGACCCTATAAGCAAGAATATAAACAGTCAAAGGAATACTATGCATGACCTAAAATTGGATTTTCCCACCAAACCTGTATTTGATGGAGAGAATAATACTTTTTATTTAAAACAGAACACACACAAAAAGGACACAAGCCTAAAGCAGCATCTACTAATGAGATTAAATCATGAATGGAACTTCCAAGTGCTAACAGACCATCTTAGCCTCACTGGAAGTGAAAGAATGAAAAGTTTCTCCTATAAGTTCTTGAAAAGCCTGAAGAGCTTTGGATACTCATCAGTCTGGAAAGTAGAGTAGGCGTGGATGAGCAACCCCTGAAAACACCAGGCTCGCACATGCACGAGACTTATGCCAGTTGTTGAGGTGCTTCTACTCGTCTGCAGGGGAGCACTTGACCTCATTGCTTCTTTTCATCCTCACCACAAGGGAGGGAAAGCCACCCTCACTCTCCAGTTGCAGGAAACAAATGCAGAGAAGTTAAGGAAATTGTCCAAGGCAAGGCAGCTCCTTAGCAGCAGAAATCCTCACCTGTGTTACTCTAAAGATTATTCTATTCTTAGGGTAGCATACACTTCTCATTTACACTTCTGAAGAATGGCTTTAAAAATTGCTTGTTAACTTTTATGGATGGGTGCAAGCAAACAATGATTAGAAACCGTTGAAAAGAGCATGCTTTGTTGAAGATCAGATTGTAATAAGAACAAAGAACCACCTTGACTCATTTTTTTTTTAATCTTTGAAAAAGCAGCTTCTGACATAGGGCATGGCAGTAACACAGGCTCCAGTTGCAACTTGACTGTGAAGTTCATGAGAAATTTTGGGAATGAGACAACCAAGCTGGGAAACCACACTGTTTTCTCATTCGCAGGACTATATGAGGCGATGTCAAATGTCCTGATACATCCCCCAGAAATCTCATGACGAGGGAGGGTGAGGAAAGGCCATCATGACCAGTGAGAGTATTTTATGCATTTTTGGGCAGCAGAGTCAAGAACAAGTTCCACGAATAATTCACAAGATGGGTCCAAATAGGAGCCAGACATGTTATTTACAAAAGGCTTTATGTATCAGCTGATGCCCTGGGCTCTTAAGTGTTCACTCGGTGAACATTTTCACCCAGGGACCCATGAATTAGGAATGGATATTCCCATTGTTTATACGGTTACACAAAGTCTCAGGGCAAGCACTGTGTCTGAAGTTTCGCAGCTGGGGTTGTCAAACCCCATTGCCTCTCACATCTGTCCAGGTTGCCTCAGGAGAGTGAGAGGTCAGAGTAAGGTGGCATCTGAGCTCTGTGCCCCCCTGAGGAATGAAAGGGCCAGAGACGCTTTGCTGGAGTGAAATCTTGGGTTGCAACAGAGCTCTGACTTCCGGTCAGGCAAAACAGAAATAATCATGAATGGTTTGCTCAAGTGAGGAAAGATAGTTATTCCAAATAAGTGTTCCTAGGCAAGCTAGGCAAGTTAGCGATGCTGGAGGCAGGGTAGCTTAGCGAATGAGTAGGTAGACCCTTGAGTCCCACTGCCTGGGCGTGAGGCCCACTTCGCCACACCCTGAGTCTGTGAGTTTGGGCAGACACCTGAAACTCCTGACGGTCCATGAGTTCATTCAGGTCCATCGAAGACCAGGCGCCAGGATGAAATTAGACATCTAAGAAGACATTTATTGGGAGTGTAGATTAGTATAAGCTTAAAATGCCACAACAGAACGCCACAGAGTAGGTGGCTTAAAAAGCAAAAGTTTACTCCAAATTCTAGAGACTGGAAAGTTCAAGGTCAAGTTACTAGGCAATTAGTTTTCTGGAGAGAGTCTGCTTATCAGGTCTCAGATGGCGGCTTTCTCACTGTGTTGAGAGAGGGAGAGAATGTCCTTTTTAGAAAACCGCCATTTTATAGGGTTAGCACTTTATCCTTGTGACCTTATTTAAGTTTATTTACCACCTAAAAGTCCTGTTTCCATATATAGTCACTTTGGTGTTAGAACTTCAACATATGAGTGAGGTGCAGGGGCTGGCACAGTGCACAGCACGGAGGAAGTTGGGGAAGATTGGGGGAGCCCGCAGAAATGTATATGGGTCCTATCTTTATGAAAGGAGCCAGGGGGACAGAAGAGTTGAATAGGAAGAATCCGACCACAGCCCACTTTCAAGCGAGGCTTAGCCAGGCTGATAGGTGTTCCTGAGTGGCCACCCATCAGAGGGGTCCTACATCTCACTAGGATGGGGGTGAAGGCCCTACTGCGCTCTGTTAGTGGGCTGGCAGTAGCCCAAGGGAAGTGTGGCTTTAGCAAGCATGGCGATGGGCACAAAGGGGCAGCAGCTGGGACCATCAGCAGGTGGTGCCTCCTGCAGCAAGAGATAGGAGCACGCACCCACCCTGGCTGCTTCTATGCACAGACAAGAATATACTGTGAATACTGCATAGCCCAGAAGACTCTTGGCAGGATTAAATGAGTTAATATAAAGTGCATGGCTCAGTGCCGGGCACATGTGAACACTGAATACTCATTAGCTCTTATAAAAATGTATTTCTCCTACACCTGGTCATGGGGTGACAAATGTAAAGTACTCTAATTACGCATTCATCTCAGGTTGTGTTTGTTGATCGTCAACACCCTTACTTCAATTAAATATGCCATTGGTTTTATTGCTTTGTAAAAATCTTTCCCAGATAATCACCGTGGATGCTTGAAAAGGTTATTGCTCCATAAAAGGGATAAAGTGCTCAATTTTCCTGACTCCAGGCTGGTGACCGTAATACGCAGTCATAGTTGCCTCGGTTATTTATATGTTTCTAGTTCAGTGGAGCTACCTTAAAATTACAAAGTCTCAGGTTTAAATGCAAAATTCTAAGCCATCTGGTCCAAACACCATGCTCTATCTGGAGTTCCCAAAGAAATAATAGTTCAGCCTCCCCTTTACCAATGGTCACGATGGAGAACCCACTGTGTCATAAGGCCAGCTGCTCCTTTTCTGGGCTGTGCTCAGCCTATCTTCTTTCTGACTCGTGACCCATGCTCCGTCTGTCTCCACCCTCCACTTTTCTCCATGAGGCTGGTCTCAGTGGACTACATTCCTCCTTTTGGTTGGATTTAGCCAATGTCCAACAAGATATGGGTGGATGGGAGGAGAGAAGTCAGGTTAGTCACTTCCTTGGGTCTTGCCCCAAGGGTCACATAGGACAGGTGGGTCCCTGATTGAAGTCACTGCTTCTCTCAAGCCAATGGATGCTGGGACCTTTCTCATATGGTTCATTTTATTAACCCAGGTGATGGAATTATCCCTGTGGTTCTATGGGCCACAGAGCTTTTTAGTTAGTTCCATTGATAAGTCCATGTTGAGTTATCTCAATTTCAGTTTGCCATCTGTTTCTTGTTCAGAGCCTGACTGACCCAGACTGCTTCTAACTAATTGAAAGATCTTCCTTATCAGGGCAAGGGGACCCCTTGTTCCATCCGTTGGAGTCATACAGACAAGGTCCCATGCATCCCTCCAAATAGCAGCTGTTTAAATCCACAAGGTGGATCTTAGTGGAAACCTAAATCTGTGGACACTGCCACTTTCTAAGCCGAAGTTTCTGTGACAAAAATTACGAGAGGCATTCTGTGAAAAATCAAATTCAAAAGCTAAGTGCTCTCCCTAAGTATTTTGCTGAGCTCAACAATCCTTTGTACACTTGCCTTTGTACATTCAAAAAAGTTCTCCAAGTCCTTTAATAATCTACTTAAACATTTAGTCCTCACCACTTCCTAGGAAAACATACTCCTTCCTTGTCGACACTAGACAGTCTCTCTGAGTGTGTCGAGTGAAGTGTTAGAGACTTTAATTTGTCCTCAGTTGACTGTGCTCAAGTTCCCCTGAAGACACACTGTACATCTTTAAGGCTCGTATGCATTTATTGTCAGTGATCAGTAAAAGAGCTGGGGAGCAGGAGGTGGAGAAAAGGAAAAAATGGGAGAGGAAATGCAGGAATCTACAACCTCACCATGCAAACCCCTGGGTAACGGTTTTATGAATAATTCATAGTCTTCTTATTGTACAGAAGCATATTTTTTACTATGGTAATGATATACTCTTTTTCAATCCTACCTTTTCCAATTAACATTATAAGCATTGTCTCATGGTTTCTTGTAGCTCTCTGAAAAGTCTCATGTTAAGACTCTGTGATACACCATGATGTACCATTGAGTGTCTGTACGACTACCACCTAACCATATCCTGTCAGCGGGTATTATAGGTTGTCTCTACATGATTGGTTTATGAGCTTTGACTATTCTAAATGCTGTTACAATCTTTGTCTGTTAAAGGGTACCTTTGGATGTTAACACTTGCTGGCATTTCCCTTTTTAACATTTTCCTTCCTTATGTTTCCTTCTCAACAACAGCCCTAGAGGCCAAAACATATAAACAATCGCCCATATCAGCAGCAGGAAATCTATGAGTTTCCTCATAACCACATGTTGGCCATCAAGATGTTGGCATCACTGTCAACCTTACTAATGTTTCGATTCCAGCCATTCTGACATTGTTTGTGGACTTGCTTAATGCCGAAGCAGTTACAGAAATAATTATTGACGCAGACTTTCAATACTACCCATCAAAGAGTGCTCTCCTCAGACCCAAATTTGTTCCTGACTTAATGCCGGAGGGGCTGGTGCTTATAAAATACTCAGCAAGATCTCTCATTCTCTATATTTTAATATGAATCATGTTTTACTTTTATGTGTAAAATATAGCATATATACCTTAATAGACAGTTTCGTTGCTTTCAATATCACTTTCATGATATAACTACTACAAAATCACTTTAATGCAATTTTTGTTCATAAGTCTCTTTTCAGGCATTGTAGTTTCCTTAAAAAAGATGTATTGCAGCAGAATTAGTCAGCTAAAGGCTCTAGTCACTGTTAAGGACCTCGATGCATATTGTTAAATTGCTTTCTAGAATGCTTTCACCATTTGAACTTGAAGTATGATCATGTCTTATGATAAACCTTTATCGGTGTTAAACATTATGTGCATGCAGATTATATATATAATTTGATAGGTGAAGTAGTCATTCATTTCCCCTACCGTTAACTTAAAATATTCCTAGACTGTCTGAGCAATTATCTATTTTTTTTTTTTTGCTTGGTAATTGTTTTACCTTCTGGGAGGATATACTTTTTCTCTCCTGCTCCTAAAATTGTGGGCTTTGATACAAACCTTCCTTACTCTGCTCATCTATTTCTGAAATTTGACCACAATGCCCCTCACTTTTCAAAATACAAGGAACGAATGTCACGGGAGCTGCGGAGGGAGGACGCCCAGGTTGCGTCTGGTCTGTACCACCAGGTGCGTCCTGCTGAGTTCCAGTTCCAGCCCCTCTGGAATCATCTGTGGTTGTTCTCACGCTCAGTCTGTTGCAGAAGTGGAAACTAACCCCAAGGTCCCAACTCCGAAGTGCAGCCCACTGTGTGAGATACCGTGCTGCTGGGTCTGATGCCTGCAAGGGCGCTAGCTCCCTTTCTTGCTCTCCGTTGTGTACTGATGGCTGTCACAGAGAGGCAAACCTGTGTGTGTACTTGTCAAGTCACTAAGGGAATGAGTCATCAAGTGGACCCTTGGGGACAGTCCCACAGAAAAGGGCGCAGGCCAGAAGGGTTCATGAGTGATCCAGGCAGTGGCCTGCAGAGTGGGGGGGGGGGTTGAGGCTGGTCTGCGGGGAGGAAAGCTGCGTCACTGACAACGGTTAGCATCACCTGTGCGTGGCAGGAATAAAAAGCAGACCTACTGCTGATTGTTTTCATTGCCATGTTTCAACTCCCTCCAGACGACGCACTCCTCCCCGTCGGCTCCCAGGGCAGACGGCTCCCCTGCCCTGTCCTTCATGTGCTGCTGGACCCAGAAGCAAGTCCTCTTCTTAGTGTGGCCGGAAAAAGTGTTAAATGAANGGGGGGTTGAGGCTGGTCTGCGGGGAGGAAAGCTGCATCACTGACAATGGTTAGCATCGCCTGTGCGTGGCAGGAATAAAAAGCAGACCTACTGCTGATTGTTTTCATTGCCATGTTTCAACTCCCTCCAGACGACGCACTCCTCCCCGTCGGCTCCCAGGGCAGACGGCTCCCCTGCCCTGTCCTTCATGTGCTGCTGGACCCAGAAGCAAGTCCTCTTCTTAGTGTGGCCGGAAAAAGTGTTAAATGAAGACGGGTGGAGGAACACTAATGTCTACCAGTCTCTATGAACTATTCCAATATTCTTTCAACCAGCATTTGCTGAGTACACGCCAGGAGGGCAGTGCTCAGTGAGGTGCAGGCTTCTTGTCTGGTTGGGGACTTGGGCCAAGGCGTGACCATGACATGGAATGCTAGGGCCTGTCCCACAGGTGGCATTTTTATGAAGTGTATGGGGGGTGCTGTGGAGGTGCTCAGTTCTCCCTCTGAGGACGAGGGGAAGGTAAACCCAGGAGGTGGTGTATCAGCTGGGCTCTGAGAGGCACATCAGCCACTGCCAAGTAGCCAAAGAAGGAAAATGTTTTGAGTAAGTCACAGAGGCATAAAAAAGTGTGGCCTGTTTGGGGATCCAGGCTAGTGTGTCCAGCACTTTTGCGGCTTGAAATGTGGCCAAAATTCAGAGGAGTGGAGAAAGGACATGAAAGTCAAGTTGGGCCATGCTTGCGAAAACCAAACTCCAGCGAGCGAATTTGCCTGCTGTCAGTGGGCAGCCATCGAAGCACAAGTGAGGATGACTTCCCCTGTGAGGATCCAGCCCGCCGGCAAACTTGAACTTCCTGTGCTGCCAGCCAGCCAGCTGCGGAGGTGGAGCGCGGGGTGCCACCCACCCGCCTTCCCTGTTGCGGTTCCTGTCCTGTATTAACTGCCATGTCTCTTCACCTCCCCAAACCGCCCGTGTTTATTAACGATGGCCTGTAGCACGTCGCTAATGTGACATTTAAAAAACCTGAGGTTGTTTGAATGACAAGCTTGCCGAAGACACCTGTTTGAAATCCTACACGTCTACCAGCCCCCACAGCCTCCACAGAAAAGCTTAAAGCGTTTTCAAACTCCAAGTGTTGTTCACAGGAAGAGGAGCCAAGCACGAAGCACTCCGAATATTCGCTGTTGTTTTGCTCTCGACGAAAGTGTCAAGGTCTTCGGCAGGAAAGGCCCATTGTTTCTTGTGAAGGGAGAGCCAAGTACCTAGGGTGACAGGGCTGTGTGTGTGTCGAAATGCTGCGCAGCCAGGCACAGGGCCCAGCATCAGGACTGCATGGTGGGGAGAGCACTGGCCACAGCACGAGACAGTTCTGGGCTCATGTCCCAGCCTCAGTTTCCCTGCCCCCGAGGAATCATGGTCAAGGTCCAAGGAGACAAGAATACACTGAAGACATTAACTCTGTGTCCAAGCAAGGTCACATGCACAGTTAATCAAAAACAATAGTGCTGCTGACCTGTCCTAGCTGGGAGGCAGGGCCTCGGTTTCTCTCATCCTCTCTGTTCCAGTTCTTTCTTGGGCCCCCAAATGGTGTATGGCATGTGCCCACAATTGTCAACTCATTGTCACAGCCTGTGGGTTGTTAATCTGGTTAAGTTTAGATTGCTTCATGCAACCTGAGGTTTCTGCCACAGCAACACTCCACAAGCTTTGTACTTCAAAGTTGTTTCTGGCTCACACAAAACCCATGGAGAGACAAGGTAATTTTAGCACAGTTGTGTGCAGGCCACTTGCTCCCGCTGGCTGTATGGCTGCTCCGCCAGGAATTCCACAAGATCTCTCCTGAAACCAGCTTCCTCAGCTACCCCTTCACACTCTCTCCATTTCTACAAGGATAAGTTTCAGTGTTCAAAACACGCTAAGTCAATGTTGTCTCAGCAGTCCCTGGCCAGGCCCCAACTCGGGGCCAGGACAACCTGACTCAGTGTACCGTGGGAGGTGGGAGGTGGGAGGTGGGCCTACATCACCGAGCCCCTCCACCTGAACCGGCGGGGTGCAGGGGCAGGCGGGCTGTCCCCAAAATGAGACCTGTGGACTGACGGCTCTCGGGGCGAAGGGGACATGGCTGCCAAGCGCTCCTCCTGGTTCCTCCTCTAAGAACGCCCCACAATGGCTCCAGCCCAGAAGAGATTATTTTTCTGGCTTCTGCCCAGAACAAGTTAAAAAATTTAAGGTATTCATTTCAGTTAGAACAGCCTGTTACTTAAAATCTTGGCACATTAAAAGAAGAAGAAAGGAAAAAGAAAAAGACTAAAACGAAAATGGAGGGAAGGAGGGAGAGAGAGAAGAAGGAAAGATGAGGAGGAGAAAAGAGAAGATGAACCTTTTTTTTTAACCTAGAAGAAGTTAAAATGTTTTAGAACTTGCCCAGAACTTGAAGGTCACCTAGTTTCATGACCTTCTTTGGAGAAGGAGGTCTGAGGCTCAGAGAGGTGAAGATATTTGTCTAAAACCCCAACCTCGCAAGTAGATGAACTAAAATGCCGTGCAGTGCGTTCGCACACTCTGGATGTTTAGATAAACAACAGATGAGATGGGAGCAGATCTTGCTGGGCAATTATCTCCCCCAGAGGGGAGGTAAAACCAGAGGACCCAGCTGCCCATTTTTATAAAGTTACTTCATTTCTGTGAGGAGAGAATCGGGTTGTTTGAGTACCTGGCCACCATCCAGAGAACTGGGGCTCTGGAAAGGGTTTGGGGTGGGGGGGACAGTGATGGGGAGGGAGGCTCCCAGCTGGGGGTTTGGGAGGGGATCTTGGCTCTCCACTGAGGAATGTGTAGGAATCCTTCACAAGACACGGTTGAGAAATCCCTCCAGGATGGGTCAACAACAGCAGGTGCCCAACTGCTGGCCAAGGATAAAATACTGAGGTGAGCAAAAAGTCAATTAAATACCCTGCTTTGTTTTTCTCTTCTCTTCAGCCTTCTTGTCTTTCTTCTATAAACCCCAAGGTGATTGCATTGTTTCAGGTGTCCAAGCCCCTGGGTGTTTAGAGACCCCAGCATCTGTTTTGCGTGGAGTTTGTGATGGAGCCCACAGCGTGGAGGGACTTTGTATATAACTGGGGTCTCTACCGATTTTTTCTTATTTCTTCTGGTCATGAATTGGTGTGTGCTGCTCTGAACAGGTGCAGTAGCCAGAGCGTGGCACTGGTGGTCAATAGACCTGTATTAGAATTCAGGCTCTGCTTCTTTCTGGCTGTGTGCCTATAAGGAAGTTAGCTGATGTCTCTTGAGTCTCACTTCCCACATTGGACCACAGGGACAAAGCCCATGGGGAATCATGAGGCCGACAAACGGGAGGCATTCCATCACCAGTTCTTTGTCAGCAAGAGAGCTGCAAAGTTTGCCCTTCTTTTCTCCCTGGTGTCAATCCCTGTGCACCAAAGAAGTAGCTGATCGATCTGCTCATTCACTCACTAAGTTTTGATAGCACGGGCCAGGCACTGTCCTAGGCTCTGAGGATTCAGGAATGAACTGAAGACACAATATCACTACTTTCCTGGAAGTGGGGGTCTAGTGGGGAAAATCTATAAGCCAACAGCAGAAGAGAAGCTTCACCATGGAAAGAGCTTTGTCTTTTTTTTCACTGTTCCATTCCCCACCTGTGAACAGTGGCTGGCACATAGAAGAAAAATAGAATAAAAGAAACAGAAAGTAGTAGGACATTACAGAGTAGGGGAAGCCCCTGCTAGAGAGGTGATATTTGAGTAGAGCTCTACGTTAAAGTGAGGTAGTGACCGTGGTTAACATTTATGAACCACAAAATGAAGCAAGCACAGTTGTTGGAGTTTACCATATGTTGAATTATTCAGCTCTCAAATTGCATTGTGAAGGGGTGACTTTATCACTGCCATTTCCATTCTGGTGACACGAGGCTGTGGGAGTTAAGTGGCCTGCCCCTGGTCACACGAACAGGAAAGAGAGTTGGAGATTTGACTGCAGCGGCCTCACTCTAGTCCGTGTCTTCAACCACGGTGGGCACTGCCTCGATTCCATCAGGTGCAGATGAAGCCAGCCTGGGCCCCTAAATCCAAATTACAGAACAAAGGTCCAATCATCCCATGTGTTTCAGAAAACAGCTATGGACCTCAAAAAAATTTAGATTCCTGAGACCCAGCTCCGCACCTGTGAACCAGAACCTGCTATAAGTAGAGCCTGGTCGTGCTTCTTAACAAGACCCTCTGGTGATGGGCTGCATGTACAGCCATCATTGAGAAAGCTTTATGTGTTTAAGGCTCTACTGGAGGATAGGGGCTGTGGGCCATGGTGGGATGGAGGCAAACTTGGGTCAAATGTCCCCTGATCTGTGACGCCTCCCCCAATCCAGGTGACCACCAGGCATCTTTGTCTGTCCTGTCTCTGTTCACCACTCTGTCAGGCCTTGCAAGCTGAACCTCTTTGCTCCCTTTGGCCGTGTGCTCCTCTGGGACAGGGACTGTGTTCGAGCCCCATGTCCCAATTTTACATACATCAGAGGCCTCACGCACATATTGCAAAAACATCCAGGAGTGCACACACTAGGATTTCGGGGTGCAGTCCGAGAGACACAACCATGATGGGGGAAGACAGGGCAGAATGACGTGGGGAGGAAGAGAACTGAGTGAGGACAAGCCTGGCTGTGCAGGCCCCATCCCTCCGAAGCTGTGCATTTATTACACAGTGCTCTTCATCACTCTCTCTCCCTCTGCAGGCCTGACAACCTGTCATTTACCTTTTGTCTCTATGATTTCCTTGTTCTAGACACTCCGTGTAATTGGCATCATATAACAGTCATCCTTCTGTGTCTGATTTGTTTCAGTTAGCATAGTGTTCCCGAGGCCCCGCCATGTTGCAGCCTGTGTCAGAATGGTCTTTCTGTCCCTGGCCGAAGAACGCGTCCTTGTATGGATGAGACATATTTGTTCAGCCAGGCATCTGTGGGAGGAGGCTTGAGTTGCTTCTACCTTTCAGTGACTGTGAATAAAAATAAGTTAGAATTCTTTAAAGATAATATTTTTCTTCTTTTTAATTATGTTTTATTGATTATGCCATTACAATTGTCCCATTTCCTCCCTTCAGTCTCCTCCGCCTTGCACTCCCCCTCCCTCAATTCCCCTTTAGTTCATGTCCATGTGTCACACGTTCTTTAGATTCTGTATTTCCCATACTATTCTTGCCCTCCCCCCGGTTTATTTTCTACCTACCATCTATGCTACTTATTCTCTGTACCTTCTCCCCCCTTCTCCTCCTCCCACTCCCCTGTTGCTAACCCTTCATGTGATCTCCATTTCTATGGTTCTGCTCCTGATCTAGCTGTCTGCTTAGTTTGCTTTTGTTTTAGGTATGGTTGTTAAGAACTGTGAGTTTGCTGTCCTTTCCCTGTTCATATTTTTGATCTTATTTTTCTCAGACAACTCCCTTTAACATTTCATATAATGAGGGCTTGGTGATGATGAACTCCTTGAACTTGACCTCATCTGAGAAGCACTTTATCTGCTCTTCCATTCTAAATGAAAGCTTTGCTGGATAGAGCAATCTTGGATGTAGGTCCTTGCATTTCATGACTTGGAATACTTCTTTCCAGCCCCTTCATGCCTGTAAAGTCTCTTTTGAGAAATCCGCTGACAGTCTGATGGGAACTCCTTTGTAGGTGACTGTCCCCTTATCTCTTGCCACTTCTAGGATTCTCTCCATTTTAATCTTGGCTAATGTAATTATGATGTTCCTTGGCGTGTTCCTCCTCGGGTCCAACTTGTTTGGGACTCTCTGAATTTCCTGGACTTCCCAGAAATCAATTTCCTTTGCCAGATTGGGGAAGTTCTCCTTTATCATTGGTTCAAATAACTTTTCTACTTGTTGCTCTTCCTCTTCCCCTTCTGGTACCCCTATAATTCGGATGTTGGAACGTTTAAAGATGTCCTGGAGGTTCCTAATCCTCTCCTCATTGTCTTGAATTCTTGTTTCTTCATTCTTTTCTGTTTAGATGTTTCTTTCTTCCTTCTGGTCCACTTGATTGGTTTTAGTCCCAGTTTTCTTCTCATCACTATTGGTTTTCTGTGCATTTTGCTTCATTTTACTTAGTGTAACCTTCATTTTGTAATCTAATTTGTGACTAAAATCAACCAGTTCTGTGAGCATCCTGATCACCACTGCTTTGAACTGTGCATCTGATAGGTTGGCTAACATTATGGCTCAAGAAGAAGAACAGCTCAAAGCCCCAGAGCCAATACTTCCAAAAATAAGTTTGAATTTTAACAAATAGAGATGGGAATGGCTAAAACATTTTTTGAATTTGAAAACTCTTTTTAGTTTTCTTTTTGCAAAGTTGCTACAATCCCTGGGGAGAGAGGAGGGCAATGAAGTAGGACATTGTACACCAAGAGAAGGGAAAACTGAATTTTGTTAAAATGAGAGCAATGACAGCTAATTGAAAAACAGTCACTTTATGTCCTTGGAAAATAGGTAGGAGCCTTCTTTACCCAAACAAGAACATTTGCAAGTGATTAGGAGGAAAAAATTTCTATTCAAATTACCTTTAATCTGCTTCTGTCATGTGCACAGAAGAAAGGAACAAAGGGACGACTCAAACTTTTCTTCTTTTTCACTATTTGAATATTTCAGAAAAACATAAAGATCTGTACCATCCAGATAATTGCCTCAAAAACCATGTTTGTTGATGGCTTGGATTTTTTATGTGTATAGGCACACACACACACAATCTCATGGACTTGACTTGGAATGTGTTGGCCTTGACATTCACAATGGACAGTGACAGTGGAAGGACTGTTCTAACACCAATAGTGAGTTTCTATTTACAGACCCCGTGGATGTGTCCACAGAAGGTGTGTTAAAAAATGATGAATGCGCATGTATTGTGTGCCCATGTAGCCTGGCTGTGCTCACAGCTTGTAAGATGCACAATGATTCCTTAAATAAAGTCATAGTCCCATTTAACACATGAGCCAACTGACCTTCTGAGACAGTAAATCAAAGGTATCCAGAGTTACCCACGTTTTAAGTGATAATGTCAAGATTCAAACCCCAGCTTTCTTACCAGGATGCAGATAAACAGAGAAAAAATGTAAATTACAGCTGAATTGGATACTTGAAGTGTAAATTAGAACTAGGTACAGTCTTTAATTGTGTGGAAAATGTAAATTGCTACTAAAGATAGAACTTCCAAATTACAGAAAGCGGAAATGGAATCTGCCATGCGTTCTTTTTTGAACTCCGTGCTCAGCTTTTAATATGCAGTGTTGAATGCCTCAGCAGCATTCTTTCACATTTGATGAATTATCCCAGAGCTCTCCTAGGTTTTCTGGGGTTGGGGGGCGGGATGCCCACACAAGACAGAGTTCGCCAAGGTGACCCCAGGTCACAGCTCTTTTTCTAAGAGCGTGTTTTTCTCACACAGTTTGTAGGGGCTGTAAGAAAATACAGGGGAAGCAATGGAGTGTCTGTGCCTGGATTCTACTTATGGAACAAAAGATGTTTGCAAAGTCACGTATTCATCATCACATGTGATCAAATGATGGGACTGAATGTAGTCAAATGCCTTAGGTCAAACTACTTGAAATTACATAGCAGGCCCGATGACTTCTAATAATGATAGCTTACATGAGTCTAATGGACTCCTGAGAGCTGACACCTGTATTAATCTCCTTTTCAAGTGTGACCAAAGATCCATTAGCTGGGTGTTCTGTCCATTTTATTGTCAAGGAACAACCAAGAATAGGACCTGGTCTCCTCCAAAGAGGGCTCCTGGGAACTGCGCCTCCTATTATTCAGCTCCTCTGGAGGTGCCTCTCAGCGCTGAAGCTGGGCTGGCCACACTGAAACAGCGGAATGTGTCCGGAGACTCACTGTCTAATACTGGCAACTTCTCCTTTGGTCTTCTGGAACATTCCCTCTGGGAAAGTCAGTTCCATATCCAAAGTCCCGCCAGTGACCCTAAGTCTGCCATACTGTGAGGAAGCCCAAATTGTCCACCTGGAGGGAGAGAGAGGATGGTGCCCAGACAGCCCCTGGGTGTTTAAGTCACCAAGGTATCAAACGTGCGATGACAGCAGCCATCCTAGACACCAGGCCAACCCCCCACCCTAGCTCAGTCCTTGTCACCACTTGGCTACAACCAGGGGAGCACCCAAAGGAGACCTGCCCAGCTGTTCCCAGCCCCCAAAGAACTATGAGAGACACCAGACTGTTACATTAAATCACTAAGTTTGGGGGTGGATTCTTACACAACCACAAGTAACTAACTGAAAACCAATCACGTAGCTTTTATCATTTTTCCCACTGCACCAAAACCACTGGTAAGTGAGGAATATGACTTCAATCACCACCACCAGCTGGTATCATTTCCATTCAAGGATCTATGGACCACTGGTTTCTACCTGGGGAGCAAACTGGCCAGTGGGGGTTAGACAGTAATTAGATAACAAATATATAGTGTAAAAAGTATTAGGGAGTAAGTCCTGAGTGCTCATCTCTGCAATTCAGGGAGAATAAAACACCTTTCTAAGTTGACTGTTTTGACTGGATGTCCTAGAAGCAAAGCTTAAAATGTGTATTTCTATATTCTTGGGCAAGTCGTTTGCTGGGAAGTGGGTTATAGAAGATGTGGGTTAGGCACTAGGGACACGGGATAAAGGAGAGGAGCTCTGAATCATGGGTTGTACCCCAGAGGTTTTCCTGCTCTGAGACCAGGAGGTGGGGCTGCTACTTCACAGCCCACCCCCCTTCTCCCCTCAGTCAATCATTAGCCACAGGCAACTCTAAGGAAAGTGGAGAACAGGGTGGACATGGCTTCCCAAGCACCTCCCAGTGAGACAGTCCTGGCAACAAAAGGAAACTTCCCAGAAGACAGTGCAGGGTGAGCCATTAATCATAAGTTCTTCTGGTGGTGGACTGGGGCCCCCTCCCTGGTAAGCGGGATCTGGAAGGGACACTCCCAGCAGTGGCTGCAGCCCCAGCACTGGAACTAGATGGGGAAACAAAGGCAGTAGGTGCCTGCTCTCTGGTTCAAACCAGTTGAGGCTTGTATGCCAAGGTCCCAGACCCTTTTAATCACTATGTCATGTACCCAACACATTTATAGTTTCTACCTCCCTGAACTTATTTAATTTCCCTCAAACGGAGTTAAGTAAATATCAGCCCACTAAGATTGAAGGTTTGAGAACATGAACTTAAGGCCACTTGGTCAATGATCAGTCAGCAGAGGTGGGGTTTACCTCCAGGTCTCCTGGCTCTAATTGCTTTTCCTCTTGGGTTACCTAATTTGGGAATTGGGAGAACATGGGTCTTGATCTCAAGGTGTTGAGCCAAGGCCATTTCCCATATCAAAATACCTCCGTAAGGCAACTCAGTCAAAGTGTCTGTTGCTTGGTCCTCCTTGCTGGCCACTTGGAGAGCTCAGTTGTGTTGCTCTGGTCTCTAGCTCCAGTTTGGGCTTCCTCAACAAACTTGTGCAAAGAAGGAGTGTGCTTTGTCATGCACCAGTTGTATTTAGTGCCAGCCAGCCTTTTGCTTGAAGAAGGTCTGATCTAGCCCCTTCTGTGGACCCCCACAACCTGTGGTCCATCCCCTCCTTTATGGGCTCTGCCCAACAGACAGATGCTCATGCCGTACTTCTCCCTCCTCTTACCCATGACTGCACAGACCTTATTGGCGCAGGGCAAGGACGTCGCGGACTATAGTCCTGTAATAACAATCAATGGCTCTGCCATCGTGGAGAAAACCTTTCATCTCAGATTTTGAGTTTCTGCCTCTGTAAAATTAGTACTATGGCATTTCCTATTTAGAGCTGTCATGGGGATTAGAAGCAACATGTTTAAAATACCAAGCACATAGCTGGCGTGCAATAAGTGATAGTTATTTTTATGTGACAGACACACCTGCGCAGGAGACAGAGATGTGCGGGTGCCTGCCGAGAAAGCTGCCACTACTTGGAAAGTAGTTGTCAAGGCCACAATCGTCTGGTGTGCAGTTTCTACCCATTTACATGCCCAGTAGACAAGTCTCCGGCCCGCAGGTCCCTTACCTCCACCCTCCAACACTGCAGTCTTGATGCCTCAAGCTGCCCTCCTCCAGAATGCCCTGCTCTGGTTACATCCACCACTCTCCGTGCCCTGGATCCCTAGCACATCCTCCGAGAAGCTTTCCCATGGTGACCACAGGCTCTCTGTGGCCCGTCAGCTCCAGGTGATCTGGGTCACAGTTCTGCCATGTGGTCTTTAGGAAGACTGTTCATCTGTTACTACTCCCGAGTGTTGGCATTGTGATCAACGTCTCGGTCACCTCCCCACCTCTGTTTATGATCCCTAGTGTCAACATTCCCCATCTCCGGGGGAACAGTCCCTGTAGTGTGAGTGGCAGTCCTCTTCCTCTGAAAGCAGTTAAGGTAGGTCCCTTTCGACACCTCAGTTTCCTCTTCTCTGTCCTGGAGCTACTTGTGTGTAAATTCAGTGAGAAAGCCCTGGACAGTTCACAGCGTCACTTCCCCTGCCCTCACGGCCCCTCCATGTTTTTTTAAAAATTTAAACTGAGAATTGTTAATACCTATTAGTTCTTGTTGCTGCATTTTCTTTTATGCCCCCGAGGGCTTAATAACAAGTTAAACACAGAGTGAGGGCTTGAAAGAAAAATACAGTGTTAGTGAACATCTATACTCTTGGTTGTGACCTCTGATGCCCCTGTGAGTAGCAGGCCCCCTAGTCATGAGTTTCTTCGTCCTCCTCCTCTCTTTAGTCTCTTGGGATAGAAGCAGCAGTACCCAGAGCTCAGGGGCTAAGCATTGTTTCTGCTGAATTTGCAGATTTTTCACAAGCAGTGTGAACAAAGTTTTGGCACTGACTCCTGGGGGACAGGGCCTGTCCTGACTCAGAAGCATTAAGTGCTGTGAAGCTTTCACAACACAATGGTGAGGTTCCACACAGGTGCTCTCGGCTGCCTTTCCCAAAGGATGCCATCCAGAAGCCCCCGGGTTGCCCTGGGCTTGGACTGGTTCAGGCAGGAAGCTCACTCTCTCCAGCTGGCATCTCTCTCTTTGTTAATGTAATTGGTATTGGGTGTGTTTGGGGAGGAACCAGGTGCCTATCTGATTCCTGAGTCATGGCATTTGGGCTTGTAGGAGGGCGGGCAAAGGTCAACCACAGGGCATCCTCTGAATCTGACCGGGCTCACATGAGATCTAAGTGCCTGGGCCAGGTCTGGAGTGAGGGTTTGTTACCTTCCGAATAGATGTAGCCACTGGAACCTGAACCCCTTGCCCATGGCAGACCTCCGTGAACACATCCTTAGTCAGGACCCTGCATCCCCAAATCAGTGATAATTGAATTTACACCCACCTATTGTTTTAGACTGGACCGCCCCCTCCATCGACGGTGCCAGCCCCAGCTGTTAGATCTCGCCCCTGGTGCTCGGTCCTTCCTTCATTCCCACCCGCCACCCCTCTTGGGAGTCAGACACCTCACACTGGGGGCTCCACTTTGTCACCAAGCTCCTGGGTAGCTTGGAAACTTGACTTAACCTTTCTGGGCCTCTCGTTTCTTTAGCTCTTTAGTCGGGGGTGATGAAAGCAAGCTCCGGTGCTGCAGAGGGAAGCTCCATGCCCACTGCAGCGCAAGGGGCGGCCGGCTTCGAGGATTCCTGCCATGCCTCTGGGGAGCTGTTTTTTAACGACAACCTTGATGGCTTCTAACGAGGAGAGGAAGGTCTCTCTGCTCTCCAGGCGGGGCCTGAGGCGCGGGCCATGCTCGGGTGAGGCTGGGCTGCAGGTGTTGGAACAGAACCACGGAGACTCACTTCCCGGCGAGCACTGCTGAGGACACAGGCCCCTCCTCGCCTGCTCCCTCTGACCCAGCCTGCCCCTTGGGATGGACGACCTTTGGCACCATGGAAGGAATCTGTGTGGTGAAGTGAGACAGAACTGTCTCTGAGCCTAGGCCTCTTATTCTGGGTTCAGAAAGAGTTGTGTAGAAAGCAACATAATGTGCGCTTTAGCTGAATGTGGACCCCAAGCCCTGGCTTACTTACAGTCAGTGCGAACCTGGGCACATTCCTTATCTTCATGCCTATTTCCTCCTTTTTGAACTTGCCATAATGATTCCTACTTCCTAAGGTTGCTTGGGGAAAAATTTCAAGGAGTTTCTGCATGTAGAAAACAATCAATAATGTCCATTTCACTCCTCTGCCATAAGTATAAACTCTGTCAGGAAATGGCTTTATTTTGCTTGTTTGTATTTTTTGTTCTACCATAATGAATATGTTTTGCTTTCGTGAGAGAAAAGTCCAATTGATTTAACCCTGCCTGACTGAGGGAAGGCAGCATGAGAAAGCTGGGGCTTTACCAACAACCCAGCTGTTCGGAGGCAGAGGACAGGACGGCATTGTGTTGATGGCCAGAGGAAAGGGGGTGCTGGGTGGAGGTGGCAAAGAGGGGGCATGACATCTGCAATAGTATCAACAATAAGGTTTTAAAAAGAGCTGCAATAGGCCTGCATCGGGCATTTAGGTGTAAAAATGCAAACTGAGCTTTTAAGACACAGACAAACCAAAGCAAAAAGGCTTTCCTTTAGTCAGCTTTTCACAGAATCTGTGTGATGCGGACACACGGAAATTTCGTGATTCCTCCTTTCTATTCTAATTTGCTCTGCAGAGACCCATTGCCACCTGGGGCAGTAGACACAATCCCAAGGTCCTTCTGAAGGCCAGTGCTATAAACCCCTTTATTGTAGGATTTGCCCACCTTTATCGTGGGTTTCTCCCAGTGCTGAGATCAGGAATACACGCACGCACTCTCTGGGGCACAGGCGTACCCCAGGGAGCGTCTTCTTGGTTCCTGACCGCTTCTGCAGTCTTACCACCGCGCTCTGCCTGCCTTGAGTTTCCATGATGGGGTTACAATCCACACTCAGGGACCTGCTCAAGTCGGGAAGGGGTGAAGCCGCCTCCTCCAGGACTAATAGGGCGTCTCAGTGAAGATACATCTTACAATGCAAGTAAAAAATAAATCGGATGACCACAGCAAGACATTAAAAAAAACACGAGAGAAGAGGGAGGAAAGATGAACATAACAACCATGAATTTTTTTTTTTTTTTTTAGTAACAAAGGAAAATGGATTCTCCAATGAGTCCAACATAGTCAGGGGCAAATTAATTATATTCCAAAAAAGACAGCGTCTCCAGAATTTGTTTCTTTTTTTTTCTTTTCTTTTTTTTTTTTGCAGTGAAATCTTTTAGTTCCTTCATATAGAGACATATTACACAATGTTAACAACCATGAAAAACAATACAAAATGCCCTCAATTTAACAAGTAGAAAAATATAACTAGTATATATGGCAATTGTGAATCTAATACTGTACAGAAGTAATTTATGGATTTTACAAATAAATTATAGCTTAAATGCCCTTTGAAAATCATTTCCCCCCTAGATACACCCAGAACTTGCAGTAGGAAAGGCTCTGAGCCCAGCTTACGGCACATCAGTGCCAGTCAAATGTTCTGCCCACAAGCTCAAAGAACTTCTTATTTGGCTCGTGAAAATATTCGTGCAATTTACTGAGGAGTTTGGGGTCCACTCGAGGGTGCGCCCGGCCTTTGGACTCGTGTAAGCAGCGGTCCCGGCCGCTGTCCCGCAGGCAGTAGAAGCCCTTGGTTTTGTTAAAGTAGAAGTTTGAGGCGTTGATCTGCGGCGACAGCTCCAGGAACCTCTCGACCTTCTGGATCTCGGGGAAAGGGGCCCTGATGAGGCGGTCGCCGTCCACGATGTGGACGTGGTGCAGGGGGAAGAAGTGGAGCCAGTTGCGCATGTGCACGTGGTAGAGACTGCGGTTGAGCGCCTTGTAGTCCACGTTGAGCCGGCCGTCTCGCACCAGGAACTCCTCGATGGACGGGTAGGGCTTGCGCTTCTGCACGTGGTTGTACAGCACTTGCGTGTAGTCCGACAGCACGCGCTCCGACGGGTCCCGCAGGATGAGCAGCAGCCGGATGGCCGGGTTCATGCTGTGGACCCGCTCAGGCACTTTGGGCGACGTGAAGTATGCGGGGGTCTTTTCCACGGTGAGCTGGTGCGGGGCGGAGAGGGGCATCTGGCTGAGATACCAGCCCAGGCCTTGGCTGTAGTGTTCTTCCCAGTCGAAGAAGTGCACCTCGTTCTCGGCGGCCGCCACGTCGGGGTGCAGGCTGAGCATCTCCAGCAGCGCTCGGGTACCTCCCTTGCGCACGCCGATGATGATCGTCTGCGGCAGTTGCTGGGCTGAGCCATTGGGGGCCACGCCATCTAGAGCCCCGTCCTGGAGGGTGGCCATTTTCCGCACAAGCCCCTGCTGGCCTGGCTCGGCCCCGGGGCGCGAAGGCACTAGCTGGAGCTGAGCCACCAGCAGCACTGCGCCCAGGAGTAATGTGGCCATGCTGGACACCACAGTGGCTTCGCTAGGCTGGACGTCGCAGGGTCATGAAGTGTTCCCGCGGGAAATGCCTCCTGATCAGTGACACATGGGTGTTGCAGGTAGCCAATTACTAGGAAACAAAGAAGGGAAAATATTAACCCCAAATCCACAGGTTTAATGGAACAAAGACTCTGGAGTCTTGGGCAGCACAGTAACCTCCCTGGGGCTTTCTCAGGTTTTGATCCTGCAAAGCAGAGGGTGGCAAAGTTTCTGCGCAGGGCCAGATAGGAAAGGGTTAGGCTTCAGGGACGGAGAGTCTCTATGGCAACTCCAAGTACACTGTTTTGCTCTAAAGTAGCCATAGACAATACACAAAGGAATGGGTGTGGTTGCGTGCCAATAAAACTTTATTTATGGACACTGAAATCTGAACCTCACATAATTACATAATTTCATGTGTCATTAAATATATTTTTGTTTCCCAATG
Organism: Sturnira hondurensis; assembly: GCF_014824575.4. Lineage (NCBI taxonomy): Eukaryota > Metazoa > Chordata > Mammalia > Chiroptera > Phyllostomidae > Sturnira > Sturnira hondurensis. The sequence goes on along the minus strand of NW_028073411.1, from coordinate 14,247,614 downwards.
GTTCATATGTTCTCTGTTTGCAAGGAGAGAGAGAGAGAGAGAGAGAGAGAGAGTGACAGAGAGAGAGACAGAGAGAGGGAGATTGATTTGGCCCTGCCGCCATAGTTTGCCAAACTGTTATAAAGGAAAGAGTTGGGAGGGCCTTCTGGACCTCAACAAACATCAGTGCAGTATCCTGCACCTGCCAGCCCCAGGTGCAGGGGCCAGTGATACAGGGGCAGATGTCTTTCCTGCCTGAGTCCACCAGGAGCTCCTGATCTAATAGCACAGGTCAACCTGTATAAAAGATTGTTTGCTTCCAATTCTTAGGCTTGCCCTGCATCCAGTTCTTGCCATGGCCTCATTGTGAGGAAAAAGTGCTTCCCAACAATTTGATCTGTGTTTGGCCAATGGCATGTGGGCAGAAATGACAATGTGTCAGTCCCCAGCACAAGCCTTAAGAGGCCTCGTGTATCTCCAGTGGCCCTCTTGCCATAAGAAGAGTGTGCCCTGGTCAGTCCCTGGTCCCAGGAGGAGGAGAGACAGGTGAAGCAGAGCCACCTGGCTGGTAAGTGGGAATGCATCCTGGTGGTTTTCAGCCACTGAGGTTTGGTGTGGCTCATGTAGCCCCACACATTTGGGAAAGGCTAACTGATACAACTTGGCTCCTGGGCATGGACACGATGTATGCTATGATCATAATTTAGGCTGGGCACCGAGAGGGCATATGTTCATTCATTTATGTTCATTCATTTTGCCTGAAACAGTTGGGGAGGGCTTCACAGTAGAGGAAATGTTTGAAGTGGGGCCAGAGGGATAAACAGGTGAGGAAAGCTTTACTAGATCTTTTACTAGAAAGATCGAAAAGCTTTCATGCGTGCAAAGCCTTACCATTTATAAAGTGGCCTTGGAGTCTGCTCAGTCGACTTGTCACCATAACCCTACACTACAAGGTAGGATGGCAGGATAGTTATAGATGAGAATCTTGCTCAAGGTCACCAGAAAGTTCATTTCCAAATTCAGAGCCCACATTCAAAACTCTAAACTCAGGGTTGTCTTTCCACAAACGGCTTCCTTTACACCTTATCCTCTCTGCCCCTCTGGGATTTGTCACAGTTAGGCATTTGAGTCCCTCAAGCACACCGGCAGTGCTGGGCAGGAGGGCATCCGGTTCCCAAAGATGGATGAGTTACGGCTTGTGTTTTCCCGGTGCTGATAAAAAGTCCATGTTTGACCCTCTCCCAGACAGAGGAGAGTGGAATCTGTCTTTTGAGCGATCCCTGCCTAACTAAACACAGTTAGGGAAGGCTTAGAGACACGCTAGGCTTGGGGACTCTGAGATTTCCAGGACCACCAAAAATGTTCTCATCAAGGGGACCCATCATCTTCTTTAGACCGGGTTTAAAATTCACTTCTTTAGTTTGAACCTTGTCCAGAATGTATAAACAAAGAACCATACCAGGGCCAATTGATCTATTTCCCTCAGATGTCAACTGTATTAACTTTTTGGAAAAAATGTATATTAAGGAACAAGAAATTAAATAGCTGGAAACCTTTAGAGAATCACCGAATGCTGGAGAAGACACTGGCAAGATCGAGTGGCATAACTGTTTTGGGAGAAAAAGCGAAATATTTAAGGATGGCTGGCCCAACAAGATGTGGTTCAAGGTTGGTTCTACTGATTGGATAAGCTCAATTTAATGGGCCATTTGCTTTAGTCAATTGAACATTTCAGTATGTTTCAGGCAAATTCCATTTCCTTCTCAACTGCTCATGTGGGTCTACAGAATGGACCAGCTGCGCATGCCTTTTCCATTTATGTGTGTGCACGTGTGCGTGTGTGTGCCTGTACGGGTCTGTGCATGCAGGAGCGTGGGTGCGTGTGTGCACCTGTGCAGGGGGTGGGTTGGGTGAAGCGGCGGGTGGTGCTGTCTCCATCTTATTGCTCTCTATTCAGACTCTGGAAACCACTACCGGTCTCAACCCTTTGGCACAGGAGTGGCAGCGTCAGAGGCCAGGACCTGAAAGCCCTAGTGCCTGAATGTTCTTCCCACTCTGTTATGAGGCATCCTGCTTAGCCTGGTGCCCCTCTGAGGTCTTTTTCCTAAAGTGGAATTGCCAGCAGTCCCAGCAGAAGAAACTAAATATAGTGTGTCCTTTAAAAAATAGAAATAAAAATAAATAAACCGGGCAGTTAGTAGTCAAAAAGCTCTTCATTTCTACTTTAAATGTTCAAAAAATGTATTTGCTTATTGTCAGCTTTCTACATTCCCCAAATATTTAATATTTGAGCTATATGGAAAATAAAAGCTTAGCTAAAGTCTCATACAGACAGAGGGGAAAATAGAGAGAGAAGTATGTATGTATAAGCTATATATCGAGAGAGTTGTGCATACAGCATGTACATATATGAAGCTAGCTAAGTTATATATGCACATATACATTATGTATATATGCATTCATACACACATCCATATCTAATTGTATGAATGAAATATATCGCGCACTCACACCCACAGTGGCCATCAAGAGTCAACTCTTTCCTGTGGTCGTCTGCTAATTTGAATTTCTCAGAGGCATAGTCAGAATTTCTGGGCCTTTTAGAAACACTCTGAGAAGAGCAAAGATCTCCAAGCTTACAGGTGAGCCTGTAAGCCAGGACATCTGAGCCACATGGATCTTGACAATGGGATTACGAACATCAGAGCAAAAGAGGGTCACTGAGTCCCTACCTTTCAATGCATAGGTGAGCAGGCCCCAAGATGACTTGTCCAAGGCTGCATGGACAATCCAGGCCTGGAACCTGTGGCTCCTGAATTCTGTTCTCTGCTCTATCTGCCATTACTGTTGCCTCCCCACTAATGGCAATGTTTTGGGGGTCCTAAACAAGAAAGCACTCCAAACCTACCAGCAGTGACAACCCCTGGCCACCAACTCCAGAATCAGCTGATACATGGGGTATGTACAACATAGGGTCAAACTCATTCATTTGTTCTCTTTAGTAGAAAAGTCAAAAGTCAAAAGTCCCCTGGCTGGTGTAGCTCAGTGGACTGAGCGCGGGCCTGTGAACCACACGATCGTGGTTCAGTTCCCAGTTAGGGCACATGCCTGGGTTGTGGGCCAGTTCCCGGCAGGGGACTCACGAGAGGCAACCATACACTGATGTTTCTCTCCTTCTCTCCTTCCTTTCCTCTCTAAAGATAAATAAATGAAATCTTAAAAAATAAAGTCAAAAGTCAAATTGTACAGGCTACAGAGTGAGAAATCCTTTCTAGGTTTGACTTAACCTCTCCTAGTCTCCATCTCCTATTTGTAACATGGTAATAATTCCACCCCCTCAATGGTTACCTTGAGACTGGGTGTCAGTGAGCTACTGTGTACCATATTTCTGTGTATTACCGTACTGTGTACTGTGTATTTCTCTCCAACAGAAATACAGTGTGAGCCACATGGACACTTTTTCACTCATCAAACAAATACTTCTTGAGTTTGTGGTATATAGTTAACATTTTAGTCTAGCATTGAGATGAACTCCTCATTTTACCGATGCCTTCTGTCCTCTGCAATGCCACCTCCAGCTCCGCACCCCCCCAGCAGTCACACAGGGGAGGAATTGTGTAGACAAAAGTATAGCACAATTTTTGCACCTTCTCAAAAAAACGGCAGTCTTCTCAGGCAATGAGGAGATCTCAGGAGGGTAACAGTGACCCTTCCCAAAGACGACAGTAATCACTATTGATGTGTCTCTGGTACTTAGTAAAATCTCACCCTATGACAAATTATGCATTGTTATTACTTTTATTATAAATGTTAAAATGACCCAGTCACACACTTAAAAATTTTCTAGAAGCCACACTGAAAACAATGCAACTTATTGGACTATAGAACTATACACTTGAAACCTACATGATTTTATTAAACAATGTGACCCCAATACTTTTTATTGTATTTTATTGCTTACACTATTATAGTTGACCCTGTTTTTCCTAGTAATTTAATACAATTTTAAAAAGAAATATTTAATGTAAACCAATATATCCAGAATGTTATTGCATATGAATTTAAGAAGGTATTTTTGCATTGTTTTGTGTAAGTCTTCACAATCCAGTAAGTACACATTTATTCTTCCAACACATCTCAAGGCCACTTATGGTTGGTGGCAACTGGGGTGGACACCACAGAGACACAGGACACTGAGCTGAGTGGGGATTCTTAACTTGGAAGCCCTAGCAGTGTGCAAAGTGCTGTCCTGCAGGCAAGGTCCCACACCCCACTCACAAATTAGGAACTTCCTAACCAGGAAAAGGACCAGGGAGGTAAGTCTGAGTTTGCAGGCAGCACTAAGACAAATGTATTATTCTCCCACCAGAACCAAACCAGGTAATGCTGAACAAATGGAACCTTCTGAACGTCTGATCCCTGAGCTGACGAGGACATGCACAGGGTGCTTGTCAGCACCTGGAGCCCAGGCCATGTCCCTCGCCAAAAGCAGTGGTGGCAGCTGCTGTCTGTGGCACTTGCTACTGAGCAGACTCCAGTCTGGCGACTTTGCACGTAGGGCCCCTGTGAGGCTCAGTGCAAGATCTCAAGAGAACTAATAGCATTAAGAGGGAGTGGGGCTTAAGAGAAATTAGGTGAGAAGCCCAGCCTGAGCAGGCAGAGCCTCGCTGCCCCCTTAGGTCCTTGGTAATGCCCAGTGAGAGCGGCAGTAGGTATTGGGCTCCTCGCTGTGAGCACCTGGTCCTATTGAACCTTCATGCCTGGCATTGGTTTTTTGATGAGCCAGAATTTCCTAGAAGGGCCCCAGACTAGGATGCATAATCTGAACCCCCTCCTTCTCTGCGTGGATGGGTGAAAAGGACCCCAAAGCGTGATCTAGTCCCCTCTCTGTTTCCTCCCCTGGACGGATGTTTTCTTCATCCTTCGGGGATAACAAGTCCCAAGTTTCAAGGACTCAAAAGAAGAGAGTCTGTCCCATCTGCAACACAAGGCTTCCTGGGCCCCCCTGTGAAGATGCGGACCAAGTGCCACATGTGGGGGACCCAAAGAGGGCACAGGATTTTCTAGGTGGAGGTTCCCCTCTGCTTGGAATTAAATATAAACTCCTTTCCGGGTCCTGGAGACCCCTAGGAAGGGACTTGCCTGCCCTTCCAGCCTCAACCTGCTCTTTTAAACCCAACTGCAGCCTCACGGACATTTCTGTTCCTTTGTACACAGGGGGCTCATGCCAGTTCTGGGCCTTGGCATTTGCTGTCCCTCCCTCTTTCCAAGTTTCTGGGGCTGGCTCTTTCTTGGCGTGCGTATTTCATTTCAAATACTGGCAATGTCTGACACAGGAGCCCACCTGCTCTCTCTTAATTACTTTCTTTACATCATCCATTTTATATCCCTCACATACTCTCTGAAATCGTATCTGCTTGTTTACTGTCTGGCTCTTCAGCAGACAATGTCAGTTCAGTGCTGGCTCCTTGTCAGGATGCGGGCCCCTGGCTGCACCCACAGGCATGGCTTCTGGGACACGGGGGGTCCTGGAGAGCCCACCTGCTGAACGGGCCTGCCGAATGTAGTGGCGAATGAGGCAAAGGTCCGCAGACAGTGAGAGACTTCTAATTCAATAAAAAGGAAACTCAATAGTTTGTCTATGAAAAAAGCTACATAAAAAAAAGCTAGTTTTCCATCCCTAGAGAGTCAAGCAGAAACCAGATGGTGGTGGTGGTGGGGCAACATTTCCAATGGTAGTTGGGCAAAGTCGCCTGAGTCTAGAAAATATTTTAATTAAAAAAGGAGGTGAGGCAGTGAAATAACCCTTTGAACATATTTTAATTTTGCCCTTCAGTCTTCTTATTCCATGATTCACATCGTGACCTAAATTTCAAATGTAATTAACTACAATATATTCTCTGAGTCCCACCCCTGGAAGAATCATGGATAAAATGAAATACCAAGAGAATTTCACAGGAGGGACATGGAGTGCGTCGGGGACAGTGGTGTCTGTGATCCATCTGTGGACACATTCCCAGCCCCTCATCAAGTGGGAGAGAGACACAGCTGTCACAGGCTAGAGTCTCTTCCAGAACAGGGATGATCAAAACTCTCCACCACACTTCCTTTAAGGGATTCAGTAAAAGGAGCTGGAAGGAAGAGATTGCTCACTGAGTGCCCGCTGTGTGCCAGGCAGTATGCCCTCGTACAAATACCCCCTCTGATACCTGCAGCAATACAGGGGTGGCTCTTCTCATTTTGTTTCCACTTTTTAAGCAATGAGAAGGTAGTATGCAGTCATGAAAAAACAAAGGAGATTTTGCAGTCAGACAGATCCAGGCTGGAATTCTTAGAGTGAATGGGCCTCCAATAAGCTTCTTGCCTGTCTGGGTCCAATGTGCATTTCTGCAGAATGGGCTAAATGTGCCTCCTACGTGTGCCTTCGTGAGGAAATAAGATTCCCCAAGCCAAAGAGACAGCGCAGTGCCTTTCTTCCTGCGACAAATAGGAAAACATGCTCTTCAAGTGGAATCACCTTCCCAAGGTCACAGATCCAGGAAGTGTGAAAAGTAATACTCCCCAGGCCACCTTTAGCCCCACTGCCCTTTTTCTCCTGTGACTGCGATGCCCCCTGGGGTGGTGGGAGCATTCCAGGCCGGGGAGTGCAGCAAGCAGAGAGGACCAGGGGGATGCTACTGCAATGCGGGGCTGCCTCTCTCCAAGCTTCCCAGGGCACGGAGTGATTTAATTTCCTGGAATATACTGCAACCTGATTAAAGGCAGTTTGGAAAACAGAACTGTCATGTCCCTATTCAACTGATTTTCAGAGCCATCAGTAGGGTGAGATCACTTGTTCCTTTTTAAGAGTCAGGCAGCCTCCCTTCCATCACGCACAACTACTTATGAGCACGTGGCAGTGGAGGCAGCTTCCTCTCCTGGCAGGTACGCTCGCACACCAAGACAGAAGAAACAGGTCCAGCTGGTGCCTGTCACTCTCAGAAAGGACAGTGGGTAGCTCGAGCCCCCCGGGGACAGTTATTTTCTAGAACCTGCCCACCCAGTTTCTTCAACCTAGGGTGGTATGAGCTGTTATTTGGATTTACTTTGGGTAGTTGCTGTGAGGTAGGATGGGTGCAAAGAGTTCGGCGTAGAAAGGACCACGGTCAGTCCACATAATGTTCATCAGCGTCCCTGGCCCACGGTTAGTGTCTGGGACAAGGAAGTGTGATGGCCCCATTTTTCCTCTGGAACAGGGTAGACTCTTCAAATGCATCCATGCAAGGCCGAGAGGTGCCATATTTATAATAAGGTAACTGGATAAGGAACATAGCTCCCCGGGATGGAAGGAAAGCAGTACCTCGGCAAGCCAGGGAGGGAAGTATGGTATGAGGACAGGGGCAGGGTTTGGGGCTGGAGGAAAAAAAATGCAATGTCTTTCTGAGCCTTTGAGAACTCCATGCTAGAATGAGGATGAGCAAAGCAGCCTGTCCCACCTGCACTGACGTCAGCCCACGCAGCCGTCTTCTCCAAATTAGATGGGAGATTCGGCCCAAGGATCTGCACTGGGGACTGCAGGCGGGAGGTGACGGAAGCTCCCCCCTCAGGAGCTCTGGCTGCCCCATCGCAACTGTCCAGCCCAGTGCTTTCTAAACTCACGTGTGCGCACCAACCCATGAATGCCCTGGAGGTCAGCTTCAAAAGGCAGATTCTGATCTGAGAGGTCTGGAAGAGGCCTGAGTGTTTGTGTTCCTAAGGAGCTCACAGAGAAAATGGCTGCCCACCCTTGGGAAGGCCAGGGCTCTGTGAACTTGGAACATCTGTGCCCATTTGGAATTGGATTCCCATTGCCTTGGCCTTGAGCCAGTGTGGCCCATTTTCTGTTGTTTTTGTTTCTTACTGTTGGGCAGTTTGTTCTTAATTCTAGGATGAAAACAACAGTGGTAGACAAACTAGAGGATTGGTCTGGCCACAGGGGTGGTATTGGTCTGGCACCTGGGGATGGAGGAGCAAGGGGAGATGGTGGACTTCATAAAAGATTTAGAGCCCCACACCTGGCTCAAATCTCAGCTCCGTGACTGAAAATCCTTCCAGCAGCATCGAAACGCAGGGCATTAGATGGAACGCACTGGCTGTATATTCCAGCTGCGAGGAAAAATGGAATAGCCTAGTGGATGCTGAGGATATTACTGTATCGCCTGGCTTGTGACAAGCCCTCAAATCACCGTAGCTATTTTGTCCCTGAAAGAAGGAGGCTATGTGGTTGGCGTACACTGATTGGCGTGATAATTAGTCAAACACGTTTGTGCACAATCTGAGCATTGTGGTGACTCGACCCCACAGAGGCTCATGGAGGAAAAGACAGCGATGCCCGGGAGGGGGAGCCAGGCTCTCTGTTCTGAAAGCGCGCAGTGAGTGGGACCTTCCTGAGCACCTTGCATGCACGCACGCACGCACGCACGCACGCACAAGTGACGGGCAACCATGCGCATGCTGCCCATGAGGGACCAGGAGGAGGAGCTCCCTCTCCACCACGTGTTGGATCTGCGCTGCTGTGCACAGCAGGGCGGGTGACCTCAATACATCCTTCGGGAGAGGCAGAAATCCACCAGCACAGGCAGCGCATGCGGAGCTCCGTGTCAGGAGGGCGGCCCGGCCTCTCTCATCACTACATGCAGCCGGGTGGAAAGGGGACTGTGCTGGCAAACAGGGAGTAAGAGTCGGCTACCCTGGTGCGTGCCATTGTGCATGGCTGAAGTGCCTGCTCCAGGGGAGAGCCAATGGCCACACAGGTGCCCTCAGGCTGTGGGCACCTCCTGGCTGGGTGGGTAGTGGTGGTATCACTCCATGGGTGATGAGCACCCATCAGTTCCACCCATCTCCCCGGAAATAACCAGGGAAGACACATCGGGGCGTCAGGCACCAAGGGCCACAAGCCACAGTCTAGTCCTGTCCTGATCCCTGCAGAAGGCAGAACAGAGGTAGGCAGAGAACAGGAAGGCCAAGTTCAAACATGCAGGGGCTGAGCTGAATCAGAAACCAAGGTCTCCTGATGCCTGTCCTACTGGACCCCAAGGCATGGGAACCTGTACTTTTGTGTTGGGGTAGGAAACATTAAGTAGTTTGAAGCTGAGGAGAAATACATACAAGGTGAAGTAAGCTCTCCCCCTGGCAAAGGTGGGGAGGATTGGCCTCGTTTCCTGAGCCAACAGAGACTGAATGTGTCTCCCAAATGTGTCTGTTGAAGCCTTTGTGCCAAGTGACCTGGTGTTTGGAGGCAGGGCTTGGGGAGGGGATGAGGGTTAGATGAAGTCATGAGGGCAAGACCCACAAGGGGAGATGAAGAAAGACCAGAGGTCTCCGTGGTGCAGGAGCACCAAGCAGACGGCAGCCATATGCAAGGCAGGGGAGAGCTCCCAGCAGGAGCTGAGTCTGTTGGCATCTTTATCTTAGACTCCCCAGACTCCAGACCTGTGAAAAATAAATACTTGTTGTTTAAGCTGCCCAGTGCGTGGTATTTTGTTACAGCTGCCTGAGCAGACTAATATACAGCTCTCTGAAGATACATAATAGTAAGGTCTCTGCTGTGTAAGTCCGTCCAGGGGTGGTGCTCACCTGTCTCCCGGATTCGGGCAGGTGGTTCACTGGTAGGGGCTGCAGCCAGGGGTGCTGTATGGGGTTTTCCTGGAAAGCCAGCTGCTGACAGCTCTGCCGATGCCGTTAGAGGTGAGGGACCCGTGTGGTCTGATCTTTTGCTTTTACAAGATTCAACCATGGATATTGATGTGAAAACTCTTGATTTTTAGGAATGTAATAAAGGAGTTTTACTTGCCATGTAAGGTGAACTTGAGAAAAAATAAAAGACTAAAGGGTAAGTCTCAGAAACGGGTGCCTAAGGTCTACTACACTTTGCCCACATGTGATTTGACAAGGCACCTCCGAGGTTTCTAAGACTGGATGGAAGTTGCTGGGGATGCAGACATCACGCAGCTGCTACCCGTGGGAGCACCTGGAAAAGGAGAGGCACGCATGCAAGGAAACCACAGGGAAAGCAACCACCAGGTTCCACGTGAGCCCAGATCCAGCCCCAGCTGCACGCGAGTCCAGCAGAGAGGGACAGAGTCGTGGAGAAGTAGAGAGGGCCTGCCTGGCAGGATTCCCCAGGAAAGACCATCAATGTTCTGTAAGCAGAATCTGGGAGGAGATGTGGGGTCTGCTGGGCAGGAAGTCCCACAGGGACATGCATGCAGGTAGAGTGTGCAGCAGAGCGGGGCTGGGCAGGTGCTGTGGTCGACGCTGCACACAGTCTATGGAGGTGGGGTGGGGAGAGGCCACACCAGCCAGCAGGTGACTGGGACAACCGAGACAGATACACAGATGACTGTCAGAGTGGCTGTCATAAAAAATTAACAGTAAGAGTGCCAGTGGGGATGAGGAGAAAAGGGCACTCTTGTTCAGTGTTGGTGGGCTTGTAAATTGGTGCAGCCACTAGGAAAAACACTGAGCTTGTGTACAATCTAGCAACTGCACTGCTGGGTATTTCCTTAGCAAAACAACAACTCAGAAACACTAATTGAAAAGATACACACCCCCCAATGTTCACTACAGTCATGTTTAGAATAGCGCAAACACAGAGGCACCTGAAGTGTTCACTGACAGAGGAATGGATAAAGATGTGGGTAAGATTCGCACAATGGAATATTACTTGGCCATAAAAAGGATGAAATCTTGCCATTTGTGACAACATGGATGGACCTAGGAGAGATTGCATGCTGAGTCGAATTAGTCAGATGAAGACCAACGAATACCATCTGATTTCACTTATATGTGGAATCTAAGAAAACAAAATAAATGAAAAAAGTAAACAAAACAGAAACAGACTCACAGATACAGAGAAAGAGCTGAAGGTGGCCAAAGGGGAGAGGGGGGTCACGGGATGTGTGCGAAGAAAAGAGCAAAAGGAAACACGGTGGAAGGGAAAAGGCACCGTGGCGATGGGATAAAGCGCAACGTCCTGAGCTTGAATCCCAGCCAGGCCACAGCCAGGCGGCGAGCTGGGGTCGGGCAGTGGCTGAGTGGCCTCCTTTTCTGAATCGCGCTGGTGCTGTTCACGGGCCAGCTCTGGAGAACGCAGCAGCACGCAGCCTCTCCCTCCCCGCCCCTCACACATACAGGCGTGGCTCTGACTTCTTTTTGTCCCTTACCTGGAACATTTTAAAAACAGTATTCAAGTTGAATATTCCCAAATTCTTCAGCTCCAGTTTCCGCAGAATGAATTAGCATTTCATTTCCCTCTGGTTTGAGCTTTAACTTAGTGGAGAATAAATTTACTCTAAACAGGGAATGCCCGCCTGATTACCTCACTCATCTTGAACTGCCTCGGTGCCATTGAACCCGGGCAGGGGAACAACACCCGGGTGTCGCACGTAACGCACCATCACCGTGGTCTCCCGTTAACTCTTCCTGTAATTTCAGTGTCTTCAGATTCCACACAATGCTGTACGCTAAGTTAAATCATCTCCAGGTGGACCGTTTATCCTTTCTGAGCGTTAACGCAAAATGATTTGTGTTTTATACATTTACAATATTACTTATTTATCATAACTCAGACTCTTTGAAAAGAGATGGTGCCAGAGGGACACAGTCAGGAATCATCAGGATGGACTGTGACAGCTCAGAGGGAGAGGCTACGGGTTCGAATCCCAGCTCCACCCCTTACTCCCTCTGGCTGGCCAAGAGCAAGTCGCATGGCCTTTGCGTGCCTCACTTTCTCACCTGAAATGTGGGACTGGTAACAGTATTAGCTCCCTAGAACTGTTGTGAGAATTAAAGGAGATATTGCTACCTGAAGTGCTCAGAAGAGAGCCTGGCCTAGAGAACACTGCCACTAAATGTTCCCATAGTCAATGTCAGATGTCCACCATCCACTGTTGTGGCCGACAAAGGTTGTATTCAGATGACCAATACCGCTAACACGGATCATGTCAGTCACACAGAAGGCATCTCGACAAAGTCTTATCTGCCGCAAGGGGCTGGCGATGCACGTGTGAGCAGGTTGCTGAGCGGGGCATCAGGAGCCGGGGTCTGGTCCCGAGTCCTGCCTGGCCTGGCCTCTGTGGGACCTTGGCCAAGACTCAGACATGCTGTGAGCCTCCTCTACAGAGGGGAACGGTTGTGTTGTAAGTTCTAAGGCCGTCTGCCCTCTCACATCCACCTAAAATGCGAAGACTTTAGAGAATTAAGGAGAATGCTTGTGTGCCGTGGCAGGGCACTGTTATGCCAAACTCCACTGGGTCAGAGTAAACCCTGAGGTTTGTCACTTGTGCTGGGGTCAGCGGACCCTGTCATGGGCTCAAGTTTGCGCTCCGTTGTGTTTCCTCACGGCAGAGACCTTTGTGATGAGGGGGAATAATACAGCTTCTAGGAGGAAAGACAGATCCTTTGGGTCCAGTCTCCCAAACTGCCGCTGCTGTCCTGCTTTCAGAGCATATCTCGTGTTCACTGAGTGAACGTGAGTTGACCCTCAGCCATCATTAAGGGGTGGACTGGCTAGATGGGGGGCGGCCTGTAAAGGCTACTGAGACATCACGGGAACCGAAGAGGAAGAAAAACAGCACTATATACAAAGCTTCTCAGGAACAAAGATCAAGCTCAGAGCTTTTAACTGAAGCCCAGCTGGAAATACATAAATGGGAAAGCCGAGAAATAAATGAAATGCTGTGGGAAGACCAAGCACGTGAGTTCAGATCTTCTGGAGTTGAAATCCTGGCTTAGTTGTTTGCCCACAGAAAAGCCTCTTTCCTCTCCGAGCCTCAGTTTCCCCCTCGGAAGGGAGTGTTCCCTGCTATGCTGGGTGGCTACAAGAATGAATGAAACATCACAGAAGGAAAAAGGCGAGCCCCTTAACACCACACGGGAGAGCCTCAGGACATAGGAACCGATGATATTAGCTTAATCGCCGTAGCCTGGTGATATCATCTTGAAGAGAAAAATAAAAGGGCTATAATAGCAATAATTTAGATTTTATAACAACCAGTCTGCTTAAGTAATTATAAGAAAGGAACTGCTACATTCCAAAAATGGACAAGTAAGAAGAAAGCATCTTCGGGAAAAGCAGAAAATGATGAGCACTGAGAGCGCTGAAAAGAGAGCTAATGATAAAAAAACAAAACAAAACCCAAAAAGAGCAGAATGAAGCCTAAAGTGGCTCTGAATCCAGTGTTTTCAGACGACAGTGACTATGAGATTGTTAGCCTTTGTACCCTCTTTAGCAAAGGCCCATAAAGAACCATTCAAGTCAGAAAAGGCAGCAGCAGGTGAGGGCAATTCTGAACACAAGGGGCTGTTTAACTCAGCGGGGCCTGGTGGCCGGTGGCACCAGAGTCCCAACAAATGGCTCCCTGCCAGCCGGAGCCCTTCTGCTGCTCTGGGCCACGACGAGATGGTGGCTGGGGATCAGGGACAGGCAAAGGCATTCTTGTCCTTCAAGACAACAACTGCAGGCATGTCCCTGGAACAGGGGCCTGCAAGGCTGGGGAAGATGCACACAGAGCCACCATGAACGAGTTTGGAGAGGACACAGCACCCGCTGACGGTGACTTTGCCCAGGGGACATTTTCTTGGGGGCTTCTGACCCTGTCATGGAGGAACAAAGGATGGCTGCCCAGCTGAGCTCAAGGAACCTGAACTGAGTCGCCCTCCTGTCCCCGAAGGCTGATGTTTCTATCGACAACACTGGTATTGTCCTTTCCCAGCTCCGAGGACCCGAGGCACTCCATCCTCACACCACGTAAATCCACATTTCAGGTAGCAATCCTGCAGAACCTCCTGGACCAAACCTGAGGGGGACGAACCTCCAGGAGCCCTGGTTTGTCCTGCTCTGCGAGTGGGGTGGGGGACGGTGCGCTGTTTCCTCTGTTGGCAAGGCGTGGTCCAGGACAACTGAAAACAGTGCCTCACTGCGGCTGTGCTCGGCTTCGCTGAGATCAACACATCCCAGGGCCTCCGCCCTTTGCCTGCCTGTCTTCTGAGGATTGGTGATGGGACTCAGCTTACTCAAGGTTCTCAGAAACCCCCAAAAGACAGAACACCTGCTGACTTGAAGCAAGCAGGTCACCATGCCACCGGGGAAGAGAAGATGTGCAAAGCAGGAGTGCCTCTTAAAGTTCCAGGCTAGATGGGACACACCTGAACCTGCACGGCCCCCAGCAAGTCACAGGGCTGCTCTGACCTCCAAATAGAAGGGAAGGTACAAGCCTATCATATGCCCAGATGAGAGATCTCCCCAGTGCCATAAACACTGAGTTATTTATTATGGGATGGGGAGGAGGCGGGTCAGGAGAACATCAAGACAGACCAGAAAGAACAATACAGTCTGAACCCGAAGACAAAGGGGACAGGTGCAGGGATTGGAGGCCGAGGAAACCGCAGATGGCAACAGTGGAAATGGCTCTATTCCTGACTTACCTGGGGAACAACAGGTGTCAGTCCCGAGGTCAGACTATGAGGCGTGTGTGGAGCACAAAATGGGGAGAGAGGCCGCCTCAAAGAGATGAGAGTGGCCGCCAGGCTGCGGACTTGAATTTCATCTTTATATTCACTGTGAAAAACAAAGCAGGCAGAGAAGAGCCTGTTGTGAACACCCCCAGGTGCCTTCAACACTCGGTGTGAGTCACCGTGTTTAATCCTGACGGCTCCAAAAAAAGAGGGTGCTGGGGTCCTCAGTATTTTATTTTCATTCAACAATTATTTCGTGGGTGCCAGGTACTCATTCAAGTTTGATCCGAGTTTGGTCGTTTCAAATGTCCCCATCCTCGTACAATTTAACCCACTAAAACACATTAAACATTAAATCAATAAGTGTATAAAAGTACATCAGTAAAAACCATGAAGGAAACATGAGGTTTAGAGGAATCACAACCCTTCCCACAGGGATGCGGCGAGGAAGTGGCGTCAGCCCTCAGCTCTCGTGGGGAAGGGTCCTGACTCAGGACATAATGGGGGTCCGCGGGACGTTCTGCATCAGGGGACAGGGCAGGGACCTGATTATTTCTGCAAGGTGTGCTCAGGTCAGGGGGAGATAGTAACATAAATACATGGGTCAGCATACGTAGGTTAACAGTTGTGAGTACACAAAACAAGATTTGTTTCTTTCTTATTATTTATTAATTATTGTGTTATTTTCCAAATGAAGAACTGTAAGCCTATTTTTTTGCCCACACCTGTCTTGCAGATTGAAAATGATTGTTAAAGTTATGAAGCTAGGGTGGAAAAAAAATACAAAACCAGAAGAAAACGAGGTTCATATTTCAGCTGAGGATGACGGTAACACAGAGCTTATGACGCTGAGCAGGATCAGTCGCCAACTGCAATGCATAAGCACAAGTATAAATAGTTGCTCAGAGGCAAGAGGGGTCAATCAGAGTTGCCGTGGCCTCCCAACCATCCTCTCCCACTGTTTCAAATGTCTGCGTGCCTCAGTTTCCTCTTCTGTCATTCCGTGTGCACGTGACCAAGTTTTGGGGTAATGGGACCCACTGGGAAATCTTCTGTGGGCAGAGTCCCCCTCCCTCATTCTGTTCCCACGTTACAGCAGAGATGGCAAGAGCTGCCTGGGACACTATGGTCCTCTCTCCAGTTGGACAGGGTCTACTAGGTGGACTGGCAGGACTGGACAATATTCCACAGCTAGATCCTAAATGACATCATTGATCTCCTTTTCAAACAAATCCAGGCTTATCAGGGAATTTGATTCAGGCTTATCAGAGAGAAAAGCTAACGATGGCCACTAAGTGCTGCATTACAGACACTTGGTACCAGGCTCTCAAACAGTGTTTGATGTGCATTATAAACTGTGATTCTCCCAGCCAAAGTCCGAGAGCAGGTGTAATTTCATTCAGCAGGCGAGGCAACCAAGGTCAAATGCCTCAAATGGTGCACACCCTTCGGGCGCAGAAGGCATTCTCCAGTGCTGAGTCATCAGGGGCACCCCACTGCCCCCCACCAAGGAGGGTTCAGCCCCCAGAGACGGGGCGGGGGGGGAGCGTTATGTGACGTGAGTGAAGATGGTCAGGAGAGAGGGCGGCATGTCACAGGGTGGAGTCAGGAAAGAAGACGGGGGCCCAGAAACTCTCTTTAATAAGAACTGATGACTAATAAACAGAAATTTAAAACCAAACTGAAAGGAGCAACCCTCTGGAAGTCGGAGGAGGACAATGAGGGGCACCGTGGCCAATCCCTCCACAAGAGGGCACTCAGTTCCCTTGTCTTCAGTTTTTATCTGTGATTTTACGCCATCAGGGAACACTTTTATATCACGTGCCATATCCTTTGCAGTTTCACCACTCCTGTCTTTGCGACCTGCCCTCAAGGTTATGGGCATTAACCATAACTTCCTGGGAAGCCTCGGGAGAAGGGGAGGGTGTGGACTCACTGGAATGACTGTATCTCTGTATCTGGGGGACTTAATGAGGAACTCTGGAAAACTGCCTTGCTACAGAGTGCTGCTGGATTTCCATGTTCTTCAAATTGTTTGGTTTGCTTGCAATAGTTTTCCTGCCCTGTCTTCTCCTCTGTGGTCTCCTCTTCCTGCCCTCTTCCTGGGCTATCTCCTTCCCTCCTTTTCTCGCGCTGTGTCTCTCGTCTTCCCCAAACAGCTATTCCAGACCCTTTCTAAATTGCTGCTTCTAATCTGTCGGCCCAGAAAATCAAATCATGAGGTTTGCTTGAATTCTATTAATTAAGACTAAAAAAAAAGGGCAAAGGACTCAGACATTCTCCCATGAATACAATGCATGAGATCCCCCCCACCCTCACCCGAGGTCTCTGTGACATGACACTGAGTTTGCAGCTAGAGGCCTACATTGCTTTTGTCACCTTATTAATAGCATCCTTTTTGAAAATGCTGACTGTGATGCAGGCGCTGTGTAAATGCTTGACATAACCTGCTTGGTTTAAATGTGCGCTGAGCAGCCTTCTGCTATAATTTAAATTGTGTCCATTTTGCAGAGGTGGAACCTGAGGCCTCGAGATGAGGAGTACCTCACCTCTTACTACGTGGCTGAGACATGCCAGGGGGGACTCTCACTAGATCTCTCTCTCTGGCTGGGGAAGCCTGCGCACTAACCATCAGGCAGCTCTGCCCTCCTTCTGGTCCTCAGTCCATCTGAACACAAGGCCAGGGAGCAGCCAGGGTTAAGTGAGGAGTTAGTAGTAATGTTATACGCAACAGACACTGGCAATTTCGGCATGAGGCAGCTCTCACCATTGGAGAAAGCACAACATTTTTCTCTGGAAAGGCTCGCATGCAACCAAGGCGTTGTTAATTTAGTTCCCCACCAGGTTATTACCTGAAGTAAAAACATGCCATTTTCACAGCCATCCTCTGAACCCCACACGCCTGCAGTCTTAGGGGAGAGCTTGGTCTCAATTTACAACCTGAGGTCATCTCCTCGGGAAGAGCTGGTCTGAAAGGCCTTCTCACAGTTTTCTTAGCTTTGGGTCCAGCGGAGGAGGGAGCAACTGCAGGTGTGAGCTTTCAAAGCACAAAGTACTCCTTCAGTGAGCTCAGTGGGGCCCCTGAGTGACTCCCTCTCTGCAAGTCCAGCCCTACAGCCATGTTTGTGTTGATTTGGGGTGGGAGTGGGGCACTGCCGTAGTGGGCTGAACGCTGCCCTGGTGGCCTCACGGGTCTGAAATACCTTTTTTCCAAAGGGTGTTGGAAGTACCCTGTGCGTGCCTTCACGACACGGGAGAAAATGTGGCTCACTTAGCCAGTGCACTGAAAAGTTTAATGTGGTCCACAATTCTTTGCTGCTTTCAGCAACAATTAGGGTTGCCTTGGTTTGATCTGTTACTCAGCCCACCAGAGCAAGCAATTCTTCCTTTGCCTTTCAGTCCAGACCCTGGCTAAATCCCTTCACCTTCAAGGTTACTGAAGTCTCTCCTCTGTAGCTCCTTAGGATTCTAGAACTTTCACTACTCACTCACAACGGTCACCACATGAATAGGAATGCCTAATAAAATACAGGTCTTCCAGTTAAATTTAAATTTCAGAAAATAAACTCAGTAATTTCTTAATACTTGGTGTCTGGAATATGCCTGTACCCTAACATTCTGTGCTGTTTTCCTGAAACAGATTTAACTAGGTGTCTTGTGTAGTTATTTGGTACATCTGGCAGCTCCACACAAGAAGAATGTAAGTTTTTTCTGAGCATTATGCTAAACATTTTATATTGGAAGTCTCCTTTAATCCTCATTAGAACGTAGAAAAGAATGAGGTCCAGAAAGCTTGTCTAGTTCTCAGGATGACACAGTCAGTAAGCAGGAGATGAGAAATTCAAACAGATGTGACTTCAAAAGCCATGCTTCCCCCCACAAGAGTGACTCCAAAATAAATCTGGAAACCTGTAATTGACACCTTTTCCCTCCTTCCTACCCAGGAGACTGGCAAAAAACCTGGTTTAAGACAAAATTTAAGTAAAGAGCAAGCAAGTTTTGCAGAAGAGGCGTCCAGCCGCTTTCTCTCGGTGCCGCTGAAGTGTTTATTTTTCCGAGCACAGCTCGCGAGCTTGCCTTTCATTTCAGCTGCATGTGCAATCCACCTTCTCCCGCTGTATTTGAACTGCTGATACAGGGCTCTGATTTACTCTCCTAAACTAAAGAGGGAGGGCATTTACATAAAACCACCTACCGAATGGTGTGCCTCATCTGCAGGAATTCTAGGGGAAGTTCAGCGAGTCTCCAAATGAGGCCTGAAAAGTGCTGAAATGGAAGTTCTTGATGAATACAAGGAGATGGAGGTCAATGTTTTGAGTCTAAATAGATTTCTTCGCTTACAGAAAATATGGGCCACTCAGTCCCCCGGGGATTCCAGGAGTCTCCACCTTGCGCCTTTCACTCCCAGCAGGTGGGGAGTCTCCGCCCTGAATCCGGGCTCTGCAGCCTTCGTTCTGAGAGTCTGCAAAGAGTTGCTTCACTTCCAGACCTCAGTTTCTTTCAGCATAGAATGAAGAGGTTAAGAGCTTCCACCTCCCGTGAAGGACTGTGTACGGAGGGAAAGGGAGATAGCCAGTGTTACCACACTATACAGAAGCACAGAATGACCACTTTCATCCTTGTTATTCTTTTTTTCCATTGTTCTTTTATTGGTAACGTGGGTTGGCACAGTCAGAATCTGCGAGGTGAAGGCTTGCGTCAACGTGGCAGTGATCCATCTGGGCGGACCCCATTGGGGACCCCTGAAGTGGACAGTGAGTTCCCCACAAGGGTTTGAGGGCCGCCAGCAGTTCTGACTCTGTTCCATCCTTCTTGGGCTTTTTTCTCCATGCCTCGCTCTTTCTTTAAATATTGCTCCCCTCCACGAAGCCTTTCCGAATGTCCCCAGGCCGAAATGTTTCCTCTTGTTTATTTTCTGAGCAACTAACTACTGGAGCCAACCCAGTGTTTCCAGAACCTGGTGGGAGAAACAAGCCCCCGTGCCCAGACCCCGCTCCACAGGGCACCTGTTGTGCAGGGCAGCCAATGAGTAGGACGATAAGCGGAATGGTAATAAAAGCTGCCTTGGGAAAAACTGTTGCCATGAAAGCAATAGATGGGTGATTGGAGAGGACGGGTTCTCACGGAAAGCTCTGCCCGACGGTTATGCCTCTACCCCTCACACACAAAACCTTGTTCATTGCTACCTGACCGGCACAGCACACCTCAAGATGGAGAACTGTTTCTCACCTTCTGCACGCCACGCTTCCCTGGCGGCACTCAGCGACGGAGCCTGGGGCAGGTTTGAGGCAGCGAGTATCAGGGGTTCGAGGGCACAAGTACATCTCACGCACAGAACACATTGTTTATATTCTTCATTTTTGTTTGCGCTACAAAAATGAAATTTGGTAATAAGACAAAATGTCTCTGCCAGATAAAGAAGTTAAAGTTTCAAAACATCCTCACTAATGAAGGGCCAGGGTCCAAGCCAGCTGAGGGGCATGGACCTAAACTTGGCACAACCCAGACGCTGGAGGAAGAAGATGCTGTGTCCGAGTTCTGAGCGCCAACGTCCACCTCCCTTCCCACACTCCTCGCTCACCTTAGTTACCTACAAGTTGGTGATCGTGTATCAATGTCTTTCGTGCTGGTCTATAATTTCCTTGAGGCCTGGCGCTGATTGGTTTTGTGCATTAATGGATTCTAGCACTTAACCCAGTGCCTGGCACATGGTGAGTTCTTAATAAATGTGCTCAGGGATTCACCCACCGTAGCGACTCCCAGAATACAATTAGGAGCTCCAACTCCCACACTGAAAAACCTCTCATGTTGGACCATGAAGCCTGACTTTGGTTGTACTGAGTCAGAGGCTAAATTCTGAGGCCCCTGGTTTCACCCCGGCCCCCTGCCATCTCATGGCCCTCCACCAATCGGTTACCCTTGGCACATCACTGTCTAACACAGGACAGCCTTCCCTGGCCAGTCTCACTTGGAACTGTGCCCTCCACTAGCAGATATGCACGGGGCAAGAATTCCCACCTGTCTTACCCCCTATAGCATCACCAGTGAGCAGAACATCAGGCTGCTACTCAATAAACATGTGTTAAAAGAACAAGTTTGATCGTTGTAACCCCTCACTAGGGTGAAGAGAAGGAACGTCACAAAGAAACTCGCTGAGAATGTGAAGGTTAACTCACTGGAATACTGTCTGCACTCCATTCCCGCACACGCTTCCTTGCCTTTATATTCTGGGTAACTGACTTCACGAAGTTTCACATTGCAACCGATTCTTCTCTATTCCCCCCAGCCCCGAAGCCATAGATTAGGGGCCGGTGGGACAAATATGAGGCCTACATACGGAGGTGTTTTGTATGGCCCACATGGTATTATTTAAAAATACTGAATTAGCTGCTGGTACTGAAAAGTGACTAGATTCTATAGAAAATTGCGAACTAACAGCCTATCTTAAATGCAAACAAATGAACCGATCGGGCAAGACTGGGCCTGAGGGCTCACTGGTAACCCCTGTGCTGGGTCTGAGCCCAGCACCCCTTTTACCCTGGCCCAGGCCCCAGGCCTGCTTCCAAGGCTGTTAATTGCCTGGCCACTGAAATGCATTTGAGTTTGCGACCCCTACTGGAAAGCTACCAAAAAACATGCAGCCTGAAGGGAAAAGAAAAGATGCCTCCTGGGATCTATTTCTGTTATGTTCAGGCTATTCCTTGGAAGAGTAATGTATTCATTTTTCTAGAACTCTCGTGGTTCCCCATAACTATTGACAAATCGTGGCCTACTGGGTATTATTCTGACAGCCTGAAAAAGCTAGGGGCACATTCCCTGGGGGCAGAGGAAGCTGAGAATGCCTCACTCTTGAGGCAGGCCCAGAGATGAACCAGAGAAGCTGTCGTCAGCTGGTTATAGATCAGGCTAATTCACAGGGAGAGGGAACTGACTTGGAGGCCAGGGGTAACCCCCAGGAGTGGATAAGAGCCAGCAAGCGGGGCTCAGAAACTGAGAAGGATAAAGGGAACCCAGACACCAAGGAACATGCCAGGGTCACACAGGAGAACTGTAGCCCTGGGACATCCTAGGACATCCATGCTGCTGGACACGCCACCTGCTTCATGACTCACAGTAATTCGTAAGTACTCAACTGCCCTTGTGTCCTTTAGCTGGTCCCTCACGATTCCAGGTCCCAGGTGCGATCACCAACAGAGCCCTAGCTCAGAGCCTGGAGAGATGGACAAGGAGACAGAGCCCCACCTCCCACCAGAAAGTCTCTCTGTGAGAGGAGGGCTGTGCCACCTGCATAAGAGGGTTGTCTGGTTGCTGGGCACCTTCCCAAATGTGGAAGTGCTCATGGGTTAGGAGGACTCTAAGTGGCGGAGGGAGGGAGCGGGCCATCCAGCACCACCCAGGGAAGGGAGTGGAATGAGAAGAGACAGGCCTGGGCTCCAATCTGGGATGCCTTCTACCTCCAGAACATTAATCAACTTCTCTGATCTGCAGATTCCGATTCTTCAAAATAGAAAGGATGCCATCTGCCTGTGTGCAGCACTGGGTTTCTGCGAAGGTTCAGTTCAAGCACCCGTTCATTATTTCAAAATACTTATCAATCCTCTGTTACGTGCCAGGCACCGAGCTATGTCCTGGGGACACATTTTGAACAATGCCGAAAATGCGATCAAGAGCCAGTCTTTTATGCTCATGACAAGGGACACCCAGGTCATCTCCTAAAACCAGTCATGTGTCACTTTTCCCCAATGGATGCACTCATTCTCAGCTTCCTTTCTTTTTTGATTAATTAGTAGCAGGCCTCTTTTTCTGAAACTATATATTTTTGAGATGTGCCAAATGCATTAAGCTAGAAAGAAAAAAAGACCTCTGGAACATTTTACTCTGACCCTAAACCCAGAAACTAATGGTTCTGAGAAGCAGTGAGGTCTGGTGCTGGTGGGTTTCAGGTAGAGTGCTCACAAGGAGCTGTTGGAGCCTTCTATGATAGCCTCCCCTTCACTTAATGTTCCCTCGATGTAATTCATACAGACACACACAAACTACAGTAAACATTAAAATAGACAAAATGACATTTGCAGGGAAAGCAAATTAGGTAACTGGACCTTTCCATCAGTGTTTTGGAATTTCCAAAATGCCCTTCACATGCACTTTTTTTTTAACTTTCTAATAATAATCTTCCAATCTCTGTATTGCAGAGAAAGGATCTGGGGCTCAGAGGGAGAAACATCCTCAGCTTAGGGTGCTGGGGAAAGAAGCTGCCTCCAAGTTCAGCTAGCACCCACCCGCTCCCACACTGGGAAAGGGCAGCCAAGCCAGAGAGCACTGCACCATGAGTGAGATCTGAAGAAGGCAGGTACTTACAGCAAAGTGATGGGGAACTACCCAGGTCTTTTCCAATACCATCGGGAAACGTATGGCTTTCCACAATAGCTGGAAAGTTACTGCATGTCCCACCCAGCAGCCAGGAAGTTGTAACTCCTCACACCTCCACAACAGTCTCTCACGCAGGCACCCTGGCGGAGAGGCGTGGCCTGGAACCTGGAGTCTGAGCCATGGCCCTGGGTTCAGGCTCAGTTGCACCAAGACATCAGTACATTTACTGCTCCTCCCCACAAACCCCAGCCTCAGCAGAGGGAACACAACTCAGTAGTACTCACAGCGGGCATGCCCCACTCAGGGTGGATGCTGTGGTCTGGGAAAGGCAGTGGGCACGGACCAAGCAATATTTCACCAGCCAGTGCATCTTCCGAGCCTCTTGCTAGTCACCATCACATTTTAGTTAAAAACAAATAAACAAAAACCTTCCGCATTGCTTTTCCTTTCAAAGACCTCAGTACTTTTCCAGTAAGAGAATGAGAGAATGTCTTCTTTTGACAACAAAAACACAAAGCCCGGCTGCACTGTTGGAGTCCAGAGAAAGGGCTCCCGGACAACCATGCTGTGTAAGACACTGCTTTAGACCATTGGACTTGAGGCTTCCAACCAGGCACACCTGCATCAGAGCCAGAGAGCCCTGGGTTTCTCCTGATGCCATTGCAAGTTCAAGGTACCACTTTCTCACCAGTGTTCCAAGTTAAAAAAAAAAAAAAAACCCTCCTATTTTAAAGCTACAGTGTCTTGTACACCACGCAGCCTTGGCCTGGATCCGCAGCCCAGAAAAACACTCAAGAAGCCTCAGTAAGAGCTCCTCATTGGACACTACTGTCCTAATTAACTGCTGGCTTAAGAGTGCTTAGTCACGAAGTTGTCAGCCTTGTCAAACTCTGCCGAAAGAGTTAGAGGGACCTACTGACTCCTGGAAAGGATTCTTTCTTGATCCTTCTCTCTGTCTAGCTCTGGGGAAAACCTTATGTAACACAACGGTCCATTTCAATACGTAATTTCTGCAACCCTATGGGAGGGAAACATCTAAGCATTGGAAATGCAAAGCCTAACGGGGGGATTTGAAGCTGGAGGGTTCGTCTCCCAGAATTTCACTAGGTCAGGCTTATTGTAATTGTGCCCAGTTGTCCCTGAGAGAGCAGAAAGCAAAATAAGAATTCCCAGTGCCGAAGGATAGACTTTAGAAACCCAGGAAAGCAGGAGTTGGGTCCTCTCCCCTCCTTTATATATATTTTTAAAGATGTAACTCCGGCAATTAACCCTTGAGTGGAAGTTGCTAATTGCGTTTCAATAAATTATGGTGAGATTTAGCCGCCAAGCGAGAAGGCGTCAGACCCAAAGGATCCTACGTGCGCTCTGGCGGTAGCTACAGAAGCCGGCAGAGCACGGACGCCCGGGCACCGGGGTTAGGTCCGGGGAGCGGCTCCGAGCGGGAGAGCAGCGGTGGCGCAGCGGAGCCAGTGGTGCCCTGTTCCCAGAGCTCCGGCTGCTAGAGGAGGAGCGGGCGCACTGTGCTCCTCTTCGATGCCTGGGCTGCTCCCTGCTAGCAGGGGCCGCTTCTGGAAGCTCGATGCGAAGACAGTGGGTTTGGATTCGCCTCCCCAGAATAGCCGCCCCCCCCCCCGCCCCCAGCATTTTCGTACAAGGACTGGATAAAAATAGCCGGCGGATAATGCCGGGGGAGGAGCAAGACTCGTGCAAGGCGAAGCAAGGATGTTACTGGTCCTGCAAAGTAGGGAGCCGAGAAGGAAGGATGCACACCCCGCTTGCCCTTTGGAGAGAGGGTCCCGCGTGGCTGCTGGCCCGGCGGGTCCAAAAGGTGTAGGACTAAAAGCACCGGCAACAACTGCATCGCGCGAGCACAGGCCGAGCCCTGCATTCCGGCTTTTGATGCCGCGGCTTCGCCATCCCGCCGCAGGCTCTCCAAACCCGTGTTCCGGCTCCCCAGGCAGGTGGGGCTAGGAGGGGAGCAGTGCGCGCTGTGTCGCCTGGCTCAGAAAGCGCACCTGGAGATGTCAGATTTCTGGAGGGTGCCCTTCTGTCGGAACTGGGGCTACGCGCTTCGACCGCGGGTTGGCGCCCCACCTCCCCTCACCCTCACCCGCTGCTGCCACCCGTGGTGCTCGAAATAGAAACAGAGGCAGGAAAAAAAGTGGGGTGGGGGGATAAAAAGTAACGGGAAAAATTAGGACCATGTATAATTGCCACTGGGGAAAGAGGTTACTCACTATCAGGTCTGGGGCCTCAGTCTCTCTGCTCCTGAGCATCCCCGCCCCTGGGGAGATGACCCATCTCTCTTCTCCGCTCCAGCTGAACGCAGGGGCCAACTAGACCAAGGCTTCCCTACCCTGGATGCTCCCTGGACCGACGGACTTTTTGCTAACCGTGTCCCCGCCCCAGTTCCCAGCCCAAGTGGTACCCGGGATGCGCTGCGCTTTGCGCTCCAGCTTTCCCCCACGACACCAGGCAGCAGTGGTGGACGAGACCGAACCTCCGACTCTGCTAGGGGTTAACATCCGATCCACTAAGAGTGAGAAACCCAGATACCTTCCCTGCCCGCAAAACACAAACAGTCCCTGGGTGCTTGCGGAGCTAGGGGGTGGGAAGTCGAGGCGAGGAGGACAGGAAACCCCCGAGTCTCTCCTTCCTCGTCCCCCGACATCCACTGCATTTGCTCCAGCTCCGACTCACCTTGGCCTCTGCTCTTGCCCTAAATCCAGGACGCCAGGTCGGGCCACCTAGATCGCCACACGTCCTGCCACTCCCCAGCCTGGTGGCCCTAGTCCCGCACGCTCCGCACTCACCTGAGCTGCGCCTCGGTCCAGCCGGTCCGGCGCCCGAAGTCGGCTCTCGGGCTGGGCCATGGGGCAGCGCCGTCGAGCACCCGCGGCCGGCGGAGGGAGCTTCGGGACACCGCCAGACAGGCGGCAGCGAAGGTGCGCGGGCACCCAGAGACCTGTCCGCGGCGGCGGCTCGTGGCTGCCCGCACGCCGGAGACTTTGCGAGCTGGAGACTCGCAGAGTCCCGCCGAGGGGAGGAGCAGGAGGAGGAGCAGAAGCAAGAGGAGGGGACGCAGGAGGCCCGGCCCTGAGGGAGACCGCGTTGGGCAGAGGAAGATCACGAGCGCCCACTGCTGCTCAGGCGCTGCCCCGAGCCGAGCCCGCCGGGTGCTCCGCTCGCCGCTCAGGGCCCCAGTCTGCCAGGCGGGCGGGGCTTCGGGCTTCGGCTGACTGGTACAGGCGGAGTCGGCCCCGCCCACCTGGAGCGGCGGGAGGCGCCGCGACCGGGAGGGCGGGGCCAGCTGTGCAAGAGGTGACTGCACACCTGGGGCTCCGGGTCTACTCCCTCCCCCTGCTGGGAAAGGGCAGGTGCGAGCCCTGAGGCCACCTCTTCCTCCTCTGCTCAGTCCCGCAAGGTGCCGGGTACCTGCGCCCCTCCGTGGTGTGTCCACACAGCGTGTGCTTCCTTTCCGGCAGGTGACTCACCTTAGGCTCAGGCTCTCCCCGCGCGGCGGGGGAAGCAGGGGGAGCCACCCTCTGGAGCTCACACCGCAGCCGGGCTGGGACGCCGGCGGCGAGGCAGCCCGATCCGGGATCCGGGTGAGGAGCCTGCTCCTGAGCGCTCCTTGCCGCCATTGAACACGCCCTCTCCCTCCGGCGTGGAGTCCGGCAGCAAAGGACGATTCACCCGGAGAGCGCAGAAAATTCAGCTCGGCTCTGCTAGTGCACCGGACTGCAAACGTCATCTCTGAGACCAAGCAGAGTCCCCCTGTCCCCTCCCCCAGCCCCGGTAGGTGGGGGATTGGGTGTGAGAACTCGGCCAGCTTTCGGCAGTTCAACTTCAAATTAAGATTCCCAGGGGCGCGGGGTGGGAATCTCCTCGGAGAAGCTGGTCTGCCTGCTCACCTGTCTACCCAGAACAAAGCAAGTCACTGCAAAGGCAGGTCAGCAAATGTGTTTTTAAAAAAATGCCAAAGGAACATCAAAGTACAGTCTTTTTCTTGTTTTTTTTTTTTTTTTTTTAAGGAGAGATTTCAGTAAATCTTCCACATCTTAAATATTGGAACATAAATATTTGGAAGAATTCGAATGTGTCACTTGAGTTTTGAAAATTTTTCATTAACTTTGTTTCGTTTATGGACACTCCCGCCTAAGGAATGGCACCCACAGGAAAGTGACCCCTTTACTAGTGTAATGCGACTGGCTGTCCTTTTAGAAAGCAAAGCAAGGACCAGCACTTTCTGGCTATGTGACAAAGCCAAAGACAGAAACGTCAGTGAGGTCAAAAACAAACTTTATTTTGGAAAATAAGCTTTTCGGGGTTTTAATGATTCTGGCGACTTCTTCGAGCCAGACTAATACTGACATGCCTATTTTTAAGATATAGATGGATTTTATATATGTGTGTATACATGACGTTTTAAAAGTCAATGTAAAGCCCCACTCTGAAAAGTCCTGGTGTTTCTATTGACAGTAGCTTTAAAAGAAGGGCCTTCTCCCATTCTATGAAGTCATATAAAGTCATGTATGAGGTCGTTCCAGGTGAAATGTTAGTCTAAGGTCAACCCTTGTGTTCGACTGGTGTCCTCCAGCTTCCGCCAACAGCTAAGCCGGACGCAGGTCCTGCATTCTTCCGAAAAGGGAGAGGCCCTGACGCTCTGAGTTGCTATGACCACTTTTCCATGACAGTTCACAGTGCTTTCGTGCCCATAGTATGACTCTCACAACCCATTTGCCAGATGCGAAGGGGGGCTGGCAGTGCGATTTGCACCCACGGGGCCAAAAACAGGTTAACTGATTGGTATGCTTAGTTCCTGACAACAGTCCTCAAAAGGAGCCAGAACCCAGTTTGCAGCCCCGAGTCGCTGTTAGAAGCTTCCCATTCAAAACGTGAGGCCAAGCTGACCTGGCAAGTGACAGGAGTTTGAAGACTGGGATTTTAGCTCTCTTTGGTTTCTTGCGTTCTTTGGTGTCAGCCAGCATTCACTGATCAATGGTCAGTATTCTTGTACTTAGATAAATAAGACAGTATTAACTGGATCTTTTGTTCTTCTTCGGTTTTTTGTCACTTCTCCTCAACCCCCTTCCTTGACCTGTTGCAGATGTGAGTTAGGTTTCCTTACAGGCATTTACGTATCACCGAAACTCAGCTGCATTGTAACAAGGACATTTTATTGAAAAGATCTGCTTAGAGATCTGTCCGCCCCACTAGATTAGAAGGGCTTTGAGCTTGGGCACTGTAATTTAGTTATCTCTCCCAAACCCGGCATGGTATCTGAAACACAATATACTCTCAAAAACAAAGTCTTCTAAACTGAACTTCCCCCAAGGAGTCATGGTTCAGGTTGGACATGTTTCCGTTTCAGCAAGGGGTTTTGAAGGCGACCTGGAGGTAGTCGCCCAGAAGTGTGGCCGTCACCCTTCATTGTGTGGCCCCAGACCCTCTCACTCAGAGTCATCAACTGGAACTTGAGGGGGTTTTAGTCGGTGACCTCTAAGCTGCCTATGTTCGAAAATGCAAAGCCTTTATTGGGCACCTAGTCTGTGTCGGCACCATGCCAGCCACTCTGGAAAGTTGGGGCATCGCCACTCCCCCCGAGGGCACAGAAAATCAGATCTCAAGGGTAAACACGATGAGCACCCACAATCTATTTCGTACTCCCCAAACTCACCGACATCAGTCAGGCCGCAAACCCTGTTCTGCAGGAGATAAAGGCTGACAGAGTGAAACGGAAACGAAGCAACTGACCTATGAATTTGGTCATAGATCAGTCCTCACACCCGCTGAGAGGCACTCAAGGCTTTTGTGCCAGGCACCGTGCAAAATGCATTACATGAGTTGCACATTTATCCTTGCACCAACCTTCTTAGGAGCTGGGATTTCTTCACTTTACAAAACAAAGCACAGAAGTTCAAAGCCATGGCACCAGTGTGGGGGAGTAGTTAGGGCACCAGAGTAGGAGGTAATTTATCCAAGTAAAAGCTAAACGTCTACCGGAGTGATTTTCTGTAACTGAATAGTTCACTCACGTTTCTTTTGTTATTTCTGGTTGTCTCCCCCACCAGGTATGTGAGGGAAGTGGGGAACCAGGAGAAAGGAGAGGTGGGAAGGGGGTGAAGGAGAAAGAGTTTTTTCCTTGGGCAGACGTCCAGGATCCACAGTTTCTCTACCTGCCTGGGCTCAGTGTGATTTTATCTGTAACTCCGGTCTGTGGGGCTCCTCCGTAAAGTGTTTCCTCCCATAATGGCTGTTTGAATCTTTCAGGTTAAGAGCATGAATATTAAGCAGTCCAGTGGGATTTTTTTTTTTATAAGCAGAGGAAATTGGGATCAGGTTAAAAATCGAATTTTAATAAACTTTCCAAGTCCTGATTTAGATGGTGCACTAATGGCTCTTCCTGCTGAATCACCTGAAAAGTCAAGTGCATTTTTAAAAGGCCCTTGTTGTATGGGAAGCTCCATGCGTCTTGTCGACGGTAATTGTGCTACATAGACGAGATCATTGTGTGAAGCTGATGGGAGCAGGTAAGAAACCCCACAGTCGGTCTATGGAACTGTCTGGGTGCAGGGGAGGGAGCTGGGCTTGAAAAATATTTTTCACTCTTTTGTCCAAAACAAAGAGACCACGATTACACTGTGTGAAAGCGGTATCTTCAGTTAACTCCCCTAATTTGCTGGTGCTGAGGTCTAGAATTCTTTCTGTTTCTTTTGATTTGCTCATTAGCTAGAACAGTACACTTGTGAGAGAGAAAATGGGGTCCTATCCCCAAAACATGTGGTTTGTGAAGGATTGTGGGTCGTCCCGACTCAGCTCACCCATCACATGTCTCCCCTACCAGCCTGGCCTGTCTCCCCCAACTTTACCTGTATGTCCATGAAAAGAGTCCGGCCACGTATGATTAATATATTGCTTGGTGTTTTTCTGAAAACAGGATTTTATCCCCTTTATGTGTCTGATCTACTGGGTGGAGTTATATCTGCCTTCGGGGCAGCTATCCTTCACCAAAATAAACAAATGAACTGAAAACTCCATACCATGACAGTATTGACGTAAACACGAACATATTGTTATTTATTTAAATATTCTCTGAGACCTGGAAGCTCATTTCTCTTCTGACTTCAAAAGCAAGGAAAACATTTTGGAGAGGCCCCGAAGGCGTCTTGGGGTCTTCTGCCATCTGAGGGAGAGGTTGGCCCTGGTGGATGAGGACCTCACAGAGGATGAAGGCTTCACTGACTCAGGTAAAGTATGCATGATCAATGCCATAGCACACACAAGGCTAGTGGTCCTTTTGTTGTGTTGGGGAAACAGGTCTAGACAACTCCTGGCTTTTCTTTCTGACCCCTGCCCGGCTCTGCCCCAAATTACACATGCCAGTGTTGCAGGAATTGAAATTTGCAGGCCTGGAGTGGCCACCTTGTCCAAGTTATTGGACCCTGCTGAGTGCGGGAAAGCTGCAGAGCAATGGGAAATGGGGGCAACTCTGACGCCAGGTTTGCGGGGACTCAAGGTGACTGGTGCTGTCATGGGCATGTCTTGCGGCTTTTCTCCCAAGGCCTTACTCAAGGGTGCTGGGAAGTTCACCCTCCTCACATGCGCCCTGTGGTAGGTATGTGGTCACAGGCTTATGAAAATACATTGAATATGTAATATTGTTTATTTTATTACATTTAATAAAATGGAACCTCTTACCTGAAGGAGCTCACGGACACGCAGGAACAGAGTAATTGCCATCCTGTGAGATCACTGTTAGGAGCTTTGTCTTCTGTACCCAAGGAAGGTCAAAGCAGCATTCGGACTGTGGTGCCCACACTCGTACGTCCTGCCCCGAACCCTCAGCTTCAGGCCCCATGTGATTTTCCTAGCGGCTCTCTCCTCTTGGGGTCCCCAGCGGAGTCCCCTAGAGTGTGGCCCTGTTGTCCTTGAAAACTGACAGTGCTGCCTTGTCCTTTGTAAGCCTTGGTTTGATTCCAGATGGAAAAGAGAGCCAAAGCTCTGAGAGGCCTCTCTTCCCCCACTTTTTGATACACGTTTCTTATGAAAGGGTTTACGAGGACACTCACAGGGGCTAACTGAAGGGAGGTTTTTCTCCTGTATGAAGTGCTACGTGATTCACACAATACACTGACGCTCAGACAATGTAGCTCTTAAATGAAAAAAAAGGCATTTTATGTTTAAAATGATCAAGTGTCAATGTTTATTATAAACTCATATATAACTTTGCAAATTCTGGTGCTTTATATCAATGCGATGGTACAGTATTCTGTGCCCAGTTCTTTCGTTCAGCGTCGTTTATGAAATTCAGCCACCCATTGCTTGGAGCTCGCTGAGGTTCACTGTTGCTGTGAGTGGCGTTATGCTGCGTCATGCACTGAAGGTGCTCAGGCACCTTGCCCTTGGTGGCATTTAAGTTGTTTCCACCTGAAGGCCTTGCCAAGTCACACTCCTGTGAACATTCCTGAGCGTGTTTTCTGGCGCGCAAATGTAGATATTTACATTTGCCCTACCCTTGGGGGTGGGGCTGTGGCTCCTCAGGACTTGCAAATGCCCAGCTTGAGTAGTTAACACCAAAGTGTTTTCCAAAGAGGTTAAACCACTCACCCCCACCAGTAGCACGGGGGTTTCCATTGCTCTGCGTCTTCCCCCGCAATTGGAAGCATCATGCCTTTAATTTTAGGTGCTCTGTTAAGTATGCAGCGGTGTGTCATTTCGGTTTGAATTTGGACTTCTGTACAAATGAAATTAAGCACACTTTCTTATTTTTTATGAGTATTTGGATATACTCTTATGAGGTGCTTACTAGTGATTTTTGCCCATTATTGTTTTGTGCTGTTTATCATTTTGCTATTGATTGATGGAAAATCTTTCTATATAGGGGAAGTTCCTGTGCCTCCATTTTCTTGTCTATAACACGGGGAGAATACTAACAGCATTGTTACAAGGATGATATAAGCCGAACATGTGAAAGCTTAGCTTAGAACCTCATGTGGAACATAGCAGGCGCTCAGTAATGCTCACTATTGAGTCTTGGCTACGAGGCAAGATTTCAGCGCTAGCAGGTTGTGGACACAAAAGTCTAAAGAGGCCTCTAATGTTCCTTCACCAGGCTTTGCCTTGGACAACAGTGACTTCACACACCCAGAAGGACAGGAACTCACCATCGTCACCCCTAATGCTGTCCACCCAGGGCCCCAGGGGCAGCTTTGTGGAGAAATGCTGTTGTGATTGCCTCCCCACCACCACACTGCCTTTAAAACGTGGAAACTGTTCTTTCCCTCTGAGGAGAGCGAGGCGGCATTCAAACCGAACGTTATTGAAAACCCATTCACCTCACGGCCACTGCATGGTGCAGTTGGCATTTGGCATATTGATTCCAAAAGTTTTAACAGAACGATGTTGAACCAGCAGGTTAACAGAGACAAAACCTCCCTGAACTCAGATACAAAGTGTATTAAAAATTAAAGGACCTGCAATGGGAGCAATGAAGTATTTTAGGCTGAGTGCCCATTTCTGCCTCATCCAACGTCCCTTGGTGTACCAGCCACGCTTAGGAAAAAGGGGACCATTTTTCTCTTATCCTATTGGGAGTGGCTTTGCTCAGCAAGCCCACGGCAGTTGAGGACTTCTTAAAAACAAATACACAAACTGTAATCAGCCTGCTCTCACTCCCTCCAGGTGCGAAATTTTCACAGACAGATTAAATAAATTCTTTTCTTGAGGAGGGGAGCATGAGGAGAAGCATAATTTAGGCCTTTCCAACCCAAAATGATAGGCAGTCTTTCCTTTATGATTCCTCCTGGAGAACAACCACCAACAGGGTCCATCGAGGTCCCTTACTTGAATCGGTTTCTCATATTTTTCTCTTGAGTCACTGTCTTTCTTCCCTGGATTAACCTAGTTCTTCACAGTTGTAATTTCTCCACTGTTAAACTTCATTTACCTAATTTGAATGTCTATAGATTTCTCTCCCCAAGTGGAAAATTTGTATATCCCCCCTCCCCTCGCTTCTCTCCCCAGGCAAGCCAGAAAACCTTCCCACTTAGGTCAGAGCTAACTGATTTACAAACCTTCCTGCTGAAATGTGTTATCCCACAAATAAGTGTGTGGGCATGGGCACAAGTAGGTGTACAGTTGTGAGGATGTGTTTATTCTTGCGTTATAATTTGTTAAGTATTATATTCTTGCATTATTCTTGCGTTATAATTTATTAAGTATTATATTCTTTATTTGTATTACAACTGGAAATGTACTGTTGCCCAACCCTTGGTGTGCATCAGGGGTGATTTTGGAAAGGGAGACTGGTTGGCACCAAGACTGTCAAGATGATGGTCTCGTCCAATCAAGAAATCTCTTCTGAAGAGTTACGTCTTCCACCAAACTCTGTCCTCTCAACTCTCACAGGATACCTCCAAGGGTATTAGAGGAAACCATATTATTTTCAGTTATTTTGTTCTTTCTTCCTTCATGGTCATTCCTTCTTGCCTATTGCTGTTTAGTGCCCCCCTCCCCCCATGGCAACACTGCACCTCTCTGTCCATTTAGCTAGGGACAGGCCACGTGACATTCTTCAGCCAATGAAATGTTCACAGATTAACCTTATCTGAGGGGATGCTTTCTCAGGCGTCGAAAATTTCCACCAGTTTTATTTGTCTTCTCCCACCCCAAGTTCCTTTATCCTGATTCTCAGAATGAGAATGCACAGGGAGTCACACGTGGCACGAGCAAGAAATAAGTGCCTGAGGCTTGGGGCTTGTCGGTTACTTCCAGTCTGCCATTGAAATTGTGAGTTCACTTGTCTTATTCAAGGGCCACATCCTGAAGACAGAGAATACACCTTCTTTGGTGGGTGTCTGTATGTAGTTTGGTGCTTGTCAGTCAGTAGGAACTAGTGACTGTTTGTTGAGTAACTAAGTAACCCAATGAAGGCCTCCAGTGGTACCTATCCACCCTTCACTACAGCAGCTCTGCCTACTGGGATACTTGTGCCCCTGAGCAGAAATCTGACCCTCCCAGGCTTCCATTGTGTGTATGGGTCCTGTTCCCTGGGTTCACATAAAAATTCAAGTATCTCATCTGTAAGACAACTTTCTAGAGTTTTAAAACAATACTACTACCCACTGCAGGAGTTTGCCTTCACAGATTAAATATTCCTGTCCTCATTGTTTGGTTATCTTCCATGGTTCAGCCTCCTCAGCCTCCTAAGGGCTCTCCTTTGCAGGTGCTCCACTTGACTCATGTCTCTCCCAGAATATGGGGAATGGAATTAAAATCCGGCTGCATGGGTGGACAGAGCACTGCCCAAGAGACAGGGCCATCTCCTCTGGACTATTCCTCCATCTGGACTAATTACACGGAGTCTAATGTAGCCTTTGCTATTTTTGGCAGCTGCTTCTTGCTGCTGATTCATATTGAGTCAGCCAAATCTCTTAAGCCTTATTCACAAGCCGTTGTGACCAAGCTCTGCCTCAACTTGTGCAGTGGGTTTAGGGGACCCAAATATAGATCCTAACACTTTTCCTTGTTGAGTTTTCCACCTCATTTCACCTGGTTCATGGATCCTGTCTTTTTGGGACAAAAAAGGCTTTATTCTTGGGAATGGAAACTCAGCTACAAGCCAACAAAGAGGAGAAACCACCTTGTCCCATCAACTCTGGCAGGATTAGCAAGGCCCATTGCCTGGTCCAGGAGTCTGTGCTCAACTATGTCACATACTATGGTTCATCTGTCTAATTTCTTCAAGAGAACAGAAGAGTAGCTTTGAGATCCACTGCCAAGGAGCGTCTTTGTTTATGTGTGAGAGACTTGGCTCCCATGACCTCCACTTCCCAGGATTCATACTGTTGCTAATTCCCTTTGCTTGAGTGTGGTTGAGTCCTTGAACTTGCATCAGACTACTAGGATGTGGTAGAGGTGAGAAGACTGATATGACTGCATGGACACGGTTATGTGACATGAGATTGTAACATCGTTGGGCTACAAGACCCTCCCTCCCTGGATATGAGAAAGCCATGCATGTTGTAAGCTGCCCTTTGGAAAAAGGCATGAAACTGAAGGTAGCTTCTCAATGACAGTCAGTCTTACAGCCTGCAAGAAGTGGATGTGGCCAACATTCCTGTGGTCCTGGAAGAGTGTCTTTCTCCAGCCAAACCTTAAAGGGAGTCCTGACCAACACCTTGATGGTAGCTTTCAGATGAAACTCTGAAGCAGAGAACCCAACACATTCTGGGCTGGACTCCTAGTTCACAGAAACTGTGACATAATAAATGTGTGTTGTTTTAAGCTGCTAAATTTGTTGTAATTTGTTACTCAGCAACATGTAACTAATATTCCATGAAATCGTGGGCGGGGGGGTGAAATTCAGTTGGGAGCCAGTGACTTCATGAAGCTCAGAAAACACACCCATTGTCTTTTTTTCTTTCTTGCAGGTTGGGTCAACTTACAGAAAGTTAGATGAATGCATGTACATCACTAGAATGTTAAAAGGCCACCTAATATCCAACTTCAGACAGCAGATTTTTTTTCTAGTATTTGCCCAGAATAACCTGATCATCTGTCTCATTCAATAGCCCAACGCTCTTCTTTTCCTACCTTTTGGGTTCCTTGGTTCTGTACTGAGGCTGGAGTGTTTGGTTCCTGCCCTCCTTACTTTGATTCTCCATTAACTCAGGGTTCCAAGTCTTCATCTCTCCTGTACTCTTATTGGGAGGCATTTCCATCTTGGTTCTGTTAAAGCTCTATTTTCCAGGCCTGGTCTTCCCAGACCTCCTGGCAAAGGGGAAGCATCTAATGCTCTTGGCCGCTTAGTGGTAAAAAGCCTCCAGCCTGTCGGGGCATCTCTGACGTGATAGTAGATATTGGTGATGTCAGCGAGGTCACCTCAAGCAGTTTGAAATTCTCACTGGGGAGTCTTCTCCTCTTTGAACATGAGCCATGTCATGATCATCGTCATATTAAATTCTATGCACATCTTCACATATAAAAAGAACCTTGAACTACCAGTGGCTATGAGCCAGTTGCATACATGTACTGACAGAACACTGGGAAAGGACCCCAGGCCATGGCTTGTAGTTCCTGGGAAAGTGCTTGATGCCATGAGGCTAATTTGACTTCTGCTGGCCATTTCCGATGGCTCAGAGTCTGGACACGGGGCCTGAGGGAGAAGCTGATGACCAGGTATTTTTTTTTTTTTTTTTACCAGTCATGCTATTTTTACATGCAGCTGGGCTGGCCACAGATTGAAGGGACTCCTGGACTTTCTTAGTCCTAATGTACTTGAAATACTATGTGTATATCGAGATCAGGAATTCAGGATCCGCTGGCCTGCTCACTCAGGCTTGTGCTTTAAAATCAAAAGGAGCTTTGAGCTTAGGGACATGGACCTCCCTCTTAGACTTGGTCTTTCAGGTTCAGGCAATTTCCCTTTAATGTGTTACTGCTGAGGCAAAACATACACTATGAGTAACTTGATTCATGGGTGGCTCTAGAGTTATAGAGAGATCATAAATGAGACTGTACTAACTGCTATTCAAACCCCTAATTTTACCAACAGACACTCAGAAAGGTTAAATGTCTAGATCTAATTTATGCAGTTAATTGATGGCAGCACCCAGACTTGATTTCAGACGAGGTGGCTGTGTTATTCTTTGAAAGTCCATAAAGAAATGAAAGGCCAGGGAGCAAAGTCAATCACTTCCAATTACTCGGAGGAGAGGTGACGTCGAACAAAGGGGGCTGCACCCGAGAGGACAGGCACCAGATCCAAGGACAGTAATTCTCCATCTCCTCGTCTAGACTTTGAGGAGTCCAGGTAACAGGTAGGGNTATGTGTATATCGAGATCAGGAATTCAGGATCTGCTGGTCTGCTCTCTCAGGCTTGTGCTTTAAAATCAAAAGGAGCTTTGAGCTTAGGGACATGGACCTCCCTCTTAGACTTGATCTTTCAGGTTCAGGCAATTTCCCTTTAATGTGTTACTGCTGAGGCAAAACATACACTATGAGTAACTTGATTCATGGGTGGCTCTAGAGTTATAGAGAGATCATAAATGAGACTGTACTAACTGCTATTCAAACCCCTAATTTTACCAACAGACACTCAGAAAGGTTAAATGTCTAGATCTAATTTATGCAGTTAATTGATGGCAGCACCCAGACTTGATTTCAGACGAGGTGGCTGTGTTATTCTTTGAAAGTCCATAAAGAAATGAAAGGCCAGGGAGCAAAGTCAATCACTTCCAATTACTCGGAGGAGAGGTGACGTCGAACAAAGGGGGCTGCACCCGAGAGGACAGGCACCAGATCCAAGGACAGTAATTCTCCATCTCCTCGTCTAGACTTTGAGGAGTCCAGGTAACAGGTAGGGATGAAAATGGGATCTGCCAAGCCCAGGGAGACCAGGGTGCAGGGGAAGTGAGGCATGGAGCTCTTTCCCCAAGGGCTCATGTTAGATGGTACAGCCACTTGGACCAAGTTTTGATATCGTAAGACTGTTTGTTTTCTTGTTTCTTCTCCTGAGCATTTAGTAAGAGGCCTATTGATGTTCATTATTTCTAATTCCAGCCTCACCTCAGCTGTATAGTGGAGGAGTTAATGGAAAGGTCTTTTCTGTCTGGGCCAGTGTGTGTGAAAAGATTGCTGTTCCCCGAGGCCAGCTGGATGGCAATGGTGGGATCCAGAGAGAGATTCAAAGCAAAGAAGAAGTTGAGAAAATGAGGCCAGAGCCTTAGAATCAGTTGCTACTTCCTCCAAGACACTCTCTTTCAACAACTGACTTTGAAGGGATCTATCTATCTATCTATCTACCTATCTATCTATCTATCTATCTATCTATTATCTTGCTTGCAATATGTTGAGGGCCTAGATTAAAGACCTCCTTTATCACCACATCCAAGACTTGTCATCTCCCTTCACAGTTCTCTCTTCTGTGTCCCCATAACCTGTAGCTGAACACAGACACCTGTATTTGCAATCTGCCTGTCTCAGAGTTGGCTGTGAACAGGCTGTCCATCCTACCAGATTAGTCTTTCTCTAGGCAAGGAGATGGTCTTTTTTATTGCATATCACCCTTCTTCTCTGGTTCCTACCCCGAGTCGCTAAAATAGTAACTTGAAGGCAGCACGTAATCAAGAAATAAGTGTTGTGCTAAGGAGATGCAGGGGCGTGTTGAGGTGGAGCCTGTCACCTCTGCAGTCAGATGGCCTGGCTTTGAAATGTGGCTCCACAGGGTGCTCACCCTGTGACGTCACCAGGATCCTTGGCTTTTCTGGGCCCGAGTTTCCTAGTCTGTAAGGGATGAAGGAGTTGGTGTGATAGTGCCTGCTCACTAGGTTGGAATGAGTACTGAAAGTGACTTTGTAAAAAGTGCTGAGAACTTTGCATTTACAAGCCTGCCATTGGAAAGGTCCTCCTGAAGGGAGATGCTATACACTGCATTCTGTGGTCCTAGCTCTGGGAGTTGGTGCCCCTAGAGCGTGGCCGATTGGAGCCTGGACCTCTGGCTTGGTCCTGTCAACACTCCCCAGTCCCCAGTCTCTCACCACTTTCAGCACGAGGTGCCTACATCTCAGCTGTCCTCTCCCCAACATGCAGGGATGTTGGGACACATCCCAAGGTCCTAGGGTTTCTGGGGCACTGCTTTGACTCTGCCTGGGTTTTGCCAAAAGTCCAGTGTAGGAACATCACCTCTGACCAGGCATCCATCTCCTTCCAACCTTCTACCTCACCCTTTGCCCCGTCCAGAGAAGTTAAGATTCAGGTTAGATCTCTGAGTATATGACACACTGGGGAGGGGGCTTGGTCTCTGATGCCTCACGGTATGTAATTCTGGTAGAGATTCCTCTGTCCTGCTCTGACTGTTGTTGGCTGGGAGGGGGTTTTCTTCAGGGCCTGACTCCAATGACTGAACATTGTGGGCATTGTGTTCCTTCTAAGTCAGTAGTTCTGAGAGTGTGGTCTAGGACCATCAGCTTCTGCATCTCCTGAGAACTTGTTAGAAATACAAATTCTCAGACCCTAAGACCTTCTAAATCAGAACCTCTGGGGGTGGGACCAGTAATTTGTATTTTCACAAGCTCTCTGGGAAATTCTGGTGCATGCGAAATCAAGAATCACCATCCAGGCTTTCACGCCACCCTCTTCCGTATGATACCATTGATGACCAGGAAAGGAGCTTTACAGTGGTGTTTTTCAAACTACCTGATGGCAAAAATCATATGGCAGGACTTCATTCTTAGGTTCTACCCCCAATGCTCTGAATCGGGATCCCTGGGGCCGAGCTGCGGAGCTGTGTTTTCAACCAAAGTGGCCGGAGAAGCTTCTCAGTTTAGGAGACCCTTGTTTGAAGTTGGGAGAGGTGGCCCCATGCTGTGGTGGCCTCTTTCTGTCAACATGTTGGAGATGAGCACGGAGCAGCCGGGAGCTATCAGAAGAGCAGGTCGCGCCCTGGCTGGTATAGCTCAGTGGATTGAGCGAGGGCCTGTGAACCAAAGGATCGCGGTTCGATTCCCAGTCAGGGCACATGCCTGGGTTGCAGGCCAGGTCCCAGCAGGAGACACACAAGAGGCAACCATACACTGATATTTCTCTCCCTCTCTCCTTCCCTTCCCCTCTAAAAATAAATAAATAAAATCTTTAAAAAATAAAAAAAGAAGAGCAGATTTCTATCAGATTGCTCATTCTTTGTGGCCCCATGAATTGGACAAAATGCAGCTCTGGAGGCTGCAGAGCAATCGCATAACTCGTCTCTCCTGGCACCCTCATCTGTCCTTGTAATTACTTCCAGGCATGTACAGTGGCGGCCTCTCAGTCCCTGGTCTTTATGTCCCTGGTGTCAAGAGCCTCTTGTGGCGCTGAAGTGACACAGCCCTCAGCCCTGGTGTGACTGTCTGGCGTGGGGGGTAGGTGCTGCAGGCACTTTGCCTCTTGTTCTCTCTAACTCCCATTTATTCTCTAGGCTCCCATCACCCCCCGGATAATCATTCCTGTGCTGAGAGTGTTCTCACCCACAGTAGTTTTCCCTTGTTACAATGATAAGTTCCAAAATCCTAAATGCAGCCTGGCCCTGCCCACTGGGCCCAGGCAGAGCACTATTTTCAAACCCTGAAGGCTGACTCAGGCTGACTTAAGTGAAAGACAAGCTTGCTAAAGGGTTATCGGGGCTCAGGGAGGCAAGACAGCAAGACTCGGAGAATCGCTGCGAAGAGCTGACCATCAGAGGCTGCAGCAGAGGTCCCAGCAAAGATGTGGGCTGTCCAGCTCAGGCTACCATGGTGATGACAGTGACTTTTGTTCCCACATGACTATATCTTTCTTTCAAAATCCAAACCTCAGAACTGCTTGTCAACTTGCTGAACCCAATCCATGTGCCATTCTTTTGCTAAGTGAGCCTGGGCTGAGAAGAACCATGGCTGCCTTTCCTTTTCAAGTGAGGGGCAGGTTTTCCTCACCTGGATTTGCACTGACAGGGGTGTCCATAATGGGAGATCAGGGGTATAGCAGGGTGAGGAGGCTGGGTGCCCGCAAGGCTCAAATTGGTAAGTATCTACTATGCTGATGCCTCCACTTGTGACAAAGCAAATATTTGGAGGAAAATATGTTGATATAAGGCTTTCTTAAAATTAGTAGTAGCAAATGGTCTCGTCTCTTCTTTTCTCCCCCCCTCCCCTCCCCTCCTGTTCTCTTGCCTTCCCTCCCCTTTCTTCCCTTCCACTTTCTCTCTCTCTCCCCTGACCCCCTTCTCTTGTTGGCAGTGATGTTCTTCTGCTCAATATTAACAAAGTTATAGGTCCTCAGAGGAAGAGGTGGAAAGAGAATGTTCTGAATTGTAAGAAAGGAAATTAGAAGCTGTGTCCATCAATGCTGCCTAATTAAAGCTGCCTCGAGTTTCTGATCTTGCTTTGGGCCCCCTAGGGATCCTTCTCTTCATTCCACAGAACACAAATGCTCCTGTAAAGTAGGACCACTAACATTTAACCTAGAATTTTCCCTATGGGTATTCATCTGTAGGAAAATAATCCAAAATAAATGGGGAGAAGCTTTATGAAAAAAAGGTGCTCATTTCAGCTTTCCGTGTAACCTTCACATTGGAAACAGTTTTGATGGGATAAATATCTGTGTGGTCTGCTGCCTTTATGGTGTACTGTGCTCTGGCACACACTTAAAACATGTGTGCTCAAAATGAAGTGAAAAAATAATGCATAAAATATCATTGCAGTTAGCTCTGGTTGGTGTAGCTCAGTGGACTGAGCTTCAGCCAGTGAACCAAAGGGTCACTGGTTCGATTCCCAGTCAGGGCACATGCCTGGGCTGCCAGCCATGTCCCTGGTAGGGGGTGCACGAGAGGCTACCACACATCGATGTTTCCCTGCCTCTCTTTCTCCCTCCCTTTCCCCCTCTCTAAAAATGAATAAATAAAATCTTAAAATATATAATTGCAATTATATAAAAAATTTACAAAAATTTTACCAAATGAAAAATCATAGGAGTTAGGCATGCAACATTATTGCAGGACTTGTCTTCAGAAGATGAAATTATAAAACAAATTTAAAACACATTTTTTCTTGTCAGCTTTTGCATCCCTTGAGTTTTCAGAAAGCTCACTTAAAAGATGCAGCTATTTCTTTACAGCAAGTGAGATGAACTCTTGTGAACAATAAGACTTTCCTCCTTGGCGTGAATGCCACACACTTGCAGTTTGCAGTGTGGTCTTTTCAGATTCCCACTCTCTGGCTGAGGTCAGCCTTGCTGCGTGTCCCTGTAACCAAATTGAGTGGCATCTTCTGTCTCATTTTACTGAGCCCTCCATCAGCATCTGATGTGGTTAACCAGGCTTTCTGGGTACCTTGTCTGCTATTTTCTGAAACACCATTTTCTTCTGGTCATACACCTGCTTCTCTTGACATTCTTGACTGTTTTGCTGTCTTTTTGATTGATCCTCCTCCTCTACCAAATTTTAAATGGTAGAATTTCCTCCCATTCACGCCTCTCTTGGATATCAATGCAATTCTGTCCACCTCTCTCTCTATTCTGACATCATGTTGGTGTATGGGGTTAGCCCTCCTTCTCTTGTGATTGACATCCATAGTCTAACTGCTTGCTTGGCATCTCCTTTCAAGTAGCTCTCAGAGATTTCAAAGGTGTGTTCCAAGTGGAGTTCTTTATTGCCCACTCTATGATGTAGAGACTGGATGCAGAGCTATGTATCAACTGATATCGTCAGCATTGGTCAAATGGAATTTTTTAAAGCTGAATGAAAACAGAAATTCTAATGTTTTATTTGTTTTTTCTCCCTAAATCTCAATGGCTCATCTTGGTTCCTCCATTAAGAAAAAGTGTCTGCATTTGCCAAAATCATAGATGATTGCCAGTAGGATTCTGATTTTTTTCTTAAAAAATCAGAAATGCAACAGAAATTCAAGGCTTCAAGGAGCCCTGGACAATAAAATGTTTTTCTACTTTATACCCTGTGTAATGTTAAATAATGTTTAGATAGTACCTACCCAATGCTTCCCAATTCCTAATTCCTCCGTGAGTGAGGCTTTTTGAATAAGGTGCTAGGATTCCTGGAGATGACCCACCAATTCCCAGATCATTGTTTGTGTGGAGAAATACAGGACGTTTTGACTGCAACCAGTGACTACATCAAAGTATCTGAGGGACAAGAATCCTACATTTTAACAAGGGACATATTATTTCTTCACTGGCATGACTTCAGTATGAAGATCTCGCTATGTTCTTTAGTAGTAAAATTAAATGACGTGACCGCATAGTTTTGGATGGATATCTGGTACAGGGACTCATGACATACCTATTCAAGGTCCACCAGTATGCATTGTGTCCTAAGGAAAAGAGGTAACTATCTTGATGTAGTTATTAATTTCATGTTTATTTTTCTTCCAAAAGAAAGTGAAGACTGGCTTGCATAATGAGTGCTGGTGAGCTTTAGGGTTAGACAAGGGGGTCTGAGCCAGGATCTGTTAGACTCTCGTTAGTCAAAGTTGGATGCAGACACCAGCAGCAGCAGCTCCTGGGAGTTCATTAGAATTGCAGATTCTCAGGCTCCACCCAGACCAGCTCACTCACAGCCCACATTGTTAACAAGACCCCCAGACGATTCATTTAGACACTAGAGTTTGAGAAACACTGTTCTAGAATTATGAGTCTTTGAGCTTCTTAAAAATCTAGCTTTCTGTTTCTATCATTAATCCAAACTCAGCTGATAATAATCTGGGCTCCTTGTCTTTTACTTAATAAAAATTATTTAATAAAAATTTTAACTTAGAAATCATTTAGTGA
Source organism: Sturnira hondurensis (assembly GCF_014824575.4). Lineage (NCBI taxonomy): Eukaryota > Metazoa > Chordata > Mammalia > Chiroptera > Phyllostomidae > Sturnira > Sturnira hondurensis. The sequence continues at coordinate 14,204,491 of NW_028073411.1, read as the reverse complement.
ACTCAGCAGTAAGAAAACAACTCATTTAAAAGTGGGCAAAAGGTTTTGCATTTCACTGAAGAAAATACAGCAAGCGGGCACTTCAAAAGATACTCAACAGCATTAGTCATGAGCAAACTGAAACCACGGTGGCGTGCCACTTCAAACTCATTAGAACTGGGATAAAATTAATCACAGTAATAACACCCGACAGTACTAAGTGTTGGTGAGGTTCTGGACTAACTGCGCTCTCTCATACATCACAGACTTACAGATGGGAGTGTGAACTGGCCTAGTCACTTTGAATAACAGTTTGGCCAGGTCTTAAAAGTTAAATGTGTACTCATCATATGATTTATAGCACTCCTATTCCTAGGTATTTACCCAAGGAAGTAATTAAAGTTACATCACACAAAAACTTGAAAGTGAATGTTTGCAGCCGTTTCATTAGTAATCACCAAAGCCTGGAAACAACCCAAACTTCCTTTTACTCACCATGTACCAGGGCACTTCTATAGAATGCTTCAAGGCCATAAAAAACACATTGCTGATACACACAAGTACATGGACAAATCTAAGACACATTACATGTTATGCAAATGAGTGGAGCCAGACTTCCATTTATATGGCATTGTGCAGATGTCAAAGCCGGAGGGATGAAGATCTGAGAGCAGTGACCGTGGTTACAGGTTAGGTGAAGTCTTTGAACATAAAGCACTTGTGTGATGATGGAGCTGCTTCATGTCCTGATCGAGGTGGTGCCACTCCAGGCATTGTCAAGCTTCATGAAACTGTCCCTAAAAAGGACACTTTAATGTGTGCATGTTAAAGATAAATGATAAAATAACATATGGTTTGCCATGTATATGTTCACTTTTCTGCTGTACCAGAGGCACGGCTTAAACAAAGGCTTCTCACAAGCCAAGTGTGGGGAACGGTGTCACAGGATGGCAACCATGGCAGTGAGTGTGTGGCCCTCCACCCCTCCCCGCCACATCCCCGAGGAGGATCGCAGACTGTTTGCTTTGTTTTCATGCCCCGCTTTTCCAAGCTGCGCTGTCCTCCCCCTGTGCACAAGGCGCGACCTGTAACACACAGGACTGATTTGCATACTCTGATTAAACTGCTTTATCCAGAGCTTGCTTTCTTCGGTTGTATTGGAAGGGAAACAAAGGTTTGCCTCTGACTCAGAGTTTGGAGTGTCATCCCCGGACACCGGAAAGAGTAACAGAGGCTGGGAAGGCTTGTGTGTCTAACAGCCTGACGCAGCTGCTGCTGCTGGGCCTGAGAGCAGAGCACCTGGCGGCATGGTGCTTAGTGTGCTGACCTTTACCCCAGGTAAGTGGGGACGTTCCATTGGGTCTCTTCCCGGCAGGTGCCAGGGACAGGTGAGAGCCTGGCCCGGGGGAGAGTGACGGCTTCTCCTCAGTGGAACTCATTTCCATATTTGCAATGCTGTGTAATCTGGCAGATGGAGCACCGAGTTGGAAATCCAGTTCCAGAGACTTGGTAAGGGCTTTGCCGCCTTAGGCGAGTGCCTTAACAGCTTCATGTCAGAATAACTCAATCATTATCCTGCTTGGTAGTTGGTGATAAAAATGCACACCATGTATACACAGTTTAAGTTCATAAAGTGTTTTCACAAGTTGCATCCTTCTGATCTCCAGGTTCAGATAGAGAAACATCGGCCAAGTGGGATTCATTGTTGGATTTCTAGATCTGGGGGTGCTCTGGGCTTCCTGTCCTTCCCTCCACATTCATCCTGTGAAGACCTACACTGAGCCCCTGGAGCAGATTTGACCCTGGACCTCATTCCTTTCTGACGAGATCAGGCGCGTTCAGGGTGGTATGGCCGTAGACCCTCGTTCCTTTCTGAATCACAGAATTTGAGACATGGCCTTTCCTCTTTCCTTTTTAGTGAAAGAAAATACCCTGTGGGTGAGTTAAGTGAGATCCAGAGAGGGGAAGAGAGTGAGCAAAGGTCATTGAGCTTGAAAATTACATACTAGGGCAAATAGGCCTTGAACTTAAGAAGGAAAACTCTATGGAACCTGAATGTGTCCACGTTTGCCACATATACATACACATATACATCTATGTATACATATATACATATATATATGCATGTATATATGAATTTCATATATATATATATATATGTATATATGCATGAAGTGGAACCTGAGGCATTTGGTGTACTCTAACCTATGGGACATTTGACAGGTTACACCATTTGTTTAGTTTACTTGGCTAACATTGTTATCAGTGGAAATCAGGCTCTTCCACAGGATCTTTGGGAAAGCAGTTCAAGGACTCATGCTCAGGAGACTGTGGTGTGGCAAGATGGCTCATTAGCATGGAAGGCTACCCTCGTCTCCCCTCTGTCTTGCCATGAAAAAAGTCTGACCATGTCCAAAACGAAAGCCAAATTCCAGAGTTTGGGGCTAGTCCTGTGGAGCCCCTGCCATCTGCTGTGGGGCCCAGTAGTTGGTAGACTCACATGGCCATGTGCTCCTGGGCGAGAGAGTCCGTGAACACATGGAATGAGTGTGCTACAGAGTGAGAGAGAGAGAGACAGAGAGAGAGAGAGAGAGAGAGAGAGAGTGCTTCTTTGTTCCCCTGGGGTGATGTTAGCTTGGATTTGGAATGGAACAGGTGCTTTTCCAAAATGACTAAACTACTTCCCAAGCTTTTGTGGGCTTTTTGATGGGTCCACCCCTACTTGAACTGGTAGGCCTCTATGGTTGAGCACCTTCCCCTGTGCCCCCCAATAATCCAGGGCCACAGTGGGGAAGGGAGGGGTGTTAATCCCCTTGCAGAGCGATGCTGTGGTCCCCTGGGGTGTGAAGCTGTAGCTTCCTGGGAAAGCAAACAGGCTCATGCTCCTATTTATTAATCTCAATGTCTAATTCCCTTTGCTCTCTTTATTAATATCTAGTTAACTACCTACAGTAACATCTTACAATGTGATAAACAACAATAAAACTTATTTATCTTTTGCTCCTCTGAGCAGTCAGAGTGAAGAAGAAACCGAGACTATTAGTACATGCCCTGAGCTGTGAAAATTGAGTAGGCAATCCTTGTTTCCCTTTGTGACTATGAAAACAAGCATTCTGTCTTCATATCGAGGAAACGACCCATAGACATCACCAAAGAAATACTGACTTAACCACTTCTTTCTGAAACGAAAAGATCACATTTTGCTCCCACGACAGAAGAAGTCGTTGCCTGACTCTAGAATCTATCAAATCAGTCTAATTTCATGGAGCATCAGCACTTCAAGCTTTTAGTTCTTAACTGCTCTTTATGGTTTTCGGTAATTTTACTGTTGTCATCATTTTAAAAATAACTATAATTGGTGCTCTCAGCAGGGACTGAACAAGAAGTGATGTTGTTTCGCCAAAGAGAGAAAGAGAGCAAGAGAGCCAAGGAAAGACTGAGAGCGGGAGCTAGAGCAAGAGAGGTAGAGAGAGAATGAGTGGGAAGAAAGGAAAGAAGTGGCTGTGAAAACCACCCCAAGGAGCCATAGGTGAGGGAGCTGTAGGATAATACTTTTCTTTATGGAAGAAAGAATTGTGTTTCAACATGTGTCAGGGCCACTGGGTACTTGGGAATCATTGTCCCTCACCTTCCTGAAGCTGCTGATCCCACTGCAGCCAGTGCCCAGGCTCCCCCACCCCCTGCCCCCCACCTTCAGATGGCATGCATAGTGCCACCCTGGTGGCCACGCCCTCAGTGAGGTCTCTGGGCCCACCACACTCTCAGTGAGGTCTCTGGGCCCACCACACTCTCACAGGAAGGAGCTAAAACAGACCCTGTCAAAGGAAGTTCTCCCTGTCAAAGGAACTCCTGCAGCTGGGGCACTTCCTCCCCACTGTGCTTTCTGAAGCCTGCAGACAAGGCCTCGTTCCTTTAACTGGAAACTGACTTTCTGTGATCCTGATGGCACCTTGGAGAAGCTGGAACCTTAGAACAGACTGTGTGCCCATCTGTGATTTCTGTTAAACCTCACACTCAGCCTCCCAGTTAGTTAAGTGAGGAATGAGGGCAGAACCGTCAGGAGCCAGGCGGGCTGGCTGTGCCACCTCATGTGCCCAGATCAATTTCTGGAGGGAAAAGTGAGGCTTCAGGAGGTAAAGGTGGTGGCACTGGACCTTCTAGGTCCCTCAGAGCCAGAGCAGTCGGATCCCACAGGCCCATGGTGGGGGTGGGGGGTGCAGGGTGCATGCTGGAACTTTAGCTCTTAGGGGGTTTTAGAAAATATATTATTTCCCCCTCTTAGAGCTAGTCATTGGGCCTTTCCATCACTCTAATGGTTCAGCCAGACCCAGCAATCACATGCCCTAGAGTAGAAACCAAGAGAATACCTGGGAAGAACACGTAGTTCCTACTCTGACACTAATTGGCTTTGTTAATTTGGGCCTATGATTTCCCTTTCTGGGCCTCTATTTATTTCTTTTCATAAAGGCATTGAAACTGATCAGCAGTCGCCAAAGTTTCCTTTTGTCCGCAGCTATGAGATCTATTTTCCAAGTGAAATCTGAGCGGGAGCTCCAGTGTGTGGGGCAAGCACAAGGAAACAAGTCTAGTTAGCACGGTTGGCTGAGCAGAGACAGAACCTGGGCCAGCTGGGCTCCTTGCCCAGATCGGACCCCCACCCTGACCCTTGCCAGGGACTAGCCCAAGGCCTGCCACAGGTTCCTGGGACATCCCCAAAAGGAGTGTGGAAATGCCCAGGCATTTTACCCACAAGGGTCTCTGACATTCTGCAAGTCAACTCTGTAAATGAATCGAGGTCATGTAAGGCAAAGCACTGAGTAAAAGCAAAAGCTGATTGTTTGGTGACTATGACGACGGTGATATTTGGCTGGAACCAAGGGCCCTTCCTTGTTCCTCACCTATGGGAGTATGTGGGCTGCCGGCTTTGCACGGCACTGGGGAGAACAAAACCTCAAGGTTCAATTTCTGGAAGGCAGCTCATTCCCCTCAGTGAGAACAGGAGTCTGAAAAAGTGTTGAGCAACTTAGGAAAGAGAAAGAGAGAGAGAATGCTATTTAAATGGCATTTCTTAATAAAATATTTCCTCTCATCTAGAAGTGAAACACAGAAGCCAGGGAACTCCCATGGCTGTGGTTAGTCACCAGGCCACGACCACAAATTCTCACAGGAGGTTTGTTGGGACTTGCCAGCTCTATCTGGTGACCTGGAAGGACGGCGAAGGGGCTAACCTCCTGGGGGAGCTCTTCCCACTGGGATCCTTACCCAGGTGGGATTCACCCATTCACACACTGATTGAATCCAGAAATAGTGCAGATTGCACACCCTGGAGAACACCTGTATCACCCTTTGTCCAACCAGTAAATTCCCATGTGGATGAGAAGACTTTCTCAGGCTCTTCCATCTTTGAATGTCTATTAAAGTGGCAGTCACATCCCTGGGAAGCCTGCCTTGCCCCCTGCTCTGGGTCCGAGCTCCAGTTGTGTGCTTCCATAGCATTCTGTTCACTTGTAACAGCCATGGCCTTGGCCACTGGAGTGGCGTCCTGGGGGGACAAAGCCCTGCGGAGTTTTGGAGGGACAAAGTGCCAGGCTCTGTTGTCCACAGGTCTGGTTCCAGAGGGCCCATGTAGCTCCTGGCACCTGGGAGGCGCTCTGGAAGTACTGGCTGGGAGAATTTAATGGCTTGCTAACCCACACTGCGGTCTCTGGTTACTTGTCCGCCTTCCTTCTCCGCCCTTCCTGTGGGCCGTGGGCTCCTGCAGGCTGGGGCTGCACCTTTGCCTACCTCCCATCCATGGACCACCCCTTCTCGTTGTGGGAGGAAGTGAGTGTGATCTGAATTCAAATCTGGGACCCTGCCATGTCCTCTTTCAATTTCCCCGTGCCTAACCGTGAAAATGAAGACAGAATTTCCATGCGAACAGCTGTTTAAAAAGTTGAGAAAGAATTCGGATGATCTGCCCGAGACAATCCACAGCCAGTGATAGGCACATGGTAATTGCTTGCTATTCATAGAAATGTCCATTTATTTAAATGTCTGAGGCTCATTGAATTGCTGCAAATACAGTCTCTTTCTCTGGATATTTCTCTTTCTCTGGTTACTTTCTCCAGATTCAGCAATATTTAACAGTTTGCCATATTTGTTTTATCTCCTCTATCTCTCTTTCTACATATATACATCCACATACATTTATATAGACACATGTATTATGTAGACACATATATCTGCACACACGTGTGTGTGTGTAGGTTATAAATTCTAAAATGGTTGTTAGTTGAGCCATTTGAAAGCAGGTTACATCATTCTTCCCTTTTATTTGTTAGTATTGCAGTTCCTAAGAATAAAAATATTCTCTATAGTCAGCGATGTAATCACGATGTATGGTGCCAGGCGGGTACTAGATTTATCGGGGGGACCACCTTGTAAGCCACATAATGGCAAACCACTGTACCGTATCCCTGGGACTAGTACTGCAGTCAACTGTCATCAAAAACAATTTTTTTTAAAAAAGAATATTTTCTTAATCACAATACCGTTACTTTTAGGGAATATAACATTGTTACAATAACAATTTTATCCAATCTACCTTCTACTATTGCGTATTTGCTAACTGTGCCGATAATACCCTTTACACAGGATCCGGGCCACTCAGTGGCCATGTCTGTGTAGTCTCTTTCGATCTGGCATGTCCCTCAGTCTTTCTGACTTTCCCACACTGACATTTTAAAAGAATGCAGGCCCTTCGTCATAGTCCGTTCTTTGGTGCGCGTTTGTCTGATGTTTTCTTATGATCACACTCAGGTCACATGCCTTCCGGTGGCAATGCTTCTGAGTGATGGTGCCTCCTTCTCGGTGCCTCACACCAGAGGCATGGGATGCCCATCCGTCCCTCGTTGCGAAGGCTAACTCTGATCACACAAAACGCCATCTCTTTTCACCACTGTGTAGTCACTGTTTTCCCCTTCCAACTAATAAGTGGTCTGTGGGGAGACCCGTTGAGACCATGCCCGCGTCTGCTACTGCTCCCATGGTCCCCAAGGTCTGGCTTCCACCAATGAACCTCTCCCTACTTCTCCTTACCAGGATGGATCAGTGTGGTGACTTCGCTCTTCTGCCACACTCTCCACCCTCCATCGTGGGCTTTCTATCGCAAGGAAGGACTTTTTTCAAGTAGGCAAAGGAAATTTATTCAGAAGGAAAGAGGAAGCTGGTAGGCTGTGAAAACCCAGGCGGGAGAGGGGTGCTTCACCCTACAGAAGCTCCAAGAAAGGCCAGGGAAGCCCTGGATATTTAGCACGAGAAGTTAGAAGACATTGCAATTGTCATAGGGTCACTGGTGCAGAGAGAGCCTGGACACCTGTGCAGGCCACGGTGAGGTCCCACCCAGGCCACCTTGTATGTGGTGGACTGAGCAAAGTCTTGATACCTTTGAGCCCATTTGTTCTTCCATGAAACCATGACCTTCATGCTGATTTCACAGCACTTTCCTGGGTTTTAGACAGATATTGGATGTAAAGAGCCAGGAACGCTGCTTAACGTCATGTAAGTGCTCATTAAATGTTCTCCTTTCCTCCTGCCCTTCCCTTCATGTTGTTCGGTTATTGCCATGGAAACTCACCTCTCTGCTTTCACTGAGGCCCCTTTAAAAATTTTGCAATTACTCTAAAAGCTCAATTTTTTTTCATCTGAAATGAGAAATTCTAAAGGTAATGATATATTACATTTTCTGTTAAAAGTAAATTAAATGCAGGGTTAAAGCTGATTCCGAACTCAACTAGAAAGTCTCAGAGATGCTTATATTTCAAAATTGTTTTCATTATTTTTGGTAAATTAAATGTAACTATTTAATTATTTTTCAAAGTGATAATGATATCGCCATTTTATTATTCTTGTTAAAATACAATAATAACAATTGCTACCTCAAAACTGAATATGCAGTATCTGCTAGACCCTTTCTTAGATGAGTTACAGTCGTTAAAGTGATCCTCCCAACTGGCCCCGGCCAGGTGGCTCAGCTGGTTGGAGCACTGTTCCATACAATCAAAAGATTGTGGCTTAGATCCCAGGTCAGGGCAGTTACCTAGGTTTCAGGTTCAATCCCCGGTCAGGGTGCGTACTGGGGGCAATGGATTCATGTTTATCTCTTTATCTCTCTCTCTCTCTCAAATGAATGAACATATCCTCGAGTGAGGATTTCAAAGAACCAATTCGCCCAACTACATTGCTATGTGGGTTTTCTCTCCATTTTACAGATGAAGACACTGAGGTTCAGAGTGCCTACAAGACCTGCCAAAGGAAATGGGGAAGGCAGTGAGCCAGGTGGTGATTATACTGTTTCCATAATGTGTGTACTTTGCAGTCCGGGTCACGCCCAAACAACGATTTCAGTATGCTGAAAATTCCACGTTGTCCATGCGCCTCTTCTGAACGTGGCCTAGATACAACCAATGTGCCCAGGCATGTACCTGAGACAGAAGAGGTTAGGGCTCACTAAGTATCCCACCTGTTCCCCGCGTTTTCTACTCTCCCTTATTTGAGGCCAGGTGACTCCTGCAGGCCTGAGAATCAGAAACAGAATGACTGAGTTACTTCCAGGCTGAGGCAGTTACCAGCCAGTATGTTTCTTCCTTCTCTCTTCCCCCATGTGAAGTGACCTTAGAAGTGACATATTAGGGAAGCTGTATGACACAGCGAAGAGAGCTGACATCCCTGAGTGGCTGGATGGAGAATCATCCGACACAAACCACATTAGTTTTGCGTGTGGAAGAAACTGACTTCCATTATGTGAAGCCACCATGACTTCAAGTTTATTGTTACCCCAGCACAACCTAGCCCATCCTGACGGACACAACAGTGAATCCTTTTTGGTGACCAGTGGTCAGGGGAGGTATAAAAGCCTCATTATTTTGGGTGTCATGGAAGCTAGATGATGCCATTTACTATCATCAAAATGAAAATTGAAGGACGTGGCTTCTCTAATTGCTTTTAAGCAAATCTGGCATCATGTCGTTCTTTTGAAAGGCAGTGGGGAGATGAAAAACAAAAGAATCTCTTCCTTTTTAAAAACTGAGATTTAGTTTAAGCTGAATAAACAAATCTCTAACTTGAAGGAAAAAGGAAGAGTGATCTGCACGAGAGGTTGGTACTCACTTGGGAGTACATGTTTTCAATAATGTTTTCACAAAAGCACCTGCAAAGATCAGAATCTAAAAGGAAGGAATCACGACTAATGAGATGTGGTCTGATGAGGAAAAGAATTTTGGAATCACTGTGGGTTTTCACTTTTGTCCCAGAAGGCTAGGCTTTGTCTGAATCTTATTAAGAAGGAAGCGATGGCAAGATAAGGAAGACTGATAAGGAATAAATACAACTAGGCCTGAGTCAGCTGCAAACATTACCTGTTTTGAAAGATTATTATAAGTGACTTTCAAATTTGTGTAATTCTTTCATAAAGTAAGTTTTTGTTGGACTATAAAATATTTTTCCATTTTCCTAGACGAGAAATGGCAAAAGAGGTTAATTAAAAGTCAACTGAAGACTACTTAGGCACTTATGCCTGTAATTTCTTGAGCTTCAAACTTAAGTAGCTTAAACTGTAAAATAGCTGGTGATTATGATTCATGCTTTTACTCTTTAAACATGGTGGGGTATTTGTTTGTTTGTTTGTTTGTTTGTTTTCTTGGTTTGATTGAAAATACTTTTCTAAAAGTTTGCAGAATCCTAGGTGTTTCACAGCCATGTCCCTGTTTGAATGAACGAATGAGTCTAAGTTTGCTAGCAGAGAGGGTCTGTTCCCATCCCAGAACACTAATTGCAGGTTCCACCATCTCTCCCTTGCCTCCTGGTCCCCTACCCCACCACTTCCCCTTCTCTCTGCTGGATTACCCAGCTGTTACCCATCTATCAGAATCCTACTCATTCTTTTTTTTAAAGATTTTATTTATTTATCTTTAGAGAGGAAGGGAAGGAAAGGAGAGAAACATCAATGTATGGTTGCCTCTCATGGGTCCCCTGCTGGGAACTGGCCTGCAACCCAGGCATGTGCCGTAACTGGGATCGAACTGTGATCGTATGGTTCACAGGCCTGCGCTCAATTCACTGAGCTACACCAGCCAGGGCAGAATCCTACTCATTCTTCACAACCCAGTTCGTACTGTCTTGATGTGGGCTGCCTTTCTGATTGCGATGGCCTATCTATTTTTGATTTTCTATTTTGTTCTGTAGGTGACCCACTCCATTTGCACTTTTTATTGTATTGTTAATTATTTCTTCTTGTGTGTTCCTATGCTTTATCTCTTCTTTTATATTATACATTTCCTGGGATCAAGGAATCTTCCTAGTGCCTAGTTTAGGCCTGGTAGCAGAAGGAACGGTCAAGGCTCCCAGGTCCTGCTTACATTTGAGATCTATGTCCACCTCTGTCTCCACAGGAAGATACTCCTTTCCTGAAGAGGATGGGGGACAAGCCTATGCTCCAGCCCAGCAACAAGATCAGGGTCCAAAGCCCAAGTCTAGCTTCAAGTTCTTGGCATTGAGTGAGACAGAACTGAAGGATCTTGATGACAGAGAGAAAATCCTAGCCGGGGTTTACGAATGAGCATGGGACATTTTCAGAGTGTACTGCAGAAAAGTAGAATCTTCGTTAATATGAAAAGTTAACTTTGAGCATATATTAAGGAAAGGTTAAGGGTTTTCTATGGTTACCAAGACTCTAAGGAGTTCTATTCATTATGGACAAGCCATTCACGAGACACAGCATGTAAGGCTTGCTTTGTCTTCAAAACCCCTTTCAGAACTTTCGAGACTTCGAGGCCTCATGTTCTCTCTAGGCTCTGAGTCATTTTACATACTTCCTGGAACCATTCTTCCCTTTACCAGGATAACTAAATCTTCACTGGGACAACTGGCGTTCTTAAATATCACCTCTCATGAGAAGCAAAGTATGATCTCTTTTAATTTTACTCCTCTACTACAACCTAAGTTACTTCTATTGAATGCATCCTGTATTTCCGGTACCTATGCCAACCCTACCTGCTCAGATTCCTTGTTTAATGACCCCGCTTCACCAACGGAACATCTCCTTCTTGGGGACAGGAACCACGAGTATCTCACTAGATGAGGAATCCCCCCCTTGCCTAGCACAGTGACTTGACATAGCAGGCACTCCAAACATACTTGTTAAAAAATACAGTCTCAAAATTTAGGCAACAAAGAAGAAAAATTCAGGCAAACCAAACCAGTTTCGTCTTTCAGTTACACCTGGCGAAATTGTTCACACTATTAAGAAAGAGATCGACATTTATACTAGAAGTCTACCATGTAGACAGTGCAGACAGTGTTACAGTGCAGTTAATTTACTAAAAAATAGTAAAATAGAGTTTTCATTTGAAAGTGAATTCTGATCATTGTTCACCTACACGGGATGTGTTATCCTAAAGTTTTTTTTGCTTAAGAATCTGAACAAAGAGATTTGGAGAACAGCGTTCAGATTCTGTGGCCCACACCTGGTCATTGCTTTCAAATTTTGTCCCCAGGATGGACACTATTATTTAAATGTCCACCTTTCATAAGGCAGCCGTGACTAAAATTGCTAATATTATTAACACAAACTTATGGTTGTTGAGTCTTTATTGTGTGCCAGGAACTGGACTAGGTAATTTACATTAATTATTGAAGGTCATAACCCCCTTACGCAGCCAGCACTATTGTTATCTTAATTCATTAATTTATATACGAGACATTTATTGGGTTCCTGCCACACTCAAGATGTTGAAATAGGCATCGGGGATACTGTGAGGAATACAATAAGTGTAATTTTTGCCCTCCTGGAATTTACATCCTAGTGACTGAGAAGAGAGAAATATGACAGAAATCAATTTTGTTAGACTTTAAGAGTGTTGTAAACAAGGCTAGCAGGGAAAGGAAAAAGGAGTGTTGGGGGTGCCATTTCGCAGACAGAGCTCAGGAAAAATGTCACTGGACAGGGACACGGGAGCAGAAATGCGAAGGAGGGGCAAGAGGCAGCCCTTCAGATATCTGGGGAAGAACATTTCAGGCAAAGGGATGTCACTCACGAAATCCCGACGTAGGGGGTCAGCCGTGAAGTCTACATGGTTAGAGTAAAAGAAGTGAGTGGACAATAGGGGAAAACTGTGGAGAAGGGACCAGACAACATGGGGTCTCATAGGTTACTGGAGGACTGATGCTTTATTTTTTAATTTTTATTGAACTATTTGTGTCATATTACATGGTGTAAATATAAGGTGTGCAGCGTATTGATTTGATACGTTTATATACTGTAATAGTATTGCCATTGTACAGACAGTTAGCTCTCAATCACACAATCATTTTTTCTTTTTTTGTGATTGGAATAATAATATCCAGTCTCTTAGCAAGTCTGATGATCTATCACAACACTGCTGTCTGTAGTTACTCTAACGCTGTGCATTAGATCTCCAGGGCTTATTTATCACCAGTTGTAAGTCTGTGCTCTTAAACAACATCTCTCCCATTCTCTTGGTCCCTGTGACCACCATTCTAGTCTCTGCTTTTATGAAATCATTTTTTTCAGATTCTACATTTAAGTGATATCACATAGCATGTGTCTTTCTAAAGGGTACTATGGTTGCTGTGTTGAAAATAGGTTGAATGGGTCAAGGGCAAAGGTAGGAAGTCCAAATAGGAGGCTATTGCGGTAATCTGGAGAAGAGGTTGTGGTGCAGCTGAGGACTGGTGAGGTTCTGATTGCATGTTTGGGTGAAGCCCTAAGGATTTGCTGATGCGTTGGGTGTGGGCTATGAGAGAATGAGAGAAATCAAGGATGGCACTGACATGTTTGCTGTTAACAGCTGTGGGTATAGAGTCACTATTGAAATGGGAAAGATAGAAAATTGGATAGGCTTAGGAGAAAGATCAGAGTATGGACTTGAACGGTTAAACCTTGAGTTCCTATGGAATAGCCAATGGAGACATTAAGTAAGGATTGGACACATGGGTCTGGAGTTCAGAAGACTCTTGGGGGCTGGAGTCACAAATCTGAGGCTTCAACATAGAAAGGGCATTAAAACTCTAGAAACTAAGTGGTCTTTTCCAGAAAATGAGTATAGAAAGCAGTGATCTGAGGGCTGAGACCTGGAGCAACATGGCATTTAGGTAACATTTCCATTCATGGAAACACAGGCTCAGACACTGCAGGAGGCTTTGTAGACATTTTGCCTGGAAAAGAGAGAGAGAAAGGAAGCAGGATTGGGTGAGGACAAGTTTCAGATCACAAACCAGATCTGAAACCTCCTAAAGGGGAGTCTGGGGAAAGCAGGGTTGGGTAGTGTGGGCCTCTGACATGGTACAGCTTAGGCAAAGTTTTGGCCTGTGTAAGGTGGAGATCCAAAACCAAGCTTGACTTTGTGCAGAGTTCCACAGGGCACTCCCCCCACGCTCTGTCATTGACCAGGGGCTGCTGGGAAGAGCGTGGCCTCCACTTGAATTCTGCAATGGACCCAGTGGTAGCTGACAACACTGTTCTCAGCTGAACATCACATTCCTTCCTAAAGATGATTCGAGAACCACACTGCCTTGGCTGCCATAGATACCAGTTTCCCCCATGAGCATGTGGAGGCACAGAAAGAGCAGGTAACTAGACCAAAGTCACAGTCAAGTGAGTGGATTTGAACCCTGGCGGCCTCTTAGCCGCAACACCTGACTGCCTCCCTCCACTGCACATATTAGATAGTATGAAACAGTGAATCCAGTTTTATTTGGCATTGTACCTGAAACTCAAAGAACTGATACATAGGTTTGAGGGAGCCCCCTGTTGGGGGAAATGTGCCTATTCAAAGCCTTACTCTTTTTTCTTATATTTTGGCATCAGTAACAGTCTAAAGAATGAATCAGGAAGTACATGCCTTTGCTGAAGTCTTGACAGCCACTTCCCAGAGCTTCTCTCTTGCCTCCTGCCTTGGCACCTCCCCTGTGTCCTGAGTGTCAGTAGTTTTGGCATCCCAATAGCCTCCCTGTTCTAGAAAGTTCTCTTTTTCCACTTCACTTCTGTGGTCGGCACAGAAGCTACCATGATTGTATGGAGCTACTTCTCTGGCCCGTGGTAATGATACAGGGATGGGCACCCCACACAAGGTGAGCTGATTGGGAAAACTGTGACTGGAATGAGTGTGAGTCAGTGTCATCCAGAGGTTAGGAGACATGTTTCCTGCTTCATGGAGCAAGCCAGTCTGCAGCAAGAGAGTGAAGATGCTGCAGAGACCACAGACACAAGGACGGGTAGAGATGGAGAGAGAGTATTCTGGCAGTATCCCGAGGCTCCGAGCCTCTGGTTGCAGATTTCTTTTCTTTTTTAAAAAATATTTTATTTATTTATTTTTAGAGAGAGGGGAAGGGAAGGAGAAAGGGTGGAAGAGAAACATCAGTGTGTGGTTGCCTCTCATGTGTCTTCTGCTGGGGACCTGGCCTGCAACCCAGGCAAGTGCCCTGACTGGGAATTGAACAGGCAATCCTTTGCTTCACAGGCCCGTGCTCAGTCCACTGAGCTACAGCAGCCAGAGCTGGTTGCAGGTTTCTTAAAGACTAACAGATCCCTGTATTTCTCCCATTAAGTTATTTAGCCCTTCGGTCAAATGCCCCAATCTGTGTTCACCAAATTCCCCTCATACTTTTGCCAATTTGATGTCCGTTTCTGTCACAGAGGAACGAAAGTCTGCAAGTCACACCCATGGCTCATCAAAGAGTCCCAGACCATGGTATGGTCCTATGCACAGTGATTCGTGGTTATGGCTAAAGCTCTTTCTAGATACCGCCATGACTTCAACCCTTCCAGAGAGGAGGCTGCAGAATGTTTTGCACAGGACAGCAGATATCCTCCAGTTTAAACCAAGATACACATCAAGGTTGTGCCAGAAGAGGCAGAAGGAGAGTTTCTTCCCATTTACACGCTGGGAAATCTTGGCATTCATTCTACTTGGTGACTTCAGGCATTTTCATTCTCAACATTTTCACCTAAAAATTCAACATGGATTCATTTTGAAGATTAAATAAGATGATAAATGCAAAGGATGCAGCATGGTTTTTGACATAATCACTCAATATTGGTCTTTCGACCCCTTCTTTCCTTGAAAAACCATAACAGTCTAATTTTTAAATTGTCCTTGCCATTTTAAAAGTGCTTATCTCTGGCAAAGCAGAGATTTCCTTTGCCATAATTGTCCTTTTGGTTAGCTTTCTAGTCTCTTTTCATTTGGTGAATCCCAGTCTTCCAATGATCTGTTTGTTTTGCTTGGGTAATAAATAGTGGTAATAATACCACATCAGACAAAGATGTTTTTTTTTAGAGCAGTCCTGGAAATGACTTGTTAACAGCCCAACATGGCAGTAGATGACAAATATTTCCTTGGATAAAGTATCTACCACTGTTGACCATTTCTGACTCAACAATATTGTCTTTCCCTCTTTGCCAGAAAGATAATGAAGCAGCTTGTCTTGGCAGGTCCTGATGCTGGATTGTCAGGGAAAATTGAGTTTCTGAACCTGCCATATTTTATCATGGCTGGAGTCTCACAATGGGAGATAACAATTGGAGCTGTAGAATTTGACTTATTACTGGAGTTTATTTGTCTGGGAAAGTCATAATTGAGGCCTGGGGCAGCCTCTGTTGCTTAAGCCTGTCACACTGAGACTGCTGCAAGGCTGGGGTAGTGTCCTGAATTCTGGATGTGCCTGGTGACATGGAGCCCTGTCTACAATCTGGCCCAGATAAAGGCAGTGGGTGGAAAGTAGGATGATGGTGGTGGTTCCAGATCTTTCTGCATTAGCTACTGATTTTCTACACATGGAAAAAAGTACATAAAATGGTTTGTCAGAATGAAGTCAGGAAACAGCAATGGAAGTTCAATATCATGTAGACCATGGCTCTCAGTAGGCAAGGTGGGGCTGGGTGGCCTTGGAGAATGGAAATGCATGAAAGTCACCTGTGAGGTTTTGTCAAATTATCTAGAGCTCTTACAGGAGAATATCAGAATTAATTTAAGTAGGTAGGAGCAGAATGGCATCTGGGGTTGTTCTCTTTGCAATTGAAAATTATCTCCTGGATGATTCTAATATACCACTGTCAGCTCCACCCTCAGAAAGCGAACCTGATTCCACAGCCCAGTTTCTCTGTCCCGGCCATGGATCAACAATACTGCTGCTGCCTCACCCAGAGGGGGACATTGGTGATGGTGGAGTGGGCCCTGGGGTTTACTCCCTCTGGCCTCTTCATCAGCTTGCTTTTTTAATCTTGTCCTGGCAAACTCAGAACACTTCAACACCCCCAGATTTTCCCAGCATCCCCAAAAGACACTGCACTTCTCTTGCAATCATTGCCACTGTTGAGGACCAACTAATAAGAATCATGAAACTAGTAGATACGTTTGAGCTCACTTTGTTCATTTAACTTCTGATGCTCTGTAGACCATGAAATCAAAACTCAAAGAAGGAAAGCAGGGTCTGAAGACAAGCAAGCCTGTTAGAGAAAGAAGGACAAGCCCTTAACTTGACATAACTGAGTTTGTTGGACATCTGTCTGACTGTGTTCATTACCACTATCATAAGGCTTTTTGTGATGTGGTCAGTACTAATAGGAAGAACTCATGCCAACCAGCTATACAGGTCACCTCATCTTATTGTTGTCCCTGATTCATACATGTTCAGGATGAACAAAGAGAGATACCCTCTTTCAAAGATGCAATGTACAAATACAAAAGGTTAAATAAGTCCACTATGGTGGAGCTACTCAAGAATACATTCAGCTATGGTAGTATTATTCATGCAGAATTTTAAAAAACAGTAACAACAGCAAAAAAAAAAATGACAGCAACAAAACCAGTGTTGATGTGCAGGCATTGTGGACTTTTGCCCAGTACTTGTTGTCTTCTGTAACAGAATCTCTATTTTTCTTCTGGAGAATTATTTCTCCTTATTTCTTATCCATGTGATCTGAGCCCTCAGGGAGTGAGGATCCTGACCCAAGGCTGGTGTAGTTAAATACTGTTGAACTGCAATAGTCCCCTCTTATCTTCAAGGCATACAATTCAATCCCCCAGTGGGTGCCGTGGATAGTACCAAACTCTATGTATGTTGTATTTTCGCCTATATATACATAGTTGCGATAAAGCTTAATTTATAAATTAGAGTATGAGATTAACAACAATAATGAATAATAAAGTAGATCAGTTATGACAGTATGCTGTAATCGAATTTGGGTAAATGTGGTCTCTCTCTCTCTCTTTCTCTCAAAATACCTTATCGTACTGTACTCACCCTACTGCCTGTGATGGTGTGAGATGACAAAATGTCAAACCTATTCCTGAACCTGTGACACCATCCCTTCCTTGCAGTAAAGGGCTCGGTGTCCACTAATTTCGGAGGTCTGTTGCCATAGTCTTCATTTAGGCTCCACGTCTTCTGGTACAACACAATGTTGTCAACCAGAACACGCTCTCTTTCATGTCTTCCACCCACAAATTTAATTCTTTTTCTATCTAAACTAAGCACGCATCACACACTGCACCCATAACATCTGCAGTTTGAGGTGCCACGGCAAAACTAGCACGGGTTTGATTTTCCTCCTTCACAACTTTATGGCTAGAAGATTCGTTGTTCCCACAGATCTTAGCAACCCCGGCATGTGACATTTTGGTTTCCTTATTAAGTGGAGAACTTTGATTTTTGAAAAAGGAAGCACTTTATGGCTTCTCTTTGGCCTATCCAAATAGCCAGCATTGTGACTCTTCCACTTTAGGTAATTATGAAGTAACATACGGGCGACTTGCACACAAACACTGCGATACCAGGACGATCGACGTGATAACCAAGAAGGCTCCTAAATGGACAAGGGTGTCAACTGCACGAGGCCACTGGACAAGGGCATGATCCACATCCAGGGAGAAACTGCATGAGACTTCATCCAGCCGCTTAGATCTGCACACACTTTAAAACTTATGTTGATTTCTAGAATTTGCCATTTAATATGTTTTGACTGTAGTTGATTGTGGGTAACTAAAACCATGAAAAGTGAAACCACAGGTAATAGGGACTACTGTACTGAGAAGGGATGAGGATTAGAAAATTATGGGAACCTCAGAATCAGACTTGGATTTAGATTTTGGCCCTTGGGTGAGTTACATAACTTTGCCAAACTCTGGTGTCCTCAGCTGAAAGGGGGGAAACTAATTACTCATAGCCTCTCAAGGGTGCTGTGAGCAGCAGGAATGGGACACATGCTAAGTCTGTTGTGGTGGAAGCTGGGTTAGTGCTCACTTTTCCGTATTGTTTCAGACAATCAGAATTGCTCAGTGAATGACACTTGATGTATGAGCTAAACTAAATTGAATTTAAAATCCTTCTTTCATATTCCCTAATTTTATTTCTTTCCCTTAAAAAAAGCATATAAGGCGAGGTATAGCTGGCATTCAAATGGAAATCCTCTATCTTTCTGGCAAAGACAGAATTCACGCAACAGATCAGGGCAGTGTGGCAGGTTTCATTTTTAGAGCCTGGTGAGTGGCACATTTTGCTTCTCTTGTTTGCCTTTATCTTGAGGTCAAAGAAATGAGGCAATACATTATCACAAGGGCCCACCCTTCACTCCCTGAACATCTGTGCTCACAGCATCTGTCTGCCGAGACAGGAGGATGCGTCTTGCTGCTATCTGTTCTCCTACGTGCCAGCTCCTTTGAAGCATGGTGCATTTGTTTTGACTATTTCTGCCAAATAATGACAAGTTTAAGGGGAAGTTGGAAAAACAGGATCCTCGTTTTCCATCTGGAAAGAACTCTGAGATATTTATTCACCACCTTCTTTCTTTTATTTATTTCTTTCCCTTTTCCTTTCTAATGGAATTTATTGGGGTAACAAGTTAATACATTTAGATAGATTTCACTGTACAATTCTATAATACATCATCTGTATATTGTATTGTGTGTTCACCATACCGAGTCAAGTTTCCCTCCATCACCATTTATCTCCTCTACACTTTCTTCTACCTCTTCTCACCTTCCTTTCTCTCTGCTGTCTGTGTTTATGAGCTCCTTCTTCTTCCTCTCCTTCTCCTTCTTTCCTTTTTTTCTAATCCCTTCGCATCAAACTAAAAAGTTTTTGCACAGCAAAGGGAACCATCAACAAAATGAAAAGACAACTCACTGAATGGGAGAACATATTTTCCAACAATATATCTGATAAGGGGTTAGTATCTAAAATTTATAAAAAACACAAATAACTAGACATAAAAATATCTTTTTAAAAATAGGATTTTTAGGAGCCCAAATAGATACTTCTCCAAGGAGGATATACAGATGGCCAATAGACCTCTGAGAAGATTCTCAACATCGCTAATCATGAGAGATGCAAATTAAAGCCACAATGAGATATCACTTCATATATGAAAGAATGATTATCATCAAATAAATCAACAAGTAATGAGTATCAACAAAGATGTGAAGAAAAAGGAACCTTTGTGCACTGTTGGTGGGAGTGCAGATTGGTGTAGCCACTGTGGAAAGAAGTATGGAGTTACCTCAAAAAAATAAAAAATGAAACTGTCTTGTGACCTAGTGATTACACTTCTGGGAATATATCTGAAGAAATCTGAAACCCTAATTCAAAAAAACATATACACGCACCCCTATGTTCATCACAGCATTACTTAAAATTCCCAAGATTTGGGAACTGCCCAAGTGTCTATCAGTAGATGAGTGGATAAAACACCTGTGGTACAGTTATACAATGGAGTACTACTCAGCCATAAAAAAGACAAGGAAATCTTACCCTTCATCACCTTCTCTCTTAAATCACCAAGGTTTAAATGTGTTTAACAGCCAGTAGACCTGAGGTTATTACCACTGGTTTATCTTGAGCAAGTTTTGACTCAAGAAACTTGAGCCAAACCACATGGGTGTTTGTTATAGACAAACACCCATGTGGTTTGAATTTCTTCCATATTAAGCTTACAGTACAAGAGTGTAATTAGTGAGTCTTGAAGCCAGATACATTTATGAGCATACAAACTCTTCAGATAAACCAAGTGCCGGTGGACATACCCTGTTCTATTGAAAGACTTTTTAGGAAATTCTTGAAAAAGGGATTTCTTGAAAATTCCAACAGGATTATTGTTAGAACGTCATCCAGGGAAGAATTTTGACACTGCGGAGCTGCCTTTGGTATCGCCTTCTCCTCTCCCCCTAACTTCCAGTCCTGAGGCCTTTCCCGTTTTGTATCACATCCCCATCGTGTGTCAATCCGGCATCCAATCTCTGACCGTCTGCTCTTTTAGCCTCTAAACTGTTCACCTTGCAGCCACCTGAGGTTTTCCAAACACAAATCTTATCACATAATTGACTCTTTTGTTACCTTCCCCGCATTGCGCAGCATCATGTTTGACACTGTTGGATAGATGCTCAACAACTAACCATGAATGCCCGAGGAACAGCTGTGTAAGTGAGCTCTATAGCACCTCAAGCAAATTGCACTTTCCTGTTCCTTACCTGAGATAAGGGTTGTGGGACATACTATGCAAGGGGATTGAGAAACAGTCTCTGTGGTCTAGATACATGTGAAAAGCACCATAGGTCAGCAAGTTTAATTCAGTAAGTATTTTGTTGTCCAATAGAATGGATCTCTCTTAAGGCATCTCTAATAAAGAAAAAAGAACCTTCCTCTGGTTTTAAAATAACTTTCATCCTGGTGGGCCAATGATGATATCTTGAGACCCAGGTAGAGATTTTTGGAAAAAGAACATAAGTACTCACGGAATCAGTGCCATCGGGCAATGAATAAAGTTACAGATCACCTAAGGCCAGCGTTTCAAACTTGGTTACACCAGGAGGCTCCACGCTGCATGATGAGGTAGGAAGAATGGGGGAACATGGTACATTAGGCTCAGGGATAAAGTTGGCATCTCTTTCTGAGGAACAATTTAACTTGAATGATGGGGCAAGTGAGGGAACATGTAATGTTTGTGCTTCGTAAAGCGTACCTCGTATCCACCAAATCTTTGTTTCAATTCTATGTAATTTCTTGTTTAATTTATTTTATGTGCCTTGTTTACTTTGTGATAGTAGAAGGAGAAAGCATTAACTCCTACGCATCAGATCAATTTCCTACAGCAATTAGCAAAATTTGATTTTTGTTTTACCAACCTGGAGTTCTCCTAAGTTTCATTTCCTGTGTCAGTGAGCTTTCTGAGTGAGTCTGGACATTTGTTTTATGTGATTTCAGCATCACTGTTCATTCACCTCTTTAAAACCAAAGAAAGCATCTTCGGTCTTGCCCCTTTACTCACATTGTGTGCAGTTACCTGTGGGGAGGTGTGTTTGGCATCTGCTTGAATATACATCTTGAACTCTACTAAGTTTCTGCTCCAATATTGCATGGTTGCTTCAAATAGGCATCAGGATGTCCTTACTTACACAGGTTTGATTTTCCTAAAACATTTCAATGGCTTTTTTTTTCTGTTTTGAAAATTACCTTGGAAATTGTTTTCTCATCTTGTGCCCAGTCATTCTCAGTCTCTGTGGCTCTAAGGTTTCAGCATCACCCTGAGTCCTAGGGTTTTCTTTGTGGCATCTCTGCATGAATACTTGGCAGTTGTTTTTCTCGGGGGGGGGGGGGGNCAGTTTTTTTTCTCGGGGGGGGGGGGTGAAGTCAGAAATGGCCCAAGTCACAGCTGGGGTGACACCACTCCTCTCACTCTAAATTTTAGCTATTCTTCTAATTCTGATTAATCCCTTTTCTCTCTGGAATCCTGCTCGCCATCATCTTCATTGCATCTGGACTATGCTCCCTGCAATGGTTTCGTCACACCTATTCTCCAGGCTTCCCTTTATGACTGCCTTGGGTTAAATTAAGCACTTTCTAGAGGCCAGATCTTCCTCTCAGAGTCTGCTTTCATTTTTCCTGGTGTATATTCTCAAGGAGCTTTATAAGAGAGGGTAGGGGGTTATAAATTTCATTCATTCTTACCTCTCTTGAGAGTTTGGCTGTGTATAAATTTCTGGATTGGAAAATTATTTTTCCTAATAATTTTGAATTCTTTCCCTATTGTTTTCTGACACCCAGTGTGTCTGATGTTTCTGAAGATGACCTGATCTTCATCATTCCTCTGTAGATAGCCTATTTCTGTGTCTGTAAGGTTGTAGGCCCCTTGTTTAGTTTTTAGTGTTCTGAAATTTCTTTTCTTTAATGTTTATTTTATCATGGTAGGAACACTTAACAAGAATTGATGGCCATTTGGGCTGCTTTTTGATAGCATGTAAATAAAGATGCTACAAACATTGATTTACAGGTTTTCACGTGACCATATGCTTTCATTTCTCTTGGGGAAATAAAAAGGAACGACATTTTTTGGTCACATGGCAATTGCATGTTAGACTTTCTGTGATCTGGCCAACTTATTTGCCAAAGCAGGTGCCCCTTTGTGTGCTCCCACCAGCCAGGTATGAGAGTGCCAGTCAGTCTGCATCCTCACCCGCACTTGCTATTTTCATTTTTATTTACTTGTAACCTAATGTTAGCCATTCTAGTGTACATGCAGTTGTATCTTGTGATGTGGACCTTCCCCTTTTGAGGATTTACATTTCCTTCAGTTCAGGAAACTTGTATTATTTCTTTGGCAACTGCCTGCCCTCTCCCATCACTGTAACTCTTTTCCAGGTTTCCTGTTAGTCTGATGCTGGGCCCACTAGATGCCCTCTCATCTTTTCTCCCAAATTATCCCCTATTTTTTTTTTTTTTGCTGTCATCTCTGTGCCATTTACTTCACTTTTTCTACAACCCATGCATACTTTTAAAAAGTTTCGCCTCTTTAATTTTACCTGCCACATTTTTAACTCTCAAGAACTCTTTCATACCATCTTCCAGTTTTTTTTCATTGCAACTGATTTCTTTTTTTGTAAGCAATGCATCATTAGATTTTTGTCAGAATACTAATTAGAATATGTTTCCTGGCTAGAACAATCTATATCTCTTAGTTTTTTATTTTTAATATTTAGTTAACCTTGGTCTTTCCCCATCATGATTTCTTTATGCCTTTGGTGTTTCTGTTGTGTCTAGTCATATTCAGGAATTATGCAAAAGGACAATTCCTGAAAGTTCTATGTGCAAGTGGGTAGGGCGCGCCGATCAACAATATTTCGGCCAAATTGCTTTCTTTCCTGCTCATGTGCAGCACAGGAAGCCCTCTGGTGGGGTTTCCCACTATCTGTCTGCAGGGAAGAAAAGGATGCAGTTAAACTCTATGGAGAATTAATGCTGCACCTGACCACTTTCTACAGAACCATACAAAGAATGAACATGTATATAGTGCTTATAATCTGCTTTATTCCCTTCCAAGAACTTTTTATGCAATCATTTAGTTCCATGACAACCCTGTCAGCGGAGCCCATTGCTATCACTTCAGTGGAAAAGTGGGGAAAATCAAGGAATGGAGAGGTTAACTAATTTGCCTAAGTTTCCACAGCTAATAGGTGACAAAGCTGTGTGTAAAACACAGCAGTTTGGATCTGGGCTCTTTGTTCCTGGACAGTACGCCATTGGCTCTCAGACACTGCCTTTCCCCCTGGATCCTTCCAGCAAGTCCGTGAGCTGGATGTCATAGTGTCCCTTTACAGAAGGGGATTTGGAGACTCAGACAAGTGGAATGACAAATCGTGTTCCAAGGTGGAGCTCGGGAGTGGAAACTGACTCAAAACTAATAGCATGTTACATCACATTTGTCCAAAGAATAGTAATTTCGAACACAAATAATGATTTTTTGATTATTAAATCAGTGTTTACTTGAAGCAGGATACTGTTTGAACTCAATATTTTGGTCTGAATGGCAGAAACAAAAAACTCCATTGCTAATGATCTGTACAAACTGTCACTTTTACTTTGGAAGCAACAATTAAGATCCAAAATATCAATTATGTTGTTTCTCAATAACACAATGGATCAATAACCTTCATTTTGTGTTCTTCTTAATTACTGCGTGGGGGTTTCTGCAGAAACATTCCAAACCAGATCTTGCATATTAATCTCGGCACATGGTTCTTTTCCTCACAATGGAGCAATCAGACCTTGATTAATGTTAGCATTAAACTAACTGCGATCTAATTGGTTGACAAAATGCTGGTTTTGACTCTAGTTTCTGTGGTGTGTTTCTTTCAGATGCTTTTGATTGATGTTTGCTTTGGGGAAGAATAAAGAAATAAGACATACATTATTCATTGAAGTGAAGAGAAAGATTTTTGTGATATTCCCTTTGGCTTTGACAGAATGACAAAGCAGTAACTCAAGGTCTAAATGTAAACCAACACTCTCCCCATTTCGCTAGATTTTGAAGAAGAGAGAAGAGACATTTACTATCACCCAATAAGTGAATGTCCCTCTAAAATTTCACATCATGAAAAATGATATATCACTAGCCACCAAATGGTCCATGGGAATAAAAGACATGACTACACCAAATCCCTTCAGATGCAGAGATCTGTTCTCCCCCCTTGTTAGGAATGGTGCTCACCACCACTTTCTTCATCTATTGCCATGTCCTTGTAGTTATCCATCCCTGTCTGTCTCACCTCCACCCACCAGTCCTCCACACGGGACAGTCACTTTCACAACACATAGCGTCAGATCACTGGGCTCATTTTGAAGTTCCCTACTGCCTCCCTGGGCCCTGCACGTGCTTTGTGGATGGAGCCCCAGGGTCCAGTGTGGGTCCAGGATTGCCTGTGACGGAAGCCCTTCGGCCAACCTTTAAAAGAGCAATTCTATTTTTATCTGCTTCCTGTATCAGGATTCTAAAGAATAACATTCCTTTGAAAAGTAAAAATGGCCTGTAATGGAAAGGATTGGACAACTGCTGGCCTACATGAGAAAATTCACACTCTATCCTACAACACACATGTTCTACACTATGCCGTATAGAGACATCACAGGTGTCCAGTGGAGAGGCTGTGCCTCCCAGTCAGTCCTTGGAGTGCTCCCAATACCAGGTTTCCCTGCAAATGCTGAGAATTGTTCTCATTTACTCTCAGCTCTCTGGACAACCTACATCCTCTCGTGCCATTTCCCAGCAGTAGCGCATTTGGCTTCCTCTGTCCGGAACATCCTGTCTCCATGGGTTGGCCTGGAAGTTCCTACCTTGTCTTCACATCTGAGCTCAAAAGCTACTTTCAGGGATGCCTGTCCCACAGGCCGTTGTGCCCTGATGGCAATGTTCTGTAACTCCCCTGTCCAGTCCAGTGGACACTAGCTACACATGACTGTTAAGCCCTTGGAATGTGAGTTGTGGAATTGAAGAACTGGGTTTTTAATTTTATTTGTAAAGCAATTTTAATTACTTAAGTAACCATACATGAGTAGTGATTATTGCATTGGAGAAATGGCTCTAGGTGGACTTACCCTGAGCCCTACTTTTTTAGAGCCTTTAAAAGAACTTCATTATGATTATTTACATTTTTAAATAATTCTGCTGGCCTACCAGCATCTGGGCGACAGGACTATGTGTTTGCCTGTACAAATCCTAGCGTATGGTCCTAGGTGTTCTTTGAATGGTGAATGCACAGGTGAAAGGGAGCAGCACATTTAAGTAAAAAGTGCAATATATAAAGATCAAATGCAAGGGCTTTGCAATCAGACACTTTTTATTTGGATCCAAGATTGTTTTCTTTGTTGGTGAATGATCTAGGCAAGTTGCCTCTCTCGAGTCTAACTTTCCCAAGTATTTAATGAGGATAATGCATAATTTCCCCTCCTTATGGCTGTTGGGAGAATTAAAGGAGCTATATGGTATTTGAATCATATACAAGTTAATGAGTTAATATCAGTTCTCTTTCAAAATTACCCACTATGTATTTCAATACTTACACATGTTGTTCTAAAGCATATTTCCATTACCTGAAATTCAAAATTCTAATAACAGAAAGGTTTGAAAAATCCAGCCTCTGAAATAGCAGATTATAATATATACAAGTGACAGAAAAAGCTGCCCACAGAGCCCTGACTGGCGTAGCTCAGTGGATTGAGCACGGGCCTGCGAACCAGAGGATTGCGGTTCGATTCCCAGTCAGGGCACATGCCTGGGTTGCAGGCCAGTTCCTTGCAGGCTAACTACCAGCAGGGGATGCATAAAAGGCAACCATACATTGATGTTTCTCTCCCTCTCTCCTTCCCCTCTAAAGATAAATAAATAAATAAAATTTTAAAAAAAAGAAATAATTAGGTTATCCTTAAAAAAAAAAAAAGCTGCCCACTGTTTTAAAAGGATTATACGGCTAGTATGTCACAGACCTAAGTAAGCACAGGTATGTTGATTATACGGCTAGTATGTCGCAGACCTAAGTAAGCACAGGTATGTTCCCAACTTCAATGAAACCACGTTCACCTCTGCATGGGTAACAAGTGTTTGCAGAAGCATGCCAAGTGACAGGGGGTGAGCTACACTGGCATGACTAATGGTGGAAGAAGAAAAGAGAAAGGCAGAGAGAGGGCTGTAGGTGGAAAAACAATGATTTATTATTCACTGGAAGAAATGCAGTGTCAAGAAGTATAGGGTCTTGGCTGAGACCAGCGCTCTGAATCAATTGAAACAGCTTTTTTTTTTCAGGTGAGCTGCAGCCAGCAACAATAGTCTACCTTTGTCATCACTTTGTAAGCCTAAGCACAAAATGAAGCCAAGGCTGCAATCAGCAAAAGGGAAGGAGGCCACAATCACCAAACAGCCCTAGCGTCTCAGCTTATATGTATAGAAACAGTAGCCCTGAAGATGCTGCAGTGATTGGCATAAACACACACACACACACATGCGCGCGTGCAAATAACCTCAGCTGCAGATGAAAACTGCAGTTCATCCCAGCACACTCACGGGGCCAGCCAGGGAGCATCACTCTCCTACAGCTCCAAACAGACTTTTACCTGGAGTTTGAGTAGAGTCAGGTTTAGAACACCTGTTGCCATCAATCTAATCAAGGAATTGTGTTTCATTTATTTATTTTTTAGAGAGGGGAAGAGAGAGAGAAAGAGAAGGAAAGAAACACCAGTATGTGGTTACCTTTGGCACACCCCCACTGAGGACCTGGCCAGCACTCAACCACTGAGCCACATAATCAAGGCATTTTAACAGTAGACTGACCTTGGTAACTTATAGCTATCATTTAATTATTGACCTTGAAAGTTTCATATATGTAAAACTGCAAAACTACCCTTTCAGTTTTCAGGACAATTTTCTCTTTTTCCCTGTTTTGTGACATTTCTCCTCCATTTTAAATATGTTTTCCTGGGGATCAATGTTCATCATAAAAGGACGACAGTCCATTTCTTTATTGTTATTTCATTCCCTTATTTCCTGTGTGAGGTATTTTCTTCATTACGCATGCTACTAAAACAGAATTTGAAAACATTATAATCTTTGCAATGGAATTCAGTTCCACCTGAAAATTAATGCAAGCATCAAGTGTCTTTTACGTCAAAAACCCTTCTAGGTGATGCGAAGCACACCCAGTGACTGTGAGTCTCTTTCCCTCTGCATTAGGCAGCGTTTCTAGGTATGGCAACCAGGAGTCCATACTCTGATCTGTGGAACCCGTGAATGTGAGACACCATAGCTGTGAAGGTGTTGCATGGCAAAGCTGACCCTAACTAAGGGATAGTATCTAATCACGTCTAATCACACGGGCCCTTGGAAGAAAGGAGTGTTCTCTTCCTGAGAGAAGAAAACAGGTGGAGTCAAAAAGTTCCAGAGCATAAGAAGGAATTGAGTCAATGAAGAATTTTTGGCTTTGAAGGTGGCGGAAGGCACAGTAAGAGGCATGTGGGCAGCTCCTAAGAGCAGAGAGTGGACCTCAGTGGACAGCCAGCAACAAGAATAAGGCATTGGATTCCCTCGAGAGCATCCGATTAAGAGCTGGGCTGGCTGACATCTTGATTTTAAACTTAGGAGACCCTCAGCAGGGGACGTAGTTGTGCTCATCTGAACTTTTAATCTGCAGACCTGTGAAATAATAAATAGGTGTTATTTGAAGCCACTAGGATTGTGACAGTCTGTTACGCGGCAGCGGATAGCTGCTACATTATTCCTGCAGAGCACAGAGTTAGATGATCCGGGAAGGAAAATATCTGAATCATCACCATCCTGCAGTGTTGTGTGTATTAAAACTGGGGAAAAACTAACGTGATGCTGGACAAGTAGAGAGGGTAGTGGGGCTAGCTCACTTTTCCTGGGACATCTGACCTGATGCCATTTGACTTAGGATCGAAGAATGCATAAGAATTTGGCAGCCAAAGACAGAGTAGAAAAGCTATCCACAGGCAGTGGAGGCAGCATCTGCAAACACTCAGGATCACATACTAGTTCCCAGGGGAGCAGCCTTGGGGATGGAGATGGGTGCACAGGAGGTGTGTTTCCAGGGGATCCTTGGTATCTACACCTATGGATGGGACAGAGGAGGCAGGAATCTGCAGTGGGAGATGCTGAGCTGTGAATCAGACACAACAAAGTCTTCAGCCAGCACCAAGGGAAGCTTTGGAGCTGAGACTGTTCATTAGAGGTTCCCTGAGTTGGGACAAGGTAGCTGAGACTGTGTTCCCTTGTGTTCATCAGAAATGGAAGAAGGCTGCCCTGCGGAAGGAGGTGTGACTCTGGACAAGGCACTGTTCTGTAGCTGAGGCCATTCCCAATGAAGGCTAGTGACCAGAGCTTTTTCTACACTTCTGCAGTGGGGGTCTGAGAGGTGCCAACAGAGGCATGGAGGAGTGTAGCCTATTTGAAGGTAAACAATAGATTTAGTGAGATGAGGATATGCAGCAAATTCTGGAAGACCAGTAAGAAATTAAACTGGAGAAATAAGTGGGTCTCAGTTCAGGTATGTCAGGCTAAATAGACAGATGTGTTTTCTCCAGTGATAGGGCACCATTGGGAGGCTTTTAAGTGAAGAAATGACTTGGGAAACATAGAAGGAATCAGCAGAGTTGAGTGTGAGATGGGGGAGAAGGTGGACTTAGGAATATTTTATATTTATAATTCATCCCTGTGATATGTTTTATTGTTGGGGCAACTGCTGGTGTATTGGTGCCATCTACTCAGCTAAGGAATAGAGGTAGAGTAGATATAAAGGTAAAGATTCTACTGGACATTCTTTGGAGAAGTTAGTCAAGCTAGAAATAATTTGTAGAAAGTAGAAAATATAGAAATGGGACAAGGAGGCAGAATGTCACTAAAGACAGAAATTCAGAAGTTATTGGAAGATGTGGATACTTACTAAATCTCAAGAAGAGTTAATCAATTCCCAGAAATGGATCATGAAAAAAGAAGAGAAAGTGACCAATCTAAGAATCTCACGGAAACAAAAGTTAAGAAGGAGAGTCAAAAATTCTGAAGGAGCTTGAGATGTAGGGAGACTAGAAAGGAAAGGGGTATCCCAGAAATCAAAAGAAAGAAGAGAAGACAGTGAATGGTTAAGAATGTCAAACTCTGGGCACTGGCACTATTGGTGGTGAACACAACTGGACATATCCATTTTCCTCATGGAGTTTGTAGTCTGATAAAGAGATAGGCATGAGGGAAGTAATTACACACATATGAAATTATTGATAAATGCTGTGAAGGCACAGTGTAGGAAGCTAGAATAGCCTGTACTGGGAAAGTGCGACCTCGTTTGAAATGTCAACAAAAACTTCTCCAAGGAAGTGGTATTTGAATTGAAATCTGAAGGATGGGTAGTATGATAGGCTGAATTTATTCCCTCAAAATTCATGTGTTGCAGTTGTGTCTTCTAGTAACTCAGAATGTGACAGTATTTGGAGGCAGTGTCTTTAAAGGCATACCAAGTTACAAAGAGGTCATCCGGGTGGGTCCTAATCCAATCTGATTGGAGTCCTTATAAGAAGATTGATTAGGACACAGATGTGCACAGATGGACAACCATGTAAGGACCCAGGGAGAAGATGGGCACATCCAAGCCCAGAAGAGAGGCCACAGAAGAAACAAAGTCCACACACATTTTGAGCTCGGACTTCTCGCCTCCAGACTTGTAAGGTGAATTTCTGCTCTTTCAGTGGCCCAGCCTGTGGCAGTTTGTCCAGCAGCCCTAGCAGACTGGTACTGTGAGGATGCCCCCCTCCAGAGTGGGGTGATGAAGATGCAGAGAAAGTCAATAGCTATTTAATAGGAAAGGTGAATAGGACTTAATGGCCATGAATTGGATATTGGGAAGCAAAAATCATCCTGAATGATAGTATGGATTGTAAACAGCTTATAATCACAGAACCAGCTCAGACTGGTCCTAACCTGTTTCTAACAGGATACTGAGAAAACAGACCAAAACGTCCTCCTGCCCCACAGAACCAAAGGAGGGGAAATGACTGGGACTTTCAGAAGCAAAGTGTTCGCTGTCCAGGAAGATCTGGTGCAGAAACCCCTTTCCATATCCTACCATGAGGCCAAGATCCAAGGCTCCCCACTCAGAGCCTGCCCCCCGACCAGTGCTTCTGCATTCCAGCCTGTCCCACTAAACTGCGACACTCACACTAAATTCAGAGTGAGACAGATTTAAGCCTTGCCTCCTGTCTCCTGGCTGGTTGACTTGGCAATCAAGCCTTTTCTATTTTCAAAAGTCAGTGTCATGATACTGGAATCTATGCACACTGGTGAGGGAACCCTTGCTCAGTTACAAGTTTATAATGAGTGGCTGGCTGAACCCAGGATGTGAAAGTCGGGAAGGTGAAGAGTGAATGGAGCAGTGAAGGGACCTCCTGGCTGCTGGGCACTGGGGCTGCCTTCTCTGTGTGGAACGGACAGAGGTCTGCTCTCGAGGAGCTTAGAGATTGTCCAGAAAGTCAGCTATCATAGAAATAACTATACTAATAATTGTTTGCTGTTGTGTTAGGTCTTCAGAAAGATAAATAAACTTCATGGAAGTCTATAATCAGACAGGATGTAGACTGGGCTATAGTTTAGGAGGTAATCACTAGGGGAGGAACTTTCAGATGAAGACAAATTTGATGATTGTGACAAGGGAGCCAAAGATTCAGAAGAGAGGGAAAACCAGAGGGTAAAGTCAGGGCAGAGGTGGGAGAAGGCAGTTGCTCCCGTGAATCCACCCTGCCCAAGGTCCCTGTGGGAAGGAAGGCTGCCTGAGCAGGCAGTGAGGGCCCTGACGTTGTCTGCGTGGAGCCCAGCAGATGCAGGGCCCTCTGCCTCTCCGAACAGCATGTGGGACACCATGCCATGCAGCCTATCTGGGGACAACACTACCGTCCTGCTGGGCTGCTCCTTCCAGGGGCTGGCTCCCTGTGCAGTTTCCCAGATGGCAGAGGCCATGGGGACACTGTAGCTGGCAGGGGTGGAAGGCCATCTGGCAAGATAGGGAAAGTCTTAAAGTGACAGTGTTTGTTCACTCAGAACACATTTAATGAAATCCTGTTAGGGACAAGCCTATGCCAGGCTCATGAACTTGGGTGGTCCCCGGGGGGAGAGGAGTTTGCTTGCTGTAGTGGGCCGCATCATGTTTCTCCTTCAAACAGGGTGTCCTGGGACCTGTGAGGGTGAAGTCATCTAGAAGAAATTAAGTTAGAAATCTTGGGATGAGATTTTCCTAGATTTAGGGTGGACCCCAGATCCATTGGCTAGTGTCCTTACATGAGCATGGAGAGGGAGATCTGAGACCCAGACACAGAGACTCAGAGAAGGCCCTGTAAGGATGGGACAGAGACTGGAGCACTGTACCTGTGAGCCCTGGGACATCGGGATCGCCCACAGCCACCAGAAGCTGGAGAGGCTGGGCAGGGGCATCAAAGGCCTACCCTGGGCACTTTGCTGACACTTTGATATCAGACTGCTGGTTTCCCTGAACTGCAAGATGATACATTTCTCTTATTTACAGCCACTCAGTTACAAATGCCTTGGTTACAAGAGCCCTAGGGAAATAACACACCCTCTAAGCTTACATTCCAGTGAGTGGAAGTAGCAAATAAGCAAACAAATAAATGGCAACTAAAGTACAGATCTTTGTGAAGCTGCATTTAAGAGCTAATCCGGAGGAAGTGATAAAAGAAGAGGTGGGAGGTAGGCACTGCTGGCCACAGGATACTCAGGGAAGTCCCCTGAGGAGCTGGCCTTTGAGCCGACACCTGTAGGGTGAAAGTACTGGTAATAGTCTGGGGAAGAGAGTCTAGGAGGAAGTGACAGTGTTGACAAACGTCCTGAGTGGCAGAGGTCATGATATGTTCAAGGAACAGAAAGGAGAGTGGAGCCAGGACCCTGAGGAGGCTGGAGAAAGCTGCCAGGCATTTAAAGGCCATGGTATGGAGTTTGCATTTGACTCTTGAGAGCAAAGGGAATAAGGCTGAAAGGGAGAGGGGGAGTGGAGATGCTCAAGGTTAAGTTCAGGGGAAGTCCTGACAACACAGAATCGGCATTCATAGAGCTAGCAGAAGTCACAGATAAGGCTGTTTTATGCTCTGAGATCCTGGCTCAGTGGACCTCACATCAGACACTGGTATGTATGTCTCTCACTGATGGATGAAGGTGGATTTGTGTGGGTTCACGGAATCCAGAGCTTCCCTATTCACTCCGCCCACACTGATACATTTCGTGCAGAATGAAATAAGTTCATTCTACGTCTAACTGCTCTTGGGGTTGTAATTCTTATCTTTATTACTACCTGAGCAAGGAGAAGTAAATCATTATGTGTGTTTTTTCTAGTGGCTCCCCTCTTTAAAGTTACTTCCCTGTAATTTTTTACAGAGTAAATTTCCAACTACCTCTAACTATGAATTAGTCATCACATTGGGCTTTTCAGGGTTCTATTAAGTCATCCATCATAGATGCTGACGATAATAGTTATCTTAGGCTAAATATTTCCTTGTTCAGAGTATTTATCACATCCTGTACTTGCCATGCCTGTGAAAATAAAAGGCAAAGAGGGTGTGAACTTTTTCGTAGGAAGCGCAAGATAATGAATGGGAAAGAGAAAGGCAAGCTGCAAGTCCTCTGTCGCTGGGTGGGGGTTGTTATTGGTAATAAATCACTCCTTGACATGGTTTCTCCCTGAATGATGAAAGGGGCAAAGGCAACGCAGGTCCAGGTGCACAGGTACGAAGGGAGCTGTGCAGGAGGGAGATGGGACTCGAGGTCTGGGACTGAAGGCTTCCTTTGCCCTTGAACAAGTCACTCACATTCCTCCCAACTCAGGCTGCTTCCTGGCTGGTAAAGTGCACAGTGGACCCTCTGCCCCATGAGGTGGTTGTGAGATTTAATGAAATCATGTCTGTGCAGCCCGATGCCTGGCTCAAAGCTTTCAGTCTGTCTTCCTCTCCCTCCCAAATCCAGCCTTGAAAGGGATCTCCAAGGCAACAGCTGGATTAATCTGGAATGGAGCTCCACCTCTTGTCATTGGTCTAAGATCCTGGATGGGTCTGCAAACTGGGGCCTCAAGTCTGGCCCACGAGCACTCAATCTCAACAGTACTCTTTTGGGCTTGGCACCTCCCATTATGATGTCCTGGCTGCTTATTCTGGCCCACCCTAATCCTCCTCGCTTTACGGGGTCACTTCTAACACTGAGTTCACGTTCTCCGGTGTCCCTTGTCTAGCCAACCCCTTGCTCCAGCTTCATGCTCTTTATCTATGGACTGGCCTCCAGTGCAACCTTCCATTACACGTAGAACAATTTCCATTACACCAGGAGGAATATTCAAATGACCCCCAGATCCCTGCAATGTCCCAAAGGCCCTGTGCACGTCAGCCTTGACCACATGCTCTTTGATTTCTCTCGCAATCTCTCTTCCTATGTTGTATCTGATCTAGTGACACAGGCCTTCCTGCTGTTCTCTGGCCCCACCCTGACCCCTCTCCCTGCTTGGAACTCAGCCAGCCTTTGAGTCTCTGCACAGCTTATGCTTTTACTAGCTTCAAGTCTTTGCTCGGATGCCATCCCCTTAAAGAAGACTTTCCTCATCACTCTATTTAAGTAGTAATTTCTCTGTTGCTCCCCGCTCTCTCAGACTGTTCTATTTTTCTTCACGACCTTTATTCTTGCATTATATACTACCTATCTCTTTGGCTTGGTTTGTCCCACCAGAACATAAGCAATAAAATGGAAAGGATTTCCTCTGTTTTGCCTGGCTCATAGTGTGTCTGTTTTAAATATTTGTTGAATGAAAGAATGCATAACCATGCATCCTGACCTTCAGAAAGAACTCTGCCATGGTACTCGGACTAAATGGCATGGCAACAAACATTCGGTGAACCAGGGGCTGGTCCCTTCCATGCATTTTCTTTTTGGATGACAACCTCTTCTCTTTGTCAGGTTGGAGGTGTTATTCCCACTTTAAAGAAGGAAGGGTATTCAGGTGAAAAGACAGTACATAAAGTGCCTCAGTTCCCTATCAAACAGTATGTTCAGTAAGAGCTTGTTTCATAAATGAACATGCAATTGATTATATAAGCCAGGTTGTACAACTACATTTAATCTTCTGATTGCTGTGTTCATTGTTGCTGCTGTTGTTCTTATTGTTATCACCATTATCATCACTTTAATATCGTTATTCTCAATTTGTAAACTAAATTTGCATTTGGTTTGTTTCAAGGATGTCTGACTTGGTTAGAATTGATATCACTCAAGTTCTTTTAACCAAAGGCACGTGATTTCAGCCCGCTTGAGCCTCCCCCTGGCGATCTGACTCCTCATACTCTCTAGGCAATGGCAAGAATTGGAAGGGGAGCACAGCGTACCCAGTGACTGTAATCAAGAGGGGTCACTGAGTCCCAAAGAGAAAGACCACTGGGCACATGGTAACCAGGTTACCCTGGGGCTGTCCCTAGAAAATATATGGTCGTTCTAGATAGAAGTCTTAGATAGAAAGCCAAAGCATGGGCTTTGTGGTCGGGAAGATTAGGATTCAATCCCAGACTCCTTGAACTTGAGACAGTGGGCTCAAGTTACTTGAGTAAGTATATCATTACTAATATAACTCTTTCCAAGACTATATCATGCCCTTTCCAAGGGCATAACAGATACTTTGTCCACCTGTCATGAGGATTAAATTAAATCACACATGCAGAGAACCCAGTGGGATGCCAGTCTCACAGTTCATGCTGAATACACTGCAGGACTACTGCTATGCAGTCTCGCACCCCCCTTGTTGCCATGAAAACACGAAGGCTCCAGTCTAAGGGGCTCTATGGCTTGCCCAAGGCCACACAGAGGCAGAAGTCATGTAAGGGTCAAGGTCTACAAAATTCCTTAAGTTCTCTGGGGTAGGTCATTGCTGTTTCATTGCTTTATTTATCATAAGTTGCTAATACAGTGCTTGGTATAGAGTAGATGCTTGTGAAATGAATGAATTCATGCTCACAACACCAGCACCTTATAACTGGGTTCCAGTTCATCCAATCAACTAGGATTTACCAGATTTGTACTACTTCCCAAGCCCTGAGCCACAGCCAGGGAATACATGTTGGTAAATAATGGACAGGGGCCCTGCCCTCAAAAGGCTTGTACTTTGTTCCCAAATTAGTACAATACAGACCATTTCAGATGCTGGTTTCTCCACATAGTTTCTGGAAAATAGAAAATGAGAATGTTTGATACCATGCTTTTCATTTTGCTGTTTTTATTCTGAGAACAGTTTTTATTCTAATTTCTGACCTTACAGTGCCACTGAATGGAGACAATTCTTATGCATCGAACAGGATGACACACATGGTTTCTTTCTTTTGGTGTGTATAATAAACAAAATTTTTTAAAATCTATTTTTGGATACAAAATCTATTATTTTGTGCTATTTTTTTGTATAATGTTTTAAAGAAAAGAGCAATTAAGATATGTAAACAAGAACCTTTGCTTTCATATTTCAAATGGTCCATAAAAACATTTAGCTCCTGTGAGCAAAGCTAGAGTACTCCCAAATCACCATCAAGTGTTCTCTCTTAAGCAAACCCCGCAGGACAGCTGCTTTAAGATAGAAGGCAGCATAAACACAATAAGCTGAGCCTGTGAATGCAAAAAGAGGTGGGCTGGCGAACAGCTGGATGGTAAGTACCTACTACATGCAAGAAAACGTTTTAGGGATTGATGCCAACAAGAGAGGCCTGATCTTTGCCCTCCAAGTGACTATGCGCTGGAGGAAAGAACAGAAAAATAAACATGAAGTCAAACATAAATTATGAAGGTGACATGAAATCCTGAAAAGGCCTATGACAAAGACAAAATTGATCTGTGTGTAAAGGGTGACTGAGGGCATGGCCTTATCCAGAGGTGGGAGGCTGGGAAGTTGACATTTGTGTTGGGAGCTGAATGATGAGAAGGAGACAGTCATGTGAATATCTGAGGGAGAATATTTGGAAACAGCAGATGCAAAGGTCCTGAAATGCATGCACTTGGTCTGTAGCACTCCGACCAATGTGGTTGGAGCCTAGAGATGAGTGAGAGTGTGGCCAGAAGTGAGGTTCATGAGCGAGGCCTGGACCATATCATGAAAAGCCTCTAGGGGCATGGCGAAGAGCTTGGCTGTGGTTCCAGGCAGAGAAGGCTACAGTGACTGTTGAGAAAGCTCCCTGGCTTCTGAGCAGATCGCAGCCTATAGGGCACACCTGTGTAGCTGGGGATACCCGTGAGGATGCTGCTGCTGGATCTGGGGACAGACTGGATGATGCTGACCTGGGTTCAGGTTTCAGTGGTAAAGTTGACAAGAAAAGACAGCATTTGGAGAGCGTTATGGAAGAAGAGCTCCCAAAGCTTGTTGATGGATTAGATTGGGGTAAGGAAAATGGAAAGAAAATCGAAATCAAGAATTGCTCCTAGTTTGGGGCCTTAGTACGTGTATCAATACTGTTACCATTTCCTGAGATAGGCAGGCCCAGGGGAGAGGAGGCTTTGGTAGGAGGGGGGTTGTGATGCAGGGAAACACGTGTTCCGTTTCGGGCCAAGCTAAGTGTGAAATCCCATTAGATTGCTCAGTAGAGTTACTGAGTAGGCAGCTGGGCACGTGAGCCTGAATCTCAGGGAAGTTGTGAGGGCGAGGAATGCGCATTTGGAAACCTTCCTGTACCTGTGATAAAGACAGGACACTGCATACACTCTCTTAAGAAAATGTGTAGCTAGAGGAGGTAAGAGGCTTGGGGACAGAACCCTAGGCACTCCAAAAATGTAGGTATCTGACAGAGAGAAAAAATATAAAAAGCTAAAGAAGAAAAGGGTAATTTAGGAGAAAAACAATGTAGGAGAAATATTCCTTCACAAATTTCCTTTCCAACCGATGCTTGTGAAATCCTGGGTTCCTATTTGCTCCGTAGTAGCTTGTTGGGCGTGTCTCTTGCCGCTGCTCCAGCCTTGGCTACTTCGGTCTGGCGTGTTCGGGCCTTCTGCTGTGGCCCACTTCCACCTCGGTGGACAGTCTTAAAACTGCTGGGTCCTTTTTTGACTTGGAATCTTCTTCTTAGATACTCGCTTTGGAGGTCTGAGTGATTCTTGTGAGTGCACTATCAGGGCTCCGATCACAGGCTTTTAAATACTGAATGAGGAAAAAGAGCCTCAAAAACCACAAGATACTTTTTATAAAATTTGAAAATTCTACGATTATATTCATTCATTTTCCCATCCAACAGATAGTCTCCGTGTATGCTTTGGGGCGAGCAGAAACTGTAGTTTTGATCTTGGGATCTGTTAAAACTCTGTGGGAAGAGAGAGGTGATGTCATAGGTGAAAGGTCATGGATCCCTGGGAGAAAGATCTGGAACAAAATGTTTTATGGTACCTGTAACAGATTGGTATACATACTTGCCCAAATGTGTTTCCCTCTTCTAGACTATTAGTTTCTCATAGGGTAGGAGACATATTAATAACATGATAATGTAACAATAAAATGATAACATAATGAACATTAATTGAGGGTTACCTCTTTGTTAGGCACTATGCAATGAAGAGTTCTATTTAATGCTCAAAATAAACTTAATAAGCAGGTGTTATTACTACTTCCACTTTTCAGATGAGTACATGGAGACTTGTGAAGTTGAGTAATCCCCAAGGTTCATTCATACATAGCAAGTAAGTGGACAAATCACAAATTGAATTTATAGTTCTTGATTCAAGCCTCCAAGTGATTCAAGCACCTGAGTAACATGTAGGGTAAGAGTCAAGCAAACACTGGTATCTCATTAACAATGCACAGACGATTCAGCAGGACTCAGGTGTGGCTTAAAAGCCTGCATGTCTATGTAACTCCCACGAGATGCTGACGGGCTGGCCTGGACCACTGTGTGAGTAGCCAGACCGTGAGGGTCTGGGCTATAGTCTCCTCGTGCCGTGTTTGCCATGCTGTGGGTGGTGAGCAGATGCACACTGAGAGAATGAACGTGGGAAAATGGGACAATAGATGTTCTCCCTTCTGCTTAGGGAAATTCAGAGCTAAGAGTGCAATCTGACCTTGACATTTCTCAGCTCCCAAGTGAAGGAGAGATTTCCATTCTCCTGTGTTTGTGATTGGGTGATTATATAAGGCTGAATAAAAACACATTTCAATCACATTTTGGCTAAGACAAATGTAGAAATAAAAGAAGTTCTGAGTTGGGGTAAGAATTTTGCCATTGCTACCTCCGTGTGTAAGGTCAAGGGGACTTCATCGAGCTTTCTCAGGCTTAGCCATAAATTACATTATGTGTGTATATACATGGTAATTTTCTTCCTGCGCTATTTTTCTCTCCACTAAACCTAAAGTCCTTATGGTCTTATCTCCTTTCCCTTCATGTTGCTGATAACATAGGCTAAGTTCTCCCTGCTTTGCAAAGGCAGGGCTAGGAAGCATAGATAATTTAAGTGATGTCCACAAGGTCACCGTGGGAGTTAGGGGTGAAAGGAGGAAGTCAAGTCTGTGGTCCTGACTCCTGGCCCACAATTTTATCTCCCCAGCCACACTGTTCTCTCTGTGTGACATGCATTCTTTCTCAAGGAAGCAGAATGCTGATCAAAGAGATAGAATTAACCACCTTAAAAAAGTAAGAAAAAAAGATTTCTGAAGACTAAGTAATAACTCTAGGATACTGCTCCCATGAAGTTATACACACACACATACATTCATGTCTCATGTCTGTGTACCCAGCATGTCAAGTGACTTATCTCTTCTTGACTCTATCCTAGTAGCCTAACCACTCAGACTCTGAGTTGTACCCACAGTTCATAAGCATGTACCCACGTTTTTTTCTTTTCCCTTTATAATTGGTTACATACATATATATGTATGTATGTAAGAAATATATATATGTAAATACATACATATATATGTATACACACACACACACATATATATATATATGGTACCTGTAATCATCTGTTACAGGTAACAAATATAAATTGATATATAAAGGGAACCGTATTTTATATGGCATGCATATGGTATATATGCATATTATAAACAGTATATATCTGTGTAACCATACATAGATGTATGTGTATAGAGATATCTATCTATTTATCTAGAGTGAGGCAGACTTGTGTGCAATTGTGTAGTTGGTGTTTCTTCTATTGAACATGCTGCTGCTTCAGGCAAAATTAGGATTCTGTTAGTGGGGAAGGAGTGAGGAGAGATAGATATTGGACAGGCAGATGGCATTGACTGTCATGGGGGGAAAGGCTAGGAGGCAGGGAGATTAGGCAGGACATTGCTGAGGAAGGCAGAGCCTGGAGACTTGCAGCACAGTGGTCATGGGTACACATGGTTGGAAGTGGGGGGGTCAGGGTGCATTTGAAAGTAGAACAATCAGTAGTAGCAGATAGATTTTATGGGGGTTGATATGAAAAAAAGAATTCATGAGCCATCCTTGATTTAGGGTAAAATTTGCTGTTGAGCTGCCTGGACCTATGTGACAATGTCATGTGACAATGTCTCATGACTCAGGACTCTGTCCTTGCCTCAGTCTTACTTTCTGGACACAAGGAAAGTGTGACAGAGAAGGACCACATAGCTGGTATATTGAAAAGAAGGGGATAAGTCTAGGTGGAGGTCTTGCCTGTGCAATGGATGAAGAGTGACATAAAACTAAAAAGGGGGAAACATAGGCTTAGGGGAGTGGCGATACCCAGCTTTAAATTTACCAGCGTGCCTGCCAATGACTTAACTTCTGTGAGTCTCAGCTTTGTCCTTTCCAAAATTAGAGATGTATATCTTTGTCATTTAGCTTGTTCTGAGAATTGCTCAGGCTCTTACAGAAGAATAACAGCTTTCTCCCTTAGTTTCTGGCCTGGGTAAGTACCTTCCTTTTTGAAGCACCAGGCAACTCTGATACCAGACTCACACAGTACTTCAGAAGCAATCAGATGTTGTAGGAAAGGCCAGATTTTAGCATCAGGCAGACACGGTTTCAAAATCTGCTTCTCATAAAGGATATGACTGTGAGTGACTTTACTTCTCTAAACCATGTTCTCACAAAAGCAAAACAGAGATTACGATGCATTGTGGGCTTACTGAGAGGCTTGCTGAGGATTTGTTGGGAGAGTTAAGTCACCTTCAATAAAATATAGCAGGTAAAATTTGTAGTCCAAGACCTGGAACACAACAGTTTCTTGTTTAATCTTCATTCTCCTCCATCAAGATAAACAGGGAGACACCAGTAGAGACAGATTACTCAGTTTAAAGCTATTAAGTTTTCTGTGGGACTGGGTTTGTGCCCCAGGCCTGGTTGACACAGAGCCATTTTTGCTCCTCCTATTTATGGTTGGTTTTCCTTGAGAAACCCTAGGTCTCATCCTGGAACCTCTCCTTCCTATTGCCATGGCCCTTTGGAGTTAGGGGATCCTGTGGCTTTCTGCAGAGAATACCCATGATGTGATGGATCATGGATTATTGTCAATGTGTTCCAGGAATGACACATATATAGCAAGTCCTGAAATGATGCCAGCAAGGGATTCTTTAAAAAATAAGAATTATCCAGGAAGGAAGGAATGGATTTCCTTGGAACGGACTTTCAGTGGTGAAGTAATGAGTCATGCAGATAAAGACCTTGTATTTGAAATGACACACAGGGGCCACATCCCTGCTTGACCTGCTTCCCACCTGGACGTGTCAGCACAAATCAGAATGCAGATGGCTCACTAAGGAAACAGGCTGCCCACAACGTCTTCCTGGCTTTGACCTGAAGATGGCTGGGGACCTCAGGCATGCCTGCCCTTTAAAAGCCTCCTATAGTCAGACCAATCTTAGAACGCTTTTCTTATGGACAATAGTCAGGGTTTTTTTAAATCCCTAGAAACCTCTGATTAATTAACTGCCATTTAAGTCAACCAAAGAAGCTGAGATATGGGGTTTAATTAGCTTTCTGCAGGTCTTGCACAGTGTCTGTCAGCAGAGAACCCCGAAGAGAAACTCAGGCCAGAGCTAGTAGACAGACCAAGTAAAAACAGGGGGATACCCAGGTGGCACCACAGACGCGAGCAGGCACCAGGAGAGGAGGTGGTTGCAGCCCACCACCAGAAAACCACAGGGTCCTTTTCTGTAGCTTCTTGGGGGAATCACCTTCTCCTTTAAACAGTTAACATTTTTTGTTTATTTGTCTTAATTTTCTTAAGGCATTTTTCACTTTACACATATCTGTCTCTAACTCAGTCAGGACCTCATCAGCCCTCCACGTAGCTTCACTAGGGGAATTAATGGCACAGCACATGTGAAGATTTGAGGATGGAGATTTGAGATTAAAAAGTCCATGAAGATGTTGGCCAAAGCCAAGAGCAATTGAGAACCAGTGATTAGCTATTACTATGGTTGTGATCTACACCCCCCAAATTCTGAGAGTGCAAACTGCTTAGTATGGCTGAAATAATTTTTGTTTTTTTCTGTCTCTCTTATTCTGACTAACTGTCAGTGTGTGGGCCTTCCCTGTTTCTCCAGATCCCCCCAGATAATCCATGATTTTGCATCTCTTCCCCATAGTTCTTTTGGGTTCTGACTCAGTCGGTTTATTTGCATACAATTTGCTTTTCAGTGATAAGAGATGACTTTCACTCAAAGGGACAACTGGCCATGTTTCTTTGTCAGCCTAAGCATAGAATACATTTGTTTCACCAGGTGTGGCATTGCAGACGTCCTGGGGTAGGTTACTAGTCTTGATGTCTTTGGTTGGTGTACGAGTTTCCTGTTGTTGCTGTAACAAATGATGATGAGTTTAGTGTTTGTAACGCCACACATGTATTACCTTCTTTCTTCCTTTCCGCCCTCCCTGCCATGCTTCCTTCCTTCTTCAGAGATAACACAAAGGATTATAATTTAGATATATGAGGTTTGTCCAGAAAGTATCCAGCCAGGTGAGCTGAAAACTAGAGACATTTATTGAAGAAGGGACAAAAAACATTGCACATAGGACAATGATGCCTCAGTTCCCTTCAAAGTAGGCACTTTGGGACTCCACACAGTTCTCCTGGCATGTCCTCCACTGTTCAAAAACACTTCTCAAATATTTTTGTTGGAATTGCTATCAGCTGCCCCATCATATTTTCCTGCATTTCATCAATGGTCTGAAATGTCTTTCAAAGTAATTTTAGTTTGGGGAAAAGCCAGAAACAGCCTGTACATGTTCAACATTTTTAGGTGCTCTGCTTGTTGCAGGCCTTCCAGAATGTGGATCACTTTCAAAAGATTCTTGACCATCTTTGAAGCATTTGTGACACACGTTTATTTGTGTTGCACTCATTGCATTATCCCCCAAAGCATCTGAATCATCTAATATTTTTTGTGGAGGAATGTTCAAACTCAACGCAAAATTCGGTGCATATTCATAGCTGTACTCACTCAGTCATTTTCATTGTGCTGGTCACACAGTACACATGCTCATTCAACAGCATGTACTGCCCCCACTGACTAGTACAGTGAAGTTGTCATTGTTCACACATACGCATTGCGGTCCACTCTCCTTGGCTGCCAGGTTATGTCGATGTTGAGCAACCCATTCCTGTTATATTAACAATGGCTGGACTTTTTCTGGACATATCTCATAGATCATAGAACTCACTTATTTATAGAAAGTTGTATAACTTCAAAGATGTCATTGAATGCATTATCTCAACAGGTTCCTGCAAGTTCCCATGTGTGTGTTTATGTTAGTATTCTTGTTTGCCGATGAGAGAACTAAAGCTCCTTGACTTGACTCAAGTCATATACTTGTTACGTGAAAGCATATCTCAGGTCTTTCAGCTACCACCCTCTAGGCCACATCTTCTGGTCCCTACCCTAACCATGATGCAGTTTTCTTCTACAATTTCTAGTGCATTGGCCTTTCTCTGAAAACCTCTTTGGGAACCTTGCTATGTTTGCCTGGAAGAGTAACAGACAAAATGTACTTTTGGGACACTATTCATGATAGAGTTTCCATAACCAGGGGCATAGTTTGGTGCT
Organism: Sturnira hondurensis; assembly: GCF_014824575.4. Classification (NCBI taxonomy): domain Eukaryota; kingdom Metazoa; phylum Chordata; class Mammalia; order Chiroptera; family Phyllostomidae; genus Sturnira; species Sturnira hondurensis. The sequence goes on along the minus strand of NW_028073411.1, from coordinate 14,161,118 downwards.
GTTTATTTCTAAGGCTATGCAGATTGCTTTTCTTCCTCAACAAAAATAATGAAATGAAAGGAAAGAGGATAAACTGTGATCCATGAGATTTCACACTCTCAAGCTTGGGAGTCCAACACTCAGCGTACAGGCCTAAGATCTGTCTGAACTGGACATGAGTTCCACCTGAGCTTCCTAGTACATGAGACATTTTTATAACTAGACAGCTGACATGAACTCAAAGGTCAGCAGGACTTAACCACCTGCCCAGATTTGGCATCTCACTAGTGCCTCAAATAATTAGTAATTGCCAGGGAAGCTGAGTACTTTATACTCAGCTCAAATTGACTTTTGGTATAACAAAAGATTTGGAAACAAAAGGAACAAGAAGGATCCTGACCAGAGAGAGTCAAGGTGGTGCTGGAAAAAGTACAGTCTCTATGTTGGAAGTAGACAGTCCATGGCTGTGGTCTGTTCAGAGCATCTTCTGAGCACTTGGCTGCAAATCACTTTCTCTGTCTGCAGCTCCCAGGCTTTGTGCCACATGTAATTTCGCTCCTCTGGTTATACCTTGTTATGCTGTAGAGCAATGTTTTTGGCCTCAGGTGACCACGAATATGCTTGATATTGTCAATACTAATCGTTTGTGAGACAACTTTGCAACAGACTGCCCAGTAGAGACACGTTCAATTGGATGAAGACAAACATTCTCTTGCATACTGCTTCTCATGGCAGATGCATGGGATGGGCCATGAAGAATGCGTTGACATCCATTCATACCAACTCCTTGCTCTGTAGGCCTCTAGCATCTCCACCCTCCTCCTTACACTCAGTAGATAACCACATGTCAAATTTTACTGTGGAGAGAGGAGCACTCAGAAGATTTGAACAAACCCTTGAACAAACTTCCTTAACTCATACCCAACAACCACCATCCATACTGATAAACTCTATTTTCACTCACCGGGCCATTATTTAGAAATTTGGCAATTTTAAAATAATTATGTATTTATCTCACCTTGATTGTATTTAAGTATAATCAACTAATCCTATGGTGAAGAGAGATTTTTTCAGAGAAGAATGTAAGCTAAAATGTGGATGAAAATATAAAATTATGAAGTTAGTAATTATGAAGTTAGTTGCAAACTATAATAAAATAATTGATTCAAGATAAAACCATTGGATGAAAGGCTGATGGGGAAATTCACATTAAAGAAATCAATAATTACCCCTAAACCCACTGGTCAAGTTTAGCAACACTGAACTTTACTTACCTCATTATTGTGGGTAATATGATGAGCACAGTACCACTTGTGAGATATTTTTGACTAAAGAAGTTGAATTTTAACCCAATCTGAGTCCAGAACTAATTTACATTTATGTGAAAAAAATTAAAGAATAAACAGTTTGATATTACAATATGGCTGGAAAAGGAGTCACATATTTTGATAAACTCAGGGGAGGCCTGCATGGTGGCCTTACAAACTCAGAGACGGAAAATAACCATATAGGCTGGTCTGAAAATAAAAAATTTCTGACTAAAAGCAGGTCATGGTATGTAGCGTGTAAATTGGTCTTAAGCGTGTAAATTCCTTGAGAAAGGTCAATCTTTATGTTAAATGAAACTGTCCATTGTCTTTGTGCATCTAAGAAAACATACCTTGGAAATGTCAGAGCACTCTCCTTTCCCAGCCCCTCGGGGCTCACCCACCATGCTGGAGCGTAGACCACAGAACCCCTCATTGTGGCCTTGTTCCCCAAATACCATATCTCTGTGTTGTCAGTGTTAATTATGAACTATTCGGTACCCACCGATGTAAAAGAACTATGTGTCTCTCCATTGTACTCTTTCTCCAATGTCAGAGACTCCCCAACTTTGCTTTTCCCCACCCCCTTAATCTACCACCGATGGATTATATGAACCCTCTCTAAGTCTCCTCCCTTGATTCTAATGTTAAAAAAAGTCTATGAAACTGACATTCTCCAGAGCATTTTCTCAATTTGTTGAGACCTGCTTGCTGGCAATTGTCATCAGTTTGACTCAAATAAACTCATAAAAATTCTCTACAGGTTTGGAGATTTCTTATACTGACAGAAACCATACAAAGGTATGAATAAATAATATCTTATCATCATATTGCCCAAACCAGGATTTTCTTGAGAATTAAAAGTGGTGCTATTAAGCCTTTTTTCAGGAGTTGGGGGTGTAAACCAAAACGGTCCCAAAAATCACACACAAAAGTAAATTCAAGGTGGATAAAAGACATAAATGTAAGTTGTGACACCATAAAAGTCCCAGAGTAAAACATCTTCAGGAAAATCTCAGACATTCCATGCAGCAACATCTTCACTGATGTGTCCCCTAAAGCAAGGGACATAAAAGAAAGAATAAATACATGGGGTCTCATAAAAATAAAAAGCTTCTGCACAGCTAAAGAAAACAGCATTAAAATGAAAAGAGAACCAACCATGTAAGAAAACATATTTGCCAATGATACCTCAGACAAGGGTTTAATCTCGAAAATATACAAAGAACTTACACAAGTCCACTCTAAGAAGACAAGCAAACTAATTAAAAAGTGGGCAAAGGACTTGAACAGACACTTCTTCAAGGAGGACATACAGAGGGTCCAGAGACATATGAAAGGATGCTCAGCATCACTAGCCATCAGAGAGATGCAAATTAAAACCACAGTGAAATACCACTTCATACCAGTCAGAAGCAACAAACAACAAATGTTGGAGAGGCTATGGAGAAAAGGGAACATTAGTGCACTGTTGGTGGGATTGCAGACTTGTGTAACCACTATGGAAAATAGTATGAAATTTCCTCAGAAGGCTAAAAATGGAGGTGCCTTTTGACCCGTCAATTCCACTGATAGAATTATATCCTAAGAACCCTGAAACACTAATTCAAAAGAACCTATGTATCCCAGTGTTCATAGCAGTACAATTTACAATAGCCAAGTTCTGGAAACAACCCAAGTGCCATCAGCAAATGAATGGATCCAAAAATATGGTACATCTACACAATGGAATTCTACACAGCAGAAAGAAAGAAGGAGCTCCTTCCCTTTTTGACAGCATGGATGGAATTGGAGAGCATTATGCTAAGTGAAATAAGCCAGGTGGTGAAAGACAACTACCATATGATCTCACCTTGAACAGTAACCTAATCAACAAAACAAACAAGCAAGCAAAATATAACCAGAGACACTGAAAAAACAAACAAACTGACAATAACCAGAGGGGAGGTGGAAGGGGATAATGAGGGGGAAAGGGTGAAGGATTTATAGGAACAACTATAAAGGACACATGGACAAAAAACCAAGGGGGGTGTGGAATCAGGGGAGGGAGGTGGGGATGACTGGGGCCAGGGCAAGTGGTGGGGGAAAGGCATACAACTGCAATTGAACAACAATTTAAAAAGAAACAGAGCCCTGGAGGTGTGGATTAGTGGACTGAGCTCTGGCCTGCAAACAAAAGGGTTGCTGGTTTGATTTCCAGTCACGACACATGCCTAGGTTGTGGGCCAGGTCCCCAGTATGGGGGGTGGAAGAGGCATTCCCACAATGATGTTTCTCTCCCTCTCTTTCTCCCTCCCTTCCCCTCTCTCTAAAAATAAATAAATTATTTTTAAAAGTAAATAAAAGAAAATGACAAAAAAGAAACTTATCTTTGGAAAACCTTGAACCATGGGTATGCCAGTCCCTCCTAACATACAACCCCATGCTCACCTTTCCAACGACGTTCGTGAAAAAAAGAAAGACACCTTTTTAGAGACTTAAAGGTCACTAAAATTTTTACATAATCCTGTCAGCAATTATTCCAGTCAGCATTGGGGACATTTTTCCAGGTGCACAGAAGGCTATAAATACACCATCTGTGCCACGGGAAAGAAATTTCAAATGATGTCTAATGTGACTGACTCACTGACTAAAGCTAAAGCTAAAAACAAAAACAACAAAAAAAATTAATAATGGCTGAATACTTCCTTACCTGGTGAAGGAGATAGACACAGAAGTCTAAGAAAAGTTGAACCAAAAAGAGGCCCACACCAAAACATATCATAATTAAAATGGCAAAGGCTAAGACAAAGACAGAATCTTCAAAGTAGCAAGAGAAAGGTACTTAGTTACCTGCAAAGAAGCTCCCATAAGACTGTCAGGTGATTTCTCAACAGAAACTTTGCAGGCCAGAAGGGGTTGGCACAAAATATTCAAAGTGATTAAATAAGTACCTACAACCAGGATTATTCTGCCCAGCCAAGCTATCATTTAAAATCAAAAGACAGATAAAGAGATCCCCAGACAAGAAAAATTTAAAGGAGTTCATCATCGTCAAATTAGTATCACAAGAAATGTTAAACAATCTTCTTTAAAAAGAAAAAAAGACCTAAAATAAGAATAAAAATGGCAATAAATACATATTTATCAACAATTACTTTAAGTGCAAATAGATTAAATGTTCCAATCAAAAGACCCTATGGAGGCTGAATGGATAACAAAACAAGACCATTACATTAACTGTCTACAGGAGACTCACTTCTGTAGACATATCAAGAGACACACACAGACTGAAAATAAAGAGATGAAAAAAGATATTCATGAAAATGAGAATTTAAAAAAGTTTAAGTAGCAATATTTATATCAAACAAAGGAGGCTTAAAAACAAAGGCATATAACAAGAGACAAAGAAGGACATTATAATAAAGGAATTAATCTAAAAAAGATATAACTATATATATCATGTAGGAGCACCAAAATATATAAAGCAAATATACATAAAGGCAGATATTTATAGCAATACAATCATAGTAGGAGAATTTAATACCTCCACTGACATCAATGGACAGATATTCCAAACAGAATATCAACAAGGAAACAGTGGCCTTTAATAACACATCAGACCAAATGGATTTCATTGATATTTTAGAATGTTACATCCCAAATCAGCAGAATATACATCTTTCAAGCAAGCACACATGGAACATTTTCCAGGGTAGACCAATGTTAGGCCACAAAAAAAATCTCAAAATTTAAGAATATTGAAATCAAAACCAGTATCTTCTCCCATCACAATGGTATGAGCCTATAAATCAATTACAAAAGAACACTTAAAAACACACAAAACAATGAAGGCTGAATAACTGCTACTCACAATGAGATAAAGGAAGAAATCAAAAGATACTTTGAGGCAAAGAATAATAAAACCACAATGACTCAAAGCCTATGAGACACAACCAAATTAGTTCTAGAAAAGAAATTCATAGCAATACAGGCCTACTCCCCAAAACAAGAAAAATCTCAAATAAACAATTCACCTTACGCTTAAAGAAACTAGAAATAGAAGAACAACAAAGCCATCATGAGTAGAAGGAAGGAAATAATGAGGAGCAGAGCAAAAATAAACAAAATAGTCTAAAAATGCAAAAAATTAATAAAACCAAAACTGATTTACTGAAAAGGTAAACAATATTGACAAAACTTTAACCAGAGTGACTCTCAAGAAAAAAAGGGTAAAGACCCAAATAAGTAAAATCAGAAGCAAAGGAGGACAAGTAACAACTGACACCACCAAAATACAAAGGATTATAAGAAAATTCCATGAATATGCCAACAAACTGGACAATCTAGAAGAAATGTATAAATTCCTAGAAACATACAACCTTTCAAAACTGAATGAAGAAGAAACACAAAATCTGAACAGACAAATTACTACCAACAAAATTGAATAAATAATCAAAACACTCCCAACAAATTGAAGTCCTGGACTAGATAGCTTCCCAGTTTAATCTTACCAAACATTCGGAGCAGAACTAACTCCTCTTCTTCTCAAACTATTGCAAAACATTCAAGAGAAAGGAAGCCTCCTAAGATCATTTGATGAGGCCACCATTATCCTGATTCCAAAACTAAACAAAGACATTACAAAAAGAAAATTATAAGCCAATATCCCTGATGAACACAGATGCAAAAATCTTTAACAAAATATTAGCAAACTGATTTCAGCAATACATCAAACATATCTTATGCTGTATTCAAGGGAAATATAGTTCTAGGATACAAGGTTGGCTAAATATCCAGAAATCAATTATTGTGATATACCACATAAACAAAATAAATGGTGAAAATCATATCCTATCAATGGATGCAGAAAAAGCATTTGACAAAATCCAACCTTTATTTATTTATTTTGTGAGACCTCAAATTTTCTTTATTAGAAGTTATTTTGTTTGTTTTTCTTTTTTCTTTTTTTATTGTTGTTCAGTTGCAGTTGTCCCCATTTCACCCCCATTACTCTTCCCCACTCTACTCACTCCCACCTCCTACATTCACTCTTCCCTCCCTATTGTGTTTGTCCATGGCTCCATTATATATGTTTCTTGACAACCCCTTCCCTTCTTTGCCCCGTTATCTCCCTTCCCCACCTTGCTGGTTGGTTTGTTCTTTATTTCCGTGTCTCTGGTTCTATTTTGCTCACTTGTTTGTTTTGTTGTTTAGGTTCCACTTATAGATGAGATCATATGGTATTTGTCTTTCACTGCCTGGCTTATTTCACTTGGCATAATACTCTCCAGTTCCATCCATACTATTGCAAAAATTGGAGCCCTTATTTTTTCTGCTGCATAGTATTCCATGGTGTAAATGTGCCACAGTTGTTTTAGCCACTCATTTACTGATGGGCACTTAGGCTGTTTCCAGCACTTGTCTATTGTAAATTGTGCTGCTGTGGACATTGGGGTGCATAGGTTGTTTTGAATTGGTGTTTCAGGATTGTTAGGGTACAGTTCCAGCAGTGAAATTTTCATGTGAAAAGGCAGTTCCATGTTTAGTTTTTTGAGGAAATTCCATACTGTTTTCCACAGTGGCTGCACCAGTCTGCATTCATACCAACACTGTACTAGGGTTCCCTTTTCTCCACAGCCTCACCATCACTTGTTTTTTGATTTGTTTATGAAGGCCATTATGACTAGTGTGAAGTGATAGCTCATTGTGGTTTTGATTTGCATCTCTCTGATGGTTAGTGATGCTGAGCACCCTTTCATATGTCTGTGGGCCCTCTGCAAAGTGGGAATAGAGGGAACATACCTCAGTATAAAGATCATATATGACAAACCCACAGCTAACATCATACTCAGCCAAAAAACCAACCAAGCAAACAGACAAAAACCCTGAAAGCATTTTCCTTAAGATCAAGAACAAGAAAGGATGTCCACTTTGACCACTTCTGTTCAACATAGTGTTGGAAGTCTTAGATCGGTCCACCCTATAGATATCTTGAAAAGCTTTGATTTCCCCTCTGTCAGTCCTGCCATTTCACCCTTTTCTGCATGTCAGCAGCTTGGGCTTCAAGGTGGGGTGACCTGTGGGTTCGGGGGGCAAGGGCAATGCTCACGTGACTTGGTCTGTAGTACAATCTGTGCAGGGCTGTCACTGGCCCTCATCTCCACACTTCAGGGAAAGTAGGTGTCCCAAACTCGAGGACAGAGGCACAGGGACTCCTCTAGTATGGATGAATGAGCAACCCCTCCAGCCCATTGCCCTGGCCCAGTGTCCTGGCCCAGAGCCCCACAGCTCCCTGATACCCCTTGAATGTCTTCTCTGGACTTGAATGCCCAGAGAACCTTTGTGCCCCCCGAAGGCCCAGGAGACCCCGGGGGCCACTCAGCCTAACCTAGGGGCCAAACACCTTGCAGACTTCTCAGCCCACTAGGCTCTGAATGGGTCTCCCCAAGAACCCTTGGCAGGAGCCCTGGTGGTTCCCAACATTCCTGGGTGGCAAAGGGTCAGGAGAACCCTCACGTGAAATCACAGAGACCAGCCCTGGGGGTACCATGAGACATTTATTTGAACCTGGCAAGTACTCAGCTACTGAAGTGGGTGGGTTGGGGAGTGGCCCTCAGTTGCCATCAGCTGGGCAGCCTGGAAGATACTGACAGCCAGCTCTCCAGCTGAGTCCCATTCCTCTGTGGGTGCTCTCCTCTCACAGGACCCTGCCTCCTACTGGCCCTTGGCCTTTCCACTGAGTCTGAATGCTGGGCCCAGGGGCTTGCTGCCTATAGAGCTGTAGGGAGAAACTGTTAGAGGTCGAGGCACATCTAGCTGGGCATGTGGCCCAGTGGCCTAGCCTGGGCCGAGGCAAGGTGGTCCTGGGGTCACTCAGGGACACTGGACCATATGCTCGTGGGTGTCAAAGACAAAATGCTTAAAAGACAGGTTGAGTGTTACAAGCTGCGTGGTCTTTGGCCACTCCACAACCTCCTCTTGCTTGACCACCTCCCCTCCACTGGCCCAGCTCCACTTTTTGAAGGAAGGTGTCAGGATCTTCTTGGACTCGGGGCTGAGGCCACCTGCAAGGCACAGAAGGAAAGCCTGTCACTCTGCCACTCAGTTGCACACTTGCCAGCCTGGGTGGGCACCTATACTGGCCTACCTTCACACTCCCTTATGCTGATCCAGGACCTCAATATCCCTTCTGCTTCCCTCTCCAGGCAATGGACCCCCGAGGCCTGTGGTCCATTTGTCACCTAAATCCCTGCATGCTAGCCCTTCCTGCTGTTCTAGTCTATGCCACTGGTCCATCCACGTTAGAGCTCGGCAGTGTTCCCCATCTTCGTCTCCTGGCTTCTTGCCCACCCATCCACCCTGCACTCAGGTCCCCATGGGGATCAACCCCATACCCTGTGGCCATGTCTTTCCTTTGCTCTAAGTGGTTCTGTTGCTTTCCAGTATATTCATGCTGAGACCCACACCCAGAAACTGAGGGCCACTGGCCTAGGTGTTCTCTACTTTCCACCCCTTTGTGGCCTGGGAGGCTGACCTCTGCCAACACTGGGGATTCCAGTGCCCTTTGGCCTCTAGGTGGGTTTAGCCAATGGGAACACTAGCAGATCTGAAAGGGAGAGGAGAGAGCAGGTAGAGTGTTGACTTCATTCCTTTGGTCAGAACTTCTATTGGGGGTCCTTCTCCTTGGGCACTGGAGGATGCTGTTCCCCTGCTCCCAGGACTCCCTCCTTCCCACCATGTCTTACCTGCTCCTTTGCCTACTCATGCCTTGGTACAGACTCTCCCATTTTCTCCTTTCGGCCAAACTACTGAGCGGAAACATGTTTCTTGCTGACACCCCATTAACCAACCCTTCCAGCCCCGCCACCACTATTTTGGTGCTTTCCCTGTAGCCTTGGAGAACACAGGACTGTTCCTGGGCTCCTGCCACACTTGAGCCTCTGCATGTACTGTTCCCTCTTCCTTAAACACCCTTCATTTCCTGCCCTAATAATCCCAAAATACAAGGCTACAGCACTTACCCTTCCCTCAGGGACTTATTTTGATGAGGAATCTGCTTGATGGCATCATGGTACAGCCTCTTTGCAGGCTACTGGCCTGGCCGAGGTCACTTGGCTGGCCCTGAGCACAGAGGCCAGGCCCCACCTCAGCTCTACATCAGTGGAACACCCTAGAACCAGCTGCTTACCTTCTGTGAACAGCACAGCCTTACTAGGAGGTCCTGGTGGGAGAAGGCTGGGAGGGCTATGGCAATGCTGAGCTGATTGGGCATGAGATGGACATGGGGCAGGGATGCCTGGTGGGTGGCAGTGCCTGGTACTTTTACTGGGGGACCTGGGTATGAAGGTTTTATAATCTGGTGAGGGGCAAGTAGGGTGGAGCCCAGTCCACACCCTGCTTGCCAAATGAGGGGTCCTGGTAGACCTCTGAATCCCCCAGAGAAGGCACTCCTGATTTGCTGAGAGGGGCTACATCTGCCAGTGGTTTTAGAAGCTGTGTCTAGAACTGTCAGGACATTGGAGATAAGCACAATGAAGAGGGCCCCTTGCCTTGCACGTGGTACTCTGTGTCTGCTGACACCTAATGGGGTTCCTCTCTGGACCCAGACTTGCCTGGGTGCTAGCTCTGAAGAGAAGACAGCCATGCAGCTCGGGCATCAAGCTTCAATGCCAAGAGGACCTTGGTCTGTTGTGCTTCAACCAGACAAGGAATGCTGGGTGATAGGAGCAGGCAGGCTAGCTGTGGCTTAAACCAGGCACTCTATGCATGTTTGTTGAAGATTTCAGAAGCCCCTTCAATTTGCAGGTGAGAAATTGAAGCTTCGAGGAGGTCAGTGCTTCACCCAAGCCCCCACACTGAGCCAGGAAGAGCCAGGACTTAATCCCTGGGCTTGGATCTGATGGCAAATGCCGACTATTGCCCTCCAGCCCATGGCTCCAGGAGGAGTCCACCTTAACCAGATTCCTAAAAATGGTTCTGCAGGCGAGCTGTAAGAGCATCTTATACTGGCCCTGCAGCTACTGGACATTTAAAAAGGTGGGCAGGAGACTGGTTCAAGGGACACCTGTAGAATTGGTAAGCACAAGCCCTGCCCACTGTAGGAAGGACTCTGTCTTCCTCTTCACAGGCAGAGGTGAGACTGTCAGCTATTGCAAAGCCTGCATCACCTGGGAAGGCCGGGGCACACATGATGTTAATAGGCCTCCAGGATGCTATCGACCTTGGGGGTCTATACCAAGGGGAGGTATCCTCCTGCCAGGCAGCAGGGTGTCTAATCACAGCTCCACACCCTGTTGGTCTGCGTGCCTCTGGACTGGGGTGGCGGGCAGGGGAATGGCACCGGGCCAGCCCCTACAAGCAAGTGCCAGGCCTGCAGGTATCTGACTCTCTGAATAAAAGCCCTGGCCTTCCTTCTGCAAACTGAGAAGCTGGCTGGCATCAGACACTGAGAAATGGCACTGGTGGCTTGTCTCCCTCTGGTGCCAGGAGGTCTGATGGCTGGCGAGGAAGGGGGCTCCTCAGTGTCTGTGTCTGGCTGGGGGACAGGTGTGGCCCAATCGGTGGCCCATCTTGCCTGAGATGGCTCTCATTACACGCAGTGCATACCCTCCACTGCCCAAAGCAAGCAGAGCTGGTAAATGTGTCTGGCGCTGATGAAGACGTAGACATTTAATTGCTCTTCGGAGATGGTCAGGCTTGTTTACCACTGCTTAATTCCAGAGTGGCCTGGACACAAAGCCTAGAAAGCCTGACTGATACAGACCCGTCAGCCAGGGCTACTGAACTGTTCGAATTCATGGCAATTGTCACTGGGAACTGCTTTGCTCACAGTGGCTTTTTTGCCCCTTAGCCAGTGGCAAATGAAGGGAAGTAAAGGGAAGGTCAGAGTGTTGGGTGGCTGAAGCTGCTGGCCACACCTACCAGCTTCAGTGGCACTCAGCCCTGAGCCATGCTAGGCTCTCCCAACCTGCCCCTGGCCTTTCATTCAAACAGATCTGGGGACACTCCAGGGCTGGGAAACACTGGGGATGAACATGCAGACCAGAGCCCAGGCTCCACGGATTTTACTAATCTGAGAAGGGGCAGACAGTAATCGAGTGAGCAAGATAATCCAGATAGCCACCAATGGAGGAAACAAAACCACTGTGTCCCTGGGAATGGAGGGAGGCCGGTCCCAGGTGCCAAGGGCAGGCTTCTCTGGGGAAGAATGAGGGAATAGGGATCAGATGTCGCAGGACCAGTCACCTGGAGATCTGGGCCAAGGGTCTGCAGCAAACTACATTCGTAAGGGGTCTCACGTGCCCTGCTCTGCAGGAGCCCAAAACAGGGAGGGTCCTGGAGACCTGCAGGAGTCATGCGCCAATTTGGGGATCAGAGTGGTGCAAGTGTTGGCTCAGTGCCAGCTCCCCAACTGCCCAACGTCCACCAGAGGTTCCTAAGCATTTCATGTAGGCGTTGGGGACACAGAGGCAAGTAGGACCTTCCTACCCTTAGGGAGCTGCCATTCTCTCTTAGGTTCCCTCTGGGAGCCAACGTGGGCTGAGCAGCAGTGTGTGGTCCCTCTTGGGATGGCTCCTGGCCTCTAGCTTCTGCATCTCCCTCTTCCCACTTGGCCTGGCCCATACTGCCCCTTAAACTGTCCCCTTGCTACAAGACACCAGACACATTGCCACCTGGGCCTGTGCATTTGAAGAGTCCCCCCCCCCCCCAAGGAGTTCCAATGGCTTCCAGGCTTACTTGCTTGGATTCACTGTGTAAATGTCACCTCCAGGTCAGGCCTTCCCAATCATTTCCACCCTCTGCTCCCGTGTGTCGTGACCCCTCCTACCTTGTACTATTTTCCATAGCTATCATCACCTTCTAACATATGTTATTATTTCCTCATTTGATATTGGTTGTCTGCCACTGCTAAAATATAAATCCTACCTCAGCAGTGATTTTTTCCTATCTATTCATGCTATAAGCCCAGTACCTAGAACAATCACCTATAGCAGATGCTCAAAGAATACTGCTGAATGACTCAGTACTAGGTGAGGCCCCACTAGGCAAGAACTGGCTGCCAAGCTCCCCACATGGTCACAGCATGGACCCAGCAGCCCTCTTCTAGAAATTCAGTCCTACCAAGCAATCTGAGATTTGTGTCACCACCCATGGAGGTGCTCAATCTTTACAACACAGTGTGGAAAACCGGGTCCAGAAAACCAGCAGCGGGCCTCTGCTCACTCAGCTCTGGAGAGGCAGAGACAGACTGACTCTGGGGCTACCTGACGGTCTGCGTGACCACAAGGAAGAATGTGCTAAAACTAAGGAGGGCGGTCAGGACAGGAACATTTGTTGTGGTAAAATGTTCTGGGAGATGAAAAGTGATACCCGAGAAAATTTTAAGTTGCACAAAGACAGACTAATGTTATAATGTTAATTTAAAATATGCAGAAATCAAAATTTTGCAAGAGTTCTGCTCTGGCTCTGGGATACAGAAAGAATAGATTAGAAGGCTATCTGTTAGGACATTGGGGGTCAGTAGTGCAGTTACAAGCAGTCCTTTTACTTTCTTCTTTCCTCTATTTCCCCAGGTTTTTACCATGACCCTGGGTATTCACAGGGCCACCTACTGCAGGGCTACCGGTGTGTCCTCCTGCCCACACATCTGAGCCTGGAGAAGGCAGTGCCCATTCAGTGCAGTCTGGCTGCTGAGTTCATGTGCACTGGAGGAAGCAACAAGAAGAGGGGAGAGGGCCCCTGAAAGATGGACAGGGAGGGAGGGCAGGTGGTGAAGACTCTCAGAGCTGCCTGGGTCCGGAAGTCTGCTGCCATCTCGAGGCCATGGTACGGTCTCTGCGGCTCTTTGGCTCCACCCGGTGAAAGATGGGGCTGAGCAGAACCTTGGGGTAGGTGATGCTCTCAGCTACTTCCTGGCCTTTGAGGTCCATGGTTCTCACATTGTTGCTGCACCAAGAGCAGTAACTGAGGGCGCAATGCACCCTCCACAACCTCCTGGAGGCCAGTCCCCTGCTCTCCATCTTTGACCCTCTCTGGTCCCTCCCCCACAGTAGAGAGGCTGCTCTAAGGCACAGACAGACCATGTGGGCTTGGTTCCACTGCCAGCAGTCGAGTCCTCTTGCTCGGCAGCCAGGGCCTGCATCCTCCACCATGTGCCTCCCTCTGTGCCTCATCCCTGCTCATTCCACACCTCTACCTTCAACCATGTTCCTAGCTCTGCCCAAAAGAAATCAAGCAGGCCCTCCTAAGTCATACTTTCTTTGTCTTGAATGCTCTTCTCTCACTTTCTGTGTGGTCAACTCCGGCTCAGCCATTGTCTCCATGGGAAGGCAAAGGGCTCAGGATGGGTTTGCTGAAAATATGAAAGCAAAGAGAATGGGCAAAGACTCACTCAGGAGTGTAGGGCAGTGAAGCGAAGAGAAGTGCTCCAACAGACCCTGTGCCTCCAGAGCTAGGGAGCATCAGTCTGCAAGCCAGTGGCCCCGGGAGAAGCCCAGGCTCAGAGAGTGGCCACCCCCACCCCATGTGACCTGGAGCCTGGCTCCCCACCATGCAGGGTGGGCACAAGGGGAAACGCACTGCATGTGTGTAGTTCACACTGTGGCCATCATTCCAGATGGCCTCAGCAGGCATACCCTGCTCTTTCTCACCAGACCTGGGGGTTCTTGGAGCCCAGTGGCCCTGTTCCACTCCAATAAGCCCAGATGGAGAAGGCAGTGGGGGAGGGTTGGTATGACCCTGGGGTGATGCTACTGCCCAGGGCTTTTCTTGGGGACACTGTCCCAGAGCCCGTCTGGCCTTTCTCGCCGAGTGCCAGCTCTACACAAAGGCACAATGGACTGGAGGCTGCCGGGTCTTGGCGGAGGCTGGGGGTAATCAGGGAGGAACGTGGGAAGTACCACTGTTTCCCAAGCCCTGGCTGAGGGTGCCGCCCTGACACAGCCATCAAAGGCCCACACATTGCCTCTAGTTGCTGATGTCGCTTTCATGTTGGGGTTCAGACTGGAAAAGGGGCCTCAGTGCTGGTGGGTGGCTTGCATCCTCCCCGTGGGAACTGAACCCTTGCAAGCAGCTTTGGGGGCACTGCCCCCCTTGGTGGTAGGATGGGCCTGTAGCTAACTCTAGCCACGCCAGCACTCCCCCTTCCTGGAAAAAACAACTTTGGAGAGTCAAAATGACAGGGCAGAAAGAGAGCCAGGGCGAGGGGCAGGGCCCTTTTGGGGATTTGCATTGCGGTGATGATAGGACGGACTGCGGAGCTCAGAGAGACTAGCCTGGCAGCCGGGCTGGGCTGGGCTGACATGTGGGGCGGCCAGAGCAGGGTGGCCATGGAGGGCCTTGAATTCAGCCAGGCCTCAACTCAGGACTGGATGCTTGGCCTGTGAACAGGGATCACTGCCCAAAGGTGGGGATCTCCCTCGAGGAGGGAGCCCTGACCACTAAGGCTGAGGTCCTTCAAACGAGGTGGCTGTAACCTGTCCATGGAGCTCCACTGTCACACTTCACTCAAGGAGAGGAGTCTCTGTCCACCTGTCCCCAGTTATGAAGCCACCCAGAAATGGTCACAGGTGATCACAGAAGGCTGGCAGCACAGGGCCTGGCAAGATCTCCCATGTCACTAATGTGGCGAACCGTCCAGTTGTGCTGCTGGAGGTGAGGTCAGAGGGGTCCTAGCTGGGAGGGAATTTAGGGGACAGAAACGGGTCTGGGTGTAAATACCCTGAAACAGGGCGGGACCCAGTCATGCCCAATGTGCACAGGGCTGCTATGACCGCCCTGTCCCTCAGGTGACCAGCTGAGGCACAGCAAGGTGCCAGGACCTGCCATGGCCCACAGTAGTCAGTGGTGGGACTGAAGTTCGAAGTTTATAGCTGCCAGCAGGCCAGGGTGCTGAGGGCTCTGTAAAAGATTAGTTCTGGTGCTGGCTGGGTGGCTCCGTTGGTTGAAGTGTCATTCTGTACACCAAAAGTGTACAATCCTCAGGCAGGGCACACACACAGGTTGTGGGTTCAATCCCCAGTTGGGCGAGTATGGGAGACAACTAATCAGTTTCTCTGTTACATTGATGTTTCTCTCCCCCGAAATCCCCCCACCATTCCTCTCTCTCTCTAATATGAATAAGCATGTCCTTAGGTGAGGATTAAAAAAAAAAAAAAGCTTAGCCCGACAGAGGCAGCAGGAAGGGAGATGCCCACAGAGTTCTGGGATTGTCCAGTAGTTTGGGAGAGATGGGTCAACGACAGGGGCAAGTGTGAGTGTCACTTGGACAGGGAAAATCAGCTCACTTTCCTCTGAATCCCTGAATTCCTGGTGTCTCTGAACTCTGCTATCTCTTGCTTGGACCTGTTTTTCTAAATTTATACCTGGAAACAGAAGCCTTCAAACCCCCTGGGTGACATGAAGTACTGCCTGGTTTTCCTTCTTTCTCTTCTTACTATGGATCCTGTATATAAACAAATATGCATTTTGCTTTAAACAGATAAGGTGACTAAGTTTTTATCAGTGGTGTATTCTGCTGATCCTGCAACAAAGGGAATTAGGGGAAGGCAGAAGACAGAACGGGCTCGTTATTGGAGTCGAGCTTTCTGAAGTTCTTGAGCTCAAGCTGGACAGGCTCCACGGGGCCTCTGTCCTTGGGGAGGGCGGGGCAGTGGACACCTGTGCCCCAATCTTGATGTCTTAATGTTGCACAATTGCTTCCTTAATTTATATTAGGCTTCTTAGCAGCAATGACGAATTCTTCTAAAACAAAAAAGGGCCCTTTGCAGAAATCTCTCCCATACTGTGTACGTTGAAATTATAATGTAGTCAAGGCTTTGGAGATTGGGGGTCCACAGGGAAGAAAAAACAGTGCATTATGTGGAAGGAATGATTTTGTTTTAAGGCAAAAACAAAACCATTCTGAAATAGGAAATGACTTGGTCTCAAGAACTGGACAGAGGTTCAATTATTAGGGGAGCAGCTGAAGCAAAGGAAAATCTGCTGTCACATGCTGGGAGGGGAGGGGGGTGGGGGACAGCCACAGTGGGTGTGGGGCTCGTGGTGGTTCTGGGCTCCCCAACACCATCCAACACTGGCTCCCGTCTATGCCTCTAGCTCAGGGATGTCAAACTCGTTTTCAGCAGGGCCTTCACGGTTGCCTTCAAAGGGCCGAATGTAATTTCAACTCCTTAGCAGTTAAGGAAGGGTTACCTTTATACAGCCCTAAAATTATTTTGGCCCTTTGAAGGCAACTGCCATTGGGGGGCAAATGCCATTATTCTCTCTTGCCCTGAGACCAGGAGGTTACTGCACTCCTAGAAGTTACGGGGTCTCAAGGGACTGCATCTCGGCACTTTTTTGAATTTCTATCTGTCCTTTCCATTAACTCTCTGCACGAGAATACAGCGCTATGACTCTCCTTCAATTAGTGAGAGTCTGAATACAATACCAGATCTTGAATTCCAGCTCTATCCACGCCTCTGTGAATGCTGGCAAGTTTCTTTAAGCCTAGGACTCCTACAGTTGCACGTGCCGGGGTGAGTATAGTACAAGGCTGCTGGGCGCATTAGAAGTAATGGGTGTGAAACACGTACACAGGATGCGGCAGAGGTCGGGTGGTCTTTTCTTCGCTTTCAGCAGGGTCCTGACCAACACATGGATTCCTTCGAGTCACACTCTTGTTGAGGAAAGCAAGCATGTGACTAGTGACTCCCCCCATGATTTCTGGTCACATGATATTTATTGGAAATGTTTGTATTTATTCCTGCTGTTGACAATACACCCTCAAGTCCAATAAAGGGCATTTTGGAAACACACTCGGTTTCTATCAAATTAAACAGATTACAACGTCTAGAAAATAAACGCTGGTTTTGAAATAAATTTTTTTAAAAAACCAGCACAGGGAAAATCTCAATACAGCAGAGTAAAATTATGAACAGCACAAAAAATAACCGTGGGCTTTTTCTAACGCTGTTCGTGTCATTCTTTCTCAATCAAACTAAGATTTAAAAATAAATAAATGAATATAAAGAATCCAGAAAGGGCACACGTGATCTATTTAAGTTTGGAATAGACCCTCTGAGGAGAGTAGCAACCCCATTTCTCCGAATTAACCCGAGGTGTTGCCTGTGCTGGCCCGATGGGGGTCCTCTTTCACCTGGGCACCTGCCACTGCTTCTTATCAACTTGGCATCACCTGGCTCTGAAAGCAGCTGTTTTCAGGACTGCATTATTTCTGTAGCTGTTGTTATTGCCAAGACTCACAGGCCCCATGTCCTGAGAAACCTCCTGGTGACAGCAGTTTGGGGGCACATGGTTTCAGGCATAAGCTTGGCCCACGCCTGCCCACACCCTTTTTTGAAGCCAGGGGTTACTTATTCCCATTTTAAGAAAGAACACTAGACTCTTCTTACTGCTTCAGGAAGAACTGGGCTTGCGAATCCCCCTCCTTTGTTCAGTGAGCATGTTCTGACACTAGGGATTCAGAATAAATGTCCCGCAAGGACTTGCTAATCTTTCTTTTACTTCCTCTCTTGCCTCCTTTTCACAGCTCATCTAGAGATAATTTTAGGTCCAGCTTTACAAAGTTCTGAGCTCAGAGCCTCTTCCAAGATTTTCCTATCATATACCACACGTCTCCTTTCTAATTTGACCAGCTTTTAAAAAAAAATCATACTGGGTGTATATGTCAAACCTCCTCTTCCTGGATGTCTGTATTAGTTGCCTTTGCTTCTGTATCAAATATTACAAGCTCGGTGGCTTAAAACAGCACATTTATTCTCTACCAGTTTTGCAGACCAGGAGTCTGAAATTAGTATCGCTGAGCCCAAGTCGAGGAGCTAGTGGGCCGCCCACCCCCTAGAGGGTCGAGAGGAGAATCTACTCCTTGTCTCATGCAGCTTCTGGTGGTTGCCAGCATTCCTTGGCCTGTGAGCACATTGCTCCGACTGTTAAGGTCAGCATCTTCAAATCTCTCTCTTTGGCCGATCTTCATATTACCTTCTCTTATATATGTCCTCATGTCAAATTTCCCTCTGCTTCTCATAACAATAGTTGTGATCCTACTCAGGGCACACTTGGATCACAGAAAATAATCTCTCCGCCTGAAGGTCCTAACTTTCTCAAATCTGTAAGGCCCTTTTAGTAACATGAAGTAACACTTACGGGTTCTAGGCTTCAGGATGTGATGCATTTCAGGGGGGATTATTGAGCCTAATACACCTTCCTTATTCCTTTTCTCGATCTCTAGTTCTGCTTCCCAGGTTGGATTATAATCCTCTTATCTAAATATTTATTTAAAACATTGTATTTAAGTTTGTCATGGTACATATAATGATCACAGTGATGATGACATTAATGATAGCTAAGGTATATTAACTGCCTACAGTATGCTGGACACTGCTAAAAATTTCACAGATATTATATCAGTTAGTTTGTACAACAATTGTAAGATATAGAGGCAATATTTATCCCTGTTTTTCAGGTCACAGACTCAAGCACTATATCTTATAAGTGGACTTGCTGAGATTTGAACCCAGGCAGTTGGATTTTGAGCCTGTGCAGTGTTGCACCGTGGGAATCCATTCACCTGCTGCCTCCCCAGTTCACTGTGAGGTCCTGGAAGCCAGCTAATATCTCCAGCTTCTAGCACACAGCTGATGCTCCATGACGTTTGGGAAATGAATTTATAAACCCATTCCAAACTGGCTCTGCCTTGCACCAGATATGGGCCTCAGACATGTGTGCCAGCCCCCCTGGACCTTAACCCTTTAATTAGGGTGTCGGGGTTTGGATGACTGTTCTGATCCCTGCTGTTTTCTGACCAGATGACCTCAGAAGCCCAGTTCAGGTCTGAGCCCTGGCTATTGGATTAAGGTGACTAATGCTCTTGGCTGGCACTGAGAATGCTGAGCTCACATTCCAGGGCCCTGTTAATGATTTGTCACAGTGAGGGACATCACTGTTGAAGTAGAAGTCATTGTAGAATGGTCCTGTCCCAAAAGCTTTGGAGGATTGGCAAACGTATTGATAGTATCTGTTTGCCCAAGGTGGACAACTTACTTTTGCTGCCAGGGGGAGAGATGTTAGCTTTTCTGGATTTCCTCAAAAGACTGGGTTTTATTCATTTATTGCCTGTCATTTCTGCAGCCTAGTGACACAGAAATATTCTACCTAGGTGACCTACCCATGTAATAGATGAATACTAAGGTCTCAGTGCTTGGATTGGAGGGCCCGGCAATATACTTGTGTCCCATTCTGCCAGTGGGTTGATAAATATGAATCAAATAAATGCAGAAAGTAACTTCAGATGTAAGAGTTGCACTCCTGCACACATATTTAGTGCTTTCTACACAAGTCGGTTCATGAAACATTTCTAAAATACTGGGATGTGAACCTTCTAGACACTCGTAGCTATTCATTGGCAATAAAGGGAGCTGTTGAAAAGTTATCAAGAGCACTGCATCGTGCCGCCGATGTCTCCAAGAGCCCTCAGAAACCTCTTCAGTTAGAATAATCGTCATGGGAGCATAAACCAAATTAAAACAAAAAAAAATAACTTTAACCTTAGAACGCAGCGGCATGTGATTAACTTCCATCATCATCAAATGTGTATTATGGCCACATTCACCGTGACATGTGGCTGAGAGAGAAGCTCCTTTAGTGGCAAAACCGTCTTGTGCCACAGCTGCTGTTGTGTTTTGGTTTGGGTGCCTGATGAGAGGGGTCAGGTGCCCACTTCTCGGACGCCGCCTACTGTGGTGGACACAGAACAGCTGGTGGAGCCAGAAAAGTCTGCACCGAGCCCTCAGACACTGCTGGTTAGTGGTGCAGCCACAGGCAGACTGCCTGACCTCTCCTCCTGCAAAGGAAGGCATCAGGGGAGGCAGAGGCAGGGAAGTGAGATAAGACCAGGAGACAGAGCTAATCCGACTGCCATTCTCACGTGGAGTTGCCATCACAGGCTCTTGAGAAAGAAATGCGTTGGGCAAGCCCCCTTCCCGAGCCCCCACAGGAAGTCTCTCTCTACTGTTGGTTTAGGCTTTCGTTCCAAAAGCCTAAATCTGTATCTGTACAGATTATCTGTGTCTATATTTTTACAGGTCTCTTGTCTGTATCTGTACTTTAAAAGATTTATTTACTTATTTATTTTTAGACAGAGGGGAAGGGAGGCAAGAAAGAGGACAGAAATATCAGTATGTGGTTGCCTCTTGCGTGCCCTCAAATGGAGACCCAGCCTGCAACCCAGGCATGTGTCCTGATTGGGAATCAAACAGTGACCCTTTGGTTCACAGGCCATGCTCAGTCCACTCTATACCAGCCAGGGCTGTGTCTGTATTTTTTAAATGTTTGTTGATATATGCATCACATACCAGAGTTTACCTTTTTAGAGTGGACAGCTAAGTGATTTTTAAATATCCACAGAGTCATGCATGGATCATCACGGACTCCACCATACTTTCACCACTGCTAAAAGAAACCCCACGCCCCTTGGCAGTCCATCTACATTCCTCCCTCCCTCAGTTCCCTGGTCACCACTCATCTATTTTCTATCTCTATGGATTTGCCTCTTCTGGGTGTTTCATATAAATGGACTTACATAATAAGTAACCTTTTGTGTCTGGCTTTTTTATTAGCATCATGTTTCAAAGTTCGTCCAGTTTAAAAATAAAACAAAGCTCATCTAAAACATCATTCCTTTTTATGGCAAACTAATATTCTACTATATGGATACTTTCTAGGGGAACCCCTCCAAAACTAGAATTATCTTCTGAAGGGCAGGCCCATTGTGGCATAGGCTTCCCCCAGTACCTGAGTGTTCTAGGAACCCATCTGTATCACTGTACCAGCTGGTGTTGTTGTGAGAGGCTGCATTCAACTTCAGTGAATTTTTTGAAGACTTTTTTTTAACACATTCTCCCATTTTATGATGGGTGATTTTCGAGCACACCTGTGCACATTGTGCTGAGTGCTCAACAGTTTTTGACCAAAAATGTCATGACCCCTACACTCCTTCCTTCCTATTCACCTGATCTCACCCCAAGCAACTTCTACCATCCAATGAAAAATGTCCTCAAAGAGAAATGTTTAGCTGAAGTGGAAGAGGTGAAACAAAAAATGGCAGAAGCAGTAAAAGGTATCAAAACTGACGAGTTCAAACACTGTTTTGAGCAGTGGAAAAAATATGTCTGTAGGCATATTGCATTAAATGGAGAGCACTTTGAAGGTGACTGAAGTTTAAACACGTAAGAATAAATACACACTTTTTAAAAGTAAATTCCATTTTTAGGTCCCCTTCATATATCACATTTAATTTATTCATTCATTAGCTGATAAACTTTTTTGTTATACATATATTTTCAATGATCTTGGCTATGCCCAAGAGTGGGATTGGCAGGTCATGGGGTGTGGTAATAAGAATAATGGCCCCACAAAGCTATCCATTCATATCCTAAATCTTGGAACCCGTGAATAAGTTATGTGGCAAAGAAAAGTAAGTTTGCAGATGGCATTAAGGTTGCTAATCAGCTGACTTTAAGCTAAGGAGATTATGCTGGATTTATGGAAAGGGACCCGTGTAATGACAAGGGCTCTTAAAAGAGGGAGGGGTGGGTAGAGAGAATGTGTCTCAGGCAGATATGATACAGAGAGCTGGTCAAAGAGACACAGGGTGGCTGCCTCTGAAAATGGAGAAGAGGGACCATAAGCCAAGCAGCCTCTAGAAGCTGGAAAAGGCCGGGGGATGGGTTCTCCTCGGGAGCCTCCAGAAGCAACGCAGCCCTGCCCAGGCTTGCTTCCGGTCCAGGAGACCGGTGTCTGGCTTCAACCTCTAGAATGGGGAGGTTATCCATGTGAGCTGTGTAAGCCATTGAGTTGTACACCCCGTGGGTAGTCTCTTCTTAGCTGCAGGTGGTGACACCAGGGGGGAGCTGTGATGACAAAGGTCGGACGGAGGCTGTTGCGGATGTTGCCAAATTCCTTGTAGGTAGGGCTCCTTCCGAGAGGTGCGTCAAACCGAGTCAGGCTCTGAGGATGGGAGAGTTTCCAGACACATCGAAGACTGGTAACTCTCTGGGGAAGGGCTTTGGGTGCTGTCCAGACCTGTCCGTCCCCTCCCCTTTCCCGTGGCCCGAGGGCTGCTGGTCTTCACAGCCCCTGAAGCTGAGAGGCTGTTGGCCTTTGAGAGCTGGGGGGAGGGTCATGCCTTAAGACCATCAGAAAGGCCAGAGGCTCTCTTTTCTCACTGGGTACAGCCGCTTTTCCAGAATAAACAGTCTTTTGATTATTAAAGGCCCCCATTTTAAAAGGAAGACTTGATGGCTTTTGCCACTGTTCTCGTTGCTTTTTGGAGAAGTAGATCGTCACAGGTTCTTGCATTCTGGAAACTGAGCTCTTTTTTTTTCTGGACTTTTACTCTGGAGTGCTGGGCCATTCAAGCATGGGATGCAATATTATGCTGAGTGAAATAAGTCAGTCAGAGAAAGACAAATGCTATATGATTTCACTTCTGTGTGGGACCTACAGAATAAACCGAAAAAAAAAACAAAAAAACCCAATAACCCAGAAACAGACTCATAGATCAGGGAACAGACCGATGGTTGACAAAGGACAGGTGCTGGGGAGCTGGGAGAAAAAGGTGACTCGATTCAGAAGTACAGATTGGTGGTCACAAAACAGTCACAGCAATGTAGAGTAGGACATAGAGAATATAGTCAATAAATAATAGTGATGATGTTGGTGCCAGGTGGGTACTGCACACATCAGAGGGAGCACTGTGTAAAGTACATGGTGGTCTAACCTCTGTGCTGTGCATGTGAACCTAATACAACGTTATATTGAAAAAAAAATAAAGAGAAGGGACCTAATTCCCTTCCCTCCAAGTATGTTTTCCTCAAAGGGGGTCCGAGTAGCCTCACTGCGAGCCCATATTTCCAGAAGTCTCATCCAGGTCATCCAGGTCAATATCCTCATCCAGAGGTTATTCCCTCTCTGATGTTGTTTTGGTCCCCGAGTCTACAGCCCAACAACAGAGCCCCTTTCCTGGCCACAGCTGCTTCTCACTGGCCTCTGGGGTGACGGGGCCCCAGGTGGGCACGGGCATTAGTTCCTTCTAAAGAACCTCACAGATCTCTAGTCTCTAGCCTTTTGTGGGCCCCAAGAGTTCCCAGAATGCCCTTCTCTGACAGCTCCTACCCTTTCTGCTAAGCAGGAGCTCCTACCCTTTCTGCTGCCCTTGACCTCTGGTTCTGTCCTTTATCTGCATTATGCTCTCGGAGCCAGAAAATCTGGCTCTTGTCCTGGATCTGGTATCGGCCAGCTTTTTGATGTTAGATGTGTCCTCCTCCTTCTCGGGACCTGACAGGCAAATGACGATCAAACAGTGTCATGGGACTATTTGAATATTATATATGATAATTTATTGAAGATCACATTCCCCAGTCTCTATGTCATTCTGAGAAATTATTTCAGGCTGGAGAAACCCATGCCCCTCAAAACTCATTTTGCCTGAGCTGTTTTCCTTCAACTGTTGTTCTTAGGTTTTCTCTAAAGATTATCATCAGTTTTTAAAGAGTACATTTTGTGGTACGTTTAAAGACAATTTAAAAATAATTTCAGTCCACTGTAGATCATTTGGAGGACTACTTTATGATGACGTGCTCCAAGCAAACTTTTCACACATTTGTGTGGTTTTTATTGGATTTCCACAAACTGGTACTACCTTCACTGTAGGAAAAGAACCAAGGCAGAATTTAACATGGAAAAGATGCATTTATTTTAAATAAAAACCAAATACTATCCCAACTTATAAGTTGAATAGAGACAACTGCTAGAAGAATTGAATTATTAAGTCACACCACAGTGATGCAGGCAGAACACACACACACACACACACACACACTGCTGAAACAACCATCACTATAGTCACAATTCAAACATCACTTTCAGTTCCAGCAAAATGATACCAGTTGACATATGGATCTGATGTTGACCATTAGAGTTTTGTTTGCGATCACTTTGTAAATGTTTTCTAGGTCTTTTAGCTGGTATAACAGCTATAAGCGTAAGGCAATTGTAATGAGGTCGCATGTATCCATATTTACGTTACATTATAAGAACATTTTCCAGCCAACACTAGGGGGTCCAGTGAGAATGGCTTTTTCTTGCAAGTGGAATCCGCACCATCTGCATGGCTCACATTTGAGAAGCGCTGCCCTGGCTCACAGAAGGCAAGCTCACAGGGAGCTTGGAGGGGTTTATGAGCAGGCAGAGGCGTATCTGGAGGCCACGAAGACAAAATAAAGAGATAGGAGAGACTTTCTCACCATGAAGGAGGGAAAGCAGCAATTACCAAAAGGCACATGAAACTCTTGGGAAGGAGCTCATTAAAAATAATGAGGAGAGGCTGGTCTCCTGGGCAGGAAATCAGCAAATTAAGAGAACATTTTGGGGTCCCGTTTTCAAGAATGCAGTCCTGGGAGAAAGAAGGTCGAATTTAAAATTCTGTGGCTACTCCCTGCCTTTCAATATATCCCATTGGCTGAATTGCCTCCTCTTCCTAAGCTTCCGTTTCTTCGGTTTTAAAATGCCTTCTCCACAGCTCTGTTATGTGGG
The DNA here is from genome assembly GCF_014824575.4 of Sturnira hondurensis. Classification (NCBI taxonomy): domain Eukaryota; kingdom Metazoa; phylum Chordata; class Mammalia; order Chiroptera; family Phyllostomidae; genus Sturnira; species Sturnira hondurensis. The sequence goes on along the minus strand of NW_028073411.1, from coordinate 14,136,258 downwards.
TCAAATAAAATTACAGACACAAAAGTATAGTGCTTTGTGAGCCACAAAGCCTCGTGTGTATGAGAGTGATGCTGCTATATTTTATTTTCTTAGATGTTCATAAAAGGTCCCTGGAAATTTTTCTAATTCTTTACAATGGAACATCACAGCAGGAACAAAAAAGCCCCAGAAAGCTCAAGGTCAGGGAAACAAGTGATTCCTGCATCTAATCTTGGCGGAGGTCTTGGCACACGCGGAGTTGATGTATTCTTGAAAAACAACACCTTAGAGAAAGATTTAGGTCAGATCTCTGACAAATGGGGGATTTAGATTTTTTTCAATAGTTTTTTTTTTTTTGCTAAGTACAATGTTTCTTTCATAAAGTAACCCCCCCCACATTTGTCATATGTGTGCACATGTAAGTTCACACATATAGTCACACCCAGAAACATCCGGGCCTTCCACAGAGACACATACAAATATGTGCTCATACACACATCAAAAACATACACACATGTGCCCTGCTCATGCCCGTTGGCAATGGACCCAGTTCCCACGGACTGTCGTGGGAAGTTTCTCATACACATGAGCCGGTTCCAGCCGGCTTTCCAGGTAAGAGGCAAATATGTGCCCTCGTCTCCCATCTCACAGGAAGTTGAGTATTTTTCTCCCCTGGGGAATGCCCCGTACCATTTTCTCTAGGTTGTCACTAGGAAGCATCTAGGGAGCCAAACAAGAGGCGTCAAAGTCAGCCGTGCTCAGAAATGAATTATGACCTGGGGCTGGCCACTTGGTCTATCGGAGCCTGGGTTTCCTTTGGCGGAAATGGAGACGTGAAGGCTGCCTCATGGGCAGGAGAGTCTTACTCGACTGAATCTCAGTAGGCGTTTCCTCTGTGCCCTCTGGTCCTATTCGAAGGTGAATTTTTTTGAGAGAACGATACATCTGTATGGATAGTAAAACACACAGAAATCTTAGAAAAGTCAGGGGTGGATGGCCAGGAAGAATACATTCACAGTGACCCCAGTACCCTCAGCTGGAGAAATGCCTGGTCTTCTTACTGCTCATTTGTATGAGCTTGGTTCCTCTCCCTGCATTGGCTCTCAGTTCTCATCACTCCAGCATTGGACTTTCTTCGCTTGCCCTCATTTCCTGCTCTCTCCTGATTTTTCATGGTCTCACCACCTACCCATGGCTTTATCTAAAGGCATCCTCTCAACTTCTGACACATTATCATGTCTGTGGTCTCTTCATGTTGCCAAATTCCACATTTTTGAGAGAGGGATTTGATGTCAAGACTCATTTTTCACACAGGGACATATGAATCTAGCGTTGGAGTCCAACAGACCTCAGGTAAAATTCTAGCTCCAGCGTTTATTAACTCTGTGACCTTAAGCAACTGGCTCAACTCTCAGAATCTCAATTTTCTCCTAATCCTGTGGGTATAATTATGGTGCTTAACCCCCACTGTAATGCAGTGATGAATGAATTCAATAACGTATGACTAGTGCTTAGTCTAGTACCTGGTGTCTATTGAGCCATAACAAAATGCTAATTACTATTAGTGTCAGTTCTGGCCAAAGACCAGAGGTCAACCTAAGAATGGACTGTCTTTTTGGCCACATGCTCACCCTTGGCCAATCAGTCACAGCCACTACACAGCAGAGGCCATGGGTCATTCCCTGAGACAAGAGTGTTGGCAGGCCAGGCCTTCCGTGGCAACATCTACTGAAGAGAGTGTGCAAGTTTTATTTCCTTTAACTTTACATGAAGATAAAAGACAATGTGATATAATCAATAAATGCATGGATGACTGTCAAATGACTTTTGAAAAATTCATCAATATTAAAAAAATAGTTGTTTGCCCTCACATACCCTCTGCCAACTGAAAAGGGCCATCTGACGCCTTTGAGAAGGAGACGTTCACAGGGTGTTGTGGATCCTTGAGCCTGGGTGGGAGACAGTGGAGCTTTCTGGAGGTGATCACATAAGACTTGCGAATGAAGAAAACTTAACCATATTACTCGGTTTGCTGATAGGCACAGTGATTCTTTTCAGGGAGAAGATGGCATGTTCTAATGCACCCATGTTCTTGGCAGATACACGCTTACATGTTCAAAATAAGAATACACATCCCACACCCCAATTTTCCTCAAAAAGTGAATGGCAACCTGATGATTTTAGTATCTCAACATATATATCTCGACATATATATGTCACTCAACAAGGTAATTTGAGTTCAGAATCAGAGAAATCTGGGAATTGTTAACAATTACTGCTTTGAAGAATTTACGAAGTGCTTACCAAGGGCCCAATTTATGGCTTTGACCAATTCTACCCATGATCCTATGAGTTGTGCAAAAGGAAGCTTCCAGAAAGATTTTTGATCTATGATGCAATCACAACAGGAACCTGGCTGCTTCAAAATAGCTCTGAAATGTTTTGGGGCTTTTCCATGACAAGAGCTCGGAAGACTTTCCCTCCCATGGTCAAACTCTCCGAGGGACCGAGGCCCCTATCTTAGACTGCTCTAAACCCAAGGACAGCCAAAGCCGTGTGGTCTGTGGTAGGTGGAAGAATGTCCCCACAATCCGGGAATCTCAGAGAAGTTGGGCTTGGCTCTCAACGTGAACTTATCAAACAGGTACACTTCTATGCTTTGCAAATGCAAACAATGAAAGATACAGAAGCAAAAACAGAATAATTTAACACCTATCCTTGTACCTGTCTCTCATAATTAACAGGTATTAATATTTTATGAGATTTGGTTCACACATTGCTATTTATACTATAATATTACCCTGAGGTTGGTGTTTGCTGTTTATTGGTTCCCAGTCTCTCTCACCCTCCTTCCCAAGAGACAACTCTTACAATGAACTTGGTGTGTAATTTATCATTCAAATATTTATACCTTGAACCAATAAACCACATGCTAAAGTTTTTAAAAGTTTATACAAACATTATTATACAATGTTTATTGTCTTGTAACTAGCTTAATTTCTTTCAATATGATGCTTTTATAAAGGTCTATGTCGGTGTGTGTAAATCTAGTTCACTGGTTTTAATTGCTGAATTGTATTCAACTAACGGATGCCAAGATGGGTTTTTAGCTTTTTATGTCCTATTCTTTCCTTCCAAGGAAACTGTATGGATTCAGATTAAGAAATAAACAGCCAACACACGATACTGAGACATTCATGCTTCTCTCAGGATAAAGGCTGTTTTCCCCCTCCTTTTGAGTCCAATTTACCTTTTCACACACTTTTATCTTAGGCTGGATCTTCATGTCACCCAGAGCGTGTGTTGCATATTGCATATTGACTTCTAAGGATGTACGACAGCTCCTCTGGCGTTTCTGTACCTGTGTGAGCCGCGGAGAACATCGCAGACATAGGTTCCCACGGTCAGTCCCTTCGAGTTGCCCAACTTTCTCCTCCATGATAACAATCAGCAGAAGGGAAGAGTGGAAGACTCAGATCAGCTAGTGATGCCTCAGCTAGTGATGCACTCTTCCCCACGGCCCATTTAATTATTCTCTGTCCCTGACCGAAATTCCCATGTTCAGAATCATTTTGATAAAGGTTCAATACCTCTTTTGCTTCTAGAAAATGAGAATCACACAGCTGATTATGCGATACTTCTGTCCTGGCCACCAGGAAGCTTTGCTTTGGCTTTGATTAGCCGTTTCGCAGCACATTCTACGGTGACTCAACTCATTTGTAAAAAGAGGCCATGCCTGGTGTGACCACATCATTATTGTACAAACTAGACACTTTTGGTGACAACAAAAGGTGACAACAAAAGTAGTCAGTAGCGTAAACTTTTGAAACATCACGCTTTATATAACGTGGCACGTAACTAAGCTTTTATTGCTCCATGGGACAAATATTCATCTCCAGACACAGGCTTCTTTAAAGTGGCCCCTGCCTACGTCATAGTAGGCACTGTGCATGATTTCGATGTTTACCCACCCTAAAATATATGTAGCTTTATTCTGGGATTGGAATGAAGGAAACACAGAAGTCAAACATCATCAGCATCATCATTAACAACAATAACAAAGACCATTAGTGATCTTTGCAAAGCAGGTCACTTAATGGGAAGAACTCTTAGCATTTCCTCAAGGCTCTCTACGTCGGACACCAGGCTAGGTACTTTGCCTGTATATCGCATCATGCGTTTTGCCCTTCAATCCAGACCTCTGATACAGAGATTTATTCCTTAGTTTTACTGGTAAGAAATCAGGGGCTCAGAAAAGAATTGCTTTCCTGGGATCGCACAGCACACACACACCGAATGGAAATACAGGTTGGACATTCTCTTCCAGGGCCAGTGCTTCTAAGCACTGAGCTCTTTCAAATCAGTCAGGTAAGCAGTACTGTAAAACACTCAGACCGATGATGCTTCTATCAGCATTTCCATGGACTCAATCATAGAGTTGGGGTCTGAGGCGGGCTTCCATTCCTTTAGTAATTATCTACTGACCAATTGTAACTTGAATGGAGGCTAGACAACTCCCGACGTTCTGAAGCCAAAAATATCTCTGCATGTGTCTCAGTGTATCTCTTTGTCTGTGCCTGTGTCTCTGTGAGACAGTGGCCAGCATCAAGGCTGCAACTCCAGCCTCTGCAGTTAGACAGAGTGCCACTGAAGTTCCTGCCAGGACACCTCGATACGTTTGACCTGAAGGAAGTTACTTAGCTGTAACTGAATAGGAGAGATGAAGGTAAGACCTTTCTCAGAGGATTGAGACAAAAGACTGAATGTCATAATGGTTGGCATGCTCTAAATGCTAGGTCAAAGCCAGTCACTGTGATGACTGCAGTCATTGTCTGTCCTCTCTGTGGATGGTGGAGTCTGTGATGGCGGGGTTCACATGGCTGCATGGGGGCATGCAGGGGGTGCCTACCTGTCTTTTTTCTAAGAGTGTAGGCAGAGCACTGGCCGGCCCTCCTCCCCCTGCCCTGTGTGAAGCGTCGCAGCTCTACCCACACTGAGTGTGCCTCAGGGAGAGACATGCTCACTGGCACTGGCCAGGAGCTCATACTGACTTACCAGACTAGGGGGTGTCATGGGGAGAATATAAAAACTGGCTCCAGAAAGAGCTTGTCCTGTTTCCAGATCTGTTGCTCACTGTCTGTGGACTTTGGCCCAATCATCCTACTTCTGCGAATTCCTGTTCTCTTATCTGCAGAACAGAATGGTGATATGGATCTGTGAAGCTTAGTTACAGATGAATAGGACTGTGCATTTGTAGAACCCAGGGCAGAGACCAGAATTCGTTTCAGTCATTCGGCAAATGTGCATTATGGTCCTACTGAGTGTGAGACACTGTGGGAGTCCCCTTGGGACAATGGCAGAGAAGACATGCCCTGGTCTCCTGGGAACTGGAGTTACTGGAATGCAATAAGTGGAAATAAAAGAAAATTAAAAAAAAAAACATTTTCCCATTTCCTTTCATTCCTTTGCAAAGGAATGCTTTATAATTTTTGGTGGCTTTAGCCTCTTTGGTTTGTATTCTGCCCCACAGGTGAGTGTAACGTTCCCGGTGCCTTAGGCAAGTGGAATATTTTAAATCGGGAAGTTGACCAAGGCAGCTTCATCCTTGAGGAAGTCCTGAGGCGGGAGGAAGCGTGGGGAACATTTCAAAGAGAGTTCTTTTGTGTGAGCCTTTGGGGAGCTGCCAGATTTGTAATAAGAAATGAATTTGCTTTACTTAAAGAAGGAAACGGTACTTTCTTTACAAAAGAGGAGGGAGAAGCTCCTCCTCTGCCTTTGGTTTCGGTTACGGACTCGCTGACTGGGAGGTAGCTAGAGTGGGGGACAAAAGTGACAGATGCAGGCGTCGCCTCCGAGAACCTCCTAGGTAAGGGGAACAGGTAGGAAAGTGCATGCTCCTGGGAGGAATGAACCAGAACACAGAAGGGGGCATCGTAGTGCGGCCCACACTTACCTTGCGCAGGACGGGTGGGTGGAAGGAGAGAAGAGCTGGACCAGCACTCCTGTCCTTGTACCCTGGATGTGGCAGAGGCAGTTGGGGGTTAGGACCTCTCTCTGCTTCTCTGTGTTACCCAGATCCCCCTGAGGTTAGGTGGAGGCCCATGTAACTGGGCTCTGCCCAGTGGGGTGTGGGTGGAAGTGACTAAGTAGGTTCCTTGGACACCCTAAGGTTCCAGCTCCTGTTCTCAGCCTTGGGGGTCCAGCAGGAAACCCAATCAACCAGCAGTTCTGCCTTCACTGTTCTGATATATTCTGGGGAAGGGGACAATAAAGATGATGAATAAGTAACATGAACAGTAAAATACATAAAAATGCATGGGTAGAATCTCTATATAATGTGTTAAATAAAGTAAAAATACAAATGCTTGTAATTTGCTAAAATATAAGTAAAACTTCATATGTATACATGCATATATGTTATGTAAATATGTGTATCTATACACACATGTAGTTTACTTATATGTGTATGTATTGCAAAATATAAACATACATATATTACATAATATAATATATATTTATTTATTAGTCTAATAAAACATGTTACCACCTATAAAGGCAGTGATGACTGCTAACTGAAAAATAAACTGACTCAGGAGCCCCAGAAGCGCTCAGGTCCAGTGTAAGAGATGGTATCCCAGGATGCCTCACAGCAAAAGTGAAATCTGAGTCTAGAGGTAAAGGAAGGGAGGGTACTAGCTACAGAGATTTCTGAGCAAGGAGTTTTCCTTGTTTTTCGCGGAATGCAAAAAGGCAGTTGGCTCGAGTGGAGAGAAGGGCTTGACAGGGGAAGAGACCAGAGAGGGGACAGGAGTCCGGGTCACCTGTGATCTTCAGGGCCATTTACAGGTTGTTGGCTTATAGTTTGAACAGAATGAGGAAGTGAGCACATGAGATGTGATGTGACATCCTCCAGAAGAATCATTCAGGTTGCTGCCCTGAGAACACACTGAAAGGCAGGTGGGGGCAGGGGCCAGGTCAGAGCAGGAAGGCCCCTGTGGAAGTTCGCCAACTGTTTCCTGTAGTATATAAGGCTGGCTGGGAAGATGGTGTGGGATTGGAGAAGGGGGATATGACTAAATCTGAATTCGTTTTGAAGATAAAGCCAATAGGATTTCCTGGTGAATGAAAGGCTGGGGTGAGAACCAGAGAGGAGTCAAGGGTGACTCTGCAAGGTTTGTCTGAGAAGCTGGAAGAATAGACTTGCACTTACACTGAGTTAAGGAAGGCAATAGGAGTGTGCTTGGGAAATATCAAAAGCTCAAGTTCAAGTCCAATCGAATCCCAAAAGCTCAAGTCTGATCAATTTCCAAATGCATGTGTATCTGGAGTTTGGGGAAGAGGTCCAGGCAGAGGACTCCCAGTTAGAAGTCATCAGTGTACAGATAGTACCTGAGGCCATGACGGACAGGGATCTCTTATCTTTCTGTGGACAAGGTGGTCGAATCACAGGTGCAGTGGCAGAAAGGGGATGAGCTCCCTGGAAGGACAGAATTGTTGAATGGAGAATGGCCTCGGAGACAGCCCGCCTCTTGGGGGGACTTTTCTACTTCGAAGCAAGATCCAAAGAAGTGGCATCTGAGTGAAACCACACTGGAGGCATGAAGGAGCATTTGCCAAACTGTTCCATTTGGTGAATTGAGTTTCAGCGACTAAACTCCACTAATCTAATTGTCAGTGAGAGTGGACTCCTTATCTGTTGTTTTTCACTGAGATCTATAATCCGCTTCAGCCACTCACGACAACAGTTTTTAAACAGTTTTATTGAAATACAATGTAGCATACAATTCACTTTTTTTAACGTGCATCATTCAATCTGTTTCGGTATATTTGCAGGGTTGTGCAGCCGTTACCACAAAGTAATTTTAGAACGTTTTTGTCTCCTCTGAAACAAATCTCATGGCCATTAGCAGCCGTTTTCCATTTCCTCCTCACCAGCCCTGGGCCACCACTAACCCACATTCTGTCTTTATAAATTTGGACATTTCGTAGAAATGGAATCATGTAATATGTGTTCTTTTGTGACTACTGTCACTTACAATTTCTCAAGTGGCTTTATCCGCATAGTAGCATCTATTAATACATTATCTCTTTTTATTGCCAGAAAATATTTCATGGGATGAATATACCCCATTTCATTTATCCATTCATCAGTTGATGTACTTTCAAGGGGCTTCTACTTCTTGACTATCATGAATAATGCTGGCACGAACACTTGTGTACAAGTTTTCACGAAGACATGTGTTTTCTTTCTGTTGAATATACACCTAAAAAGGAATTTCTGGGTCACAGGGTAATTATGTTTAACATTTTAAGGAACTGACTAGCTGGTTTTCTAAGTGGCCGCAGCATTTCACATTCCCAGCCACGATGCGTGAGGCTTCTAGTTCCTCCACCTCCTCACCAGCCCTTAGCATGTGTCTGTATGACAATCGCCAGCCGGTCAGTAAGAAAGGACATTGCTTTACTGTTTTGATTTGCATTTGAATAACCTATGATGTAAAAAACATTTTCATGAAGGTATTTCTATTTAAATCCACCCCCATTTTAGAATTCTCTTATTCGTTATTATTGAGCTGTAGCAGTTCTTTATATATTCTATGTAAGAGTTTCTGATCGAACACATGGTGTGCAAATGTTCCCTCCCAGGCTGTGGGTTGCCTCTGCAGTTCGTGATGGTGCTGTTTGCATCACAAACTTTTTTTTAAAAAGTTGGATTGCTTGCAATTTGTTTATTCTTTCATTTCTTGCTCTAACTTTTAGTGTAATACCTAAGAAACTTTAGTTTAACTTAAGGGTATGAAGATTTATGCCCGTGTTTTATTCTAATGATTTTACGGGTGTTGTTTTCCATTTAGACCTACAGTAAATTTGAGTCAATTTTTGTGTGTGTTGTGAGGTAAGAGTCTCACTTCAGGCTTCTGCATGTGTCTCAGACCATGCGTTGAACATATTTTTTCTTTCTCCACTCAATTTTCCCTGCACTCTTTTTAAAAGTCAATTGAGTATAAATGTAAGGATTTGTTTCTGGACACTCAATTTTATTTCATTATGTTATCCTCTACATCTACCAAATGGTCTAGATTATTTTAGGTTTGTGTTTAGTTTTTAAATTAGAAAGTGTTGACCCTCCAACTTTGTACTTCACGTTCATTTTGGCTATTCTTCATATCTTGCAGTTTTCATATGAATTTTAGGGTAGAGTTGTCAGTCCACACCCCCCCACTCCTTAGAGGTGTGAAAGTTGAAGGACATCTAGAGGTGAGGAAGTCAGACACAGACTGACAACTTAGAGAATCACCTAAACTCAGTGTGGGGGTCTAACCCATGGCCCACAGCCACATGAGGCCCAGGGTGGCTATGAATGCGGCCCAATGCAAAATCACAAATTTACTTAACGCATGAGAACCTTTTGTGATTATGTGTCACAATGTATTTAATGTGTGGCCTAAGACAACTCTTCTTCTTCCAGCGTGGCCCAGAGACACCAAGAAAATTGGACAACCCTGGAAGCTATCTCACCACTCATAATTAACAAATAAGAACATTTTGTCATAGTCACCTCATATAAAAAATTTAACATGAACAATACTGAAGATGACGTAACAAATGTCATTAACATCCCTTAATTTTTCCCCCCAGTGGCCTTGTTCTCCCCATCACCTTGACCAGCAGCAACAGCAGCATGAATTTTTCTTACTTGTTCTCTCTGTCCATGTTTTTATATTCGCACATTGTATATGAATGAGTGTTGGAGTGGAGACCTCAAGAATCATTCTTTATTATTTTCCCAAACTGACTTCTATTCTTTATAATGTTTTCTTTTTAAGGAGTAAAAGATTTCTGTGGCTTTATAAGAACAAATACTTTAGTGAATGATTAAGAGGCAGATTTATCCACAGCAACAAGGTGATTTTCAGGAGTTGAAAAACTCTAAGCCTAATCTTGGCTTGGATGGCAGAGCATCTAAACAGAGTCACATAGACAGAGAGAGACTGCTGAGAGTCCCCGACTCTGAGTGTGTCCTTCAGTGAGACATTATTATGTCATCTTATAGACTGATTATTCTGAACTCCCTGCTGTGATCTTAGTCAATACAAAGTGTGAATTATTTAGAAAACAGGTTTTGTTTTCTCTTACAGGAGCCTAAGGCAGCCATGAGTTCTCTTTAAAAAAAAAAATGAACACTAGAAATAAATTTAAAAACCTACACATGAGAATCTGATAGAAAACAAATATATTAAGCTTTTTATTTAATTTTCCCTTGTATTTGGCTTTTGCATATTTAAAGGAAAGTTGAGATTTGGGGCATATTTCCTTGGTTTGAATATAGATTCAATTGCCATGATGGTTTTAGTGCGAATGGCCTTGGGCATTCAGCTGTTGCTTCGGTTAATCAAAAAAGAAGAATGACTTACTTTATTAAGCCATCTTGAATTTGAGGAAATTGTGAATGTAGAAGAAAGAACTCTGATGGCACATTATTCACCTGACGAACTGTCCCCTCTGAATGCTGCACTGTTTATTTCTTCTGATCAAGAACATTCTTCTACATAACTACAATAATCTGACCAAAATCAGGAATGTAACCTTGATACAATATTACCACTTAATTTTCATTAAAGTTTTCTGATTATGCCCGTAATGCTCTTGGCTGTGAAAGTTTGTAATTCAGAATCACTCCTCGCCTCTAGTTGTCATATCTCTTCAACCTATTCCATGCTGGAACATTCACCATTCTTTCTGAAAGTTCATACTCTTGACATTTCTTAAGGTTGCAAGCCAGTTATTTTTATGATGTGCCTCAATTTGGATCTGTCTAATATTACCTCATGTTCAGATTCATGTTACACATTTTTAGCAGGCATGTCTCAAAATTGATGTTGGTTCTTCTCAATGTACCTGCGATAGCTTCTAGTCTCCAAGACGGCTCCATAGAAAGATCTATCCTACAAGCTGCCCTTACAATGTGTTAGTCGACTCTCTTTCTATCAGAGGTGAGATCTGTATTCTCCTCCCTTAGTATGTGGGTCTGGGAGTGCCGAGGAATTGATGCTTTGTATCTTCCAAGACCAGGTCATCAGAAGCGATTCAGCTTCCTTCTGATCGCTTTGGGTTGCTCCGCTCTCAGAACTCGGTCTCCATACCTGGAGAATCAGAGAGACCACATGAAGTGGCTGTGTGTAGGGGTTCGGTCTGCGAGCCCCAGGGGAGAGCCCAGCTGACAATGAACATGAACTTGCAGTGTCCTCATAATGTTCTTTGTAGGTGAGTAAGTCTTCAGCTGAGTCCAGCCCTCAGCTACTGAATCATCTCCAGCCAATACCCACAGGCAGTGGAGAGAGTCTGAGGAGAACAGATAGCCTTGTCAAAGGACAGGAGAAAACCAAGAGATTGGGATTTCCTGAACACCAAGGAAGTAAATGTTTTCGGAAGGAGGGAACGATCAGGTGTGTCACTTTGTCTGGAGACTACAAGGAAGATTGCATTTAAACTTTGACCCTCTTCGCCTAGGGGCTAATGGTCACTCTGAAGACTGCAGTTTTATTGTAGTGATAGTGACACCATCCTCACTGAAGTGGGTTTCAGACAGAAGGGAAGGTGAGGGAGTGAAAGTGAAGATGGATGTAGAATTCTATGCCTCAGGACATCATATTATCACCAGCCATATCGTAATTAAGAAAAACAGTAATGAGGGAGACATTGGAGAGAAAGTTGGTGAACAGGTGTTAAATTCTTCAGTAGTGAAGAGGAATTGTGGTTGATACGTGCCACAAAAGAACTAAGGGAGAAAAAATCTAATGACATGAATTTTTATGGAGAGTGGTGGATATTATGACAGATGGGAGGAACGGTGCCTCGCAGCAGCCATGAGAAACAAGGAGCCTTGTTTTTCCACCACCCATTCATGCCCTGACGTACATGGGGCTGTAGGAGGAAAGAAAGAAATCTGTAAGGGAAGCCAAATTCAATGGGCAAAAGGCCCCATGTAGCAGGGGCAGACTGGGAAGGCTTCATGGAGGAGGTGACAGTTGGAGGGACCACTGGAGGATGAATAAGGGCTTGCCAGGCCAATGGCAGGGGAAGAGCACTTCCTGCAAAGAAAAAGATATGAATAAATGCAGGGCTAAAAGATGGAAGACAGTATTTAGGACCATCAGTGGTTTAATCTGTGTAGAGAATTAATTCAGACCAAAAAAAAAAGTGTGAAATGAAATACAGGAGACGTGGCTGCTCAGATAAACAAGAGGCCTATAAAAGCGATGTTAAGAAACTTTGCAACCACGAACTATTGTTTTTGTGATACTCACACCTACAAATACTAGTTACTAACTGAATGTTTTTAAATAGATGAGCAATTGGTGAATACCAATAGAGTGTATATGTGAGACCCTGGATTACGTGTGCACACTGACATGTTTACTTCTTTTTTAAAATTTAAACCTTATTGTATTTTTTCCCATTACCATTTACTTCCAACAGCAGGCCCATGGGAGGTGCTGGTGAAAGCATTCTGATTTGACAGACGATGAAACAGACACAGAGGAGCCACTGGTCTTGCCCAAAGTTATGCAAATAGTACATCGTGGACCTGGGCTTCAAACTCAGTGATTCCAACTTAAAGCCGGGTTTTAACTGCGTCGCTGCCTGAGTGTGTCCGTGCCAGCTGAGCTGGGAAGGGAGAGACCTGGGTGCTTGTCTCAGGTCTTTCCCAGTGAGCATGAGGTCACTTTCTGTGCTCTCAAGGGTTCGGTAAATGACAGCATTTAAACTAGATTGGCCTTTCCTGTACCTGCTCTGTGGAGCTGGAAGACTAGTCCTTCCCGATGATATCAGGTCTTCAGTGAAAATTGTTCCAGGTCAAACAGATTAGGGGCAGGACATGCTCTGTCCCACAGCTAGAGCTCAGGCATGTTTTCCTGAAAAAAAGAGAGAAAATAAAACCAAAAACCAAAAATAAGAACTTCAAGCCTGTATTATCCACACACAGCATGTGTCTTGGTCATTTGCTATCCTGAGGATCAGTTGCAAATCAATAGGGAGGAACTGAGGGTCTCTATTATAACAGATGAGGGGCACTTGGAGGAGTGAAGCAAGGTGAAGAAAAAAAAAGAAATGCGGGAGATTGCCTTTGAGTTCAAAGGAAAGGAAAACTCACCGCTGGTTAGAAGTCGCTGTCATGTTCCAGACACCTTACAAATATGACCTCACTTCACCTTTACGTCCAATATGTTGGCAAGTGTTCTCGTCCTCATTTATGCAGGCTTAGAGAGGTCAACGGCAAGCCTAAGGTCATCGACCTCCCAGAACACAGAGAGGACACCGGAACCCAAGACTTGGCCCCAAAGCCCATGCTTCTGTCACTGTATCATGCCATCTCTCCGTGAGTGGTGATGAGGATAACATTCATCATTATGATAATACCTCCTCTTTATATTAAGCAGGAATTAGCTCTCTTTTTCTACAAAAGGCCAGATGGCAAATATTTTAGGCTTTGGGAGCCATAGGGTCTCTGTCACAGTTCCTCGGTTCTGCCCACAGTGTGGAACTAAGGCAGCCACAGGTGGAATGTGAGTGGGTAGGTGTGGCAATGTTTCTTTATGATAATTTCCTTTCTGAAGTGGGTAGTCAGTCCTGTTTGTCCTCGGGTCTCCTGTTTGCTGACCCGTGATACAAGGCTTTCAGTTTACAACGCTCTCTTGCCATTCGTTTATCTAAGCTTCCCAGCCCCTGGGTAAAGAAGGCACTGTTACTCCTCTTTACAGATAAGTGACCCAGGTGCAGGAAGACAGTGACTTGTCCACTTTTGTACAATGACATCTTTATTCCTAAAGAGGCTGGACTGCCTTACAGCACCAGTGGACACTCTGTGAACAAAACTGAATGTGTCCAACTCTCCATCACATGGTAGATTCCTTGAGGTCAATGGCTCTAATAAATGACTGCCCGGTGGACTGCTGAAAGTCTGTCCCACTTAGAACCAAGTGCTGATTCTGGGTGTGATTCCCTGCCAAATTCATTTGACCTCACAAAAGGCATTTAATTTGAATTGATTGCTTGTGTAATAGTGCACCAAGTCATAAACTGTGATCTGTGTTTTCGGGGGGCAATAACAGGCTTTCATCATGAAAGTGGACGAGAAAAGGTCAGAGAGCCAGCCCCTTGCTGTCCACCTGTTAGGGAGCCGACCCTTTAACCCTCCACCCCCTAGGTCTCACCTCTATTTTATGAGTGGGGAGCTTGGGCCTGGGGATTAAGGTAGCTGCCCGAGGCCACGCACCTGGTTAGCAGTCTGTCAGCAGGCCAGGCTCCGGGAGGCTGGAATCCTTAGGCCAGGCTGCGCACATGCGCTGGCATCACAGATGGGGAGGCCTGGCCCGTGTGCATCAGAGGAGGACAGACATCCACCCTGGTGACCGCTTCAGACTGAACAACAGGTGCATGAGGAAGGCTGTTTGGTTTGGGCTGAAACAGTGAACAAAATGACCTTATGTGTTAGTCCCATTTGGGCTTCTGTAACAAAATACCATGGACTGGGTCACTTATACACAAAATAAATGTATTTCTCACATTCTAGAAGCTGGAAGTCTGAGATGGTGTGGTCAGATCAGGGTCCTCTTCCCCACTGGCTGCCTACTTCTTGGAGCCTCACGTGGGGGGAGGGCTGGGGGGTCTCTGCAGTCTCTCTTGTAAGACCACTAATCTCATTCTCAGAGGTTCCACCCTTATGTCCCAACTACTTCTTAAAAGCCCGGCCTACTAATACTGTCACCTTCAGGGACTGGGATTTCGACACCTGAATTTTTTTAGGGGACACAAACATTCACCCCATTGCACCTAAGCTTTGAGGGATGGATGGAATTTTGATCTGTGAATGAGGATAAAGAACATTACTCAAGGTTAAGGCAGTAACTGGGAATAAGTGTAGGTGTATGACAACCAACGAAAGGTGTTATGTAAACTACTTACATATTCATAAATATGTAAATTCCATGCCTTTATTTGTTCACTAGTGTAATCAGTATATTTTGAGTGCTCGTGCCATGTCACACCGTGACAAACGCTGGAAGGTGGAGCTGTCACCTCCACACACAGGTGAAGAGGTGTATTCTCAGGGATTTTCCTGCAAACCCAGGTGTGCAAAGGCAGGTAGCAGAAATGGAATTAAAGCTCAGGACTTCTGATCCCATGCCCATTAAAGACAAGCTGGGGGCTGCTGGGGCAATTCGTGTGAGAGGTAGGGTGACAAAAGAGTGGGCCAGGGAGTGGACAAAAACCACCCTTTGAAGGCTGTAGAGAGTAGCAGCCAGGGTGAAGCCTTCTGAACTCCCTGTTGGGGCCCCACCTTATAGAGACTGTTGGCTCCCCCCAGCTGCTGGAGAACTGGGGCTTTGTGCGAATGGGGAGCCCCAGAGGAGTTCTTCACCGCTGCGGGACAACGGGGATCTACGAAAACCCTTCCCTGCTCAGGGATAGATCCAGACCTGCGTTCTGAAACACTCATGGCCCTGGAACGAGGAGACTTGGGTTCTGCTCCTGGCTATGGCACCAACTATCTCTGTGACATTTACAAGTCACTTTTCTTTCCTGGTCTCAGTTGGCTCCTCTAGAAAATGATGTTTAACATAATGAGGTGGTTTGACGACTGTTAGGACGGTGGCCCTGGAGTTGGCGACAGCATGTTTTCTCTCATCACCGCTCTGCCATGGCATGACTCCAGGAGCATTGCTCTCTGTGCCTCGGTTTCCCTATCTGTGGACTAGGTGTGTTGTGCTCAGAAGGCTAACATCAGGTAACATAGGAACTGTAATGTATTTAGCATTATATATGAAATATACTAAGTGATTGATCTATTGCTAATAAAATCACAAATAAGTCAAGTCACACTGCCCCATGCCATTCTGATGTGGTTGTGTGAGGTGTATTCCCATTCTTGGTATTGTACAGTGGTACATACCTGGCATTCGGAGTGGCATGCAATGGGCAGCCACCCTATTCCCCGGGATTTTCTTTGCAGTGACTGTTAAATTTGCGCTTGCACAAATGATACATTAAGACTCAGAGGAAAACTAGATGCTTCCATGGGCATTTTACTTCAACAAAAACACTTTCTAAATGTCCCCAGGTCTTTTGTACATCCAAAAGTAACTAATACTTTGAGAAATAATCACATCTCTATTAGTCAAATGAATTTTTTTATAACATTGATGTTTTGCATGGGTTTTCAGGCCATGGTCTTATATTTTTAAATATAATGCACCAAAGTTAGCAAAAGATAGAATAAATCAATGTGGTGATTCCTCCATTTGGAAGAACTTCATGGATCTTTTAACTGCCACTATCTTGAAGTTAGTCAAGCAAAGGAAATGCTTTCAGTAGGCATATGAGAGCATTTCTATTTATGGAAGAATATTTTAGTTCCTCCCTCCAAGAGCCCATCACTGTCATGTGCACTTTTAACACTCACAGTGACAGTTTCTGTCAGGCTGGGTATAAGGCATGTGGCATCATGACACTGTGCTGAAGGTACACAAAACCTGCTATTGGTGAAAAAGACAGAAAATAAAAACTAAGTAGGTAAACAAGAACCCCAGAGTCTAGCCTACAGAGCCACTTAGGACAAACACACAGAATCAACCACTTCAGCCTGCCCTTTGTAGTGCCCACTCATAAATTACTACTTTTCCTCAAAAATTGCATTGTTCAATGTACACCGTTGAAGAGGTCCTCAATAAATCTAGAATGACTTCCACTGAGTATACTTGTTATTATCAAAGCTTGTGATCGAAATAAATGCGCACAGCCACTCACCCACACCTGTAGGCTGATGAGCAACTCAGGGAGAAAATTCTTGAACTTTTAACTGGAGCTCTAGAGTCTGTGCCTGTCTGTCCCGCATGGTGGCCGCCAGCCACATGGGGCTATGGACCACTTAAATGTAGCCAATTTAGACTGAGGTGTGCATAAGTACAAGGTACACATTGGATTTTGAAGTCTTTTTTTAAAAAAGTTATTTATTTATTTATTTATCTTTAAAGGGGAAGGAGAGAGGGAGAGAAACATCAATGTATGGTTGCCTTTCCTGCGTCCCCTGCTGGCAGTTGGCTTGCAGGGAACCGGCCTGCAACCCAGGCATGTGCCCTGACTGGGAATCGAACCTCGATCGTGTGGTTCGCAGGCCTGTGCTCAATCCACTGAGCTACACCAGCCAGGGCAGATTTCAAAATCTTAATAACAAAAAATGTAAAACATCTTATTTGTACTTTTTATATTAATTACATGTTGAAATGGTGATATTATGAATATATTAGATTTTAAAAATCTACTTGTTTCATTTTACCTATTAAAATGTGGCTACTAGAAAATTTAAAACTACATCTGTGTCTTGAATTAAATTTCTCTTGGATGATGCTGGTCTAGACCAATGGCTGTTTTAAGGAATGTAGTCTTGCATGGGCACTGATATTTAATGTATCCAGAGGTTAGTCAGTATGGCCATTCACGGCCACACTCCAAGGTACAAATATTATTATTTGAGACTAGGCAATCTTTGTTTTTTGTTTGTTTTGTTTTTTAATTAAAATATATCTTCAACCTAATTAAAGTCAGGATATATGTATTTGTTTTGTTTTGTTTTTGGTCAAGGCTTTCAAATTCCCCTTTCTTTTCAAGCAGAAAGCCAATATTTTTGTATTTTTAAAAAATATACTCCTAGATAATAATAATAATCATCATCATCATCTAGGAGTATAATAATAAGTAATTAATAATAATAATAGTCTAACAATAATCCTCATAATAATGATAATAATAATAACTATTATTATTGTTATTATCATGAGGATACAAAATGACTTTTTAAAAAATGTCTGTGAGGCACCAATAACTAGAGAAGACATTTAACATTTATTATCTTATTATAAATAGGATAATAAAAGTATGGATTTCTCCTGCAGAAGTCCCAGCTCCTTGAGATGGCTTACAAACAATTATTGCTTGGTAAATATTTGCTGGGTAGATGCATGAATGAATATTGCATGTAGTCCTGAGGGTGTGTGCAATGGAATGAGCTGTGCAGATGACTCAGCAACCTGCTTAAAATAGGCAGGTATCTTCCCAGAAAGCATAAATTTTACTTGGTGGTAGGTAGTTCATACCCCATTTTTATATCAAAATAAAAATGAAAGGATTGTGGGAGAGAGTGTTAAAATCTCATGATTTTTTTAGACAGAACGTAGGAGACCGTTCTGCGTGGTGTGGGCACAGGTCCCACTCAGAGATGCACAGGACCCACGCCCACGGATAGGTTCTTCTGTGGGGAATCTGGCCGGCAATGTGCCTAGGCCATTTTGAGTCTTGCTTTTTGCTAAAAACTCTCTCTCCCCGATTTGTGGCAAACATTTACTGCAAAATAACTTCCTAAAATCCATGCTAAACCTTCCAAGGACAAGTGTAACCAGTTCAACCTTTTCATTTGCAGATATCCCTCTTCTGTGATGTGTTTAGCAGCATTGGCTCTTTTGTTTTCTGTAAAAGGTAACCACCTGAAGCA
The DNA here is from genome assembly GCF_014824575.4 of Sturnira hondurensis. NCBI lineage: Eukaryota > Metazoa > Chordata > Mammalia > Chiroptera > Phyllostomidae > Sturnira > Sturnira hondurensis. The sequence goes on along the minus strand of NW_028073411.1, from coordinate 14,117,729 downwards.
ACCTATGCATAGTAAATGAGGACCATCTTGTAATGTGCAGAGAAACCCAATAAAGGCCGGTCATAGCAAAGGCTGAGGTATTTGCTTCCCTCTAGAGAAAAAAGCCACGCTGTCCCTTTTCCTCCACCAGAGTCCGTAGTTCCTGTGAACGTCTCATTTTATCCATGATGACTCGGACACTGTGGGCCGGTGTCTGCACCAACAGAACACATAAAGAACTTCAAAAGAGTCTCATCCTTGTTGTAGCCTTTTCAGGGCTATGTTCTCAGCCTCTCACACCATCACTCCTCAGCCAAAAGCTGGTCCCCATCTATACTCTGGTGGAAGAGTTTGTCTGGAGCTACTCAAAGGGATCTGCCACCATTCCCACTAATATGAAACCCACTGATGGCAGGCACCCCATGGGGGTTCTGGGTTCCTGCCCAGGCCACCCCACACTCCAAGGGCTTTTCAACACAACAGTGACAGGAAATCTTCTTCCTTTGAAGTATGGTGGATAGCAAGTTCATTTCTACCTTTCTGCTGTGAAGACAATAACATTTCCACCAAGATGTCACGATGTAAAACCGTGAGTCCTCAAGATTAGCAATGAAATTCTCAATAGTCTCACATTCTCCTTGAAGGCGTTGCCATCTTCCTGGGCAGTGCCAACTGCCCTCCAGATGCAATATTCTGTTTTAGCCCAAATGTCACCCTGTGTGTGTCTCTTGCCTGAAAAGACCTTGGCTCAGCTGGTTGGCTGAGCAGGAGGGGAGAATATTTAAATTTCTTCCTCACAGTGGTAGCCATCGGAGGACTGCCACTCAAGCAGCACTCTGCCTTTTTTCCCTGCTCTCACTCATTTCCCCCCAGGGAAGAAGGAGCCGGGTTTCTGACTGGGGAATTTGAGAGAAGGAGCTGAGCATCCCTGCACAGCCCCCTCTTCTCTGCGTTTTGGACATACGTGTTCTGGTCTGCTCCCAGAGTGGTCCATCTGCACCAGTATCTGTGGGTGTGAGTCTGTCTAATTCAAGGGGAAGTGTCAGCAAGTTCACTGGCCACAGATCTGAGTTCATGTCCTCTAACCTTGGACGTAAATCTTATTCTTATGCTCATCTTTCTTCTTCTCCCACCAAATGAAATCTAAATAGACAATGTTTTCAAAGGATTAATGGGGTGGCTTGAAGGGGATCCACTGTCTATTAACTGTAAATGTTAAGAGTCATAACCATTGGTTTTAGTATCTCACAGATTCTAAAACCTCCAGAAGTTGGAAACATCTGCAAAAATTCTTTGTCCATCATGGAGGGGAGAAAAGCACGCGTGTGAAGGGAACAGGAGACCTCCCAGCAGGAACACCGCCACGTGGCAGGTGAGCACTTCTCTACACCGGGCGCTGCGCCTGTCAGAAGGTTACCAGGGATCACTGGCATTGGCTCCGTCGTGCTCTGGCAGCCTGGCGTGCAGTCTCCCTCAGAGGATGGCCAGGGCCAATGAAAGGATGGCACGTCCTGGGTCTAAACCAAGACCCCTTTGGCTTTCAGTCTTTGCCAACCATGAGCATACAATACTGTGAAATGGAGACCTCATAATCTGCATTAAGGTAACATTAAAATTTGTACTGAGTTTCCATTTTTTAAACATGACACTGAAATTCCTTACTCAATTATTGATGCCTATATCTTTGTATGATTTAATATTTAACTAAATGATTTCATCTAAGTGTAACTGCAGGAAAAGTTTAGCAAAGGAATATGGAGTATGTAAATGAGTCCTCACTTGAAAATAATCAAGGTAGAAAAGATTGATCCTTTTAGTGGGGCAGTGTTGTTTGTTTAGAGAAATCTTTCATAAAGTGCAAACATAATTTTTGTCAGGTTGTAAATAATTATAAAAGCCAACTCTAAGTGATCAGGTGGAAGATTAAAAATGCATACTGCACCAAACTATGGCATTAATATCTCAGAAGAACACATGTTTAATCTTTCTGCAAAAATCCCCTCCGTGACTGACCTCATTTGTTTGGTTTGTGACTCTACTTTTTCCATCTTTGAAAATTTTGGTTTATTCTGATGAGCAGTTTTTATGTGTGTGTGTATATATATATATATATATGAACTTATGTGTATAAAACTCCCTCATATAATTCTTTTACACTCACACTCTCCCCATTGCTGGTCTCCAACAAGCACTGCTATGTCTTCCCCACTTAATCTCCAGATTTAAAAATAATACAAATTGGTCAACTGAAATTGAAAAATAAAAACCAGTAATTCGAAAAAATAAATAAATCATTTAAAAATACAAATTGCTTCTATAAATTCTTAACAGAAAGGTCACAGGCTAGAAACTCCATCATGAGCAAACTTTTAAAAGAACTACTTCTATTCTGTGACTCTTCTACCGGCTTGTCTCAAGTGGATATCTTTTTTCCCAATTTCTCCTAAGGATGCTCCACCAAAAGTGCCATTCTGGGCGTGAAGGAGAAATTCAATACACATGAGGGATGGATGCCATAGGGTGTCAGGTCTTCCTTCTCCTGCGGAGGCAATTGCAAGAACCAGCAAGGTTAGTTATTAAATAGTTAGAAACTTATAAAATAATAATATGCAGGACTAACATGCAGGCAGATGTTTATACAAAGAGATCCTTAAAAGAATCAAAAAGTGGAAAGAACCCCCATACCCCATAAAAGCTTATGTCATTAATAAAACACGATACTTATAGATTAGAAAAATACTTTGCAATAATTAAAGTCTCCACATATTACAGAAGATAGGAAAGTGCTCATAATATAATGTCAGGTGAAGGACATGTGTAGTTTAATGGAGTTAAAGTGGAGGCAGTGCATTTAAGATGCATGATCAATGGTAATCTTTTCATGGAGAGCTTATGAGTATTCTTTTTGTACCATCTTTCTTTTTTGAAATGTTCTATATTGAACCATTATTAGCTTTATTATCAGATATAAATTAGTAACTAGTAGTCTGACATTCTGAGCACTTCTGGTGGGTGTACTAGGTCTCTTTAATGTGTCAGCTTGTCTAGACTTCAGTGCCACACACTCATTCAAACACTAATCTAGATGTTGTTGCACAGATATTCGATACATGTGATTAAAGCCCACAGTCTGCTGACTTGAAGTAAGGGAGGTTTTCCCTAGAAAGTCTGGGCCGGCCTTACTTAATCAGCCGGAAGGTCTCCAGAGTGGAGTTGGGGCTGCCGGGAGGAAGGAAAGATTCTGCCTGTGGAACGCGTCTCCTCCTCCCGCCTGAGCTCCAGCCTGCCCTTCCTGGTGATCTGTCCTGCAGACTCTGGGCTTGCCTAGCAAGCCTCCACAATTCCACAAGCCAAGTCCTCACAACTGGTCTCTTAATATATATTTCTCCTACTGCTTCTGATTCTGTGGTTGGACCCCAGCTGATGGAGGCTAGGAACCATGACAGGTCTTTGATACGCACACTCAAGTGCTACGCACCATTATTTTCGGGTGTGTTTTGACTTCCCCCGGAAACTGACTCTGTGGCAAAACACCTTGTGGATTCAAAGGGTGATCCCAGGAAGTGTGAGGAGGACCCCCAAAAGCTCTGAAATTTATTTATAAAAATTGTGTGTTTATTTATTTCTTCTTACATGTTTAAACTTTAGTCACTTTCAAAGTGCTCTCCATTTGATGTCATACACCTATCATCATTTTTTTCCTCTGCTCAAAGCAGGTTTTGAACTCATCGTTTTGGATGCCTTTTCATGCTTCTGTCATGTTTAGGTTCACCTCTTCCGCATCACCCAAACATTTCCCTTTGAGGACTTTTTTCATCTCGGGAAACAAAAATGTTGCTCGGGGCAGGATCAAGTGAACAGGGAGAGTGGGAAGCCGGAGTCACACAGCTTTTGGTCAAAAACCACTGAGCACTCAGTGTGGTGTGGGCAGGTAGGCTCTTAAATCACCCAGCATGAAACGAGCAAGTGTGTTGAGTCTTCAAAAAATCCCGTGAAGTTGAGCACAACCTCTCACAACAATGCTGGCTGGTCTACGGATATAGATGTGTTTCTAGAACACTCACGAAGCAGGGGAAGCCTGTCCTATAGGGGGCCCAACTTCCAGAGGACAATTCCTCTTTGGGGATGTACCCAAGAAAGTACACATAAGGGGAAGGGAAAGTAATGCAAGGAAAGGAAGGCAGTGAGTAATGGTGGACCATCAAGCCAGCTGGCCCTGTGGGCAAGTACTGAGAATTCTGGGACTCTGTGTGAACTGCTTCAGAGTTTATTCAGTCACAGGGTGGGTGTGAATAAATACTCACCCACCGACTCTCCAGCCATTCTGGGTAAGGAAGCTTCTAGGGGTGTTCTCTGGGCTGCACTCAGTTCTTGCTCTGCCCTTGAGCACAGGCACCCCTTCTCCAGGAACAAGACCCAGGTAGGAGGTGCAGTGATGGTCTCCCTGGGTCTGTGTAAAAGGCGGAGGCTGAGTGGAGCTGCCGGGAGCATGGGTGGCATCCCTATTTCTGGCATTTTACAGGCAAGGACACTAAGGCTGGGCAGGTAGTTAATTTGCAGAAGGTCAAGTAGCTAGTAGGATACGGCATCATTCTGATTTCAGAACCCTCTTAGATGTGTTGCGACAGAGCCTGTAACTAACAACAAGAAAAGAAATCAGTGAAATAATATTCCTGTCCACAGACAGTGAGGTTGGCCCCTGTCAATCGCTCCTTCTGTTGGGTCACACTAAGTTTTCAAAGCGGCACAGTACTGATTTCCCTGCCAAATTACCCAGTGTCTGTCTTGCAGCTTTGAGCCTCCAGTGTCTCCCTTTCCCTCGCAGTCAACACCTCCGGATGCGCCGTGGGCGGGCTGGTAGAGGCGGGGAGACTGCAGGCGGGAGCACGGGCGATGCACAGGTGATGCTTCCAACAAGGGCCTGCAAAGATTTGTACACATGTTTTATTTCTCCCCCTGTCTTTGCCCGCATCAGGAAGTTTCTTTTGCTGTAATTTCCTTTCAACACTCAGCTCATCTGCAACATTTTGATGATGCCGAGCAAATCTGTCTTCACTATGCAAGACGTTTGCAGCACATTTCTGAGTCCTGTACAAGATATTATAGGAGAAGCCAATGTGGAGGGAAAATAATGAGCCTTATGAAAGATCTACTATGTTCCATACACAGGAAAATGCACCTTAAGTGTAGGTCATATTTCACAAGGTAAGTTTTATTATTTTAATTCAACTGATGAGGAACAGGGGCTCAGGGAGACTGGGTAACATAATAGGGGCCATGTAGCTAATCAGTGGCTGAGCTGAGAATCAAACCTATGACGTTCATCTTTACAGTAATGTTACTTCCTTTAGGACACACAAAAGGCCTGACTCACAGGTGTTCGCTGAGACATGACAGACCAAGTGATACAAACCAAGAGATAGAAAACAATGAAGGGGGATGCCAAAATGTTAAACTTGGTCCTTGCCAACGGAGTAACTCAGGCTAGCTGTGTCGTGAGTTTTCTATTAGGAAGTCTCAGGAATGACTTTGTAGAGAAACTAGAACTGCACCAGCGCGTGCAGAAAAGGTCAGGTGAGCATGGTGGATGCAAGCTGAGGGTGGGTGTGCAGCTGTGTTGGCAGAGAATGGTGCGTTTTTCTGTTGGTCGCCCACCTGAATGCGAGCATAACCTTTACCAAACCTCATCCCGTATGGCGGCTCTCCTGTGAGGCTGCCCCCTGACCCTCTAACAGAGTCAGTCTTGTTTGATCTATATTCCCAGAACATTCTCTCACACCTTGTAGCACAATAGTTAAGAGTGAGGGTTTTGACACTGAGATTTATTGCCCGGATTAAAATCTAGGCTTAACCTCTTCCTTGCTGTGACCTTGAAAAACTTATGTAACAAATTCATTTTTTTCTTTTATGAAAAGTGGGTAAACATGATACTTATGAAAGCATCATGCTTTCATAAGGATGGTCCTTTCTTCATAAGGATGCTATGAAGTTAGGATTAATACGGGTTGATACATAAAAAGACATTTGGATCCAAGCTTGGCCTGGTCTTCTAGACCCGTGGCTCCTGGGGTCTAGATTTTTCCCCTCAGCAGACATTTGAAAATGTCTGGAGACATTTTTATAACTGGAGAGAAGGTTGAATTGTCTTCTCTAGGTAGTGGTAAGAGATGCTGCTAAATTAAACAACACAGTGCACGTGTGAGCCTCCCCCCCACCCACTCAGCAACAATCTGTTGGTCAAACAGGCCAGTGATGTTGATTCTGAGAGATACTCTTCTAGATTGTTGGCTTTGTGTAAGCCAGACTGTGTTGACTATAGGGATATCTCTATTTCTAACATCTAATAGGACTTCAGCACGTTTTTTGGATGAATGTTCAGGAACTCAGCTGTCTGTTTTCAGAGTGGCTGATTAAATAAGTCCCAGTGAAAGTAACAATGAAGACTTTGAACTCTTGCTGAGATGCTATAAACAAGGCTCCAAAACAGAGTAAGTGCTAACGTTCCCACCCCCATTACCTTTCTCTCCCGCCAGAAAACGTCACGCTAGTCAAGGGTCAGGTGAATCAGCACAGACGGGGTTGTTTTACCACTGGGACTGTCCCAAACAAAAGGCTCCTGTGGCTCTAAGGGGAGGCAGAAGCTGGGGCTAAGTGTGAAGGGGTCCTGAGTACTGAATACGGAGTCAGAGTGGGGAATGTGTCCTCAAAGAGGCCTTGTCAGAGGCGTTCGACAGAGACCCCGATCCAAGGCCTCAGCCACTGCGAAGTCAGATGCCTGGGCTGGGCACGCAGCACACAGAGAGCTGGGCCGGCCAGAAGGGCCTGGATCTTTGCCTGCACTTCCTTTGGAGACGCGTCCCACTGATGGTGTCCCCGGCCTGGGACGGGCAGCCAGCTTTCCTCTGTGAGGCCTGCCAAGTAAAGCCTGTATAACTGCCTTTTTTGATTATCATTGTAGGGCTTTTATTTTTTCCAGCTTTATTTAGTTGCAATTGACAAACAGAATTTGGAGGTATGCAAGGTATACAACGTGAGGTTTTGAAATGTATATTCAAGGTGGGGCAAAGTAGGTTGACAGTCATTTACATGGAAAATAATACAATAATTAATAAATACTAACACTGGAATAAACTCTGTGTTTCATGTACTCACAACTGTAAACCTACTTCTCCTCCACCCTGTATACAGTGAAATGACACCACAATCCCGCAGTCTGGCTAATTCAGGTAACCCTCACTTCACGTAGTTACCTTTCTGTGTGAGAAAAATGAAGATCTATTTTTAAATAATTTTTAATGTGTCACATAGGATGCTATGCTATTATTAATGCTAGTCACTGTGCCATACATTCGGTCCCCAGAATCACTCATTCTGCATTTCTGAAATTTTCTCCCTGTGACCGACACTGCTCCGTGCCCACCTCCTGCAAGGCCCTGGTAAATACTGTGTACTCTCTGAGCCTTTGAGTTGGGCTTCTTTAGATTCCACATGTGAGTGAAATCATGCACAATTTGTCTTTTGGTGTCTGGCTTATTTCATTTAAGCATATGCCCTCCAGGTATATCCATATTGTTGCAAGTGACAGAGTTTCTTCCCAAGTAGCTTGCTTAGTTAGGGCCTTTAAAACCACAAGATTTTGACCAGGAACTGCACTCCTCATGAATGAATGAATGAATGAATGAATGAATGAATGAATAGAATTACATGTGTGTGTGTGTGTGTGTATGTGTGTGTGTGTATCCTCTTACCCATGTAATTAAAATTACAGCCCCAGTTTTGTCTGCCCAGCCAGTCCCTTCTCCTCTCAGGATTCCTTGGCATGTTATTATTGTTCAGGGCTCACACAGAGGTGGCTCCCTTACGTTACAGGATTGTTTCTCCCTTCTGCAGGAAAGGGCTGGTTGTCTTTGAACTCATTTAGGGTCTAAGATGACAAAATCAACAGCTTTTAGATCACAGAAGTATAACGGGGTGCCTGGGGAGCACTTCGTACCTGTGAAGTGGGATCTGAGTGCCTCCTAATGATGATGTTCAGAGCTGGGTGTCCTTTCAAGAGCAGTCGCAGTCCTCTTCTGTCTCTTTTGACTCTTATAGAACACAAAGCACTAACTGCCCACCAAGGAACTGGGCGTGCAGCCATCTGGTTGACCAGACAGATTATATTCAGGGAGAGGGGAGCTGCCCCACTTTGTGACGTGTAGACATCTGAGATTCATGTTCTTTCCTACCAGATTTCATCTTGGGAAAGTTTTCAACAATTTTCTATAACCAAACTTGAGTAAAAATGATATATTAAGTGCAAAATCACTGTCTGCATTTCTTCTTTTTTTTTCTGTTACATGAAGGACATCACGTCATTTAAAATCTCATAGCCAAAAAATAGTGTCTATGTGTTTGTGTCCACACAGAATGGCTTCTCAAAGAACTACCATGCTTTCCCTCACACAGATTCATCATCTTTCGGAGCTGTTGGTGGCTTTGAAGCCATTCTGCCCAAACCCCTTATTACTAACATGCAAAACCCAAAATCCAGAGTGTTACGTGACTTGCTCAAGTTCCTCCAGTGAGGGAATGGCAGTGTTGGTAGTGAATTGCCAACCAACTCCTCAGCGCGAAAGCCTTTAGTGTCCTTTCCCATCAGGCCTTCGAACAGAAGGCTGGCAACAAATCTTACGACAGTTTATTTCAGCGTTAAAATAGTAAGTTGGTAGCAGAAAGTGTCTTGGGCTCGGATGGCAAAGTAAAGCAGCAGCGAGTTCATCCTTCCTTGCTCAGGAACCGTGGATCACGAGCACTTTCTACTAGGCCTCGCCGCGGTTCCCCCCAACACTCTCATTACAAAAAGTTAACTGTCCTTCTGAGATGGCACATTTGCATACGTTGGCTCTATAGGATCTTGTTCCTGATTAAAGGGCCCTTTGTTGGAAATTCTCAGGGAAGGCGGCTGCTGCTCCAGGCTTGATAATCATTTTTTTTATGCATCAAGGAAGGCACATGAAGATTCAAATTATAATCATTTCTATAAACATAGACAAGCTGCAAATTGTGACTGATACAAATTAAACTATGTTCCTCAGTAATTATATTTTAGAGAGTGTGCACCAAACACAATTTTAAACTCAGAAAACTGTAATTGCATGTTTAGTGCCTAACCCTTTTGTATGTTTTGCTTTGCATGAGTTACTCCAAAGAAATTGATTTCCTGGGTACATTCGGAGCAGGTTCATTAGGCCATTGCCATGACTCTCACTACATTATTAATACTCTCATCATGCCAATCACATTCTTATGAAGGGGGAGGTAGGGCTTCCTGCCATCGCGATAAGGATTAACCAAGTTCTCCCAAATGTCCCTTCAAGCTGTTGTTTCCTTTCTATCGTCACCGTCACTAGTGTACTTGAGGCCTTAGCTATTTCTTCTCTGAACAGCTATGTCTGTCGCTGACCGACCCTATGTTTTCGGCCTCAGCCTCCACGGCAGTTTCACCATCTAACCCTTTGTCCTCTCCTCTCCTCTCGCAGCCCCTCCTGGTTCCTCTCTTCACTGCGCATTCCTGCCATCTCTCTTGTCCCTGGTTTTTGCATGTGATTTTCTCTCAGTTTAGGATGTTCTTTCCTTCTCCTTTTCTTTTAATAACTCATACTGATCCTTTAGATTTCAGCTCAGCTATCATCTCCTCCAGGAAGTCTTCCTTGACTGCCCAGGTACAAATTAGCTTTCTCTTCCAGGCTTCCAGGCATGATCCCAGCTTTCTATGCCTCTCCTATCCTATTACTATGGGTTGAGCTCTGTTTGAATCATTCATATACTTATTTGTCTTCCTCAAAATGCAGCATGGGGCAGTGGCCTCCTCTATCTTGTTAAGCACAGTCACTTCAGCACCAAGGACAGTCTCTGTCCTGTAGAGACTCAGTAGTAATTCAGTAAATGAGGACATCAATTCTCAACACTAAGTCCTACGCCCAGCTGGATGCACAGTATTTATTTAATGAATAATACAGGGAACAAAGGAAGGCCACACACCTCTGATGCAAGGAGGCTGGCAGGGGTTTCAGGTGATCAAATATACGGATGGCAGAAGGCGGGGCGTTATGACATTTTCAATACAGACCTGTTAGACGAGTAAAGAGGTCTGCTCGGGGAAACATGGACAGATTAGATTTTCAAGGTAGGCTGGAAACCAGTTATGGAGAGTTTCAAACACGGGGTGAAGGCACTTGCACTGTGTTTTGCAGAAGAGGATGAGTCATTAGGTGAAAGGGCTACTTGTCTTCAGGACAAGGTCTAAACTCATTAGCAGGCTCTGCCAAGTGCTTCCTGAGATGGCATCTGTTTTTCTCTCCAGCTTCACCCTTTTTCCCTCTTTCAATCATCCGTACCACTTTCCTGCCTGTTGTCACCCACGCAGCCACACGCCCTGTGGATGAGTTTGTGATTCAGACGCAGTTACCTGAGCATCTTTGCTTCTGCCAAAACAGCAGTCCTATGTGTCCCTGAGATCACCCGCTCCTGTGATATTCCTGCCTTGGACACCCTTCGTCAGACCTCCCTGCACCCTGAACTCCCCAGTGCAGCTTTCCGTTCAGGCACGTAGCATACCAAGAGAGTTCCTGAGTTTTTAAATGCACAGCTAACCTGCATGAAGTCAAAGGTGCTCTTGTTCTGGCATCCGCTCAAGGCTGCCAGTCCCAGGACTGGAGCCTGGAAGCCTATGGTGAAGGACGTGCTGAGGCAAGGCTGCTGGAAGGAAGAGTGAGAGAGCACATCAGTGTTCGAGGAGCTTGGAGCACCACCATGAGGCTGGGCAAGCAGAGATTCCAGAAACGAAGCTGACTAGAATATGCCCAATGAGCACAGGCGGGAGAGACCTGGGAGTGCGGGGTGAGACCAGTTTGAGGTTCTGGTGGATATGGGTTCACACTGGTCAATTCTAGAATGGCACTAGTGGGCAAGAAGAACAGACAGATTCAAGGGACATAAAGAAAATATTTTAAAAGTTGGCAAAACTCAAGAGACCCCTCATTTCACCTTTGGGAAATCCCTCCTCCCATGGTGCAGGTTCACAGCTATGTAACACACACATCTTTGCATCTAGGCTTTCACGTGGCATACTGCCCTGATGGGACAATTGGGAGAAGCACAGGGGACTTGAGGACCCGGGGCTCAGCCCCCAGAGGACAGTCCTGCTGCAAAGCAGTTAGCTGAGCTGGCTCGCTCTGTGGAACAGATGAGCTTTTCAAAGATTCAAGTTTGGTTCAAAATTCACAACTCGTGAGTTCCAAATGGTTCTAAATTTGGCTGAATGTGTTTTTTCCCAGGCCGTGTGCCACCAAGCAAGACTTCGTGACTTCATCGAGTTAGGAAAACAAAGGGCCGTTATTGCCTCTCTGCAGAAATAAACTTGATGAGGACAAAAGGAGTGCATTTCAGATAAGACAGCAGCAGACCCTTAATTCTCTGCATTTTCCACTCAAACAGCTTTCTCTGGCATCAGAAACAAAGCCATCCGGGGAAAGAACTCCGCCAGTTACCCGCTTACTCATAAGCAAAGTGGCACTAAGTGAGTTATCTTTCAGCTTTGTTGAACAAGCAAATTATATAGTAAATTAAATCACATTTTACCATTCAGTTGGTGTGGTGCAAATTAAGGCATGCACTTGGATTCAACCTTGCGTCTCCTGCATATTTCATAGCTTGGATGGTCCAGTGTCAATACAGGGCAGTTTCTCAGAGGACTTGTGGCTATTCTGTTTCTCAGTTGTGTTTCCAAGTTCTTTGCCACCGGCCCCCTCTGAATTGTGTAGGCCTGATATCCAAATGCCATGCTTTGTTTGAACAGAATCTTTAACTTCTAGTTAATTATTTAAGTGATGATGCCTTCTTTTGTGTGTGTGTGTGTGTGTGTGTGTGTGTATGTGTGTCCTCCAAGAAACCTAACCAAACTCTCCACCTAGGTAGCTGTGTTGTTGCTAAGTCTGAAAGATTATAAAGGGTGTGGATTCCTGGAGACAAATAACTGATCTCAGGGAAGGAAGCTAGCTAACTTCCTCCTGGTAACACAGTAGAATGAAAAGCAGCTATTTCCTGATCTTGACAGACCTGGATTGGCACCCTCGATTGTGTGAGACAGGGCATGCTAATTGCGTTGAGGTTCATTTGCTTAAAGGAAGTTATATATGTTGAACAAAATCACCTGTGTTCTAAATTTAGGGCAAAGTAAGTTTTCAGTAAATTTCATTTCTCTTCTTTTTTTTTAACCAGGATCTTCACAATGATTGTTGTTTGAAGAATCAGAAGCACCCACTCTGAGCACCCTTCTCCTCCTCAGAACAGAGTCTGTGTTTCAGAATGCTGGGAGTGGTTCAGTCAGTGCTGTCATGACAAACAGAGAAAAGAAAAAGGAAAAATCACCGTGGCTCCAGGCTTGTCAGTGTGAGGCCTAATGACACTTTGTGTATATACTTTTCAGTGAAAAGGTCTCATGGGTCAGTCTGCATTTTGGTATTTCTGACAAATGGGTCAGAGAAGATGGGGCTGTTGACTGATTTGAATGGATGTCTGGCCACAGCGCCGTGAAAACAAAAGCACCCTGCTAGAATTCTCTGTCACAAAAATAAGAACGAACTGACGAAAACTCAAAGGAGCCACTAAGTACAGCAGCGTCCACCCCAGCTCTGCAGTACCGGATCCTTCTCAGTGTTGCACTCTGGGGACTGGGAAAGATGTTTGCCCTTGCCCTTGCCCTTATAAGATTCACAGCACACTTTCCTAGAGGTCAGTGTTCACTATTTGAATGTTTTTGTGGTGACTTTCTCCACTATTCCTGGGTTTGGTACTAACGAGGGGCAAAGGGCACCAATTTGGTTTTTTAAATATATTTTTATGGTCCATCATATTATTTAATTTTATTGAATTTTCAGGTCTTGTAACCATTCCAAAACTTAATGTTTTAATCCATACAAGAAAAGTGTTAAACTGCGTGTTCCAGTGACCTGTGACTGCACAGGCCTAAACACCCATGGCAAGAAAAATCCTATTACAAGTATTAAAACAGGAATAGACTGTCCACACCTTCTGCATTTTATGTTCCACTTGGATTTTGTCTCCATGGATGTCTTGCAAAAGCATGCTTGTCAAGAGAAAGGGAACCTACTGGCCTGGTCAACATCCAACCATTTCTTTGAGCCCCAAATATGCTGATAGCATGATTTGTTTGTGATATTAATAGAATCTTTATTGTGCATGGTGAGGTGCTAGTAAATCTTCAGACATTACGTAGTCTTCCCAGCTATGTATTTGTTAAATTTCGCCCCAAAGAAAATGTCCTTCTGGGTAGCTCAGTTCCATCCACCCCTCTCCATTTCTACTGTCCCTTCACAAGTCCAGCCAACCATAACTATGACCTCTTAACTGGTCTACTCCCACCACTTGGGTCCTTGGCTAAGCAATTCAATACAGCCTGAGTAAACTTCTCAACTGTAAATCTAGTTATGCATCTCTTTCTGTTGAAAATCTTTTATTGTCTGCCCAGTCTGGGAGCACAAGTGCCAAACTCCTTGCAATGGTTCTCACGGTTCTTACTCTGGCATCTGCCTTCTCTGCCAGCCTCTTTTCATGCCTTATTCCTAACTGTGCCCACATGGGCTCCCTTGAACTCTCTTTTTTTCCATACTCTCTCCCACTCCTCAGTCTTTTCCAAATGCTATTTCTTTGGGCCAGAGATCCCTCATGTCTCCTTTGCATTAGTCAGACTTTCATTCACATTTATGGGCTCAGCTCAAGCTGCTCCTGGCCTGGGAATCTCTTTGAAACTCTGAGCCAGGTCAGAACCCACTTGTAAAAAAGCTCTTCGGGAACAGTGTACTTTTCTTTTAGCATCTGCCCCATGGGTCCTTTTACACTTGGCTCGATGATGGTTTGATCAGGATCTACTTCACTGTAGAAGCTTTAGGACGCAAAACTCATGTCTGATGGTCCTGCCCAGCGTGTCTCAGCTCTGAGCCGCATATGTGGATAATGGTGAATGGATATATGTGAACAATATAAATGAACAAACAAAATAGAAAGAGGTTCGCAGGTACACAGAACACAAAAATGGCTGCCAGAGGGGAGACCAGGTTTGGGCATGAGTGGAAAAGGTGAAAGGATTAGAAGCACAGACTGATAGTTACAGAATAGTCACAGTAACGTAAAGTACAGCATAGGGAATACAGTGACTAATACTGTAACAACTATGTGTGGTGCCAGGTGGGTACTGGACATATCAGGGGAAACACGTTGTGAACTATGATTGTCTAACCACGATGCTGTTCACCTGAAACCAGTGCCGATAATATTGAATGTGAACTGTAATGGAAAATATCTAAAAATTAAAATGAGGTCAATGCACCAGAGAAAGGTCAATGGAAAGTGAAGAAATCGCTGCTTTGGGAAAAACTGGAACACTGTCTACTACCCAGGCTTTCATGGCGGTAGATTTCTGTCTTTGTTTTTATCCGTGAGAAGGTTTGGAGCTGCAGCAGGCACAGTGACCACTGACCACAGTTATGAGTTACTTCAGGAGAATCAGGATTTCCCAAGAACTGCATCCATGATCACTTCTCACCTCACACCCAGAGTGGCGTGGTTTCCACTGACCTAGACCTTCTGTCATGGTTTCTGTAGTATCCCCACTTCCACAGAGCTGAGCCATTGAGAGCAAATTCTAGGGAACTCAGGGCCCATTTCATTCAGTAAACCTCCCTGTGACTCATCGGAGAACCGAAAAAATGACTGGGCATCAGCAACAGGAAGTTTGCTCATTAACAAGGAAGGTGTTCTGTTTAGATTTGACTTTTTTCCAAACTGGTTTAATTTGTGGTCTGAGGTTTTCTTTTGCTTTGTCTTGCTATGTAAACTTCAGGAGTGATCAATTCTGACTTGCAAAGACTGCTTTACTAAGGAGCACACACTTAGGAAAGCTAACATTGGGCAACCTTACTGACAAGGAAAGACCTGTGTGGCAGGGAAAAGCAATGTCTGAAAAATTTGGTTTCTATTAATACTAATACCAATAGTAAAGTGGGAATAAGTACTCAAGTTTTCAAAGTGAGCAAAGGGATACAGAGAGGGTTCAAAAACAAACAAATAAGAAACCTCTTGAGAGGCCACTCAATATGTACTAACATAGCTGTAATCAATGGGAGCTCAGAACTTATGACCCTTCTGCATTTCAAGTGTGTTTATTCCACTGTACATATTCTCTCTTAGTACTTTTCCCATTAACTCTAATTTGTCCCATCGAACACATGGAACTCCCTGCTCTAATGGAAAGTGAACATAGAGTGCTTTGTATTATAGTTAGGAGTTCAGAGCTCCCACCCTATAACCAGAATATAATTTATTTCCCTCAGGTTCATCTCTCCTAAGCTTAATTACATTAGTTTGTGCATTTCTTTTCATTCATTTTAATGATAATAATAACAACATTAACAGTAAATGCCATTTGCAAATATCTACTATGCTTTAGGCATTTTGCATATACATGTATTAATTATACAAACATTCATTGGGTACCTATTATGTTTCAGCTGCCGAGTGCAATAGACTTAATGTTTGTGTCCCCCAGTTTCTATATTGAAGCACTAAACTTCAACGTGGTAGCATTTGGAAGTGGGGCCTTTGGACAGTGGGTGATTAGGCCATATAGGTAGAAGCCCCATTACTGTCCATGGAAGTGGGGTTCTGGTGGTACTGTGAGAAAAAACATTATCAAGGACCCACAGAAGAGGATGAGGTCTGGTGGTAAGATTTATTTGAGAAGTGAAATAAAAAAGACGCTCCTCCTATGTCCTGTCTCTGTCCCACCATGGAAAATCAGGGCCAGAAATAGAAGTCAATGTCCATCACCTCTGTAATATGGCCACAGAGACCCTGTGCCATATTAAAGCTTAGTCCTTTGGAGCCTGTGCCCATCTCCTGCGGTCCCCAGTAGCTGCTTGGTTGCATAGTCACGTGCTCCTGGTGAGAGGGAGTACACTAATGAATGGGGAGAGTGAAAGTCACTGAAAGAGAAAGAAAGAGGAAGAAAGAGAGAGCTCATTGTTTCCCTGGGATTATATTAGTTTGGGTTTGAGATGGACCAGATGCTTTTTCAAAATAACCAAAAATTTTCCCAAGCTTTTGTGGGGTTTTGAATAGGTACATCTCCTAGTTAGATTGACAAGCATCTGTGGTCAAGCACTTTCCCCTGTGTCCCTCGCCCCAATAATCCAGGGCCACAGTGGGGAAGGGAGGTGTGTTAATCCCCTTGCAGAGCGATGCTGTGGTCCCCTGGGGTGTGAAGCTGTAGCTTCCTGGTGAAGCAAACAGGCTCATGCTCCCCAGTTTATTAAGCTCAATGTCTAATTCCCTTTGCTCTCTCTCTTATTAATAATTAGCTAACTACCTACAGTAGCACCACAAGTGAGTTTAGTGCCCTTGTAAGTACAGCTAATAGAGAGATTATTAATCTCCCCACCAAGTGAGGCTACAGCAAGAAGGCAGCTGTCTTCAAGCCAGAAAAAGGGTCTTCACTAGGAAACATGGTGACTGGCATCCTGATCTTGGATTTCTCAGTCTGCAGAAGTGTGAGAAATGACTGCTGTTTAAACTTCGAGTCTGTAGTATTTTTGTTATAGCAGCCTGAGCCGACGAAGACACTGAGTTTTCCATTCTTAACACAGCACAGCCTCTCCATGCAAGACTTTTAAAGACCCCCTGATGACTGGTGGTTTAGTCTTATTTCTATCCCAAGTCAATTATATGGCTCCTACCACCCATCTCCTCCACCCTTTTGCTCATGATGGAACTGAGGCTTACGGGGTGAAACACGAAGATTCAGGGTCCACAGTAATGCACGTCTGAGCTGGGATTTTACTCTTTGTCTTTCTGATCCCAAAGCTCTTCCATGTTGTGATGGCTTATTCAGTCATAAATTTGTCCACTTAATCAGACATCATGTCAAACACGTGCCAGATGAAAATAAATGTCACCCTCGACTGTTTTGTGCATTCAAACAGAAGAAAGTGGAGTAACAAAGAATTTCATCAACTGTCTCAGTGTGCCTGGGCCCATTGGTTTTCCTGAGACACCAGACTTCCTGTGATGAAACCAGAAAAGTCCCAGGGATACTAGGATAGCAGACAATTATGGGAACAAGGGGAAATGAGAAAAGTAGGAAGTTCCTAGTGGTCTGTCTGGACCACAAGGTGTGAGTTATTGTAAGACACAATAAAACCAATGGTATCCTAAAGGGCATAAGAAGGCTTTGCAGTATTACCACTAGGATATCCATAATCAGACTCATCATCTGAGTCAAAGAAGAAAATTGTTTCTCCCCCATGGTAAAATTCTAATGTGTTGCCATGAATGCTACTAACAGTAGAAGACCTTCTGGTCCGTTTTCCAATTCTGAGTCTACCTGGCAATTTTGAGGAATAAGATTGAAGAAGTAAGTGGAGCGTGCCATTGTGTCTGTGTCGTCCTGAGTGACAGCCTGAAGGAAGAAGACTAGAGATTGAAAATATGGGAGGAGAGCTCTTTCAAGACATCTCAAGATTTTTAAAAAGAACATTAACCATTCTTCATTCATTGAATGTGCACTGCTTTCTTCAATGCTATTAATAGAGCATGAACACATATCATACATATTCCCTGATTCCAAGGGCAGACAGAGGGACACCAGAATTTAATGAATAATTGCAAAGCAGAGTGGTAGGTGCTAAGACTGAATCAGTATTGGTAGAGTACACCATATTCACAGCTCTGCATTTTTATAATAAAAGCCTGACACGGATCTTCAAAGAAATTAAAGTTAGTTGGGAAACAACTTTTCTTTATAGTCTTATATAAAACAGAACAAGGCACAGATAATATGCAATGATACATAGTGAATAAATACAGGGCCAGGACGTGTGTGTGTGTGTATGTGTAACCAATATGCTTACATATTATACCACGTAAATATCTATGTGAGTGTTTTCTTAATGAAAGTGTCAGAAAAAAATTCCTTCTTACTGGCTTGCCCAATAAGGAAGTATATCATTTCATACAACAAACCTAGAAGTTGAGAACATGCTGGGCTCAGAAGGTCAGGACTCCATCAAAGTTCTCTGTTTTCCTTTTCCTCTTAGGTCTCCTTGGCCCTCAGGTGGTCTCTCTTCATAGTTACAAGATGGCTGCTAGTTTTATTCCCCAGGAAAACTCTGCCTGTTTCTTTAAGCTGCCATAACAAAGCACCTCAAGCTAGACGGTCTTTAAAAAACAGAAATGCATTGTCTCCCAGTTCCGGAGGGTGGAAGTTTGGAATCAAGGGGTCAGCAGGTCGTGCTCCCTCAAATCTGTAGAAAAGTGCTTTACTCTTCCCTTTTCCAGTGATTTGCTAGCAATTTTCGCTGTCGCTTGGCTTGCAGTCACATTGCTCCAATCCCTGCCTTCACTGTCACGTGCTGGTCTCCCTGTGGTCTCTACCTCCCCACAGTTGTCTTCCTATGAGGACACTGGTCATGTTGAATGGAGGCAGGCAACTCTACTCCAGTGTGACCTCCTTGTAACTAATTACATGCTTCTTCCAAATAAGGTCACATTCGGAGGTATTGGGATTAGGAATTCAACATGTCATTTTGGAGGGGGCATAATTCAAACAACAATATTTTCCTCTACCATGGGACATATGTTCTTCCCTAGGATAGAGAAGTGTGCATGGTCTCTACTCTTCCCCATGTTTGGGATAATTGGGCTGGCACATCGCTCAAGAACTATGGATAGTCTGAATTTTTTCTACTTGCAAACTAATGAATTACCCTGCTACAGTTTCATCGAAACTTACAGAAGACACAAAACTCCTAGGTCAGAGACAAAAGATAAATACGGACTGACACAAATAATGCCCCCTTTTTAATTACAAAACCATAAGCATGTAATTCTGTAACGCAACACCATCACACTCAAGCACACCACATAACATTTGAGATGAAGTGATTACACCCATATTATTCCTCTACCAACAACACTCAAGCAGGCGTTATTCTGCGGGACCCTGTATGTCTCTCTCAAAGCTATCAGTAGCCAGAGTAGTATTTTTGCACTGGCTTCCTGTTCCTCAAAGGCCACACAATCGTGGGTTTTGCAGTAGGGTGGTTATGCAGGAGAGTGTGTTCCCAGAAAGAAAGCCCTAGGAGACCCCAGTTGTAGAGAAGGTGGCTGCCGGAAAGCTGGTTCGATCTTTGCCACGGAAAAAGACGTTCTCTCTATTTCCCTGGCCAGTAAACTAATCCGCTCCAGATGGAGACACTGTCTCCCTTCCAAGGCCGTTTTTTATACAAATATCCTGGAAGTGGCAGTGTGGTACAGAACTGCTATTTTTTTATGTCTTTGCCTGGTTGATGTTCGGGAACGTGAGAAACCCAGGGACAATTGTGACCTGACCGGTTGGACCTTCCCCCACTATGATTCTCCTGTCATACAATAGGCTTAATTTTAGAAGTCTAAAAAGCCAATGCCAAGGTTATGTTCTCTACATTTGTATAGTGCAGCCAATAAGCAGTGATAACTTGATTTTGTTTAGAGACAAGAAAAGTTTTCTTGGGCCCCTGATATTTAGGTATTTGAATTAAAAATTGATATTCTTTTAAAATTTTTCCATGCAAATGTGTTTATCAGGACACTGAATTGTGGATTGAAAAGACACTACACTTAAAAGAACTACTGAGTCACTACAATGAATTCATTAGTCTTTGTATTGGCACATAATCGATGTCTATGGGATGAATGAACAAATGAGTGGTAACTAAATTACAACTAAATATAATTCAGGTTTTGATTCAGTTTGAGCTCTTTGCAGTTAACCTATAATTTTATACATTATATCATTTGAGTGTCAGTCTAATTTAAAACACTTTGGTATAAACAATGTAATATATATCCATGTCCATACAAATTAACTTTAATCGATACCTAGTGGCAGTTAAATTGCTTTAGATGCACTGGCTCCCAAATCCACAGCACGAAGTAGCTATTTACAAGTGCTTCAGATATCATGACCAACTTCTATAAGAGGACCCATTATTTAGCATAAGAGAGTTAAAAATAATTTCTCATGGGTTCCGCATTTAAGGCTGACTGGAATGGCTTCATGAGCCACAGTGCCCTTGCACAAGTGATGGGTAAAATCTAGCAAACCAGGTGACTGGCCACATGATTTGGCCCATCACCTTCAAAACATCTACATCTAGAGTTACCTTGGCCGGTCCACATACTAGAGACCTGTAGTGCCTCATCCGACCAGAGAGAGGGTAAGATGGTTTAACCCTCTTTCAGATTATTGATGAATTAACCTTGGAGTGAATATCCAGAAAAGTTTGGTCTAAAGTTTGTTTCTATTTTACACACTGCATCGTTGTTAAGTTGTTAGGAGAGAGACATGCAACTTTCACCTGTTCCTAACTCTAGGTGATTACCAATATTTAGCAAACTTAAATATTTAGCAATATTTACCTAATAATCAGGGCAATGACTAAATGAACATTTTGCAAAAACACGTCTATTCACCATCTCTTTCAGCCATTCATGTGACAAAAGTTAAAGTCTTTTCATGGAGCATTAGTTTTGTCTTTGCAGACTCAAGCAATACTGGATTTTCACAAACAGTCCTAATGGAATGTTTCTAGAATGTTTGACCACAAACATTCTGTCTACTATCAAGCAACTGAATGAAGCTCTCAATTTGTTCTTCCAAGTTCCTCTGAGCTACTGCTATTTTTCTCACTAATACTTATGCATTCACCCATTTGTTAAATCTCCAAATATTTTCAGTATTTTAGAAATAAAAATATGTGTCAGGTAATGGACAAAGTTTTGAGCCTAAGTAATAAATAAGATATATTTGAGCAACATGCACACACAGATTTTAAATTTGCATAACGTGCTAAATAGGACTAACATATAACTTTAGCATGTGCTTATTTTATAGGTTCCAAACCATTTTCCAGTTCAAAACGTCAGTCCACTGCACTGTTACTTTTAAGTGAGATTCAGAGCGTGGCAGGTTTTGGAAACAGAAACCAAAACCAGTTTGCCCACACTCTCAGAGCCAAGGTGCGTGTCTGCAGAGCCATAGTACCTACAGGATCCCAAAGCCCCGGGAACCAGTTTGAAAGTTGTAGCCCATTCTTGCTTGACCTCTGGAGCCTTCATCTGCCCGTGGAGGCTGAATGTTTCATCTGGGGTGTGTCCTGGATGCTGGGTGTCCAGACCTCAGCTGCAGAGGAAGCAAGCATGCCTCAGGGGGCAGCAGGAATGACAGGGTTCCATTGGAGAAGATGTGAGTCAGAGCCAGATTTACTCAAGGGCTCCCTGAAACGGAGGCGGTCAAATGGGTGACGAGTATTTTCTGGAGGAGATTTCAAGTTTACATGTTTCACTCGCCATCTGCATTTGTGAAACGAGGGAGCTCAGTGCATGGGTTCATTCAACCAAGCTTCACTGAGCACTCGGACGCCAGGCCTCATGGTTTTTAGATTCAAGAAACATATCACCCACTATGGGATATAAATTTAAAGAGAGTTGGGCATGCTGTTTGCAATCGAGGTCGATCGCCAGAGTTCCAAGGGATGTTAACAGATCTTAGGGGAAAAATCATCAGTCGTAGTACTTTTTTTCTTTAAAAAAAGACTCTTGAGCCTAATAGAGGAATCAAAGAAATGTTTCTTAAAAATACACATTTCATAAATGTAAGAAAATACATTAAATGAATTGAGAGTACCTCTTACTACATGCTGCAATTGGTCCTGAACAAAATCTGGGCCATGCCTAAGAAATCCAAAAGCTCCCATGGAGTCTCCTGATACATGAGCATGACACTGGTTCTTCCACCAAGCACAGCACGTTCCATCTGTCCAAGGGTTTTGGGCCAAAGTCACGCATACTACCTTACAGTCTCACTTTACATTTCTGATGTTATTTAATGCTGATTGCAGGTTCAATGTTAGTACTGAAAAAATGTTTGCCTTTGGAACTCTTGCTACGAGAGAATTTAAATCAAATGCATGCATTGTTCTGTATGCATGCTTTTCTGTACACCTGGAATAAAGTGTAGTTTTGAAAGACTCCTAGGATGACGTAGCCATATTCATGTTTCAGAGAGGAAACTGAGGCCCGGAGAATATACCGCTCATTCTCTTTCCCAGTACAACCCCCTTCTCTGGAACTTCACTGCATTTTATTCCTCACACACTGTATTGTTAAATTCTTGTTTTAAAGCCTTCTCTCTCTCTCACCTTATCATTAGTCACACCGGGCAGGGAGTCGGTGAAGAAGTGGCTTTATCTCATAGAGCTTCGATTCATCTGAGTCCTTAAGGCTCTGCCAGTAGTTATGTCCGAAATAGGATTACAACCAAGGCACTATTTTTACTAAAGCGTAAAATTCCCACTGTCTTCATGATTTGAGCCAGAGCTCTTTTGAAACATCTTTTTGAAATGTTTCTCACAGACCATTCAAAACATTCCAAGGATATTATTGCATGTGTTTATATGTGGTATAATTCTAGTAGTTTTATTATATGTAATGTGTAGTATATAATTATACTCATATATTGTTGAATATATTTGCATATCATATTACATATAATATAAATAATGACATATTATACATATCAACAGTTTTGAAGTTACAGGTTTTTCAGCCAGAACTTTTTTCTTAAGATTCATTTCTAGAATTAATTTAAGTCAAAGGAAAATGAAAACAAAATGAGTCTTTGCTACATATGTCCACAGTTATTAGAATACCTGCTTTCCTGAACCTTTACAAACATGGGATTGTACCATTCTCCTTCTTAAATCAATATAGCTTACTAAGAAAAAAAGCTCAGTTTTGTATTCTTTTGAGCCCCAGGAAATTGAATTTTCTTCAGGGCTGTTACGTATCTTCTCTTGTGTTCATGTCTCTTTCTCGCTTGTCCACATGGGAGTGAAGGGAGGTATTTATTCATTTTGTTAATTTTGATAGCTCTTTATATTTCATTTTTAAATTTTAGGATTATTTTTACAGTCACACAGCTTTCAAATTTATTCCTTATGTGAGACCCAAAACATTGCAAAGGGGTACCTGATCTTAGAATGCTGGCTGGCCAATCACGGCACAGGGATTTTGCCAGTAAGAGGAAATAACATTATTAAATAAAAATTACATAACAGTACGTGTAAAAAAGGCAAAATTCCAAAATTCTGTTTACAGTTAAATGGTAGTCTAGTTTAGCAATAGAGTCATTATATTATATTTGAGAATGTGTTTTGACATTTTGTGGTCATCTTTGAAAACATCTGTTCCCACTCCTGAGCCTCCATCTCTTCAATACAGAGGGTTTGCATTCGGATATTCTGTTCATCTTTGTCATTTAGCTCCACACAGGACGACCTCATGAGTCAAGCAGACCGTCAGCCTGGACAGTGAGTGCAACAACTCTTCACTGAGTGCTGTGCTGTGCACTCTTCCAGGGGTCAGAGATGGTAAACATGCCCTCTCGACACTTCCGTGAAATCTCCTACCGAGATTTCAAATCTCAAACTCACCCCGTTAGGTCCATCTCATTGCTATTTACTCTATGAAGCATTTTCTTGATTCTACTTTGTTGGAAATTACCTCTCTCTTTACTTTCTGTTCTCAGTCTCCTCTGTTTACAGGCCTCCCTGCTAGGGTGGGGTTGCAGGGCAGTGGGCCAAATAGAACAAATTACACACTTATGTTCACGACTGTGCTGAACTTTCCTTTCAGTCTTTCTCTGCCCCCTGGCTTATCCTGCTAGCTGAATGCTATGCTTAGCTTCACCCTGGTCACAGAGCCAGGCCTTATCATCGAGGGGAGGGCCCTTGCATTTAAGTGGGGTCGCAAGACAGAGTTTACTTGGACGGAAGGTGGAGAGAGTGATATGGGCTGGGTCCAGGTCTGGCCCACGGGGACCTCCCGCTCATGGCCCTCGGGGCAGTCCTTGTCTGGAGGGAGGCAGACCTGTCATCGTCTTAGGATTCTGATGCAAAATTATACCTCACCTCCTCTTCCCCCAAACCTGCCCATGACCTAGAACTGCCCTTGACTAATTTTGCTCTGATTAGAGGCATTGCATTTTGGGTCTTCATGTAACTTTAGCTAATGTCTCCCCTGTGGTGGCTATCAAATAATAAGTCTTTCACAAAGTGGACCGTCAATGAAAATTTTAGTTGATCGCTCAAAATTAAGAAGAACACATAGAGTAACAGTTAAAATTCCATGTGTATTTTCCTGCTCCATGACCCTCATTTCCTTAGCACTGTAAACTTTCTGCTGGGAAGGTCCTATGATGGTTGAGATAATTAAATGCTAGTGGGAAAGATAACCTGAAAAAAAGCCTGCTTCCTGGTAGGGCAAGTTGGATTATTAAAGGCCTTCCAATGGCATCAACTTTTATTCACTTACGCTCTTTGTTAATGACATTCACATTGTGTAAGTGTACTATTTCAGCTATTTTCTTCATTGACTTTCTTAGCCAAAGTGATTTCATCCAGGTCTGTTCCTGTCTCCTGATTCTGTATTTTTTCATAAACATACATTTATTCAGGAAATATAAGTACTAGAGTCCTTGATATTTCAACGATCATTCAACATTATGAAGTACTTACAACATGTATTCTTTTAAGTCTACACCAAATGATGCGGACATTCTTTTTGGATAAACCATAGCCATTTCTTCTACTAAATGCTATAATATCCATTTAAATTGTAAACAAAGTACTTGAGCCAGACTATGTGAGTACTTGAACAAAATGACTTTCAAAAATTTAGAAAAAAATAATGTTTTATGAAACATCTGAATTATCAAACCTCAGAAAACTAGGCCACTATAATCTGGTACATTGCTAATAGATAAAGTGGGTGTGTTAAGACAGCACATAATTACCACGATTCCATCCTCACCTATTTTATGCCTTCACATCTTAGTATCTTCTCTGGGCAGACTATCAATGCTCTCTCTCTCACCTTCCAGAGAACAGACAACCGGTCCGGTTCTGGTCAGAAACCATAAGTAATGACGTGAAAGGAAGCCCAGACTTCCATAAAGCACTGTGTAAATAACTAGGAGAGCTTTCAATACCCAATAAATGTCACACGTGAAAAGAGATATTCACCAAAATTATATAATAATGAGTGTCGGGAGCTGGAGGAGGTAGTTGAGGTCATAAAGTTCCTCCCTTCCACTGAGTCCCAGACAACCCTGATAGGTGGTCTAGGATCTCAAAATAGCATGTGGGGAGGGGATCAGGTCAATGCTTTCTCCATGAGTCAGGATCCAGTGGATTTCCATTCTGGAAAGGACTTTGGAATGACCCTTGCAGTGGCATTGAGCCTGGGCTTCTGTGGTAGGGACTGGGTGTAGTATATACTTGTCAGTTAGCTAGTTGCATTATATATTAACCCTAACAATGATAACATTTCTATGAAGAGTTATTATTATCCTCATTTAAAATGGAGAAATTGAGGCCGAGTATAAGTTGATGCTAAGAAATGTGGACAGTCATTCAGCAAATTGCTTAGTTGGGATTTAGCTGTGGATCTTTCTGGACTCAAAGCTCCTTCTTTTCTCTCTGACATGTTGTTAGAACCCGTTCCATAAAACCCATGGCTCATTGTCCTAGTAATTAAGAAAGAATGAGGTCTTAGCCAGTATTTCCTGTAGTCTTAAAACACTAAACTTTTTCCTCATTCTAAATTAATCCTCTATTCACTTTATAATAACAATCTTTTAGATCAGGAAACTCATGGCTTAAATGAAGAGAAAGACACAAATAATACTAACTATAGTGTTACACATTCAGCTTATACTAACTTTGGATTCTGAATTTGTCCTTTTGAAATGAAGTGTTTTTTCTCTCTTTTTATCAGTTCATTGGAATTTTGTTAGGTTGAAATGAGGTGTGTAATTATTCTTTGTAATCAGAGAAGCTATTCAAATAGTAGTTCTTGAATTTGTTTTTATTTACTGATTTCTTTATTTCTTCCTAACAAGGTACACTGTAATATAAAGCATGGTCTCCACCATCCTCAGTGACATAGCTTGTCTCTCTTGATGCTTAGGAGATGTATGACCTTGAGCAAATAGTTGAAATACTTTAGACCTCAGTTTCCAAAGTTATTTGGAGATTTGGGGCCCCCATTTCCTCCTAAGTGAATGGGGCACCACTTGCTAGATTCCAAATCTGTTGAGTAAATAAAGTGACGTCATGGATCTGAATGCAAAGTTCAGTGCTAAGAAATACATTGCTTTTTAATACATGTGTCATATACTTATTTCAAAGGAGCATAGATATATTTAGGGCGATCTACTGACTATATCTTATGACTTGTGGGAGAAAACTGTCATGATAGAATCATGCCTTTTATCAAAAAGAGGAATTTGGAAAATGGTAGGGAGTGCAGAATTTATCTAGACTTGTTGTTGGTATAAATCAGAATAGTGCAAATACAGGACACAAGAAGCAGACAATAGGCAGTCAGTGTGTGTGTGTGTGTGTGTGTGTGTGTGTGTGTGTGTGTGTGTGTTTGGACCCACATCTAATGAGGAAGGTTTGGGAAGAATAAGGTGGGAAGCCTGTCCCTTTGATGACCATCATCTTATGGCTTTTACTGAACTCCTTCTGAGCAGATTTGTCTCTGCAGACTCTCTAGCTGGTAGGACTCTGAATATAAAGGGCAACTAAGAAGTATAATTTTCTCACCCTTGCATTTTACAGATGTAGAATGAGACCTAGAGAGTGTTCTTCCTTCAAAGCACTTAACGTACCATGTTACGATAGGATTGGTTCTGTTTCTTTAACACTCGTCTTCCCCATTGGGCTGCCAGGACCACAAAAGCAGTGCCTTACTTGCTTTGTCACCACTGTCTCTGTGACTGACCTCCAGAATGCTTTTGGTTCGTAGTAAATATTTATCATACTAGCGAACAGGTTCAATATTTTAATGAGAACTATTAGACTTGAGTCTTACAATCCACAATGTCCTCCAATTTAGACCTTGGTTATTGCCTCCAGATAAAATTACACATGCGGCAACAGAAATTTATAGAACTGGAGGGGAAAATCACCTGATAGAAATTGAAAGTCATGTCCCATTTTCTGACCCTTCCTTCTGTAGTGACCTAATGAATTATTTTATAACCATGACTATGAGAAAATTATTATAGTAATATTTTCTTTTTGTAAAATGAGTTGTAATTTTACAACTCATTACAAATTACATTTTGTAAAATTACATAAAATAGGTTTGAGGATCTGTTTCATTTTTTAATTACATCAGAAGCATCCAAATAAGGATGGTTTGGGTATTGCCCAACTTCAGAGGGACTACAGATGAGTGGGTGGGTGAAGTGACTTGGTCTCACACACAGAGCCGAGGTTCCCACTGGACTCCTGATCCAGGTTCTCAGTGCCCAGGAGGCACTTGCGAGGACTCAGCATGCCACACGTTTGTCTCTGAGCCCGAGCGCACAGCTCCTTCTGCATGAGTCACTCGTCCACCCTTCATAGCTTGGATGACTTCTGAGTCATTCTGCAAGTCTCAGCAGAGACATAACCTTTTCCAGAAACCCCTCCCACATGCATCTTTTCTTCATTCTGGCTCTTGTGCTTCCAAGTGCAAGGAAGGGCTTCTTGCCTGCTTTGTTAATCCCTAAATCCCAATGTCCAACCCAGTGAACCTGGGCAGTAAAATGTCAAGCTGTTGAATTATTTAATTCTGTACAATCTACGTAAGCACAAAATAGAGCTGGCTGTGATAAATACTTGCTGAAAGTATTTATTTTGCAACTCCTCTACCTGGGGGTCTCTTCTGCTTTTCGTATGATGCCGCAAGTGTAGAAAGTGAGAAGAGAGATAAGCAATCATGATGTATTAATGCTCCCTCCAGGCCAGCTGTGGTATTTTGGACAGGCACAGTGATGAAGGTAGGGAAGATGTTTTCCTGACTTCAATGGGCTTAACCTGGGCGTGAGCCCCACGACTCCACAACTGGGTTATCATTTCTCATTGCCTAGAACTTTTCTTTGTTCTGTGCTCAGTTTTCTCACTGTTTCTTGGGAGGAAAGCTGGGATCACTCAGGTCAAAATATGTGGCAATGTGGCATTGCTACTGTTGTCTTAATTTTTTAATGGCCTCTCACTTACACTTCTCTTGGTTTCTTATCCAACTCTGCAAAACATGCTTATATGTTTAACCAATACTGAAGTCAGCAAATATTTATTGAGCACCTACTATGCGCTAAGCACTATTCTAAAACAGGTACTATAGCAGTGAATAAGACTCCTTGCTTTCACAGAACTTACGTTTTAGCACTTAGTTAAACTTGTAATTTTTTTGTAAAAGTATCTATGATGTACTATTTCAGTCAATGTAGCAGATATCAATGGTGTTCTTTACAGCTCCTGTTTTCATTTCAACAATATAGTGTCCCAGTTTTCATCAGGTGGGGGGCAGTCTTCTGTTTCAAGAGAAAGTGAGCCCTTCTATAGGCCCAGAGAATGAATGCGAGAGGATTGGGTTCAGCCTGCTGTTGTTGGTCTTATGTCCCTGGTGAGTGATGGGTTTGAAAATGGGCACGCTACACAGTTCTGGCCAATGACACAATAGAGAGAGGTCTACCAGGGGCCCTAGGAAGACTTGTTTTATTCTTAAAATTGGACATGAGACATGGATGCTTGTTTTCTCCCATCTAGAAACATCTAGATGTCATTCCATGCAACATCTGGACCTGGAACAGCCATCCCAGGACAATGAGGACGAGTCTCACTGAAGGTATCAGAAGGGAAGGAAAGAACGAATCTCTGCTCTTGATAAAGACATTGGGCTGCTAAAGGTGTTCACCCTAGTCCCGCCATACTGCCAATGGCTTGTTTCGAAAGATATATACTTTCCTCCACTTTTTAGTTGGCTTTCTGTTGCTTACAGCTGACACTGACCTCTCCATCAGCGTGGGTTATAAAGCTCTGTTTGTGTTGTGCACAGCAGAGCATAAGAAGGGTCAGGAACACTTTTCCGTGAAGGGACATATGGTGAATGATTTTGGCTTTGTGGATCTGAGGGACCCTCTCCTCTACTCAGGTCTGGGATTGTAGATGGAAAACAACCATAGATAACATGCAAATAGGTAGCCATGACTGTGTTCCCAAAAACTTTAGTTACAAAACCAAGACCTGGGCTGGTTATGGCCTGAAGACCACAGTTCCCCAACCCTGGTCAAATGGGAAGCCCATGGATTTTGGATTCACACAAAATATGCCTGAAGCTCATCTCCATTATTCTTGCTCTGTTTTATGATGTATATTTAAGCATATGAATTTCGTATATTGAGTTGTTTACATGATCCATCTTTCCCTCTAGCAAGTAAGATTCGTAGGGAATCATCTTGTTTCTCCCATACACTGCTGTATCTTTAAAGCTTGGAAGAGTGTTGAATGGCATAATAATTATATGTGACTGAGAGTCTTAACTGCATACCATTCCTGCAAAGGGAGAAGGACTACATCTACACATGTCACCACAGCACCTTAATAAAGACTTTCACAAAAATATCTCCATGCCAATCAGCTGATTGCAGAATGAATGCCGGAATGTCTCATTTCGCTTCCTATGCAACAATTGTCAAAATCTCAATAATCTGCCATTCAGGTAAATGTTATTGGGAACTGTACTAGCACATTAATTTTACTAATGTGACACAACATTACATAACATGTAATGTACGTATACATAGATGTCTTGGAGGGCAGCGCCAGTTTTGTATTGCAAATACAATCTTGAAACTGTCTGAAATTCAAAAAGGGCCCATTGAAACTCAGTTTACTGACCTATTAAACAGTGGGTCAATATATGTAATAAACCAAAAAATGAAAAGATGAATTAAAAGGTAACAGACCTTAATTGAGCACCTGCTGTAGGCCCTTAATTGAGCACCTGCTGTAGGGCATTGTAAACCTATCACAGTCTCCTCCGGAGGGATGCTTCTCAGTAGCATTTTACCCACAGAGACAGAGAATCTCAGAGAGGTTGACTCACCAATATACACAGGTCATGGGAATGGAACTGAGATGCAGATGTTGGCCTTTCTCACTAAAGCATGAACTCCTTGCAGAAGAACATACTTAATAATTACCAAGCCAATTTCCAAGACTGGGGTCCCAAGGAGAGGTAATCACAAAAAGTATTTTTTTAAATATTTTATTTATCTATCTTTAGAGAGGAAGGGAAGGAGAGAGGAAGGAAACATCAATGTATGGTTGCTTCTCGTGCATCCCCTGCAGGGAACTGGCCCCTGCCGGAAACTGGCCTGCAACCCAAGCATGTGCCCTGACTGGGAATCGAACCGTGATCGTCTGGTTCACAGGCCCATGCTCAATCCACTGATCTACACCAGCCAGGGCTACAAAAAGTGTTTTTTTAAGCTTCTCCTCTTGTTCCTGTACTCACTCAGGGGCCTTTCAGAAGCCCTAACTTAGCTCCAGCTGGCCATCTTACCATGCTTTTGATTATGCCTTGGATAGGCAGACCCCACATGGGATGCAGGGCTGACCAATGTCCATTATTTTTTTCAATAAGAGCAAATGAACCAGAAAACTTACTAACTAAAATAAAGCATACTTGTCACAGAAAAGAACTCATGGAAAACTTTCATAGAGCAAAACAAGGTCAATGACTTCCTGAGTACTGAATCCTTCAGTTACGGGACAAGTTTCTAATTTCAGCCTTGTCTTGCACATTTTGTGGACAGAGCTAGAGAATTCAAGAGGTTCCCCATACAGTGAGAGGAAACGGACACTTGCAGATGCCCGCTCAGATCTAGGCACTGGAGTGAGATTCCACTCACAGGAAGTCATCCACACTTTCACACCCCTGATTTACACTCATTTACTGAACAGTTACTATGCTTTGTATCTTTCCTCTTAAAATGGCAAAACACTAATCTCTGCTTCTCATAATTTCCTCCATCTACTGCTTATTTTTCTACTTTGTTTTATTGCAAAGGTCTTCAACAAATTTATTTGCAAATTCATTGTCTCCCTTCCTGGTCCCTCTTTATTTCACCACCACTGTTGTCTGCAGCTGCTCTTGTAAATGTCATTAATAATCTCCATCTTGCCGAGTCTAAAGGTCAATTCTCCAGCTCTCTTTGCTGCCAGCCTCTCAGCAGCATATGACACACTCACCCAGTCATTCTTTAAGTGATTCTTCACTTGGCTTTCAGAATCCATTGCTCTCTTTCTTCCTCCTCCCTACTGGCCACTTCTCTGGTCCTTAGGTGGTTCTTTTCGTCTTTTCTCCTTTGAGACGTGAAAGTCTACAGGGCTATATGGCCAGCCCTCTTTTCTTCATAGGCTTTCTTCTATGGAGATCTTATTCAGTCCACAGCTTTATAGCCCTACTATGTGCCAAGGACTTGAACTTTGACCTTTTTATTGGGCTTTAGGTGCAATGTCTCTACCTGATCTCTGTCTATTGAGCTACTTTGGCATGTTTAAAGTAAAGCTCTTGACCCTTAACATTTTAGGCTTTCTCTTTCTTTAATTACTTCCTCTTCTTGATAAATACCAACATCATCCACTCATTTTCTCTTTTCCTTACATTATACAATCAGTATAGTTTGTTGGAACTATAGCACAAATCTGGGCACCTTTCACCACCTCTTTTGCTACCATTCCAGCCCCTCTAAGATGGGATGATTATTCTAGACTTGGATCTTTGCTTTTTCTCTTGTTTCTGTAAATTCTCAGCATGTCACCCTCCACAGAGCTTACACCTGGGTCTCATCGATAGAGTGCTCATCCTTGAAGACCTTTTTTGATAGCTGTTTCCAAATCAGATCCCCCCTCACTGTGGCTTTCTATCACTCCCAGTCATTTTGCTCTACTTTGTTTGTCCCTGTAGCATTTACCTCTGTCTGAAATGATGTGGTTAGTTAGTTACTTACTTTGTTTATTTGTTTATTTTCTTTTATGTGTTTCAGTAGAAGGCAAGGCTTCCAAGAACAGGAATATCATTTTTATTGGCCTATTTATTCTTCACCATTATACACACTTTATATATTTGTGCATGGCTATTTGGCCAGGGCCTAGAAATGAATCTGACCTACATTAGACACTCAATAAATGTTAATCACTTTAATGAAGATTTTTGCTTTGAGTTCTTGTTTTTGCCTATTGCTTCTAAGGTTGCTAAGTTGCTCTGTCACATGATTGCCATCTAATGATAATTGTTAACCTTCACTATTTGTTTATTGTATCCAGGGCATTGTGCTAAGGGCATTCATCAGCATTATCTGATACGTGGGGTTTTACTCCCGAGGCAAGGGACATTCAACTGGGAGAAAGAAAGTGGGAATAGTGTGACACATTACTTTTCCCCCCGGGCATTGTTGATAAAGGGTTGATAGGACAACCATTGGAGTCTTCCAGGGCTGGCCTGGCATTACGGGCTCTGCCAGTCTACCTCAACAACCTAAGTGATGGTGCATTTACTCTGCTGATGCCGGGCCTTTGGTGGGCAAGCCAGGCTGCCTTTACCTGGCCTGAGCCGGGTGGTCAGCTCTCTTTCTGCACTGATGGGACATGGGAGGTCCTTCCCAGGGTCTCGCCAGTCTGCAGAGGCAGTTTGGCGAGCTGAGACCCACATTTAGGGGTCCATGCCCCATTTTATAGATAATTTTCTAGCAAGTGCAGATGAGCGTAGAAGTGGTTTCAGACTTGGCTAACCTGTGTCTTCAGTGGACAGGTGTTTTCACACCCATTGCCTTATCAATCCTATTTGAACCTCACATCAATACTAAGAATTAGTATGAGGATTTTCAATTCACAGATGAAAGGAACTGTGACATGCTCAAGGACAGAAGTGACAGTAGTAGGAGTCATCCTCATGTATCATCCCTGGCCTGATTGCTCTCTCCCCTCATTCCACGTGTGCACGTACATGCACACTCTATGTGCAAACACTGTTCTAGTTCTGGTGGCCATTTTTAACTGCCCCTGCTCCTGTTCACTAACTTTCTTTCCGGAGACACCACCCCCTCTCTGAAAGCTTGCTTTCTTTAGCACCTTCCCTGGCTACAGAATCTTTCTGTTCCCACAGAATCTTGCATTTCCACCACTATAACTGCATCAGCCACACATCTTTATATTGTAAATAAGAGTAACTTAATCCCAACTAGGTTAGGAGACAGGTCCTAGGGTTCTCCTGGCTTCAGGCATTGCTGGATCCAGAAGCTCAAATGACAGTGCAAAGTCCCCCACTCCCTCCCCTGTGCACAAGGTCTGTGGTCCAACAGGCTCTCTCTCTTTGGGAGGAGAGAGGACCTCGGTTTTCCTTGTCTCCACAACTTAGAGTCATAGAAGAATCTTAATAGATCCAGGAGAAAAATCAATACATATGTGTATGAAACAAAGATATTCTGGTTCCTGCTATTCACATGTGCACATGAACCCTGGGAGCATGTGACAGTACAGGTGGCAGGAAAGAAACACTGAGCTAGAAGATGTGCTCAGAATATACAGTTGTCCCACAGTTTTTGTTGCTCTTTTTGTTTTATGTCTGTGTCTGTAACATTTTCTCTGTTTGTTCTGTGAAGGAAAGGACTGGGGGTCTTGCTCCCCCTCTGTGGCAGATGTCTAGTACACTGGAAACTTAATATTTCAAAATGAGGAAATGAAATCAATTATGACAATGTACCATGTTGATTTTTTAAAGTTACAAAACCCTTGTCTCATGCTGTTGTAACATAGATTGGCTCTCTAACTCTTGTGATTTAGCTGCCCAGC
The DNA here is from genome assembly GCF_014824575.4 of Sturnira hondurensis. NCBI lineage: Eukaryota > Metazoa > Chordata > Mammalia > Chiroptera > Phyllostomidae > Sturnira > Sturnira hondurensis. The sequence goes on along the minus strand of NW_028073411.1, from coordinate 14,083,905 downwards.
CAACCCTGAATCTCCTGTTTGCTTGGGAAGTTCCCTGATGCCTGATCTTAGACCTGCTTGTTGAGACTCGCCTCCGTCACATAGCGTAGATGCTAATGGGCTCCGCCTGCCTGCCCAGCCAGCCTTCCTCACATGGCTTCTCACAGCCACGGTCATTGCCACCCTTGACCTGGTGTGTGTCTGTCCTAGTCTCTGATCAGAAGAAAGAAAAAAAAAACCCCTAACATTTCTGTGTCCTTTAGAGCTTACAAAGCAATCTTCTACAACCAATTTCATTTAATATTTACTGTGAATATTGTAATTTTATTACCACTTCATAGATGAGAAAAGTGAGGGTAGTCTGTCCTAGTACCAACCCAGTCCACGCCATGGTGGCAATTCGGTCTATACAATCACAATCACAATCACAATCACAATCACAATCACAATCACAATCACAATCACAATCACAATCACAATCACAGTCACAATCAGCCCATGATGTTCCCAGAGCGGAAAGACTTGGATGAAACTGTAATGAGTGTTTAAAAAATGCTCCACCCCTTTTATAGCAAACATCTGTTGAGACAAATATTGTTAATTACTTAAGATAATAAAACTGAGAGACAGAGCAGACAAGAGGGTTGCCTTAGGGATCAGCCTGATCTCAGCCTTGGGTTTGAATCACGACCAGACAAGCTGCTCCCTGCTGGTTGTCTGGCTCGAGGCCCGTCTCTCGGAGTCCAGACCCTCCTTCTTCCATAGACAGCCACCCAGGTTCCGGTCACTGCATTCAGACTGTTTCGTAGTTTTCTTGTTTCAAAGGTGTGTCCTGGTGACACGGAGGTGCCATCTGATGTAGATGAAGCATGACTGTGACATTATCCAGGTATCTGGAGATGACTTGGTGGCTCAGACAACATTGTGGTGATTGCTGGGGCAGGGGAGTGTGAGGAGACTAAATGTTAATGGAAAAAAGTACACTAAAGATTACATTTAATAAAAAAGAATAAGCCATGAAGCATGCTGGTCATGCATGTCAGAAGGGCGGTGCGTGTGCCAGCAAGTCTCACCTGGCCGAGGGTGACACTGCAGGTGACCTCTTCAGGATGAGCAATAGAAGTACACTCCTCGGAACGCCAGTTTCTGGGTAGGAACCAAAGACAAGGCAACACATCCTGGAGACAGCTCCCTGATGTAGAAACTCAAGCAAGTTGGGGACACTTACCCATGGGTTTACATCCTGTTAAGGGCAGGGCTGGTGGTGGAACCCACATCTTTCCCCCTCTCAGATCTCTGCTTTTGCCCATACACAGTAACCTGAGACCTTTTGGGAAATGAAAATCACACAGAGAATCCAGGATGTTTCACTTATTAAATATTGTTTACACCAACTAAAACATTTCATTTAGTTGCCTACACTGTGTGAAGCCTCATGTCGTTGGTAGGCTCCGGGGAAGGGGTGAGAAGGGCTGCTTTGCTCTCCGCAGAGCAGCCTCGGGACATGTGCAGGGATTATTCCCTGAGTCCAGAACAATGTAGCTGCTTTCCTGAGGACCTGATTGACCCCGCAGGCAGTAATTTCCTGATTCTGGAACCCCCCGGGGCCGCAGGATGGAAGGACAGATGCCTGCTCACTGGGATCCTCGTCCTTCCCAGCAGAAATTGTGAAAGCCCTGGCACTGAGGATTGAGGAAGAAGAGGAAAAAGTCTTTCTTCCGTGCTCCGTGTGTGTGCCATGTTGTGTCAGCCATTGGGGGCATGGGAATGCGCTGTGCATAGGGCCTGGCGTGTGCATGGAGAGTGGGGTACAGGAAGGGCACTGGAGGTTTGAGAAACAGGATCCGCCCCCGGTTGGTTTCCAGGAGCCGTGCGTGTGGAGGGTTTGTCCGTCCTGGAGTCAGAAAGGCACAGAGTTTTGGGTGTTTGCCTCGACCACGAAAATCTGTCTGAGCTATAAATTCCCAGTGGGAGCAATATGGAGGAATGGCATTGTCTTGGACAAAGGAGATAAAAATACCAATCTCTCAGGCTCACTGGATGATTAAGCTAAAAAACAGAGTTAAGTGATTCTTATTCCCTCTACCCAGGAATAGAAAACTCAGGAAAACCCTGGAAAGATAAAATCAACACCACAGAAATCAGAAAGAACCACTTAAGAAGAAGTTTAATTTGGACTAAGCTACGTGGCTTAAACTCCTGGTCCTGTAGGTAAATAGAGGAGGACGGTGGGAGTCAGAGCAACTAAAGAAATCAAAAACACTTCAGGGTGATGGTGGAACCGCAGGGAGAAAAGGAAGACTCAGACGACTGCATTGTCAACAACTTGTGGTACATTTCTACAGTATGGATATATATGTCATGTAATCCTCATAAAACGTGTACAGTGAGTTTTACTAGAGTTCATGTTGTTTCCACAGGTTCAGAGAGGTAAAATCTAGGTTTCGTACAGTGTGAGTCACAGGCCTTTCGTGAAAATCACGTAGGTGGCTTGTTAACAGGTAGGCGATCTTAAATCTCCCACTAGCTCCAACTGAATCATTATCTCTTGGGAGAAAACCAGAAACTGGCGTCCTTACGAGTTTTCTGGGTGATTCTTACACACATTGCGGTTGGAGAACCACTCCTTGATCTATTCCCGGCATATTAGGAATCACCCGAGGTCCTGGAAACATACTCATGCTTGAACCCTACCCCAGAGAGAATGATTACATTATCGCTAGATCACTGGGGCGCGCATGGAGGCTTGCAAAGCCTCAACAGGACATTCTAGTATTCAATGCAATTTGAAACCCATGCCCTGGGTCCACTTATATTTGTGACAGTTATCATTCCCGTGCAGTTAAGGTTGACAGATAAAAATGCAGACATTCACTTAAACTTAAATTTCAGATTTAAAAAAGGAATACTTTATTTAACTGTCTGTTGTACTTAGTGCATTGAACATACCGATCCTCAGAAAGTTATTTTGCAAATCTGGCAATGCTTAAGTCCAGAGTTGATCTCTCTAAAGCCAAAGCCCAGGGCCCTTTATACCCTGAGGCTACCCCTTCTCAGTTCTGAAGGATCAGCATAACTGGGACAGGGCAAACTTACTACTAAGAACATTCACAGGCACCTCCGAACAAAAGTAAATTAATATAGATTCACATATACTGCTGGAAACATGCTATAAAGTGGGAATCCTCGGATAAGTGAATCCTCCTGTATTTATTTTCTGTTTGTAGCTCTAATAATTATCACAAACTTTGTAGCTTAACACAAGACACACTTATGACCTTACAGTTCTGGGTGAGAAGTCTGACACAGATCTCACGGAGGCCAATCCACTACATGTGGGCATACTTACGGCAAACCTGTCGCCTTGACCCCTCCAGTTTCTAGAAGCCACCCCCAGTCCTGGGCTCACGGCCCTGTTTTCCCACCTTCAGAGCAGCGATATTTCACCTCTCTGGCCATTCTGCTGTAGTCAGTGGGGGCACTGACCTCAGGTAAGAAAGGCTTTCCCCTTTTAAGGATTGCATTAGAGTTGCCTGGACGATCAGAATATGGTCCTTATCTTAAGATGCACATTTTTCACCTCTTCAAACGCTTTTTGTCATGTAAAGAATCTTATTCACAGGTTCTGGACATTAAAGCTAAAATATATTTTTGTGTGTGGTAGGGTGTTATTCTGCCTACCACACCTCCTAGTTTATTTACTCTATGAATTATATTTTTAAAACATGGATTCTCTGAAAGCAAATGCAATCTTATGTAGTATAATACAAATAAATATCCTTACATAACACACTGTATTATATCCAAAAGTTGTCGCCAAACCTCTCAATGTTTTTGGCGGAATCAGTGGGAAAAAGGTTCAAGGTGCAAGTTGAAACAACGGTGATTTAGTCTAGTCAACACACATTTACATAGTCCTTACTATGTGTCTTGAGTCCACTTGTGTCTTGCGCCAGGTGCTATTCTAAGTACTTAAAAGTGTTAACCGAATCCTCATGTAACAGCCCAATACATTAAGTGACAGTATTGTTATTCCCATTTTACAGGTGAGAAATGAGGGTCAGAGAAGTTTGTAAGTTACCCAAGTTTACCAGTTAGAAAGTGGTGGGGCTGGTGCTCACGTTACACTCATCGCGTCTAACGGCAAACTAGGCTCACTGAACGCCCAACTACAGAACAACATTTAGAAATGTCTACAACCTCTTGTTTGAGAAAGCATGAACTTGAGTTTGAGTTTTTCAGCATTTCTGAAAAACTGTTTAGTAAGGAAAATGTGAGGCTGAAGAAATGCTAAATCTTAGTTTAATTAAAAATATATTCTTTTGGATTTTATTTATTTATCTTTGGAGGGGGAGGGAAGGATAGAGGGAGAGAAAGACAATGTATGGTTGCCTCTCTTGCGTCCCCTGATGGGAACTGGCCTGCAACCCAGGCATGTGCCCTGACTGGGAATAGAACTACAATCCTTTGGTTCACAGGCCTGCACTCAATCCACTGAGCTACACCAGCCAGGGCTAATTAAATATTTTTTACATTATTGTTTATGGTTTATTAAATGTTCCAGGATGGCATTGGTTAATAAAATTATATAGGTTTATTTATTTTATTTTTAAATATATTTTATTGATTATGCTATTACAGTTGTCCCATCCCCCTGACCCCTTTATTCCCCTCAGCTCTGCACACCTCTCCCACCTGAGTTCTGCGCCCCCTTAGTTCATGTCCATGGGTTGTACACATAAGTTCTTTGGCTTCTACATTTTCTATACTATTCTTAACCTCCCCCTATCTATTTTCTACCTACCAATTATGCTACTCATTCCCAATACCTTTAACCCCATTCCTCCATCCTTTTCCTTGCTGATAACCCTCCATGTAATCCCCATTTCTATGATTCTGTCATTGTTCTAGTTGTTTGCTTAGTTAGGGTTTGTTTTTGTTTTGTTCTTTTAGGTTCAGTTGTTGATAGTTGTGAGTTTATTGTCATTTTACTGTTCATACTTTCGATCATCTTCTTTTTCTGAGTCCCTTTAACATTTCATATCATAAGGGCTTGGTGATGGTGAACTCCTTGAACTTAACCTTATCTGGGAAGCACTTTATCTGCCCTTCCATTCTAAATGAAAGCTTTGCTAGATAGAGCAATCTTGGATGTAGGTCTTTGGATTTCATGACTTGGAATACTTCTTTCCAGCCCCTTCCTGCCTGTAAGGTTTCTTTTGAGAAATTGGTGGATAGTCTTATGGGAACTCCTTTGTAAGTGACCGTCTCATTTTCTCTTGCTGCTTTTAAGATTCTCTCCTTCTTTTTCATCTTGGGTAGTGTAATTAGAATGCACCTTGGTGTGTGCTTCCTTAGGTCCAGCTTCTTTGGGACTCTCTGAGCTTCCTGGATTTTCTGGAAGTGTTATTTCTTTTACCAGATTGGGGAAGTTCTCCTTCATTATTTGTTCAAATAAGTTTTCAATTTCTTGCTCTTCCTCTTCTCCTTCTGGAACCCTATAATGTGGATGCTGGGATGTTTAAAGTTGTCCTGGAGGTTCCTAAACCTTTCCTCATGTTTTTGAATTCTTGTTTCTTCATTATGTTCTGGGTGAATGTTTATTTCTTCCTTGTATTCCAAACTGTTGATTTGAGTTTCAGTTTCCTTCTCATCCCTGTTTGTTCCCTGTATACTTTCTCTCTGTCCCTTTTCATAACCTTCACTTTTTCTTCTATTTTGTGACCATACTCAACCATTTGGAGCATCCTGATTACGAGTGTTTTGAACTGTGCATCTGATAGGTTGGCTATGTATTCATTGCTAAGTTGTATGTTTTCTGGAACTTTGATCTGTTCTTTCATTTGGGCCAGATATTTTTTGTCTCTATGTGCCTGTTATGTAGTAAGGTGTGGAGCCTTAGGTATTTGCTAGAGGGTGGCATTGTATGTGGGGCAAGGGTCTGAGAGGGAACAATGCCACTTGTTCAGCTCTCTGCTGGCTTTCAGTCACTTCCAATTGCTACCCACAAACAAATTAGGCCCTTCTGGTGCTGACTCCCAGGTGAGTGGGTTTGTGTATGTTCTAGGACCCCGTGAGTCTCTTCAACAAACTTTCCTGTGAGGCTGGGAGTTTTTCCCACCACCTTAACCCCCACAGGTTCTTTCATTCAGAGGTTCTGAGGCTTTATTTCCCTGTGCTGGAAACCTGGGTTGTGCAGTCTGTCTTGCTCCCCAGTTGTTTCTCCCAGTTTATTGGCACACAATTGTAGGACCACTTGCTCCACCAACCATTGCCTCGCTAGGCCTGCCAGCCACCACCTTGCTGCATGTCCTCTCCAGCCAGCTGCCTGTCTCTACCCCTCCTACTGGTCTGGATGAATGTTTCTTCTTTAATGCCTTGGCTGTCAGACTTCCATGCAGTTCAATTTTCTGGCAGTTCTGATTATTATTTGTTTTTAAGTTTGTTGTTGTCCTTGTTTTGGTTGTGCAAGGAGGCACCATGTATCTATCTACCTATGCCATCATCTTGGCCAGAAGTCCTGAAAAATTATATAGGTTTAAAGTTTACAATTCTATGATACATGATCTGTGTATTGCATTGTATGCCCACCATACACTTGACCCCCTCTACCCTTCACTACCTTGACCCCCCTTTCCTTCTGTAACCACCATACTCTTGTCTGTGTCTATGAGTTTTTGTTTGCTTGTTTTGTTTGTTCATTTGTTGATTTCAGTTTTTAAATAGCACATTTGAGTGAAACTATGTGGTTCTTGAATTTCTGTCTGACTTATCTTGCTTAGTGTGATAGTCTCAAGACCCATCCATGTTTTTGCAAATGGCATCATTTCATCTTTTCTTAGAGCTGAATAGTATTCCATTGTATATATGGGCCACATCTTCTTTGTCCAATCACCTATTGAAGGACAACTCAGTTGTCTCCATATCTTGGCTATGATGAATAATACTGCAATGAACATAGGAGGACATATATCTTTCGAATAAATGGTTTTGCAAATTTTCCAGGTAGATGCTCAGAAGAAGTGTTGCTGGGTCATGTGGTAATCCTATTATTACTTCTTTGTGACTGTTTTCCATAGTGACTGTTTTCAGAATGGGTGCACCAGTCTGCATTCCCACCAGAAGTTAACAAGGGTTCCTTTTTCTCCACTACCTCTCCAATACTTGTTGTTTCTTGTCTAGTTGATAATAGCCATCTTAACAGACATGAGTGATATTTCAGATAAACAAATTAAACATTTAATTTGCTTTGGGATTTGGTTTAGGTTACCAGACTATCATTAGGTGGGCCTCAGTGAGTCTGAGCTACAAGTAAGGCAGGACTATGGCAGGCTTAGCCATGTTCTCAGATAGTTAAGGGTGTGGGCTTTGAAGTCCCAGGTGATTGTGAGCTCAATGGCAATGCTTAGAGGTAGTGAGATTTCTGTTCAGGGGTGTGGGGGTTGATGTTTGGAAAGACAGTAAACCCCAAATTCAATATTAACCTAATTTTTATTCTTCAGAAACACAGAGAAGTTCAATAAAGGACTTCTGTTCCCAGCACTTCTTCACACAATTGCAATTTACATCTCTAATGCCTATTTATGTTTCTACTTATTGCACTGTGTGCATTTAGGTAAGCCATCAAAATCCCTTTCAGAACTGGTGTTCCAAGTCAAATGCTTATGCTCCAACATCACTTTTGTTGGAAAGGCACCAATGAAAAGAAAATGAAAACAGAAAACCTGGATCAATATCCCAATATCAAGTCTTCTTTATTATCACAGAAGTACCTGGAATTCACTGAGGTAAAGAAAACCCAAAGAGTAATGAGTTCTACAGTTAAAATTAATGTTACTTCTCTTTCTGCTTTATTGCTTATTGCCTGACCATTTGGGGTACATCCCATTTTCCCTACTGGATTCGCTCTCCACCTTTGTCTACTTCGGAATGCATCTTTGGAAACTGTGTTGCATAAAATGAATCAGATGGGCTTTTGATCCTTTGGTTTCTCATTGGATTTGGTCAAGGAGATATACCGGCAAGAAAATGGGGATGAAGGAAAGAGAAGTGGGGAGTAGCCCTGTGGTTCCCTCTCTGCCCAGCAGCAGCTTGACAGTGACCATGCTCCTCTCTGCAATACCTTAGCTCCTGTGGGGGCCCCTCCTATGGCTTCACCTTTCACTGGGTTTCCATAACTGTCCTTCTTCCCTTCCCACTAGGTGGGGCCTGAAGTATCTGCTTTTACTAAGCTTTATTCAGATGGAGCAGAGAACAAGGGGGTGGAAAATTACTTCTTTACTGAGTTTATAATCTAATGGAAAGATGTAAGTAATATGCATAAGTAATATGCTTACAAAAGGTAAGCACATTAAAGATAAAATGTGCTAGATAGTAACTGACATTATACAATAAGACAAAGCAAGGATAGTGAGTGTTGGGCAGGGAAGGTATGTATTTTTCAGAAGATATTCAGGGAGGGCGTGAGTGACGTTTCAGTCAAGACTTGAAGGAGGTGAAGAAGCAGCCACTAGACTATGGGAGAACAACAGAAGTCCTGGCGGAAAGATGAATATATTTTTTTTAAAAACCCACAAAGACAAGAGCATTCTTGGGGCATCCATAAAACATTAAGAGGTCAGTGCAGTTAGAGAAGGACGAAAGAGGGGCAGTAGAAGTTAGAAAGTTATTGAAGGCAGTTTATGTAGAAACAGATCATCCTAAAAGATTGGCTTTTAATTTGAATGATGGAAACATATTGGAAAATTTGTGCTGATCAGTTGTGTGATGTGATTTACTTTTTAAAAATAGTCACACTCACTTTTATCTATAGAATATTTTTGGTTCATGTATAAAGGAAGATGAATTAGGAATTATTGCAATAATCCAGAGAGAGACCACAGGGGTTTGGGCCAAGGAGTGGAGTGGTGAAAATGGTTAGGACCTGCACTTTTAAAGAAGGAAGGATTAACAGAATTTTCTATATTAGTCACAGTTCTTCCGAGAAGCAGAAACAATAGGTTCTCTCTCTCTTTCTCTCTCTCTACCTGTATATTTATCATCAAGAGATTATGAAGAATTGGATCATAAGATTATGGAGGCTAAGAAGTCTCTACAAGTTGGAGCCCAGGAGAGCATGTGGTACAGTCCCAGTCTGAATCTGGAGGACTAAGACTCAGGAGAACCAATGGTCAAAGCTCTAGGCCGAGTCCAAGATCCATAGAACCAGAAGAGGAGGTGATGTAGGTTCCTGTTTAAGGGTAGGATAAGACTGATGTCCTAGCTTCAGTCAGGCATGAAGTACCTGAAGGGTGAAACAAAAAGATTTAAAAATGGCTCTTAAATTTTTGACCTGGCCAGTTGGAGAAATAAAGTCACTATTAATTGAAATGAAGAGGTTTTAGAACAGGTGAGGTGGCGGGGTGGGAAATAGAAGAAAGCAAGTTTTAGATATGTCAGATTAAAAATGTCTCTTCAGCCTCCTTGACCAGATGTCAAGTAGTCAGTTTGGATCTACAAGCCAGGGTTCTGTGGAGTGCTCCTGGCCAGAGAGGCATATTTGAGCTTTTCCAGAGCACAGATGGTTTGTGAAGCCATGCATCTGTTATCTCCTAGAAAGCAAGTCCAGATAAAGACAGCACATGGTCTGAGACTTGTTTAGTTGTCTTGAGAATGAAGAAGAAAAAGCCAAGTAAACTATGAAGAGGTTGTCCAGAAGAAAACCAAGAGAATGTGATGTTCAGAAAGCCAAGTGCAGAAAATAGGACTAAGAGGAGTGAGGGATCTTGTGTATTAATTGCTGATAGTTCAAACCAGATGGATCTAGGATTAAGCATTAAATTAGCAATATAGAGGTCTTTGGAGAATGAAACAGAAACAATACCTGTGGAGCAGTGGGGTGATCAAAATAATAGGTTGAGTTCGAGGGGAATAGGAGAAAATAATCTAGGGTGAATGTCTACCACTCACTGAAAATTTAACTGTAAATGAGACAAAGGCATGGGGTTCTAATTGGAGGTTAAGATGTAGATTCAAGTGAGGGCTTAATTTGTTGAATGGAAAAACATATCATATATAATCTTAACCAGACAGACCTAGAATAAGGGGGAAATTAATAATGCAGAAAAGAAAGAGAACAATTTCCAGTTACATACTTGAGTAAACAATGTAAGCATTAACATTGGGCAGTAGAGTACCTAGCTCATTGAACCCAGTCCTGGGAAAATCAGAATTGAATTATTTAGAGCCTTCTCAGCAGATCAGTGTAGGTCAATGATAAAGGATGATTCATATCCACTTATGATGTATGTACAGCTCTTCAGGAGTATTTTTGCTGAGTAAAAAGATGTATGCACTTATTTGCCTAAGAGGATACAAATTAACTATGCAGATCCATGACTCATAGCGAAACTCTTGGGCTCAGAAGGTTTGTCCTAGGTTGATGAGGATCATGAAATTAGAGAACTCTTTCACATTTTGAGATGTAATCTGTTTATTTGTATTAATGACCAATTGAACTCAGGTCTTCCTTCATAAGGCTCATGGTGGCACTTTCCATGATTTATGACAACTTTCATGTGCTCGCTCTCAAGTATTGTCTGCTTCAGATATGCCACTTGTATTTTCACATTCTTCATTTTTTTCCTTTCTGAACTCCGCGAATTTGGCTATCCTCATCTCACCATTTGTATGCCTGCCAAAATCGCTTTTTATGTGGGATTCTAGATGACATGAAGATCCAGGCTTAACCTGAGCATCTTGCGCTAAACATAACTCTCACTGCCATTTTCCTGGCCACCTCATTTCTGTTAACATGGCCTAGTGTTGCATTAGGTCTCTTGGTAGTTATTTTAGGCTGATAGTTCATATACTCACCTTGGAACCATAGTCTTATGTTCAGAGAACATTTCCTCAGGCCTTGACCTGCATTATCTCATCTAACACTTCAATCACCCTGTGGAGTATGTAAAGTTAATATTATTTTACAAAAGAGAAAACTGATGCTTAGAAAGCCTCTGGGATGTGCCCAAATTCTACAGCTAGTAATCAACCTTACCTTGGTAACATCTCAGTTCTGTCCAGAAACCTGGCTTTGATGTTGTTCTAGGCAGATATAGGTGAGGCAAGAAGAGATATGAAATGTGGTTGTAGAACAGAGGACAAGCTAATTTTGCTTAACATGATTAGTTTATTCCAGAAATCCTTAAGGCAAGGATCCCATCAATTTTCATTGGGTACATGTAGAATTTTCTATGGGAGTTTGAGAGCTGCAGTGAACAGGGGAGTGACTTCATTCGAGGAAAGTTTCTCATTAGTTAGTCATTGCTTTCCTTGTATAGCCCAAAGATAATACCCTGCTTCCAATGAACCATCTTTCTGCCCAAGGGTGTGGTGAGAAAAGGAACTCAAGAGCTGAAAGCCATTACTCATGCAAACAGTTTCGACCTCAGAAAGTATAACTTTAAAACTCCTATGTTCATAAGAGCATTATTTATGATAGCCAAGATCTGGGAACAGCCTAAGTGCCCATCAGTAGATGAGTGGATAGAAAAAAGCTGTGGTCCATTTATACAATGGAATACTACATGGCAGTAGGAAAGAATGAACTCTTACCTTTTGCTACAGCATGGATGGACCTGGAGAGTATTATGCTAAGTGAAATAAGCCAGTAAATGAAAGACAAATATCATATGACCTCACTTACATGAACAAATTAGACTAATGAACAAGATAGAAACATAGGCATAGATGCATGGAACAGGCTGACAGCTGTTGGAGGAAAGTGGGGAAGGGGAGACTGGAAGAAAGAAGGTGAAGGGAGTAGCTAAAGAACATGTATGCCTGACCCATAGACATAAACAGTGATGTGGTGGTGGCTTAAGGGAAGTGGAGGATGGGGGGAGGTGGGCAAAGGGGGAAAACGTGGGAACAACTGTGATAGCATAAACAATAGAAAATAAAGGACAAATGATGTTTTGAGGGTGGGTTTTCTATACTGGTAGGTAACCTTGACCGACAGCACTGTAAACAGAGTTTGAGTGAAAAAAATAGGGTTACTCAAACAAGTAGTCACTGAATGCCCAGAGGTGATGAGGACAGAATAAGACTTTAATAAAGCCATCACAATAAAAAAAATTGCAATTTACCCACTTAAAAACATACCATCAAACATTTCTAGTTTCAAAAATAATAGTTACTACCACACTCAGTAGACATCTTGGAGCCTCTCCATCTCCAACCTATCACTGACCCGAGAACCATCTCCAGCAGCTTTCTTTACTTCTCTTGTCCTCTATCCCACCTGAAGCTTCGCCAGGACTGCAGGGAACCTCAGGACAGCAGTGCAAAGATCACATTGAGCTACCCCTTGCATCACAATGGCCTTGTCCAAATGACTACGGGACACATTCTGCGGTGAAAGGGGATTACAGCTCAGTACAGACTTGTGGGTCAGAGTAGTCAGAGGCGAGTGGAGAACCCAACAGAAATTAAGGGGCACACTGACGAAGTCTGAATGTGAGTCACCAGACACAGGTCCCCAGACAAAGACCAGAGATGCAAAAGCTACAAGCAAAGTCACTTGGCAGGGAGAAGGTAATACTGGCTTTAAATCCTGCTCAGCTTTATCACAGGTCAGGGGAAAGGTGATGGTAGGTGCTTAGGAGAAGGAGAAGGCGAGGCAAGAAAAACCTTCAAATTTTTAGCCACCTCACCCCATCGACTCTTTCACACACCCTGTTCTGACCTGCTCCACTGGCTGCTGACCGTTCCCTGGAGAGAAGCTGCACAGTGCCATCTTGGTATTACAGCTCACAGAAGTGCCTTTTCCCATTCTGTAGCTACGTGGACTTTCACTTGGAGCTCTCAAGCCACATTCATCTCTTTTGGGTCTCTTGATGTACAACTCTCCCAAGTCCCATCTGTCCCACAAATGCCTGTGTGTCCCTCCTGCCTCTCCATCAACTGTACTGCAGTCCTCGGCTCAAAACTCTGCCTCCGTCATGTGGTTTTGGGGAAGCCTGGAGTCATGGCAACAACTGGGTTTTGGGGCAGGCCTGGTGTGGAAGTGGTGTGTGCCAATTCCTCCACTAACTATACAAGTAGCAGCTTGCCCTTATTGTGCCTCACTTTCCTTGTCTTTAAAGTAAGAATGAGATGAGGCAATGCACACGGAGTGCTGAGGGTAGTGTTTGGCATGAAGAGAGAAGATGGGGTTTGCAGAAAATGTGCCTTTTTGCCCTCATTTTATCCTGGCCTCCCTTGGGCACTTTGGTCCATCCCCAGGTCAGAGCACCTCACTGCACTTTTATGTGTCCCTTTGAGGCTATCATCATAGATGTCTGAGAGGATTCTGTATATTTTAGCCAAATTGAGTGCAACACGCCACCAAAAATATCACATCTGGAATGGACTACCTCTGTTGTTAGGAGGAATTGGATATGATCATGGCTAATTCAGTTTGTTAAGACTGCTATAGCAAAGTACCCACAAATTGGGTGGCTAAACCAACAGAAACTTGTTTTCTCACAATCTTGAAGACTAGAAGTCCAGAATCAAGGTGCCAGTTGAGTTGATTTTCTTTGAGGCCTCTGTTCTTGTCTCGTACATGGTGGTCTTTTCACTGTGTCTTCCCTTTGTGTGTGTCTGTGCCATAATCTCCTCGTCTTATAAGGACACCCATCATATTGAATTAGATACCACTCATCTAACCTCATTTGAATGTAACCGGTTTCATGACTTGATCTACAAATACAGTCACATTCTGAGGTTCTACAGTGGAGGACTTCAAAATGTAAATTTGGGGGGAAACAATTTAGTCCATGATGCAGACTGTTGTGAAAACATAAAAAGCTAGATTTTTTTGCTAGAGCATCAGTAACAAAGCAGCATCAGCACATCCTCCAGAAAAGCAAGAGACAGGAAGACAGCAGTCCTACCAGCACAGTGGATGGACCGGGAAGTCAGCAGCTGAGCTGCAGGGGGTTTTCCAACCTGAACTTCCGGGGAAGCATCAAGTGTGATACGGAGAGTGGGGGCTTAGACTAAGAGAAAGATGAATTTCTACCCAAGTTCTGCCACCAACTGAAAGGCAGCACCACTTCTACAGCCTTTGTAGGACATTTTTTGTCTTTCATAAAATGAATTAATGTAAATACTTATTAACAGAACAATTGTAAAGTAAAATGATATAATGCATAACAGGTCTTTTTGAAGTGCTGGTTATACTTTAAATGCCAAATAAATGCAAATTACAATAATAATTTTAATGCTAAAGTATTATTCTTAGTACTGTAGTTAGTGAAATTGTTATTATTTTATAGGATAGGAATACAGAGCTTGTTTTTCACCCCATCATTTTGAACCTATATTTTTACCATTGTGATTCATACTCTTTATTAAGGATCTCAGGAAACCAATGTCCTCAAGATTGGAAGCTGGAGACTGATAGCCATGGTGAAAACATACATCAGGAATTAGCATGTTCTAGTAATCAGTGTTTCAGTTTTCCTTTGTTGCTGAACACTTATCAGCACTTCACTGAGATGGAAAATGCACCCAAGAGTTCTCATCTCATATTCTTCCAATGCTACAGAGATTTTCTGAACTCTGTAGTAGGCATCATCCTCTCTTCCAAAAATCCCCCAGCCCCAGCAGCTTCTCCTTCTCTGGCCCTCTCTGACTCCTGTGTTCTACTTTGGACTCCAACTATCCACAAGCTCTCTGGGATCTATGATTTCACTGGGTAATCAACCTTCAACATTGATTCCCATTCAAGAACACTCTTGGTGGCTTGCTATTTCACATAGCCTGTGAAAAAGTGATTTTTTTGAATTGGATGCTTGTGTCCCCCACCTTCTCCCAATGCATATATTGAAAACCAAACCCACAATGTAATAGCATTTGAAAATGGGATCTTTGGGAGGTAATTATATTTGTAAGAGTTCATGAGGGTGAGTGTACCATAATGGAATTAGTGACTTTATAAGTAGAGGAAGAAAGACCAGAATTCTCTTTTTCTCTTCTCCTTTCCCTCCTCCATATGAGAACACAATGTAAAGGCAACTATCTGCAAGCTAGAATGGGAATTCACACCAACAACCCAAACATCATGGCACCTTTTGCTTGAAATGAGAACTATTGTTTAAGCTACCCAATCTAGAGTGACCCTGGCTAAGACAGTGATATTCTGGACCAGGCTGCATTGCAGATGCCAGGCCTCCAGCTGTGTTGGTCAGGTGACATTCATTTAGGAGGCAATTCAGTGAAGAAATAATTGCTGCAGTTCATGATGAGATGATAGTTTGTGGTTTACAGTGGAGGTGGTTAGCAATGAACAAGTCTAGGATATATTTTGAGGTTAGGATGGAGAAGATTTGCTGATGGATTGGGTATAGTCTGAGAGAGGTATAAGTCAAAGCTGACACTGAGCTTTGGCCTGAGTACCTTTGCTAAAAATGATACTGCCACTTACTGGGCTAGGAAATATGGGAGAATAATAACGTTTTGGAGAAAAAGTTCTAGAGATTTGTTTCAAACATGTTATAAGAGAAATGCTCATGAGCTATTAAGGGGGATATTAAATAGAAAGTCAGATAGGTAGTGAACTAAGGCAGGGAGGAGGAGGGAGACATGTCTTATCCATCATCTCTGCAGCCCTGAGCCTGGTCTGATAAGATTGCTGGGCGTTCTGAACATCGCAAGCAGGGATAGTGCAAGAGGAGGGGAGTCCTGAACTTTGCTGGGAAAGGGAGCCTCAGTAGTAATTTTCTAAGACAAAGAACCTTTCCTAGCTGAAAGAGAAAGACTATAGCTGTACATTATTCTCAAGGTTTAGAAGGGGGAGAAGGGGAGGAAACTAGAAACTGACTAACGTATATAACCCCTAAGCCCTAGTAGTTGGTGCACTCAGGTTAGCTGAATGTCCACTTGCAGCCTTGGCTCAAGTACACAGAAGCAACTTACTAACTACTTTATCTTCTCTATGCATGGGGCATTTAGACTAGCTGGGTGCCTGCCTGTAGTTTTGTGCTCTTGTAGTTTCATAAATAAACTTGCTATCTCACTTCCACTATTTGTGTTTTCTCTTGCTTGAATTCATCTCTTGCACGTAAGACAAGAACTGAGGAACAAGCTCTGGGGGAGGTGGCACCCTGATTCAAATCTCTCTCCAGTAACGTAGATGTCAATTACAGCTTTCTCTCCAAATAGTCAAGTCCTGCTGAGGGCAGTGGAATGGCATGGAGAGTTCAGGATGAAGACTTTGGTCATGAACTTGGATTATTATTACCTTTTCTCAAAATCACACCATTCCTTAATTGATTAATTTAACACATATTTATTGAGTGCTATTTATCAACTCCTAAGGATGTAGATTTAAAATTTTGGCTGAATTCTAGAATCTTCTTAAACATCCAGGATTCTTCTGTGGCAAAATATTATACTTTATATACTATTTAAAATGTTTATCATAAAATCAAAATTTAAGTATGACTGTTACAGGGAATTATTTTTCTACAGAAGATAATCATGGTTGTCTAGACTAATGCTGAATACTTCTGGTATTGAAGAAAGTATTATTTTTGAAGAGAGAGGATTATTATTTACTGAGGCTAACTCAGTTTAGACCATGAAATGAGTATTTTTCAAAACTCCATAAATTACTTACACACCGTTCTATCCCTGTCACCAGAACTGCTTTGTGAAAGTTAGTGTTCTCTGTCGCTAGAGGTATTCGGGCTTACCTAGGCTGGTACTTTGTGTTGATAAGGAATAAAAACTGGAAATAGAAAATGACCTTGTGGTTTGAGAATTAGGATTGGACTGATGGTTTTCCTGTTCTTGACATTGAGGTATGTGGTATAGACAAGGGCAGGGTGAAGATGATGTTTCACATAATGACATTTCTGATATGAGGTCCTTTGGGAAAGCCGCATGAAAGGTTTAGATAGCGATTGGATACACAATTCTCTAGTTCAAGGCTGGCCATGATGAATATCAGAAAGCCCTGGGCTTTGTCTGAGGGAGCAGGTGAAAAGAAAGGAAGACAGGTGAGGAAGTAAAATTCTGAGAATAATGAACCTTTCAAGAGCAGGGAGGGTAGAAGATTCCATGGGAGCAATCAAGGCATTTAAGCCTTCTCCATATTCTATCTGGTCACAGTGCAGTTTGGAGTGTCAGGAACCTGTGTATTGATGAGACAACATTGCTTCTGAGATCTTAGGGGACTTTCTCGGGGTCATAGAGCTAATAAGCAGTAGACTGGCACTTGCCAAGCCCCACACTCCCGTCATGCAACAAAACAACAGCTATGGTCTTTGCATTTGCATTTACCAAGTTGTTTCAACTCCAGAACGCCAACTCTGACTGCCAGAAAGTTGTTCCTTATACTGTTCTGAAAGCCGAGTATCTCTCACATCTAGACAATTGTTTTCTTTTTCTTTTTCTTCTTCCCAGGCAGGAGACATTTTTTCAGAATGAGAGACCTTATTCTTTACCTAGGAGTAAAGAATTCCTGAAGGTGAAAAATGGGTCAGTGATATCAGTGAGGAAGCAGAATACAGAGAGCACCCATGTGACCCATCTCCCCTCTGCATAGCTGTAGCCCGTTCTCCTTGGCCATCAATATCTCATGTAGTTAATCTCAGGTAGACACCATGGTCTTTCCACCATGGCCTTTCCATGGTCTTTCCAGCAGAATCCTCATAGCATCTGTCCTGGTTACAGAGAAGAATGCCATGTAGTTGGAAATTATAGCTTCTGAGTTGGACAGATGTGTTCAAACTTAGTCCCAGGACTAGAGTCTGTGTGAGCTTGGACACATTTACAAACCTCACTAAAACTTATTTTCCTCATCCTGAAAATGGAGAAACAACCTATACCTGAAGTGTCATTACATTAAAATCATCTTTGCAAAGCTGCTAGTGCAGGGCTGGCACAGAGCAGCCACTCAGAAAACACAAATTTATTTTTTTTAAAGCCAATTGTACAAATATGAAAATCAGCAAATTCAGCGGTGGAATGGTCCATTTTCAGTTTTTCTTCCAAAACGGAGGCTACAAGAAGCTTAACAATAGAACGAAAACCCCGAATGGGTCCTAGAGAGATGCTGCTACACTCTCGCTACACTCTCCCTGATCCTAATGGTTAAAATGTGATGATGCTTTGATGGAGGAAAGCGAGGGAAAGTTACAGGAAACAAGGCTGTATGTTTTCTGGGAATCACTTGCTTTAAAGGGGAAGGCACTGGGATAGATTAAGCATGGAATTTCAAGGTTAATTAGAGCTTATATCATGAAAGTCAGGGCACTGAAAAACTAAAAACTCTCTAAAAACAAAGTTACTGAGCATGTGTTGTTTCAATTAGCCTTTCACAAAATGGAAAAACTGGAATATCCTATAAAGAATATCAAAACATTGCTAAGGTGGCCCCAGTTGAGACACTCCTAACAATCTGGGTGAAATAATTCTTCATTATCTCCAAATTTCCTTCACATTGTGGGGTGCTTTATTTTCTTATCCTCGCCCCTTAAATGTCACTGCAATAATGAAAATGCCTCCCCACTTCCTCCATGTGTCCTTGGGCTCAGTAGCACACTGATATGAGGACTGTGCTCTCTCTGACCCGTATCTTTCAGGTGAGAAAAGAAGATTAAGAACAGGAAAGTGTCTTATTCAAGTTCCCACAGGTATTTTTTCTTGCTCTTAATTCTTCAAACAAGAAGCTTTTGAGTTGCACCGGTATGTTGCTTGTTATTGAGTCCTTTGACCAAACCCAATTTCTCTTTGAAAACCAGAAGTGAGAAACTTGGTAGAAAGGATCTCACAATTCATCTATTCAACCTCCTTATTTCGCCAATGAGAAAATAAAGTGTGGCGAAAAGAATAACTTGGTGGATTAAATGCAGGTTCAGGGCAAATGGTGGTAACTCAGGCCAGTACCTGTGAAAGGATACCTCGGTGAAGGAGGCTTGTTATCGAACGTTAATGCTGGGGCTGACATTGGTGCTTGAGAAAAAGAGGCCCTGCGTGAACGCATGCCTTCATAGGGTTGGGGATGTGGTGGGCACGGGGGGGGCCTTTTGCAGAGAAAGTAGAGGTGATGCCAAATTGATGTCCAAACACCAAAATGGTGAAGTTGAAGGCAGAGTATCTGGTAGTCCATCACACATTCATTAGCCCAATATTAGCAATAGTAATCACGGTAGTCATCCTTTGTTGATACCTTACTGTGTACTAGGCACAACCCTCCCCCACCTGGTGGGTTCTCACTCTTTCCATCTTACAGATCCATTTTTAAAATGAGTAAACTGAGATTCAGGGAAGTTCAGTAATTGTATGAAGTCATACAAGTGGTGTCAGCAGAACTGGGATTCAACAAATATGTATAGAGTTCTTTGTATACGTCACTCTCTCTGACACCTATTGGGAATATACAGATAAATAAGAGACCAGTGCTTCTGAGGACCTTGTACCCGTGGGGAAAGGTACTTACTGTACAGCAGATGTTTTGAGTGTAGATCGAGGGCTCTCACTAAACTATGGGGACCGGGAAATGAGAGGTGTCATCTAAACTGGTTGGCTATGAAAGGTGTCGTCAGGAAAGTTTTATCAGAGGACTCCTACACCAGCTCAAACTTGAACAATGTGTGGAAATTTACTAGAGGAAAAAGGAAATTGGGTGATGAAAGCACAGTGCAGGGAGGAAGGGAGAACTTCTTAGGATGGGCGGAGACCCAGCAGCCAGAAACTCTTTTGTGGAGCTACAGTTTTAATGCGGAAAGTGTGAGCCCCTCCATGTTTCTGGAGGGGGCCTCTGAGATTCGGTGCTTTGCCCCGTCCAGGTGACTGCAGAATCAACAACAGCGTTCTGGCGCATCCAACACAGTGGCGTGGTGGATGGAACAGAAGGAGCCAGGGCCCAGGGTCAGACAGCTTGGCTGTGAATGACCACAGTGTTCTGCTTTCCTCTGCTCTTTGAGAGTCTGGGAGCCAAGACACAGGGCAGCGGAAGCTGCCCTGCAGTCAGTCACCAGTCAAAGCCGGGCCTTCTCTCACCGTTGTTTGAAGGACTCCTTTTTATCTCGCACTTTCTGGTCTCCTAAAATTGTTTCTCTTCCTCTGCTTTCTTCCACCCTTTCCCTGGCTGTCTTGTTTCTATTCTGGAATTTCTCTGGATGCCCCTTTGTCCATTCTGTCTTCCTATCAGGTTTGAAGCAGCAGACCTGCCACTTCCTGTGTGATTCTGAGAAGTCGCTTACCTTTCTGGGCCTCAGTTTCCTTGGGTGTAAAATGGGAAGTCTCTCTTCCAGACAGAGTGTAGAAGACCACATCTGAGATGCAGAAGCTTGGTACAAACTGTAACGGGTTACACAAATGTCTTTTGCCATCGATACCATTATCCTGAATTT
Organism: Sturnira hondurensis; assembly: GCF_014824575.4. Classification (NCBI taxonomy): domain Eukaryota; kingdom Metazoa; phylum Chordata; class Mammalia; order Chiroptera; family Phyllostomidae; genus Sturnira; species Sturnira hondurensis. Next base: position 14,063,539 of record NW_028073411.1, on the reverse strand, counting down.
ATTGTTAAGAATAAAGACATACCTCAGAATTCATAAGTTTTGTGGCTTACTTTGAGTAACTGAAGAAAAATAGTTATTTACATTTAAATACAAATCTAAATTCCCCCTGTTCAAAAGTGGTGATCGCTACCCCAGATGAATTATGCATTTTCTAATTTTAAAAGGCCGTTTTATGGAAATGAAGTTATTTGTGCTGCATGGTATGTTCTTGTATCAATGCAAATGCTAAAGAATGTGCTTTATCCAGACTACCCCACCAGTGGGAGGAAACTTCAGGGACCTGGTTTGTAGCACATGTTACGAATTCTGTCACTACATTACCTGCAAAGCCCCTCATGAGGAAGGAGAGGAAACAAGCATTGTGGGTATGTTGTATTTTCTCAGCTGAGCTTGGCAACAAGTTTGCTCCAGTTATCAGGATGGAGCGTATGGTAAATCTGGAAGAAATGGGATCTCATTGTCGAAGGTTCAATGCAAGCTGATTTGTATGTACAGTCCAGTATAATTTAGTGAATGTGAGTCTTCCGATGTGTTTAGAGTCACTGTTCCCAACATCTGAGTGTGTAAATCCAATTTACATGTTTAATTAAATCTATTCTGTGGGCGCTCTTTAATGCAGGTTGCCATGTTAGTTTTTGGAGTCCAGGACAACAATCATCTCTTGCAGCCATGGCGGCAGGAAGGGCTGTTGGGGTGTGTGTCACTTCAAGGCCAGTAAAACATACACTACAAAGCCCATAGTTACTTGGCCTGGGCTAGGGGAAGAGGAAGGGGTGGGAACAGGGCTGCAGTGGAAAGGTTTCCTGAAAACTTTCTCATTATTCATTGATGAATAATGCCCTTTCAGAGGTAGAATAATCCTCAGGAGAGAAGAAAAGCCCACAAAAATGCAAAATGCTAATTATACTCTTCCCATGAAATGAAAATAAGCACAGATTTAAAATAAAAAAAATTTAAAAAGGGAGGACAAAAACAACTTCCTTTGGGAACCAACTTAAAACAAATCTTGTGGGACACTGTAGAAGTCATTTCAGCTCTGCAAGCTTCAGTTTTACATTTTTAACAGTAAAATTAGGAGGCTGTACCAGTCACATTCAAAGCATAGCAGCAGAACCCTCTTTTTTGAATGAGAAGTGGAAACCCAGTGAATAAAATGGAGAGAACTGGTATTTAACAAGTAATGTTAATTCAATACAATTCATAATATTTGCTTATCTTAATAATCCATGGGAGCAAAGAGGTAATTCTAAGAAGTGCAGCTACTAGAAATTTGCACCCCTTTAGAAAAATGTTGGTAAAAAGTAGACTAGGTAATATGGCCCCTGACTGAGGTACAAATGTCACTCTCTATTGCCAGCCCCGATATAAACCTTTGGACCTGCACACATGAGTGATTTGCAAAGAAAGATTTTCCCAGGTCTGTGCAGCAAACAGCTGCAGTGATGTAGTGAAATGCCTCTAAAACTCAGAGAAAATCTGAAACTAAGAGATTACCCAGTGTCACAGGGCATGTTTTGTGCTGGGGATCTGAGGATCCCTGGCCTGGTCTGGGGTCTCCAGGAGCTTGAATTGTGCAGGAAAGAATTCCAGGACCAGTTGGAGTGAGAGCAAAAGCAGGGTTTATTTAGGGAGCAGGAAAGAAAGGGGATAGGATGTAGGATCCTGAGACAGGATCAGGGCTTTAGCCTGGGAGGGGCTGCCCCTACCCCCGCCCCCTGTCCAGTGCACCACTGGTGAAGGAGGCAAAAGTGCTCATGAGAGTGGACATGGGTCACCTCACCAGTGAGCTACGGTCATTTCTTGGGATCTTACGTGTTTCCAAGGGTTGGTTGTACACTTTGCAGCACCAAAACCTGACTTCTTCTTCTAGTTGGGAGGTGGTCCTGTTCCTAATATGGTTTATTCTTGGTGTGTCATGGCATTTGTGCCCCTTGGCCCACTTCTACTTGTGGTGTCAGCATTTATTATAATAATGGTATAATGGGCGTTGGCGTCAGTTTTCTCACCAGCTTTTCCTCCACCTTGGATTGATCTAGTTTTAGCCAGTCCTTGTGGTTGACGTCGGCATCCACCGCAGGTGTTTTCTGCCACCATGAACTATTTCTCTTTGATTAGGTGTGGAGGTGGGGGCTCTGGTGAGAGGACGGAGAAGTTTATCAGCCTATGATATCCACTCCTACTTCCTCATTCCGCTTGTTTGGGGTTTTTCCTAACTTCTTTCCATCCTGCCCCACCAGCGGTCAGACCTTCACCTGGAAAGCACACTACGGACTCGCCCCAGGGCGAGGGAAATCCTTGCTGCACAGGCATAGAAAGTGAGTAAAGAGATTGCCAGGAGGCCATGCTGTCCAGGAAAGGACAGGGACTTCCTTGGTTTGCCTTTAGACATGGAGAAAAACAAGCTCCCTGACATACCACAGACAATGCGATGACCCCGCTCACTCATCAAGTGCAACCTGGAGAACATCCAGAGTTGCACTTGCCCCTCCAATGAAGTAGCTAGAACAGAGGTAGAGGATACAAGAACCAAGATTACTCTTTCCACTGTCTCCTGAGTGAGCAGAATAGCCATGATTCTTTCCTCTTTATGTGACATGTCTAATAGGAGGTGACACATCATGTATTCTTCCAACTGAACACTTTGAGAATAAAATACAACACTGTTGTTAATAAAGGTAAAACAATGAACAAAAAAATGTTTTGAGCTAATGAGAGTGCTGTCACCTTAATCTGATGTCTGTCACCACCTCAAGACCCTGAGCTTCCTCCAGTTACACCCCCAAATGGCCCACTATTCACCAACCCACATTCCCCAGCACCTGCAAGCTCTCCAGAGACCACGTTTTCTGGATGTCCCACAGAGATGTACTAGAGGCTCAATGAAGAGTTTTGGAGCTGAACAGAAACTGTTTCCTCCTCTAGAAAATATACTATCCTCTAGCACTACGTAACTGTGTGCTTTAAGTTTTGGTTGCCTTGTATGTAAAAATACATACAAATTGATGTACCTTTGCTGAGAAAAATGGTCAGGCTCCTTTTCCAGTTCTTGAAGTGGACTCTATGTGTAGCTGCTGCTTTTTCTCTTTCTCCTCCTCTTTCTTTTCTTCTCCTTCTCTTAATTTTTATTCTTTGATGGTTGAGTTAATCAATGAATAATTTCATTTCAGTACTATGACAGTGATTCAGAAATCCATAAAATGTGTGTATAAATATTTATGATTTAAAATTATGAGACTAAGAAGTAATGTTTGATACTCACTAAACACTATTTTATTTTCTAAATTGCACTTGAAACTCAATATATTTTATATTAGATTCAGGTGTACAGTGTAGTGGTTAGACATATATATATATATATAATTTAGGAAGTGATCCCCCAATTAATCTAATAGCCACTTGGCACATACGTAGTCATTACAACATTCCCTATGTTGTACTTTATATTCACATGACTATTTTGTGATGGTCAATTTGAACTTCTTAATCTCTTCACCTTTTTTAACCAGCTCCCTAACTCCCCTCCAATCTGGCAAAAGAAGAAACATTTCAATACCCAACACATTTCTTTCTGTATTTCTCCATTCTGGATCTTGTGTGTCTCCCGATTACCAGTTTTCTGATATTAAGGCACCCGGGCAGGCATTTTTTTTTCCCCTGGGAGAGACCTATGTCCTGACTTGTTCATAAATGAAAAGACTTCACCATCAGACGAGGACTACTGCACAGGGACCACGTGCAGGTGAAAGAAAATTGCGTCAACGCTGCTTTGCCCGATTCTGTCTGAGATTCCACGACCACTGTATCAGTTAGAGATCTGGGTTGCAGCAAACAGAATTCCCTCCAGTTTGTTTCAACAGCAGGATTGTCTGCACAGGGATATGGATAGCTCACTGAATTATTAAGGAAGCTGAAGAAGGAGACCCTAGACAGCACTTCCAAGAGAGCTTCCCAGAGCCATTCTGCAGGCCCGGTCTGCCAAGGGGAGGTCCGCACCTGCTGAATCATGAGCTGCTGAATCGGGAAGTTGCTGCTACCATAACTAACTATAGAATGGTGCCAGCACTCCCAGTGGGGAGAAGGAGGGGAGGGGAGGAAATGCAGCATTAGGTAAAAATATCTACCTTTAAGAAGGTGGTGAGAGTCACCGTGTGAAGAACTTACTATAAACATGTCAAAATTGTTTACTTCTTGCCTGTTCTGTGATCTTATCTTCTCTTTTCGCAGTGCCAGGCTTCACTGGAGAGAGGATCCTGCCTTGTCCATCTCTGTGTTTCTTCCTATCAGCCATCCTTCCAACACTTTACCTCAACCCTGTGCTGCCCGGCCACCTGTTCTGAAATCTCTCTCTCCTCCATGTGTCCCTCCTTTTCCCTTCGGTGTCTAGCCCCTTCCCAAGTGTGAATGGAGTTGTAAAATGCTCCAGAGACATCCGATCCTAGATTTAGACTCATCCCTAACTCTGTGCCACTTGCCAAGCACATTCTTCTGTCCACATACCAGTCCTCACTGTGAACCGTTTGGATATGCCAGCCTGCATCCATCAGCATGCCCTCCCATGCGTTCTGCTGCTGTGGACAGATGGGAGAAAGTGTGCCCTCCAGGGCATTCGGGGGTTCCTTTTGCCATTGATTCACCTCATGGATTCACTTTTGCCAGCCCAGCAATTTCAGGGTAAAACCAGGCTCTTTGAGCATTCTAATTCATTATACATTTCAATTATTCTGGCTTCTGTTCTCAGGTCACTTGTCACTGTTGAAAACTAGGTGGCCTTTTAGACCTGATATTTGGCACTGCTCTCCCAGCTCTGACCTTTGGCTTTCTTCTTGACCACAGCTCATTTTTTACCACTTTATTAAGCTTCTTTCTTCCCTTACAACTTACTGTAGAAGACCAGCTCACTCTGCCCCGCCATGGTAGTCTGTTCATTATGTGTTATTTGAATTCCCCTCATAATTCATTCCCAAACCCACCTGTCATCCTATAGATTCAGCCCAGTGCACCCTAGCCTATATGAGGAACCTTAGCATGTTTCCTGCAGTCATGGTCAACTTCAAGGAGCTTGAAGACACCACTCCAATGGCATCTTCTTGGTGGGCCCACCCAGCCTGTCTTATTAAAAATGGCAAAGATTTCCCCATCCTACCACTCCCTGTAAATTTTATCTTGGTCTAAATTTTCTTTCTCCCATAGTATTTATTTCCCTCTAATATGTGATGTAATTTTGTGCATTTATTATTTCATTTTTTACCATTCATACTTCCCTGTTGGAATATGATATCATGAGGCAAGGTTTGCTCTTGTATTCCAAGAATATATAATAATGCCTGACACAGAACAAGGTGACGATAAATATTTTTCGATGACCGAATGATGCATCTAGAGTTCAGGACCGTGACCTTGTTACTGAGTTAAATGAGGGCTTCTGTTTCTTCTTTGAAATTTGTGGGTCTCCTCATAGAAACTGGTGCTCAGCAATAGGACTGAATAGCACATGTAATAAGATTCATATCAGATTTCTCTGCTCTGTTGAATAAAATAATGAATGCCTGCAATTCTCAAAACCTATTGGAAGGAGCTTAAATTCAATAGTGGATGATTAATCAGACATGACTTGAGTAGACTTGCCTGTAAAAGAGCAAGAATGTCCTATTCTGTACAAATGGGATCTTTTCCACCCGAGATTTGACCAGCAGTAGAATAGTTTTTCTGATTTAGGCAACATCAGGTTCACAATAGTATAACCCTATCATAAATTATCACTTTTCTTTTCTCCTTTCTTTCAAGTACATGCTTCATTTTACTTAGTTTGACAAAATATTTCTGTAAATAGTTTAGGAAAATATGACCAAATTAAGATCTCAAATTGTAGCAAGAAGGTTAGCAACGTTTATAAGAAAACAAGAGACTGCTTATTTAATTGTGGACCATCTGCACTTTCCTACAGTGGCACAATAGGAAGAACATTGCATTGTATTTACTTACTAAGTGGGCAACATAATTAAATGGTGTGGGACTCAGGTCACTCCTCTGGAAAATGGGACAATGCTAACCTACCAAGTTACTGTGCGTGATAGATGAGGTATACCACCTGGTGCTTAACCAATAGTTACAAATGCTAGTGAGTGCTGCTTCTGTTTTCTTTTTCTAATTCCTGTTCTCCAGTTTAACCCCCACTGTGTTTCTCGTGGATGTGGTGCATGTGCTTGCTTTACCAGAAATGTCTTGTCCCTCAGTGTTTTAAAAAATCATATTCCTATTAATCATCCTAACCTGACTCCCACCCTCACTCTTCTTTCACTTATATTTTTCTGTCAATTAAAAAAAAATTTCTAAGGGGGGAAGGTGGAGATAGAGAGTTTTGTTAATGAAAAAAGTCCTGTTGGCCCCTAGCCGAGTTTAGCAGGGCAGAATATTAAGATCTTTTGGCGATGTCTGTCACTGGCCTGGTGTAGGTCCCAGTGAGCTTGTGCGAGACTTTGGCCTCTTACACTAGGGTGACACAGATGCAAAGGGAAATGAGGAGACAGGTCATGTGAAGAGCTTTCAGTTGAGGAGAATTTAAAAACAGTTGTGAAAAGTCAAGAAAGCATATTGTATTCAAAGCCATGAGAGATCTACCACCAAAGTAACGAGAGGCCATGCGCAGGGGCCGGGGGCCGGGGGGTGGAATTGATCCTACACTGGGAGGAGTGGGCAAGGGTGGATTTATGGGGCCTGTGAGTATTAGATAAAGAGGAGGATATTAGCTGAAAATAGAAAAGTCCATTTTTAAATCACTTTGTGAATGAAATAAGAAGATGGAGAAAAGCTCATCTTTTCCTTTAGACAATATATAAAAGCTAAGAGGGAGAAATGGGTATTGACAGGATTAATGAGTTCTCCATCCACTGGACCCTTAGCTGTTCGGCTCAGACAAGGTCCCTCATGTCCCAGGGAACTGAGGCCTGAGGAATGAGAAGGCTCTCTGACCTTGTCAGAATGCATTTCTGTCTGGACCAGCCCAGGGCTGTTTATCTTGTGAGATAATCTGTGTTCAGGGTGCACACACTTCTTTCTTTGTGAATGTTGGTGACCACGTCCTTTCAAAAACAACTCTCCAAAGATGTCATTCTCTGAACTGAGAAAGAGCTGTTGTCATACACGGGTCTGTAAGTTCAGAGATTGTCCTGGAAAGTTTAAATAAACCTGCTTGACAGAGTATCAGCATCCTCTGTCAATTAAAATGATTACCTGTTCCCTTAAATCTATGAGCCTGTAAACAAGGCCTGGGTTTGTTTTCATTCAAACAAACACTAGCTGCCCCCCCTCCCCCCATAAAGGTCATCTAGATTCTAGAATGCAACCATAAGTTGTTTTCCTTGCTTCAGACAATAGCTTGTTCTTTCAGTGGCGCACCACAGACTTGTATTGAGGCCTTTACATTCACGCTTTGACAAACCATGTTTTACGTTAAAAAATTTTTAAAGTCAATCATGGTGATTTGGAGCTAACATTCCCATTTTTCAGACTAAGACTGAATCTTTGGAGTTGTTTCATTTGTATCTTCAGAAATAAAAACCAAATCAATGTCACCGACCTTGATTTCTAACCTTATTTGTTTCATAGTTTGGAATAAATGCTTCTGCTTCCTGTTCTCAGAACACATTCGGGAATTAATGACTTGCGTTCTCTCTGTAGCAAACACTGTTTTGGACGCCAGAAACACTCCTCACCTCTCCATCTTTCTGAATCTCACTCATACACCAAGGATAACCTGTGTTGCCGACTTACAGAAGTTGCCTTGGTCCGCCCAGGAGAACATGAAGTTTCTTCACCTCTGGACTCTTCAAGATGTACTGGAAACCTGTCCTTTCTCACCTTTTATGCATAATGACTTGCGTATGCACACAGTTGTCTGCCTAAGTAGGGACCAAGCAGCACCTAATGCCAAGGGTTGGATTGCATCCCCTACCCCCTCCAGATTCTTGTGTTGAAGCCTTAACCTCCGGTACCTCAGAATACCTTATTTGGAAGTGGGGTTGTTAGTGACATTAGCTAAGTTAGGATGATTCTTTAATTAACTGGACAGGTTTACTTAGGTTTATTTTGGTGTTCTTCTAAAAAGAGGAAATTTGGAAACTGACATGCACAGAGGAAGAATGCCATTTGAACATGAAAGCAGAGGTTGTGTCCATGAGTCTATGAGCTGAAGAGCATCAAAGATTCCCAGGAGCCCATCAGAAACTAGGGGAGGAGGATGGAGCAATTTCTCCCTCACAGTCTGCCAAAAGAATCAGCCTATCCTGACCTCAGATTTCTGCTCCCAGAACTGAAAGATGATCCATTTATATTGCTGAAGCTCTCCAGTTAGCAGTGCTTTGTGACTGCAGCCCTAGCAAACGAATGCACCTTCCAGCAAGCTCTTGCAAATTTGCCTTGGCGTGATATTGGGATTCACAAAAACTGAAAATTCTAATAAAATGTATGACACAACTCAGCCTCATGTCACGTCATCTCTCTGAACCTTAATATTATTACCTTAAAATTCTGTTAGTAATAGTGCCTACTTGTTTTCCTTACTTTTTGGTAAATGTAATGCTATCAAAAATAAAAGCTTTTTAAGCTGTGAAGCTCTTGACAAATATTAGTTATGCCAATTTTTATAGGCAGCCCACAAATCTCTTTTGATGGATTGAATAAAGGGAAATTAAATGTGCTTGATGTGAAATATATTTAGGTACTATCATTAATGACGACTGATCCTGGAAAGAACCCCCACCTAGTGCAGGCTATTTTATGCAAATAATCACAAGTAGTGCGTCCAGCAGGGCTAGAGGCCTTATTTATTTAGGTTGTATCATCTAAATGTTGATACTATCAGTGTGGTTCCCTGTTAGCAGCATCTGTGTCATTACCATGCTTGTTAGAAACGCAGAATCCCCGGCCCCAGCCCAGACTTGCTGCATCAGAGCATGCACTCAACGAGATCTCCAGGTGACTCGTACCATGTCACACTTCGAGAATTGCTCTAAAACCCATGTGGTATGTAATTCATATTCCTCCAACACAAAGCAAAGTGGTTATTAGTAAACGTTCTTTCATCTGCAACATGCAATACTGGAAAACCTCACGCTTAAGAGTTTGCAGATCTGCTTTTTACCTAACATGGCACCAGGCCAAACGAGATGATTTACTTCGTGATGCCTCAGTCTCCTAGCCTGCAAAAGAGAGATGATAGTATTTGAGGCGGGTGGTTCTAGAAGAAGACTGGAGAAAATGCACATACACCAATAGGCATATATCAGTTATTTTAAAAAACTGCCTAGGATTCCGCATTGCTAACAAGCCCATTCGAGTCCTTCATTTTTGATTAGTTAATCCTTGTAGAGAAAGAAGTCAGATTTTCCAGGGGTTCAGAGGTCACATAGGTTGCCAAGGACATTTTGGTGTAAAGCCGTTCAGGAGGAGGTTCTTTATGACCTGGGGACAGGGAGGGATTTCATGCTCACTGCGAATGTGCCAGTATCCTTGAGGGGAAGCCTCTGAGTTTCTCTGCAGCCCCAGCCTTCCTTTGGGGAGACGTGGCCATCCTTGAGACCCAGCATTTGTTGCACCAACACGGCCTCTGTCTCAGATGTCACGGGCCCCTCCCCCCAGCCAGAGGCACCGCCCCCGCAGAGCTCTCAGCAGGAGACCGCTCCCCTCTGTGCCACCAGGTCAGGCGCCACTGAGCAGCAGCGTTTCACTCCTGCAGAGATTGTAGTCACTTGATTTTATCATATAGATCTTTTAAGCATCTTTTCAATGCCAACAAAAGTCATTGCCGCCTTCTGGGGGAAGCCGTCAGGGTACTGGTAATGAGCTCTGTCACCGGCATGGGCTCTGGGGAAACAGAGGCACTTGGTTCCCAAAGCTCACAGGGTGCGACCCGCTCACTGTGTGAAATGTTAATATTTTGCTTCGTGCTTGGCACCGGGTGCCGCTGCCAACGAGGAAGCTTTGGGGGAGTTTGCTGTACATTTTGGGAAAACTGCGTGGAGCCGGGCCAGATGTCAGTGTGTGAATTTCAGAGTGCTTTTGTAGATTCGTGACTGTTCACTTCGTTCTTCAGCGACTCCGCGGAAGCTGAGACATGCACTTTTAGAGAGGGTGGTGCTTGCTTTCTTGTCCTCAGTCAGAGGACACCATGTGGCCCGTGGATGTGGAGGTAGTCAATGATTACCCCCCCCCAACTGTAGGGAAGACCCCACACCGCACCAAATACTTCCCGCAAGTCCAGCCTCTCCACCCACCTTCCTGAGGGAAGTACTGAGTTCACCTAAAAGTTCGCTTGTTTTTCCTGTAAGATGGCTCTAGTAACCCTTAGTTGTCGTCAATTTGATGTTAAACAATTTTATTAGATTGTATCGTGACAGCTGTCATAGCAGTGGGCATTTAAAAAATCTTACGAAACTTGGTGAATGTTTGTGTCGCCGTTTTCATATTGAAGAGGGAAGAAAACATGCAACATTTTCAGCCTATTGTGCTTTATTATTTCAAGAAAAGTCAAAACACATCTGAAAAGCAAAAAGAGAAAAACAAAGATTTGTGCACAGTGTGTGGAGAAGGTGCTATGGCTGACCAAACGTGTCCAAAGGGGTTTGCGAAGTTTCGTGCTGGAGATTTCTCGCTGGGTGATGCTCCATGGTTTTCAAGACTTGGCAATTCTGTCTTTATCCTTTTCCTTGTGTGCTTTTCAATTTTTTAGCATTCACTGAAATAAAGATAATCTCTGGATTATTGACTATCACATAAAGAAATACACTTATATATAAATTAGTTATAAGTAGATCTATTTATTTATTTATTATTTATTATATACCATTATATATTTGTTTTATAACATATAAAGATTAATACAATATTTATTCTAACAATAGGGATATAATAGATTAGTACATATGGTTATATTTATTCTATAATATAAATAATTAAAATATAGAATTACATTATACACTATATATAAAATATATGTATGATGTATAGTTTACTTAAATACTTTAAACAACTGCCCCAGTACATGGCAAACGTTTTCTTTTTTCTCTTCCAATCCTTTATAAGAATGATTTTATAAATTCCCCATGTGGGACACATATTATTTTCACCATATTTGGAGACATGGTCAGATTTGAGAAAAGTGTCTGAAGTGAAGTGGCCTGGATTGGGGTGCCGGGACCAAAAAAGCAGAGATCTGCTCCGAAGAGGGATGGTCTCTGAGCAGGTCAGGAGGAGGGGGCAGAATGGTCTGTAGGGCGTTTTTTCTTTTTCTTTTTCTTTTTCCTTTTTCTTCTTAACAGCTAGGAAGTATAGTTCAATAACAAAGCAGAATTGCCACTCCTATTACAACTGAAAACAGGTAGCTGGTCTTGGTTACTATTCAATATGACAGAGGTGATGGCAGGAAGCTATTAAAATAAGAAGTATGGATTTAATAATAATGACCTGTGTATTTCTAAAATTCTTTGGCAATTTAGGACCAAATTTAGGTACATATGGAAGTGCACCGATGTCTGTAAATTGCTTGAAAGTGCATTTAAAATAATATGGATTGGTGAGTAGAGTGATGGGTAGATAGTGTATATAATTAACCAAGTATAGTTCGCACACTAATCAAAGACTTCCACTCTATGGGTATTTACTGTAGATTTTTTTTCAGCTTTTCAAAACTTTTTTGAAATTTTCACAATAAAATGTTGGAAAGAAGCGAATCTCATGCAGACTTCATCTCATGCAGTTATCTCTGAAGTCTTGGGGCTGGTCATTATCTTCCTCATTTCTTTCCAGAGGAAACTGAGGCTCAAATGAGTGGTATATGTGGTAGTAGGTGTGCCCAACCTATTGGGACATGGCGGTGAGGTGGAAGGAGAGGGATTCTAACTCTGGTTCCCAGCATGAGGCCCAAGAGGTTGGTTGCTAACGTGGAAGAAGTCCTGGCTTTGGAGCTGATCTACGTCCCAATCCCACCTTTGTAATGTCTGTATGATCTTCATTTCAACGGTGATATCCGACATCCTCTGTGCTATGAGCTTCAGTTTTCTCGTCTGTCAAAGGGTCGAACAAAGCCTGTCTCACAAGGCTACTTGTGACTATCATACAGGATAATCTATGCAAATCGAGGTAAGCTGTATAATATGTTAAACCCTAGACGTGTATCTGTCCCCTCCATTCTCAAAGTATTCCAAAGCAAGAAGTAACAGAGATAATTTAGGAGAAAGGAACTAAGAGGTTAATATTCTTGGATTTTGCATTTCCAAGGCAAATGTGGGTTTCTTGCTTTTACTAAGGTGCTTCACTCTATGCATAGACCCTTTCTTTTGTGTTTTATGGTTTGATGAAATAAATAATTGTGACAGTTTTTGCATTTTCACCTTTTTAGTCACGTTTGCATCACTTCTGCTCCAGAAGTCTGACTGTTCAGCACTTCACATTTTAGTATCAATAGCACGTTTCTCTTCCTCTGTTTTCATTTCTGTTTAAATTCTTCTCCATGATTTTTAATAAAAATGTTAATTAAGATCCAACTCCAGGCTGACCTCATGTTGCCTTATTACTCAGCACACTAAGCTTCTCCCTGCCTTTCCCTGCAAGCACCACTGCCTGTAGTTAAAGGTGAAAGAACTTCCCGTTTGATCAGGGATTTTATTTAACCCCTTTGTCAGGTCTTGGTTCTGATGACTTGAAGTTTATTTATGGTGAATGGGAAGAGAAATCTGGCCTGAATTTGCAACACTGGCTCAAAATTGCTGACGTACATAATCTAAAACTGCGTCATCTGTTGAACCGCCTTCATCTGCTAGACACACAGCCGACTTCTATTTCTCCCTCTGTGATTTTTTCCCTCTTTACTCCCCAGCTGCTGTGGTCTTACCCTTTTCAGTTCATTTTCCCTCCCCTGCGGTGCCCACGCAGACATTTTCAATATAGGTCAGAATCAGCTGGGGCGCTTATCCACAGATTTAAACCAGGGGTCCTCCACCAGAGTCGCACATTGCAGCACCTTGGGGAGGCATGTAACCTGGGACCACCAACTCCCAGATGTGCTGTTTGGGTTTGTCAGGGCGGTGGTCACACTTCAGTCATTTGAAAAGCTTTCTCGGTAATTCTCATGAATGGGCCAAGCGGCTCGCCACTGAGTTACGGAATCAAATGCTTCATAAGTGGTGGAGACATTGCATGGAATATCATGTTAACAAGCACCCCCACCCCACATACTTCATATGTCTAAAAATATGAGGCCAGTTGGCCTTGATCATTTCTAACACAAGGGAAATCAGAGTATCCACATGACAGTGTCGTTGTGAGGATTGTTTAAAACTACATGCCGGTAACTTAGAGCACTGTTTCATGTAAGCAACTCTTGTGATTGTTATTATTGCTTCACCCCTTATGATATGAAACCTCTTCATTTATCTGAGGAAATATTCTCAGAGGGGTGATTAACCCAAGGTTGTAACTAATCAATGGCACAAGAAGCAAGTGGTCTCAGGATGTTTGTCATATAATCCACTTCTTATTGCATTTCTTATTCCCATTACAATATGCCCTTTATTTGCTTTAAATAGTAGGTTGCTGTATAAAGCAACCCACTGACATCAGCATTTGTGAGAAACTGCAAGAAATTAGGACATTTCAACACAAAGTGTCACATCTTTCATGTCTTTGTGCCTTAGCTCATGCTGTGACTGTTACGGCTTTCAGTGTTTAGTAAAACTTTTCAGTTCATTTCAAGTGCCAGCTCCTATATGGTCCCTTATGTGAGGAAAATCTGGTGTTTCAGCTAATCTTTCTTTTCTAGACCCCACAGCAGAACCCTCTAAATGTCTCCATTATATTGCAGAACTTGCAAATGCCCACGGCATATTCTATTTCCCCTGCCTTCCTGTGCTGAAAGGGTCTTCTTTAATATGAAATTTGTATGTTTAACAACTCAAAATATTTATTGGCACTGTGTCCCAAACACAGGAGGTGGGTAATTAACACATTTTTATTGAGCGAATGGATAAATGACTTGTTGGATAAACTTACGAGTAAATAATGGAATGCATTTTTGTTCCTGGGTTTGGTCTTTATTTATAAGCTCAGTTACCTAGAGTCATAAGGCAGTGACTGTCAGAGACATGAATTACTCAATTGTGTTGGCCTCTGGTTTTTCCAGCCACCTACTTCTCACTATTGTATAACCATCTACTCTGAACTTCAGGGGTCAAAGGCAGTGCCCTTAGAATTTCTGCGAGGGACAGTTGGTAATCAGAGTTAAGGTCTTAGAAATGTCACACGGTCTCCTCAAAGCTCTTCTCCAAAATGACGTTGGTGGACCAGATCCATGCTTTTCCAAACTGTAATATTAGAGAAATTTAAAATTTTATGAGATGAAATCAGGTTTGCTACTAAAAAAGTGATGTTTTTTTAACCATAGAAAAAATTGCTAACGCACATGATTTTAAATTTTGATTTTTTTACCACTTCCATAAAGAGAAGAAAGAAAAGAACTTGGGAAAAGAAGTAAATCAGTTTCCAGAATACTTGTTTTTCTATCCTCCCCTGTCAACAAGGGGCCTAAGTCATTTCGTTGGCAAAGACTTTTGAAAATCCCAATAGGTACGGGAAAACCAGACACCTATTGGCCAATGACTTGCTTCCTCTGACAAAGGCCATGTGGACCACAAAGTTCTAGGAGCCATCTCAGCTTCCTGACGGTGATGTGTGTGGTGACACACGTCTGTGCTGGCAGCATCAGCAAGGGGCAGCAGGGCAGTGAGCAGCAGCAGCGACTGCAGGAGACCCTGGTGCTCCCCTGTGCTTTGCACAGACCTGACGTTGCTGAGAGCAAAGCATCAGGACTCTTGGGACCTCAAGGATGGAGTCTTCAGGATCCCGGACTCAGGGGGATGCTCAGACAGGACTTCCCAAAAGGTAGTTGGAGAAGGTGAACCACAGTAGACCATAATCCACAAGAGAAACCTGACACAGTCAGCGTGGCCCTGAGTCACCGAGGATGCAGAGGCCACACCTGGTGGAACTAGAGACTCACAGCTTCTGTGAGAATGCAGCAGACTTCTTTCCATACCCCTCTGACATCTTGGAAATGGGATGGGAGGGTGAGGATCCTTAGACTGAGCCTTGCTGACAAGGGACACACGTTACTGTTTCAGAGAAAGATTCCTGGAGCCCCCTTCATGCAGACCTTCTCTTGCATCGAGACTAGATTATACCTGAGGAAAGATTTGAGTGAAAGATTGACCATTTGTGGGCGAAGTAAAGGACCTACCATTTCTCTGGGGAAACACACACATGTGCACACACTGTCTTCTTAAGCAATTCACACATACTACTATTCGTCTATACATAATTGGCATTTAGTAGAATTTCATGTTTTATAATGTTCTGAAGGAAGCATCTTAAATCTCAGGTGTTCTGGTACCTGACCAAAATAAAACAAAAGAAAAAAAGATGCCCTGAAGTAGATAATCTGTGATGTCCCCTTGAGCATTAGCTGGGATTTGAGAGATTCACTTCTGGTTTTTATTAGGCATTCCTATTTTCACTGTTTGAGAGTCGTGTCGTGTCTTCCATGATTTCAGCAGAGTGACTGGTAAGAACAAATATTAAATTCTCTGGACTTATTTTTCAAAGTTCTAAGGAATAAATGCTACTTTGGCCACCTGTTCAACTGGTCAAGGGTTTAATGCACCCATGCTTCAATTTAGAGCCTGTGTGAATTAAACAATGGGGGATGGGGTTACAGCATGGTCATACACGAGTATATGGTTTACACACAAAAAATCTCGAGTGTAAATGCCACTTTTTGCCATTTCTCTGGTTTTGACCTTGACCAATGGACTCTGGCTTGTTTATGTTATCAAAACTCATCTACAACTAAAACTCATGGGATCTCTTTAAAAAAAAAAGAAAGACAGTCTGTATAGTACATTGGGAATTTGGGAATCATAAATGTGCTTTTACTCTATCCTGTCCCTCATTCCTAGAATAGGACAGACCTTCACATAATAAAGTACAGGAGAGGTGAATATCCAGAAAAAAATGCTTTAGTGGTCTACCTTTTGCTATTTTCATATTTTTAATTCTTTGACTAATTTCAAGCTGTTTTATGTGGCCTGCTTGCTCACCCCTCATTCTGTTCTTCATTCATCACTCATTTTCCTTCAACACCTATTTTCTGGGGGCATAGTGCTAGATACTGTGAATAGGGAGACAAATATGTCTATCCCCAACCTTATGGAGGAGAGATGGAGCCACACGCACACATTCTAATTGCACATGGTAAGCAAATAATAAGGCTACGCCGCGGGTAAGTCGGCCCTAGAACACGAGGGCTTCCACAACTAAGAGGTCACAGAATCTCCTCAAAAAAGGTGCTGACAGAGCACAGCTCCGAAGATGAGCATGCAAGATCAGCAATGCAAAACATTTTCTCTCGGGATAAAAACACATGTTCAAAGACAAAGCAATGAGTTGTATTGGTGACGCTGGAATCCAGAGGGGTGGTGCAGTTAGTGTGGTTACAGAGAAGGACTGTAAGGGCCCTTGTGTCCCCAAAGGTGGATTAGGTTCCTATTGAGTGCCAGGCACCCTGGGAGAAATTAAGGACCCAGCAGTGAGCATGGCAGATGAGCCCTATCTTGGACCCTACACTAGAATGGGAGGAGACAGATAGTCAAAGGCAAACCTGGACTTTGGAAACATTTTGAGATTGGATTGATACTCTGAAGGAGTAATTAGGGCAATGCCAAGAACCTGACAGGTGCTGGGGGAAATGCACTTTGGAAAAGACACTGTGAGCACCATTTGTCTGGAGAGGGGACATGAAACTTGAAGGGTAAGGAGGTGCCACCGTGTGAAAGACCAAGGAAAGAGCTTGCCTGGCAGAAGGGATATGTTACAATATAATGCATCATGTATGACAACATAATTCATTTTCCAACACAAAAATCGCAGCTGGTGTATGTGAGGGAAAGAAGAAGGCAAGTTTGAAATGTGAAGGTCAAGAGGTAGGGGCAGGAGGTGAGGTTAGGGGCTGGAGGCGGTGAGCTTTTGCCGAGCCCAGTGACCTCAGCCAGGACTGCAGCTTGTGAGGGTCTGAGGACGTGCCTCGTGGGCATCTGAAGCAGGGAAGTGACATAAACATTTTAAAAATATTGTGGTGCCTGCTCCACGAGAATGCACTGTTGGGAATGAGTGTGAAGCAGGAGAGCTGGGTCTGAGGCTGTCACTGTTGTCCAGGTGACAGGTGGTGACAGTTAGTGACAGCATGGACAATGTGACTTTCCTGGGCCACTCTGGGGGAGGCGAAAAGTGGCTGTGAGATGGCACCACTCTCTCCCTCTGGGCTGCGTGAAGAGTAAGGATGACATACAAATGAACAGATTGCTCGAAAGTGGCAAGAGACAAATCCCTAGTATCTGAATGCATTTCAGTGTGCTGCTGTTTGCCACGGTCTTGCTCGATTAGACTGAGCCAGTTGGACAGACAAGATCACATTCTCAATAGATAAACTGAGATGCCGAGAACCTAGGTATCATTGATCAAGCTTCCCCATCTAGCCTATAGATTAATTCAAACTTGAATCCAGTCTGGACTCCACATTCAATGTTCTTTTCACTTCCCCACAGTTCCCTAGTGTACCGTACATCTCAGGCTGCTGTTTGGGAGGCTGAGAGTCAGGCTGTCACGTGTGGTCCATGGGCTACTTCATTAAAAACCCCTAAACTTGAACTCACTCAGTGATCTCAAAGGCCAATGGTGAGTAGTGCTAAGGGCTGTGACCAGGGCGAGTGAATTCAGGTATGCCGCATGCAGCCTGTCCACTGTACTTGCTCTTGTACCACAGCACGTTGTAAATTTACTAATGCCTCCGGAAATTATGAATTAAGGAGAAGACAAGCTTGCCAGGGCATAGTGGTGTGCAATATGAGAGAAGAAAAATGGTAAAATTTCAAAGTGCCTGGCTTACTCGGTCTCTACAAATGATAACACAAAACAAAGAAAACCTATTGTGTTTTGTTGAAATCTTGTCAACTCACTAGGCAATTGGCCGACTTTTTCTGATGCAGAACATTGTTGCTTTCAGGTATCCTGAAGCATCAAAAATTCTCAGTGGGGAGTGGGTGTACCATTCACTGCCAAAGAGCACGTACACTCAGACCATGGAACTATTTGCTGAGATGAATAATGGTCACTTCGTGCTCTTCAACACTTTGCATCTGGCTAAAGCTTTGGTGCAGCACACACACTAACCCCGGCGTTCAGGTCGGCAGGTGCGTTCATTTGGGATACTGCTAACAGCCTGGGAAGTCAATTCAGTTTCAAAATGCGATGTCATCATGTTATGAAACATTTTCTTTTGGAAAAAATATTTGATCTTATTGTTTCTATTTGCCTCAGTGGCACTAAATCAGAAGTGTGGTATAAAATCACTTTAAGCTTCTTAAATTACTGTATGTGTGGTGAAGGAGGCTGGCCCACAGAGGTGAGTGGTCACAGTGAGCTTATCCAGGTTACAGAGATGATCTATAATCCTTTTAAAATCCAATAAAAGTAATGCCCATGTAGAGATAATTCTACTTAAAGAAAAAAAAAGCAGAAAAATGCAACTGCAATCTCATTTAATATACATACAGATATGTATATGTTATTCATATTACATATTTTATATACATCAATTTTTATCATACACTGTTATGACAGCATCTGCACCTGTCCCTGAATAAAGGCACAATTGGGGAAAAATACAATTATGAAGCAAGTTAAAATACAGGTAATATATTTCTTGTTATTGAAATGAGCTTACCACCCACACAGCTAATAAAGCTGAATAAAGTATTTTCTAAGCTTGCTGAAGCCACCCACAAGCTGACAAGATATTACAGTATCACCAGCATCACCTCCAGGAAAAACGGGAACCCCAGAAGCTAAGAGAGTCCCGAAGCCACTTCGCTCCTGAACTTTGCAGTCCCTGAGCAATGACGGCATTCTCTTCCAAGGCCTGTGCAGTGGTGTTTCCTCCTGGCCTCGCTCACTGTCTCTGTTCCCTGCTTCCCCTTCCTGGAGAAAGCTGACCTCCCAAAGAAAGTCCCCACACCCTCGTCCTTCCCTCATCCTTTGCTTCAGTGAGAACCCAGACACTTCAGCATCAGGAAACAAATACCACGACAAATACCATATCAACATTGCTCATGATAGATTAAAACTGGCAAACACAGATGACTATCGACAGTGGAAAGCATGTATAACCTCAGATGCATTTATATAATGCAGTGCTATCCGGCAGAGAAATGACAAAAAATAGAGAAAGGAAGGAAGGAAGGAAGGAAGGAAGGAAGGAAGGAAGGAAGGAAGGAAGGAAGGAGGGAGGGAGGAAGGAAGGAAGTGGGAGTTAACAGTGGGAGTGTAACAGAGCGCAGCCCAGAGGGGGACCCCAGAAAAGGATTTGGGATGGGGTCCAGAGCTCAGGGTGTCCAGGAAATTTTAAGATGTCCTCACTGCCCCCAGGTGTCAGTTGGGGGAAGGGACAAATAGAGCAGGGCCACTGAGAGTTGTTTTGCATAGCAACAGTTTTGCAGCTAACCTCTGGAATGGCCATTTAACATATCTATAACCTTTAACTGACTTCATAGATATGTTAAATAGCTGTGGCCACACTTTGAGCCAGGGAGAAGGGAGTGACTTCTACCCTGGGAGTGATGTAACTGGGGGCTGGTTCCCTGAGTTATAGCGCCTGTGTGAGAGCTTGGAATTGATTGGCTCCAGGTCATGGGGCCACACCTGCCCAGACTCACTATAGCAGCCCAGTAAAGCTGGGAGGGTATGGGAGTCCTGGCAGGTGTAACTGATTGTGGGAGGAGTCGGAAATGGGGCTGCAAAGGAGGACTGGCGCGGGGATTTAAACCCAGACACAGCAGCCATTGAGGAGAGAGCCATGCGGTTTGGGGCAGAGTTAGGACCCTCTCTTGCCCAGGTGAAAAGAGAGCCATGCGGTTTTGCCAGAGTAGGGACCCCTGTAGCCATATGAAGAAGAAAGCCACACACTTTTGGTGGAGTGAAGACCCCTGCAGCTTTGGTGGAAGAGGACCATGCGGCTTTGGGGTGCCCCCTTTGGCCACATGGCCTGGGAAGCAGAGAGACTTAGCCTAGAAGAAGGGTGAAAGAACTCTTTGCCAGTAGGTCATGAGAAGGTGCCACCTGGCTTTGAATTAATTAGAGATCCTTCCTGGATGGCAACACAGCTGATGGTGCCAGCATCCTGAAACACAGACGTGTGCTTCTTTTCCTGAGATACGGTACCTGGAGTTAGGACTGGGGGTGGGGGAACGAAGTGCTGTGGGCATCTGTGGTTACCCTAAAGCACTTTGATATATTAGTGGGGATATCGGGTCACTACTTTAAGTCTGTATAGCTTTAAATAAACATTTTGTTTTCTATTCACAAATCTCTGGCATTGAGAGATGTCTTTCCAAATTGGCGGCAGACAGACGAGCCCAATAGGTATTAGTATACTGTCCTTGGGGGGGCCCTCTGTTTTCTGTAATAGTTTTTGGCATCCCTCAGTGGGCCAAGTATTGCCCCCCCTTTGGACTTCTGTTCTGTAACAGTTTTTGGAGTCCCTAGGTGGGCCAAATATTGCCCCCCTTCTCTGTTAGGTAACAGGAGCAGGGGTGTAGGGTGGGCAAAGGAGGGCAAAAGGGGGAAATTGAGACAACTGTAATAGAATAACAGTAAAAATGATAAAAACATAAAAGGGAAAACAATGTGTTTGGAAAGAAGAAAGAAAGAAAGAAGAAAGAAAGAAAGAAAGATTACAACAATGTGATTCCCACAAACATAATTTTGAGAAATAAAGGCAAGATGGAAAAGAATACATATCGTGGCATTATTCTGTTCCCATGAAATCAGAAAAAAGACAAAGCAGACTGTATTTGTGGGGAGCATATAAGTAGTAAGACTATAAAGAAAAGCCGAAGGGACTTGCACAGAGTGCTCACCTCTGGGAAGAGAGGACGTGACGGCGAAGAGGGCCCTGGGGCTGTGGGATGCTGACCACGGGCCACTGGGTAGCAGTTCCATGGTTTCACAGAAGTTGGCTTTACAATTATGGGTCAAACTGCATAAAAGGATAATTATTTGATGCTATTTTTTCAATATGCATATTTTAAAATATAATAAATTAACAAATACAAAAAGGGTTAGGGAAACCAAAGCCAGGTAATAGAAAGTCATAAATCTTCCCAGCTGTTCAGGTGGAGAAGGAAGTCCTATAAATTTCCCACCGCAGGGTGACATTAACATCACACAAGTCATGACTGAGCAGAGCAGACACCGGTGGAGCCTCAGCCTGAGACAGAAATCCTGGTCTAAACAGAGAATTACAGATTGTGGAAATATGCATGTAAGCATAAAAACATTACACAGTATTGCAAGAATTTTGCTATAGCTAGTTTTCCTTCCTTTCATTCCTTATTTTTATTTTCTGTTTTGTTGTGATGTCAGTCAATTTTCTGTGTGGCTTCTGGTTGTGTTCCCTGGTTGATTTCATTCTGTGCCTTGGGATTAGAGATTAAAAGTCACAGAGCTGTTTATTCTAAAGAAACACAACTTGTTTGCTCTTATTTTGAAATTCATTTCATGCATTCACAGATCTCTCAATTGTCAGCTCTGAAAGGGCCTTATTTAAGAAATGAAAAGATGGGGCAGAGAAACTAAGAGTCTGAATTTCCAGTTCACCCACCGAGTGGTGGGGCGTCCAACACTGGAGGCTGAATCACAATTCACTGCTTGTTTAACTCAGTGAACAGGATTTGTTATTGTTGTTTTACCCTAAAGCCTAGTCGCTAATTTTCAGACAAATCTGGAGAATTTCCCATATCTTCTAGACAACAACAATTAAAAATGTTTGGTTTTTACTTTCTCTTGGTAAGAATCTTTCTGCATCCCAAATGTACATACTGAAAAAAAAGGAACATAATTATCTTTCTCTGCATTATTCAGCTGTTCAACCGCTGGAAAATTCTGCTTACCAAGGGAAATAATCCAATGGTTCATTAATTGAAAATAAATAATGAATACAACCTAAGACAAATTCTCATATATTAGACAAGCATTTGGAAAAATTATCTAAGTTCCAAAGGCTGGTTTCCAAGGGTGAGATGACAAATGGGCCTTTTAGGCGGATCCTGCCTCCTTCACAGAGAAGTGGTCTGCAGAGACCACCCGGGTTCCATCGAAACCATCATGGTTGCAACGAGGACGAACACCACAAGGTCACGGCAAAGAGGGGCCGTGTTCCAAAGTTCTTTCATCTAGGGTGACTCCACACGTCCTTCAGATTTTCCCGAGTTCCTGGAACTGATTTAGTTGCCTTAGCTTTATGCATCTGCAGATCGATATGATATGATATGATGCAATATGATACGATATGATATGATATAGGATATGATATGATATGATATACACTCTCATACAGTTAGTTGTCTGTCACCTGCAAAGACTCCGACACAGAAGCTACAGGGAGTGGACGTCTGTGACAGGCTGCCTGAACTTATTAGGTGCTCCATAACGTGTGTTGAGTAAAGAAACAACGGAATAAATATTTAGCAAGAGGTTGACTTGTCCTGTCAGGACCCGATTTCAAATGGACCCTCCCTTTGAAGGTCCCTGCCCCATGTCAGTACCTGCAGGCACTGAAATCATGGCTTTCTTTCCCGAGTGTTCCTTATAAACAATACAAACTGCTTAGTTGTCATGTACAGACTGCACGCAAGCGAAGCCTAAACTAACACACTGATGTTTTTAAAAGCCTACATCTGCAGGACAACAGAGGAATGAGATGACTGATTCCCATTGGCATCATTACAGAACCCAGATTCAGCCGCCCCGGAGCCTAAGGTACCGCCGGGCTTTTCAATCACAGGAAGCAACGTTTTCCCTGAGGCTTTAACCAGTTTGAGCTGCGTTTCTGTCCTGTCACAACCAAAGGAATCTTGACTCTAAGCAAGAAATATCAGGGATGGGAACTTGGCCAGCAGTTGAGTGCTTTGCTCCTTCCAGAGTTGAGTGGAGCTTTGTGCAAAGCAGAAAACACCATTTAAGGGTCTGTGGAAGAGTGGACACCAAAATGCCTAAGGTTCTAGATGTATTTTACTTTACTTTTTATCACGTATTTGGGATTCAAAGCTGAGAAGGGGTTCTTCTCTGCCACATACAAATATATGTTCTAAATTTAAGCCCCATTATTTAAATGTAGCGGAGAAATTGCAAATGAGTAGAAATAGGTTCTCCTTTGTTATAGAAATCACCAAGACATAGAGCTCCATTTATATTTTCATCAACATATTAAATGTTCTCATCTCTAAAAATAATCTTTAAATACATACAATTATAAATCAAGCTTAATTGGTAATAACATACCTGACTATTTAAAGTAGGTGCCTTGAAAAATCTGAAATTATGGTCCCCAGATGTAGAAATAAAATGATAGGAAAACGATGGAAGGTACTAAGGATAGATCCTCAATCCCTTTTAAGATTATAGAGGAGATACTGACACTACACAAATTTACCTTCTTCCCTTCTTTTTCATCCACCAGAACTTCATCAATACCGAACACAAAACAAATGTTCAGTTAAAAAAAAGAAAATAGTTCATATGGCCATTCATTTAAAACTTTTTTTTAAGTCATGTAAAATTTGTTGGGACTAAAGAGCACCAAGAGAGTCCCTCGGTCTCAAGGCTCCTTCCCTGGTGGGGAGTTCAGCTCTGAGGATGCCTGTAGTGAGGCGCCAACTACGTGCAGTGGTGTTCCGCAAACTTAACTCACCGGCACGTCCTCCTGGAGATATTCCTGGAATATGTACGTATTCAATCTTATTTATTATTTGCTTTTTAGTTGTTTACATCAAATTAATCATGACGGGTTGAAAATACAACATGGTATCATTGAT
Organism: Sturnira hondurensis; assembly: GCF_014824575.4. Taxonomy (NCBI): domain Eukaryota; kingdom Metazoa; phylum Chordata; class Mammalia; order Chiroptera; family Phyllostomidae; genus Sturnira; species Sturnira hondurensis. Next base: position 14,039,567 of record NW_028073411.1, on the reverse strand, counting down.
TAGACACATTGTTTTTTGTTGCGTTCAAGTAAGTATAAACAGGCGGTGCACTAAAAATGGAGGTCATCCGTGTGTTACCTAAAATCCTCCCTAAACCAGTGATGGGCATGCTACACTGATTGAAGAATGAACATCAGAGTTGCACAGGGAAGGGTCCACAGCCACAGGGGGAGACAGGGATGGAGAGCCACCATGAGCTCATCTGCACTTGGGAACAATCCCTGTGGCAGCAGAGAGACAGACCGTTTGCTGGAAAGGGTCTGAGGGGGGATTCCTCTTAAGAAGCTACTAAAATGCTTCTGAGTATCAGCCAATCACTTGTCTAAGACAGCATTAGTGGGGTTGCACCCAGAATGAACAGGCATGAGAGACATTTATAGGTTGGGTTATGGAGAGTCAGTGTCTGCTCAGAGCGAAATGAACACAATAAAAGCTTGGTGGACTAGGTTCTTATTTGTGTTTCATTAACCTGGGAAGGAAACTAGAAGGAGGAAAAAGCCTAGGATGGACCAGGGGAGATTAAAAATTGTTCCTGGGGACAATGAACTTGACTGCCTTATGGTACAGCTAGGTGGAAACCCCATAAAGAGTGGGAAGTGTAGTCTGGATTCCTGAAAATATTGTTTACAGAACAAACACCTCCACAGCAATAAGCACAGTGCAAAAAAGGTTGAAACATGCTATTAATTTTTGCAAATTGCAAAGTAAAATAAAGAGGCACTTTTAGAACTAGCAAGTTTTTAAAATTGTAATTCTTCATTTCAGCAAAAGTGACAGAAGATAGGCATTCCCACAAATGTGTCTCAGAAGGGTGAGCTGGTTCAAAACTTCAGTAATGCACTTTGGCAATGCACACCCAGTACTGGGCAGGTGAGCACGCTTTTTGGACCACTAGTTACATATCTAAGAATTTATTGTAAGAAAATTTTGCAAGTGATATATTAAAAATGTATGTTAGATATATAGATCAATGCAATAAGTATAATATATTTATGCATTTGTACATTCTGTAAATGAAAAATGTACAAAAATAGATTTCCAACCATTCAGATTTATCTTCTTTATTAGCATATCTGACACTTACTGATAAATTATATTAAATATATAATAAAATTATATGTAAAGTTCTATAATAAAATCATATATAATAACATTACATAGGTATATATGCATACCTGTCCCTGTTCTAAATATTTTCTTTATATGAAATTATTTAGTCCTTACCATTTCATATTATTGGGTCTATGCTTATTCCCATTATACATATAAAAAAGCTGGAATATAGAAAAGTTAAATTTAAGTTGCTCTAAGTCCCACAGCATTCTGCTATTTATAGTGTATATGAAATGAACAATATAAACATGTATTTTCTTTAACATATAATTATTTATTCAACGTGTTTTAAGAGCAGTCACTCTGTGCCAAACACTGTTCTAAGTGGTTGGGGTGGAGAGAAAAAATAAGGAAAACACAGACACGGTTGTTTTTGCACATTGCGTGTCAGTGGAGTGTAGGGGTGAGGCCCTTCGGCTCTGGAAACAGCCTGTCCATGTTCAAGTCGGGGCTGAGATGCTTCCTACCTATGGGATCTCTAGCAGGTAACAGTCTCTTTGTGCCTCAGTCGCCTCACCTGTATAATGGGGATGATTACAGCACGTACCACTAAGGACTGTGCTGAGCGTCGAGTGAATAAACACACTTGGGCATCTTGAGTAGCCCTAGGCCCCCAGCCAGGTTATTTGCCCCCTGCTGTTTGCCTCCTGCTTTCAGGAAGAAGAAGAGGAAGGCAAAGCATCCTTCTTGCACTTGTGCTCCAAGTGCACTTCAAAATAATCCTTTGATCAGCGTGGCATATTTGGGGGTGACATATTTGTCACCCTTCAATGCCATTGTGGGGATTTTCCCCAAGAAGTGACATTATATTTGGAAGAAATGGGAAGAAAAATGTCAAAAGTTTGCCACCTATGTTTTCTTCTAGGAGTTTCATGGTGAGACTTCTAGAAGTCTTACATTTAAGTCTTTAATCCATTTTGAGTTTATTCTTGTTTATGATGTAAGAAGGTGGTCTAGTTTCATTTGTTTGTATGTATCTGTCCAATCTTCCCAACACCTTTTATTGACTAAGACGAGGGTTGGGGAACTGGATTAACAAGGTAAAGGGATTAAGAAGTACTAATTGGTAGTCACAAAATACTTACAGAGATGTAAAGTGCGGCATCGGGAATATAGTCAATACCACAGCGTACAAATGGTGCTGGGTGGGTGCTGAAAATAGCCGGGGGCACGTTTTGTAAAGTATCTGAGTGTCTAACCCCTATGCTGTACCCCTGGAGCTAATCCAAAATAACAGTGAGTGTGAACTGTAGTTGAAAAATAAATTGAAAAAGCAGAAGTGACATCATACGGTTTACCTTTAACACGCCACATTGGGTTGTTTTGGGAGAATGGGAGGGTAGTTGGGAGCAGTGCCAGCGGCCTGGGCAGAGAGGACTGTGATTTGGTTGATTTAGTAGTAAGAGTGGAGACAGAGAAGCGGATGTGGGATGCACTTGGGAGCTAGCTCTCACGGACAGGACTGGTGATGGGTTGGGTGGGGTAAGAGCGCAGGGAGGGAGATAAGCCATCAGAGGCATGTCACTCCCGGATGATAGACGGGCGTGACTGGGTGGTAAGGCTGCTGCGAAGTGGAGATGGGTCACGGAGGCCTTGGGGTGGAGGTGGCGGGGATAGCCGTGAGTTCTCCTCTGGGAGTGTTGAAATTAAGATGAAAAATCTGAGGGGAGGAGATGAATAAACAGTGAGGCATGAGGCTGCGATTTTGTGGACACCCTGGGCGGGAATGTTGCTTTGGAATTCCTTGTCATCAAAATGGTATGTACGGCACTGACACAGATGAAACCATGTGGACAGGGTGCGTCGATGAGAAAAGACAGCTGAGGACAAGGCTTTCCATGTAAAGGACATCAGGAAACTTTCCCTTCCCTGTTAGCACCAGACCCAGCAACTCCCCCCTGCCCCAGGGGGAAGAACCAGTAGAAATGTAGTAGAACTGCTGTGTGCCTTTCAAGTCCATTTACAAAACAGATTCTGCAATATTTCCTTGATACGGAATCTCAATGAAAGATATCACAAATAAATGCATGAGTTATCCCCACTTGAGAAATACAGCTTTCCTCCCCAGGATGGTCAGAGAACCGACCACACAGTGAGGCGGCCTGGGTTTGCATTCAGGCCTCTCCAACGTTTTACACGATATTCACCGCCACAAGGAGCAGACCTGCAGGACCCCGTTGCTGCAGAGTACCCTAATCAATCACAATGTTTGCTCAATCATTCTGTCTGCAGTTTCTCCGAGATGTGTTTTAAAGGGTGGGGAGATTCTGCTCTGCTGGCTCCGTTTTCACGGGCTGTACTTCCCGTGTTTTTAGTTAGCTGATGCTGTAACCCCCCCTCCCCAATGGGAGGTGTGAAACAACGGTGATTTCATGGATCTTATAGGACTGTGGGCTGGAGACATGGTCCTTCTTTTCTGATCACTGATGAACTCCCACGCAACGGTGGGTAGCTCGGAGCCAAGCTGGAGTCAGGAGCCGGGGCGGTCTCCCCTGTTTCTGGCAGCTGGTTGGCTGTCTGCTGGGATGCCTTGGCTGTCCTCCACGTGGCTGCTCCTGCCCCAGGATCTGGTTTGGCTCTTTGTTGTGGCGAACTTAGGATCCCGAGAACAGTGAGCGGGGCTTCACTTGCTGTTCTTGAGTATGAGCCCCAACTCGTAAGTGCTTTAAACTTCTGCTTGGGTTATTTGGCTAATACTGTGTTAACCACAGGATGTCACACGGCCAACTCAGTGTCAGGGGGTGGAGAACTACATTCCACTCTCTGCCACACAGCAAGGTGGACTGCATTCAGTCACAGGGGGATTTTTGTGGTGAGTTTTGCAAACTATAAAGATTATCATTTGCTATTTTTGTTGTAGTTACTATTCACACATTCTAGAAATAATGGAGTTGTGAAAATCCTTTCACGTAAACATGCCTTCTGCAAAAATTTGGAAATTGCTTTTTCAAAATGTCTCCTGCGGAGGTGTTGCAAAGCCCTCTGGCTTCGGTTAGAAAAAGAGCACCTTCAAGGCCTCATGTGGGTGGGTAACCTCACCCTCATTATCCTGCAATTGTTTGTTTTCTGTGTCACCTCGAATGTTCCTGTCCCTCATCCCATTCTGTGCCAAATATCACAACAGTCCTGTTGTGATATCTACTTGCTGTCTGTCTCACTGTGATTTGTGATTTTACTGACTTAGGCTGACTTAGGGACTTCCTTAGAGTTGGACTTAATAACTTTTCTAATTCTCTAATAATAAAGTTAAAGTAATCGCCTCTACCCAAGGGTTATCTTTTTAATTACAACACTTTCTTGATTATTCTGGAATTTTAGTTTATTCAACTCTTTATTAACCAGAGGCTCATACTGAATTACTACAAAACAAGAAAAACATCTGCCGCGTACTTTGCAAATACCAGAAGATTTATATGTGCTTTATCCTTATCATGCCCACTTACAAGGAAACTACATCTGAAAAATATATCTATCAATTGTTTTAAAATCAAAGATATCTGTTTCAAATTCAGATTGTCCAAATAGTGTTGGTGCTTCACAAATGTGAACCTTCTGTGAGCTTCACAAATGTAATCTCTAAAGGAGTGCTTTTGTTACTCGAATACCTCAAAAACTACTGTGAATAGGAGATGAGATAATGCCTGTGAGGAAACTGCAAGGTCATGAGTAAGAACATTCAGGGTCCTAAGAGTCAAGGTGTCTCCATGGGAAACTGGCTAGAATTTATAATTTGTACAGTTTATAATCAGCTCAGCCACTTTCTTGTTGGAGTATAGTAAGGAGGAGAAAAAGGAAAAGGGAATGGGGTACTAATTTTTAACTCTAAATTCAACTGTATGGACCTTTTTGGGCACATAAAACCTGTCATACACTGGAATTGCCAATGATTTACATGCTATGAAAGTTGACTCTCAAATTAATGGGCATTCTATTTTTAAAAAGTTGTATTTTTAATAAAATGAAACATCAAGTTTTCAGTTCCTGGATGAAAGCATTACCCCCAGAGTAGATTTCTAGTTCTTTGTTCCTTTAAGGCAAGATTTCTAGCTGGACACTTGATAATGGGTCAAGAACTGAGCAGGACAATATACACATGTTCATGTTTAATCACAGGCCTTTTTTTTAAATCACACAAACTAAAGAGAGTGAATGAGAGAGGATTACCTCATTTGGGGGAGTGGAGGACCATATAGCTTTCTTTACATTGATTTCTCATTTACCAGTGGATTCAAGCCTGGGAGTGAACAGAAAACCCTCCATCCCATCTTTAAGATGTACCTAGCACAAACATGTTCTTGTTCATTAACCATTCATGAGCATTTCTCCAAAGGTGTGTTGAATTATTCATACACAAATAGAGGCCCGGGAGCTCTGTAACTGTGGCCATGTAGCACGGTCTGGTAGGGAAACACGTTCTGGCAGCCCAAGAATCAGAGTTAAAAAACACCTCACACCTAAAAAGTGGTTTGTAAAAAGAAAAGAAAAATTATAATTTTGACTATCAATGAGTAAATAGTAAATAGTAAATAGTAAATTATAATTTTGACTATCTTTGCCTCAGTTTGAAGAATATAAAATTCATTAATATCTACAGGAGCTGATATGTATATATACACACATATACATCATATACATTAAAATGTATGCTTTTATACATTTTGATAACTTTGGCTAGTTAATATTTCCTATGTACCTTTTTAGAACAAATAAAACTCTACCCATTATTTTCCAAGTATCATGTTTATACTCTTATGAGACTAGCAAAAAAAAATCATAAAGCTAGTAAAAGAGAGAAATATTTTTTTGCCCATATATACTGATGAAAAAGTATTGCTAAGTCTTCTTTTTTTTTGCCAAAAGCAGTCATTTAATAACTTCAATTAAACTTTAAATAAACTTCCATTGAGAGCCTTCCTGGGGCCTTTCACTGAAGGAGCCAGGCAAGGACAGGACAGCTTTTCTTTTTCTTTCTTTCGTTTTTTTTCACTTTTTCCAACAAAGGAGCAAATAAAGTGATTGACATTCAGTGAAAGAAACATCCCCATACCTGCAACAGGCAACTTTATTTCTCAGTAATTTTTGTAATTATTTTTGGACTGGGGAAACCTATATTCTCAGTAATAACCATTGCATTGGAAAACCAGTTATAGATTCTCATTCTTTTAGTAATTTAGGCTGAGTTATATTCACAAAATTATTTTGGCCAGAACAGGAAAATAAGGGGTGTCTAGCTGCATGCTGCATTTTCAGAGCTATAAATACAGAAAGATTGACTTCTAATTTCCCAAGCATGTGAAGAATTTAGATGCTCTAAGGAGTTGGACTGAACACATTCATATTGAAATGAGGGAGCAAAATAAGGGATTTCACCAGCTACCTGGTGTTGACAAGGCCTGAAAGGAAGCAGCCAGGGAGGAACCAGGGTCCCCGACGCTGCTCTTTGAGGAATGCAGCACAGCAGTGGTGGGCCAGCCGTGGGGGAGACGGAACCATCCTGGACAGCGGTGCACATGCAGGGTGTCTGTACCACTGAGCCCGTTTGTGACCCTCAAGTTTATTCTTCTTGCAACATTCTATTTATAAATCTGTGGCACTGCAGGCACACGCAGGTCCCCACCCATTACTAAAACTCACTCTGCCAAATTATGGCATTTTTTAAAATGAGGCTTATTCCCTTAAAAGAGTCCCGTGCCTCTCTGACAGAATAAGTCCTGCCTACAATAAGGAGCACGTAATGAGCACGGTGGGGCAGAAGGTTTTGTCTAACACGGTTATGCGTGTGCGTTCATAAACTCTGAGCCGCACAAAGGCAGCTTTTACTTTCTGGGTTTTTAAAAACTCATGACTGAGGGTATTTTGTGTCTAAGCTCAGAACTGAATCTTTTTATGGACTTATTAAAGAAAGATGTTGTTCCGCTCTCCTAGAATGGGGGCTGTGTGTGTGGTGATGCCGAAACTGCCAGTCATGTCTGCGACGTTGCATACAGTGTTCTGAGACTTTATTTTTTTAGAGGATTCTTAGGTTTTTTAACAAAATCCAGCATAAGGTACGAAGATTTCCCATATACCTTCTGCTTCCACACATCCACAGACTTCCCCATCTGTCTGTCACTAGAGTGGCATACTTCGGACCAGGGATATACCTGCAGTGGTACATTGTGATCACCCAGAGTTCACAGTTTTTCTTGGGGTTCACTCTTGATGATACACAAAGGATACCTGCTATATATTTTCTAAATGTCAGGAAATTTATATATATATATAATGTTTAGAAAACATATATGGATTTTATATTTTATGTAAATTTATACCATATAAATTTATCTTATTACGCCCACTTATAAGAAAGTCACACTTAAGAAGTTAAATAATTTGATTTAGAATCAAATATACTCCTTTCAGTTCACCATTACCATTTAATGGCTGAGCAAACCTATGTGTGCTTCACATATTCAATCTGTAAAACGATGTTGTTATATTAATACACACCTCAAATGTTAAATTGTATGGGTTTCCACAACTGTAAAATGACACATATCCCTCATTATAAAATTATACAGAGTTTTCTTTGCTGCCTTGAAAATCCTCTATGATTTTCCTATGCGTCCCTCCCAGCCCCAGTGCCTGGCAGTGGTGAACCTTTTCCAGTCTCTCCAGTTTTGCCTTTTCCAGAATGTCTAATAGTTGTAATTACAGTGTGTAATTCTCAGATTGACTTCTTTCACTTAGTAGATGTGTTAAGGGTTTCTCTGTGTCTTTTCTTGGCTTGATAACTCATTTGTTTTTATACTCAGAACAGTATTCCATGGTCTGGTGTACAATAGTTTATTTATCTTTTCACTTAACTGAAGGATATCTCAGTTGCTTCCAGATTTTACTAAGTACAAATAAACCTACTATAAACGTGTATGCAGTCCTTTTTGTGTTTTTACCTTTCCTGGATAAATACTAAGAGCATGATTTCTGGATCATACGGTAAAATTATGTTTGGTTTCTTTTTTTTTTAAATATATTTTATTGATTATACCATTACAATTGTTCTATTCTCCCCCTTCAATCCCTTCTACCTGCACCCTCCCTCTCCCACCATTCTGCCCCCCTTAGTTTATAACCACGTGTCTCAAGTTCTTTGGATTCTATATTTCCCCCACTATTCTCGCCCTCCCCCATATCTATTTTCTACCTACCATCTATGCTATTTTCTGTGCCTTCTCCCCCCTTCTCCCCCTCCCACCCCCCTGTTTCTAACCCTCCATGTGTTCTTCATTTCTATGGTTCCACTCCTGATCTATCTGTCCTCTTGGTTTGCTTTTGTTTTAGGTGTGGTTGTTAATAGCTGTGTGTTTGCTGTCCTTTCACTGTTCATATTTTTCATCTTCTTTTTCTTATATAAGTCCCTTTAGCATTTCATATAATAAGGGCTTGGTAATGATGAACTCCTTGAACTTGACCTTATCTGAGAAGCACTTTATCTGTCCTTCCATTCTAAATGAAAGTTTTGCTGGATAAAGCAATCTTGGCTGTAGGTCTTTGGATTTCATGACTTGGAATACTTCTTTCCAGCCCCTTCTTGCCTGTAAGGTCTCTTTTGAGAAATCCGCTGACAGTCTGATGGGTACTCCTTTGTAGGTGACTGTCCCCTTATCCCTTGCTGCTTCTAGGATTCTCTCCTTCATTTTGGTCTTGGCTAATGTAATTATGATGTGCCTTGGTGTGTTCCTTCTTGGGTCCAACTTCTTTGGCACTCTCTGAGCTTCCTGGATTTCCTGGAAGTCTATTTCCTTTGCCAGACTGGGGAAGTTCTCCTTTATTATTTGTTCAAATAAGTTTTCCACTCGTGGCTGTTTCTTTCCCCCTTCTGGTACCCCTATAATTCGGATATGTTTGGTTTCATAAAAATACAAAACTGTCTAGCAAAGCACTTGCGCCATGTGGCGTTTCCACGAGCAGTGCATGAAGGTTTCTGTCCCTCCACGTCCTCAGGAGCATTCGGTGTTGTCGGCGGTCTGGCTTTGGGCCATTCTGAACAATGGGGCGTGGTACCTCGCTGCTGTTTCAATTTGCATTCCCCAGATGATGTGTGATGTTGAACAGCTTGTTATATAGACGTCAGGTATAAAATATCTATGCCATATATACTGTGGGTGGAAAAGGGGTGTTGTAGTACAGCATGGATTCCTAAGTGAGCAGGTCATGGTCAACAGTCACTCCCCAGGCCTGTAACTGCTTCATGAGAAGTTTTTAAGCCAACCCTGCCCACCGTTCTTATGCACCTGCATTAACACACCTTTGAAATCCCAGAAGTAGTACCCCTCAGAGGTCTAACCACCCCCAAGAGAACACATCGTCTTGTTAACTCTCCTATAATCCAGTCTCTGTGTTGCTTTCTCCCTGCTTAATTTCATTTTCCTATGGTTCCTTCTTAATTTCAAGTGCATAAAACTTGCAAATCTGTCAATCTGCAAAGCACATGAGATCTTGCTTCCCACTGATTGTCAGCAGTTTTGGCTCAAATAAACTCTTATTGACATTCTCTACAGGTTTGGATGTTTCTTACATTAAATATACAAGGCCATGTATTTTTGTATATATGTATACTCCACATATAGTATATATGTATGTAATATGCATATATACACATTGATGCACATTAATATTTTATATATTGTGTATTCCAGATATATAGTAATATATTATTTTTGTATACATTCCATATATGCATACATACACATATATATATTCTCCCCCCTCTTTGGTAGGTGTCTGTTAAGGTCTTTGGGTCATTTTTAATCAATTTGTCTACTAATCCCATTTTAATTTCTGTAATAGTTGTGTCACATACTAAGATTTCCATTTTAGGCCCTGGCTGGCATAGCTCAGTGGATTGAGCATGGGCTGAGGACCAGAGGGTCACTGGTTCGATTCCCCGTCAGGACATACGTCTGAGTTGCTGGTCAGATCCCCAGTGCGGGGCATGTGAGAGGCAACCACACAATGATGTTTCTCTCCTCCTTCTCTTTCTCCTTCTATTCCCTGTCTCTAAAAATAAGTGAATTAAATATTTAAAAAATCTTTATTTTATATTTTAGGAAATTCAGGGGTATAGAAGTCAAGAGATACCTTCTGTTTGCATATTGTCAGAATTAAAATTCTTCCCAGAAAAGGGGTGGTGCCCATGCTCAGGAGCTTTAACACACTGCTTTTGGGTGTAGATGCTGAGACTTTGTCAGCCTGGGGACTCTGCATTGCTGCTCTCACATCAGCTCCTTCTACTTCTGATGCTGGTCGTCTCATATGTTCTATCCATCCTTTGGGTTTCCTAGTCCACAATTATCTACCACTCTGCTGAGGGGGCGTAGAACCAGGGAGTAATTATGCTGCTTCTGTCCCTCTCGTGGAGCAAGACTTATTTTCACCACCCCTGCCCCTAATGTGGGCAGGGGTCCTCATCTTCTTCCAGGATCACACCTGGAAGAAGTTGCAGGGCCTGTTCTCAAGTTGCTGCCCTCTTTCTTTTCAAGTGTCCAGTCCCTACGTGAACCCCCTACCTGGACACAGGGACACTGTTCCCAGTAAACAGACTTGTTAGACCAATTGGCAATCTAGACTTCTATGTATCACTAATTTTCCAGGTTAAGATAGCAGCCGATTTGCCATGACTGATGGGGCCCCTCCATTAAGTATTTCTCTAAAAAGCCTCACAACAGAATTTTACTATTGGTAGTTAACTAGTTATTGACAAAGGAAAATAAAAGGAATTAGACATTGACCTTAAGAAACTGAGGGGCATAATAAGCCTGTGTGCTTCACCAGGAAGCTATAATTCGCATCCTGTGAAATCACAGCATTTCTACACTAAGGCGATTTACTCTCTCCCCTGTCCTCTCCAGTACAGAAATGTTGGGCAACGGAGGGAGAAATGCTGAACCATAGAGGCCTGTCAGTCTGACTGGGGCTTGGAGCCATTTAAAAGCCCCCAAAGCTTGGGGAGCTGATTGGTTCTTTGGAAAAAAGCATGTGGACCATCCCAAACCCAAGCTAACCTAGTCCCAGGGGAACAAAGAAACTCTCTCCCTTTCTTGCTCACCCACCCAGTAACACACTTGCCCCACGCATTCACACATCCTGGCTTGCTCAGGAGCTAGCGACCATAGCAGCTACAGAGGCTGAGCAGATGGCGGGGGCTCCAAAGGACTGAGCTTTCACATGAAACAGGAACTCTGGACACTGGCTTTCCTTTTGTTCTCACTGAGGATGTGGCTGAACCTTCACCGTGGTGGGAAGAAAGAGATGGGAAATGAGGAGCCCAGGAGCCGTCTTCCACACAAGCAAACCGTCACGCCACAGTATAGTCTTCCCGGTGTGGGACCTGGAGGTACTGTTTTCATGATCCCAAGGAAGAGCCTAATTTCAAAGAACAACAGCATGACTACTCAACGTGAGCAGCTATGGACTACAGAAGCTACAGGAGAAATTCCACGGGGTGGCAGTTTCTGAAGATGACATCGTCCATAATGATATATTGAGAAGCACATGCTTGAATCTCTTTCAGGGGCCCCCAGTCTTAAACCAGAACATGGTAGAAGCCTGGCAGTGATTCTGCCTCTCCTAAGCCCTGTCACCCAGCCTTCTCATGGCCTTTCCATTCTGTCAGTCCAGTCTGACTCGGGGTCACACCTGGAAGCTGTTGGAGACACCCTTACCCTTGACCTCTTCTGTGCCTGATTTTAGCATTGTGTTGAACATTTTTTCATTTTGTTTTTTCCTACACAAATATGGCAAGTGGTAATGTTGTCAGAAGATACTAATTCTAAGGGAAATCAGTGGGAAATAAAAGCACAAGACACCATGAGAGGCTCACTTATAGAGATACCTGAAATTTTGAAAGCCATTCACAACCTTTTATCCTTCATTTGTTACTTTTAAGGTGAACATGTGTTTTAAATTGGGTTCATTCAACAGTGGCTCTGGAAAGTAGACCTGCAGCCAACAAGTTCATTTCTTAAGTTGGGAGGTGACTCCAGGAAGCACTCGCTGCAGAGAAGGAAAGTTAGATGAGGCAGAAAAGAAGCAAATAAAAGGTGCATTCTCAAGCAGGTTAGCACTGTGGGCCACCTGGCCTCAGCCTGGCTGGGGAGCCTGAGATATGGTGTGGAACACGAGTCACCCTGTCTGGGACTGGGGGGGTGGGCTTCCCTTCCTGTGTTTCCTATTTGTCAATGGTGGATGGGCAGATTCTAGTACTGTGATCTGCAGTGAAGGTTGATCAAATGTCTGCAGGTAGACAGTCCTAGATCCCTGGAGCAGGCCACTGCTGGCAGGTCCCAGAATGACAAGTACCAAGGGGAGGTGGGCAGGGCACCAGCAGAACATGTTACAATGTGGTTTGTGTTATAAACTCAACTGGGAGCTGTGTCCTGGATGCCCAGCCCCTGTCGGGAGGTAGGGCAGGGAAACAGAGAAGTAAGGGGTTTGAAAACATAGACTCTAGGATAAGCCTGACTGATTCCCAGCTCTGCCAATAAAGAGCCATGTGACTGTGGAAAAGTATTCAGACATAAAAAGAAATCAGCTATTAAGTCACAACAAGACATGGGGAAACCTTTAGCATATATTTCTGAGTGAAAGAAGCCAATCAGAAAAGGTTTCGGTCTACATAATTCCCACAATATGACATCTTTGAAAAAGCAAAATTATAGAGAGAACAAAAAGGTCACTTGTTACCGGGGGCTGGATGGAAGGTGGAGGGATAAATAGACGAGGCACAGGACATTTTTAGAGCAATAAAATAACTCTGCATGGTACTACAATGGTAGATATTTATTACACATTTATCAAACCTGTAGACTATATAGCACAATAGATAAATCCTACTGTAAATTATGGACTTTAGTTAAAGATAATATTGCAATTTTAGCTCATCAATTATAATGAATGGGCCACAGTATTATGATATGTTAATAATAGGAAAACTTTTTGCAGTGGGAGAGGTGAAGGGTTATAAGAAAACTCTTGTACCTTCCATTAAATTTTTGTGTAAGTCTAAAATTGCTCTAAGAAAACCAATTCTTTTAATCAAATTCCACCAAAGAGTTCACCAGAAACAAACAACAAACAAACAAATCCATTATGCCTTTATGGTTTGGAGTTTGAGTAAATTGGTCCTTGGAGAATTTTCATATTATTTGTAAAAGTCTTACATGTTCTGGAAAGTGAAGAAGTAATTAAAATTCTTGTGGAATACCACTCCCCACCCATAAGTACCGTTGCTTTTGGTAAATGTCCAAGAAATGAATATTGTATATTTCCCAGGCCACTGTTTATTTCTAACATTTAATTGGATATGATCTTGTCTTACTGGAGTCTAGTTGTCTTAAACCAAAGACTGCATTTCTTCTGAAGTTCATTTCATAGTATCCTACATGTAGTCTCCATTACACATATTATTCTATTAATTGATTCATTAATCAATGGGGTGCCTCTATCTAGGCTTGCTTCTGTGCTCACCTCCTCTCAGAGTCACATTTTTTCATGGGATCAGCTGAGTAAAAAGGAAGTGATTGGAGGAAGAAAGCATCATGATTGTGTCAGAATGGCTGCAAAAAGTGGCAACAATAGAGCAGAAAGAGCAAGTCCCATGGACTCTGATCCCAGCCCCTCTTCTGTCTGTGACTGTGGGCCAGGCGGCTAACTCCTCTGAGCCTCAGTCTCCTCATCTATAAAATGGGTAATTATCAAAGCAGGTACACCATCCTGCTCACAGCTCATTGGTAGTTCTTAATTCTTTATCTCTGTACCATTCTTTTAGCTGACCTAAGAGCTTTAAATCTTGCATCTGGGTTCTTGACAAACCAGTTAAATAGGTTTATTTTGATTCTACATTTCAGTTTAAGTTGCTCTTTCTAACTGAACGAGCCCCTGAGTTGAAGGCTTGCTATTTATAAACAACATGACTCTCCTTTTTCCCCCAAAGAGACTCTATTTTTAGCTTTAGCAAAATCACCACAATTTTGTGTCTGCTAAAATAAATTCATGTGCAGAAGTTTTTTTTAAGTAAAATAATGAAATGCAAAATTACTTCTTGAAGAAAAAATCTGCATATTTTCATTTTTCCTTAAGTAGTTTAAAGGAACTGAAATAACTAGGTATCCATTGGATGGTTAGTTCGGGGCGTTGGACTTAAATGATCTCCTCCAACTCCGCTATTGAAGAACATGGGAACTGACTACCAGAGAGAAGCAATGTTCAAGGTCAGGCGGCTGCCTAAAATCAGAAGTACACCAAAGTGCTTTACTCTGCTTTAAAGTAGATAGAAGTCAGGATGCATTAAAGTATGGTGTTACCTTGAAATTTTGTTTCCATGTGGACAGAGAAGGAATAGTACATGGGTTTGGGCCATGCTAGGCACTTCTTTCTTTATAGACATTCTCTATTCTAAGTAAATGCCAGACTCAGTTTTCTCTTTGCCTTATGAGAAGGCATAGACCAGTCTGGATCTAGTTAATGCCACAAATATACTCTCAGGCTGTATGCTTCTCTGCTCAGTGAAGCTTTTTACCATCATTTGAATAGTGTGTTCTAAGATGCAGATTTAGGTTAGAGAGAAGAAAGCCTCTCTAGCCAAACTAGAGAGTGTAGGACTCCACAGGGTTCTCTGAGCTCACGCTGATGTACCTGCTGCTTGAGACAAAGACCCAGCTATTAGTAAAGAGTTACCCTGCCTTTTATTTGTCGTCTTATTATCCCTGATGGCTTGACAGGCAACAGAAGTGGCTGACTGAGTCAGGATATTCATGTTCTTGAATCCCGTGAACAAAAAGTTTCCTCCATCTTAATAGGACACCCAGCTTAAACTGTATCCCCCAAAAGGATCCCTAGTAAGGAAAACCTACAATGCACCAGACACGATTCTAGCTGTGTTAGATACAATCCTTTTTTGCATTCAACAACCCTGCAAGAAAATAAAGTCTGAGATTGAAGGCTGAAATCCTAGGTCATTGGACTCTCAAGTCTTCTTCCTTCTTGATACTAACAGACAAAAACAAAGTGTAGCACAGAAGAAAATGATACCTTTTATTTATCATTCAGCCAACACCACCAGTGACAACCCCAACAAAAACTCACGAAGATGGCATTACTTAATTTGCAGCTGTGGAAGTTGAGGTCCCTGGACACTATATGAGGTGCTCAGAGTCCAAGAGCTTAGTCGGGACGTAGCAGAGTCGCAAGCTCAGGGATAGCAGTTTCCTACATTCGTCTTCCCTTAGAAGCCAGGCTCTATATTTGGCTTGAGACATGATTGAAGCTCCCTTTGAGAAAATGCTTTTTAAAGATACACTCGTTTGTCTGAGTGTGCCCAAAGTTCTGGGAATGCACTAGAAATAGCGTAATTAAGTGGAGCCTTGAGGAGCCAACCCAGAGGAAATTAGGTTATTCAGATTCTCCCTCCTGACTTTGCCATGACCTGGGGTAAGTAGCAACTTTCCGTGGTGACCTCAGGCAGCAATCAGGAGGAAGGAGGGACCGGGAGTAAGGTTTCCTGAATCCCAGAGCTGTCCTGATCAAATGGGAAGTTCATGAGCTGGGTAGCCCAGTGGCTACCAAGTCATGTGATTGGAGGAAGTACCAGCTATGGTCAGTAAGGGGGATTTATTCAGTCAGTTACTTTAAGGTCAGTGGAATCCAGGCTGCTTGTTTTATGTGGAGTATCATTGCCATCTTTTCTGTATTGAGAAAAACACATTTACGAATTAAAGGACCAGGGTAAAATATGAAAGCTTTACTCATTTCCCAGTTAGGTATTTCTTTATGTATCTTTACCTGATAATGCGTATTATTCTGTATTCTAAGTATGATGATTAACTTATCATACTCTGTATTTGGATTCTATCCAAGAAGCAGGCTCACTCTGAGTAGTGTGAAGAAAAGGATTTATTGCGGGGGTGAAGCCATATGTAATTGTGGGTGATGGTGAAGAAGTCCAGGGAAGATTGTTGCCTCAATATTGGTAATAGAGCTAACTAAAGTTGCTGAAGGTCAGCAAAGCCAGCAGTTGGAGAAAAAGAAAGCACTGGGTGTACACTTGAGAGCAGCAGGGAAAAACTGGAATCTGTAAGGAAAACCAGAACACGTGAGGGCACACTGAAATCCACCCCTGCCAGCAGCTCCAACCTTGGCAATGAAGGTGGCCTGCAGAAGAAGCCAATGTCTTATTCCACGAGGTTAGAGACTCAACTGATTTGAGACTTGCAAAAGCTACAAGAGAGAACCCAGCAGAAGGCAGAGGGTATGTAATTTTAACGCAAAATTAAGATACTGCTTTTATCCCAAAGCAGCCATTAAGTCAGCGTATCGGCAGCAATGTGCAAAAATTGCAGGGGTTTTTGTCACCTTAAACCAACTTTGGAAAATGATAACTGACGTTTCACTTCCATATTCCAAATCATGCCCCATTTTTCTATGTCAAACCCTAACTTGGACTCCTACAGGGAAAGAAAGACATTCTGGAAAGGTCAACTTTAGTCATAGAAAGCCATCTTAGACTGCTACCTCCCCCAGGAGATCTTATTGATCTTATTCATTTTTATAAGACTGTGAAGTGCATAACTTTGTGTCTGGGACAGAGTAGGAACTTCTAAAAGTTAAAAAAATAATCAGTCCCCAAAGTGCTTGACATACAGTTGTGCCTATCTACCCTCTGCTTGAAACTGGAATCTATTTCTTTCTGCTTCATCAATAGAGTGGGACATAAACACCCCTGGACCAATATATGCACTCAGGGCCTAAGGAAAGGGCATCTTCCATGTCCTGCTCCTCAGAACATTTGCTCTTAGAATCTAGCCAGGCTGTGAGGAAACCCAGCCATGTGGTGGGACCAAGTGTAGGTGAGCTAGCCATAAGTTGCAGCTGACAGCCAGCATCGAGTGTGTTGGCTTTGCAATGACCGAAACTTTCACCACTAACTACATGTACACAGAATTCTCAGGGAGAACACTAACATAATTCTGAGCCATGATACGATAAATTTTTGTGGCCTTGGTAGCAAGTAAATGTATTTTGAATTTTGGAGTGATGTCCATAACTGAAGTGTAATACCAGACTGTAGGAATTTACAAGGAAGACCCTGCCATTCTTTAATGCTCTTCACATTGACAGGTGGGGCGGGGACTGTTTCCCCTGAACTGAGGTCTATGCCTGTTCATATTTTAAATAGATGAGAGGAAAAGGGGTACTTTGGGAATTTTCGTGACCAGGCTTCAAGGAGCAGGCCCTTTGCACTTCCTGCTTATGAGGTGGTTCCTCTTGTAGCCCAGGCAGCTGGGAGGGAGCCAGGATCATCCAGCAGGGTCACAGGTGGGTGTTCCGGCAGACAGCCCCATCTGGGGTCCCAGCCGATGGGCGACATCAATCACCAGACCCACGAGTGAGGAAGTGTTCGGCATAGTTACTGTCTTGCTCACTGTCTAGTTGTAACCACATGAGAAGCAAGAACAAGAAAGCTGAGCCTAGCCGAGCTCTCAGAATTCTGAGAGATGATAAAAAGAATGCTGTTTTAAACCTTAAATTTTGGAGAGATTTATTACAGTAGACAGCTGGAATAGCATTTAACAATGGCTGATGAATAAATTAAATAATTGATGATGAACTCAGGAAAATTTTAATTACTGAACCTATTTTGTGGAGTGTTTAGATTTTTGAAGCAATGTCCTGGTGAAGAATATGAGTACTGAAGGCTTGAAGAAAGTAGTTTTTAGGATGCAAAGGGAAGTTACCTTATTTTTATTTATTTTTTGCTGTGCTCATTTTTTTATTTTTTATTTTTTAATTATTGTTCAATGACAGCTCTCCCTATTTTTCCCAACCACTCTCTCCTGCCTACCCACCTCCTGCTCCCCACATTAGATCCTCCCCCCACTGCCTTTGCCCATGGGTCCTTTATACATGCTCCTGGACTTGACCTTTCCCTTTCTTTCCACCATTATATCCTTTCCCACCCCAGCCCTCTGGTCACTGTCAGTTTGTTCTTTATTTCCATGACTCTGGTTCTATTTTGCTCAATGGGCACCTTTTCAATTAAGTTACCTTGTTTAATTTTCCATTTCAATCTTCTTTTTACTCTGTCATTGAGAAGTAATGCTCATTGGAAAATAAAGCACCTATTCAGACTTTTATTTGTCATTATCACCATAGCAATATAGACTGGTGCCCCATTTTCAATGCTGATGATGTAATTTGGATGCAGTAGAAAACAAGTAACATGAGTGATTAGCTGGATTTATAGAATAACCATTAAGTTAATAGATACAAAAATAATTTATATGGCTCATTCTCATTTTTTTCTTTTTCATTTAAAACAAGGCAGGACAACACATATCTTTTTCATTTTTTTTCCAGGATACAGCACTTAAAATACGGTTCCTTCTTCAAGGACTCGATCAAAATAAGTGTGATAAAAATATTTAGTGATCAAAATAAGTAGGGAATAGGTTCATACAGTGCCATACACATGAATTTTTTAAGGATTTTGTTTATTGATTTATCTTTAGAGAGAGGGGAAGAGAAAGGGAAAGAGAGGGAGAAAAACACCAATGTGTGGATGCCTCTCACACACCCCACACTGGGACCTGGCCTGCAACCCAGACATGTGTCCTGACTGGGAATGGAACCAGTGATTCTTTGGTTTTCAGGCCTGTGCTCAATCCACTGAGCCACACCAGCCAGGGCCACACACAAGAATTTATACTGAACTCAGAATCAGGACACTGTTGTTTTAGACCGTAGGTTGGCCCATTTTTCCTTCCATAATAAGTGAGATAGTAAATAATGTAGGCTTCACAAGCCGTACAATCTCTGTTGCAAGTACTTAGCTCTGCTATTGTAACTCAAAAGCAGCTGTAGACCTTGGGGAAGCAAATACATGGGCCATGTTCTGTTAAAGCTTCATGAATAAAAGCAGGGTGCCAACTGCATTCAGTCTGCAGGTTGTTTTCTGACTCTTGTTCTAGACCTAGGGTTATGATTGGTTAGTTGTGGACTAAAGGATAAGACATGTAGTCAGGTGCCCATCTGAGCTTCCTGTTTCTTGTTTATAAAGTGGGAATAATGGTGCCAGCCTCCCTGACTTCACCAGTGTGAGGAGAAGCTAAAGGAAATACCCATGGACTTCCACTGAAATCTCTAATGTGCTGTAGAGATGCTAAGTTAGTTGCCAAGATTATATTTTTTCCAAATCTCTTAGCTCTGTTCCCTTAATCCCTTTCACATCTTCCCCAAGAAGGTGCAGTTATTCCTTCCCATTGGGTCTCTCGGTCTTCACATCCTGAACAAACATCCTCACTCTGTGGCTATGGTGTCTCATAGGTTGTCCCTCGCTGACCCTACCAACTGAATTAGCTGTCACCAATGTCTTTGATATACCCTGCCTCTTTGTCTTTAAAATACCTATCACAATCTTTGCCTTATAATGATCTGTCAGTTCCATGCAAATTTATTTAGTTTCTGATTTGTTTAGTAGTATCTCCTCAGCATTTAGGAATGTGCTTGCCCTGTATTGTGAAATCAGTGCATAACTGTTGAATGAAATGCACAATATTGTCTCACCTTACAAGCAAATGTCAAAGTGCTGCTTTGTACCTGGTCTGACCACTGTCATTTTCAGGGTTGGGATTAGAAATTTAACTTGTATGTTATTTAACAAAGTACAGATATCTATTACAATATGTAGAATTTTATGAAGACATTAGCAGAGATTAATTGAAAATACCATAACTATTGAGTGAGAGCTGTATGCCATGCATTTAACTTAAGCATAATCATTCACAACATATGTTATGTAATACATTGTGGAATTCCAATATTCCCTTTCATTTTCTTTCTTAGCTGAGCCTGGCTCTGGAAACTGTATTTTCTCTGCTCTGAATAAACCTTTCTCCTTTCATCATTCCAGGTATGTTTATTCATGTCCATGTGCTCTGGGCTTTTCTATGCTTGAGACGGCTGCCTGCTAATCCCAGGGCCTTAATTATGCTATTTACAGAAAGTGTCTCATTTTTGCTTAATTGGATTATTACAGTTCACTTTACAGGAGTCTGCTTGGTCGGGTGCTTATCTGCCGAGTTTGACCACTGACAGGGTCTTGACCAACTGCTTGGAGTATCGCGGCTGTCAATTCTCTCTCTGTTTCTCCCTTTCCAGGCAGGGTGATGCCTGGGAGTGGGTCTGAGGTTCAAGGGCCCCTGTATTTTATTGGACACACACGTGCCAAATTGAGTTCAAGTGGAAAGCAGATTGCTTTTTGCAGAGAACCGTAGACCCACAGCACGGCATAACACTCTCAGACATTCACTGTGGCTACAGCAGGTCCGGATTTTACTCGGCACCATTTCAGCACCAGTACTATGTGGGCATGAAAGCCTGGCTTTCATCCCATACTAACTGAACCTAACAGGTTTCTTGAAAGACACAGAAGAATAGTGACAAGGGCCAGTTTCAGAGTCATGTTTAAATAAGATTTATTTTAAAGTTGGATTCCTAAAGGCTGAGTAGGTACAGAGCTTCTGCAAATATAAAGAAAATCCCCTTCATATTTTTTTCTACCTTGAAATGTAGACGATCCAATGCAAAGCCAGACATTTTGGCCCTTTTCTTATTTAACAGGACTGTGGTGGAGAAGCACTGAGTTTCACATTGGTTATACGTGAGCTCCACAGAGTTGGAGAATATAATGCAAATCGTTGTGTCTATTTTCTACATTCTATTTTTCTCCTCCCCTTTGTCCTTAAGTTAATCTGGCGATACTCTCTGAAGGTGTGGTAAGAGTTAAAGCATGAGAATTTGTTTGGGCTGGCTTGCCAAGTAATTTAAAAACCTTCTTAAGGATTTTGAAGGGTAACTGTTAGTCACTGACCCATTTTAGGCTGAAAATTACTTTGTCAAATTTACTATTGAAAAGCTACCTCTGGCTACAGTGTGGGGGATGAATTGTAATATGGTAAAACTAAGAACAAGGAGAATATTCCAGAGTCTGCTGCCCCAGTCTCTAAGAACTGTAGTAACTGAAATAGGGAACAGGGATCCTGAGAAGAGGGTGGGGAGAGAGGTCAGGTTCTGGGGAAACCTTGTAGGGGTGAAGTTTGAGCAGTCTTGCTCCTCTCTCTGTCTGGCCTCTCATTAGTATGTCCTCCACTCCCACCCCTACCCACCAGAACTTTAGCTCCCCCAGGTGGGAAGGGGCATAGGAAAAGCCAAATGGATCATAATTTTATTCTGATATCACAAAACTGTAAATCACCTTGAGTCTTTGCTTGACCAGAGGAACTCAGGTGGGACATCCTCCACTGACTCATCGCTGCTGCTGAGACTCAGAGTGTGTAAGGGACTCACAGGGGCACATGACATCTCCTTAGCCAAGACCTCGTGTGCTGTGAGTTAAATATGGAACCTGCTGGGAGGACAAGTGAAGCCAAGGTCGGTGCTGGGTACTCCTGCCAATTCTTAATTCCACCCTGCCTTCTAGGGTCCTATTCCTCCTTTTCCTTCGCAGTCGTTGGAAGTCTGCAACAGAACGGGATGACGGCGGGGCAGAAACTGAGTCACGTTTCTCAGGGAAGCTGACACACAGATGGAAGTCACAGACCTAAGGATTCAGCTCAGAGACAACAGGGTTGAGCTATGCAATCCAGAGGCAGAAAGTGCTGACTGACTTGATTCCGAATAATGACTGGAAGGCTTACCTCATGGTTTGCTACTTCAGTTATGACGAAGGGCTTTGAATCTCTGATTTGTAATCACCAAAGTCTTGCATAATGTACATATTTGACTTACATGTTTCAACCACGAGTTCTGGCAAATAATAATGAAGAAGGAGAGGGAAGGGATATGGGGATGAGAAACCTGCAGGTACTTTTGTCCCCCTTTCTCCACTCCCCTATTTCCTGGATGGCGTGTGATGACATGGGAGTCGGGAGTGACTTTGTTTTTACCCAGCTGGGTCTGAATCTTACATCACATATTCATGCTTTTTCCACCACATGTTCCTTAGGAGCAAATCGGCCAGGTCTTCTGTGCTCATGAAAAGAAGTGGCAATCTGTCTGTACATAGGAAGGAAAGCTGGGCCTGTTAGATGTGAATGAGAGAGAGCAATGTTAGTCTTTAACTGAAAACTTGCGCAGCTGATTCTGGAGAATGATTCAAATGTAATTTGGAGTGCTGACTTCAGGATCGACTGTGACTAAGACCAGAGTAGTAGCCTTCTGCTTCTCTGCTATATACTTTCGGTGTAGCTTTCATGTTGAGTAATGTAACAGATCACCATGAACCCTGAAGTAGAGCAGATAATACTGTTTTCATTTTGACGGTGGGAACAGTGAGATTTAGACAGGTAAGGGAATTTTCAACCAATTGGTAATTATCAGAGCTGAGACCACGGCCAGGATTTCCTGGAAATATTTTCACTGCCTGTCTGAGGCTCAGCTCCGGAATCTTGCTTCTCAGTTCTGGAGGTTTCTTCCTTCACTTGCATGAGTTATGCTTAGGTTTATGTCTCCCTGTGACGTGTCCCCAGGAAAACCAGTCCTTAGGTCCCGTACATGCTGACATTTACCAAAATGTGTGTTAAAGGGTTCTCAGTCAGAAACTTAAGCCACATTTCAGAAACCAGCTCCATGAAGTCACAGTGTTGAGGGTTGGTAGTTAAAAATAAAAAAACTAAACACCAGGCCAACTAAGATTGTGGTCTTGTCCCAGGTCTCTCTCTGATTATCTGATGTGATCCCGGGAAATTCACCTGCCTCCATTTCCTCCCTGGTACTTGGGGAAATAAAGTCTCCTGTTCTACCTCACCAGCTATGAGAAAGCATGCAGGGACGTGTTCCGTGAGGGTGGTGTCATGAAGGGAAAGACCCAGGGACAAACAAGGGGTAAGCCGCACAGTCTCTCTGTCTCCTTCCCTGGGTGGGGCCTCTTTCCCTCTCCATTCCTCAGTTCTCATGTCCCAGCATCAGGAAGAAGAGGCCACAGCTATGTCCCTCCTGCCACCAGGGAAGAAGGGCACAATCCCTCCTCATTCCTTCATTCCTTCAGTTATTCCTCACATATTTAATGACAACCTATTTTCTTCAGAACAAGAGATACAGAATTTTAAAAAAAGGTCTCTGCCTGGCAGGATATAGTCTAGTAGGAATACAGTGTGCATATAAATAAGCAGCTTCAGAACAGTTCTGCGTGTCTTTGTGGGTAGGTGGATGGGGGTGGGTGTGTGCACGTCTGAAGAACAGGCTCTTGTGAGGTGACTGACAAGTCTGTCCCGAGAAAGCCACCCGCCTGTGGGATATGCAGGCAAAACAGAGTATCCAGATAGAACAAAGGGGCTTATTCCCAGCAGAGTGGGAACAAGTTCCTGCTGCCTCTCTAGGATTGGGGACTCCACCTCCCTGACAGGGAGGCATTTGCTGTGCATGACGAAATTGAATTCTCACCAGGAAGTGTTAGTGTGCCCACGGTTTACAGGAAACAGCACAGAGGTGCATTCAGGTGAAGTGATCTTGCCTAATGACTCGAATGGTGAAATGCCGGGATGTGCAGCCTAATCTACCTGAAACCTAGGGCCATGCAATTACCACTATAATTCACAACTTCCAAGTGAAGCCTCCAATAGTGCTGTGTTTAGAATCAAACAGCTAGAAAGTGGTTAAGCTGGCAATCACACTGAGTTCTCTCTGCTTCCAAGCCTTGTGCATTGAATTCCTCTGCTGCTCTGGAAATACATTTGCAGAATTTAAGAGCCATCCTCCTGGAGATCATCCTATGATCTTGCTAAGTCTGTCGTAAAGAGGGATTATCAACTGGGTGGCTCTAACACCAGAAATGCATTACCTCACTGTCCCGGAGGCTGGATGTCTGACGTCAAGGCACTGGCGGGGTTGCTTCCTTCGGAGACCTATGAGGAAGGATCCGGGTCAGGCCTCTGCCCTGCCTCCAGGTGGTTTGCTGGCACTTATTGGCATTTTGGCTTATAGATGCGTCCCCACAATCTCTGCCTTCATCTTCACACGGCAGTCTCCCTGTGTAGGTAGCTGGATGTCTAAATTTCCCTTTATTTAAGGACCAGTAGTTCTGTGGATTTAGAGCCTGCCTTACCCTAGTATGACCTTATCTTAACTAAGTAACATCTGTAGTCATGATCATTCCAAATACAATCGAATTCTGAGGTACAGGCCTAGCACTTTGACATAGAAATTTTGTGGGGACACAGCAGTCATCCAGAATTGCGGAGGCATGCCATGCATGTAGAGAGGTTGCAGGAAATAACTATGTTTCTAGAGACAGACAAGGGCGTATCATGGAGCGCTTATTAGAGCCTTACTAAGAAGTTTGTTTTCTCTGCAGGCGAAGGAGCGGGATACGAGTCCCGCACTGGTGCTGCAGCTTCCACCAAAGTACAAGGCTACCCTCAGGCCAAAAAGCAGCCTTATTCTTTCCCATTTATGGCATCCACGAGGTCTCAAGCAGAACTTGACTGACAGCGATGATGCATAATTGACTAAGTACCAACCTAGTCGCTGGCACGCTTTCCCTCTGAATACAGGCTCTTCACCAGGGTGCCGTTCCAGGAGCCTGCCTGCCAGGCCCAGCCAGGGCCACCTGTGCATACTGAATCATTCATTAGCAGGTGTCCTCCTTTCAACTTGCAAAACACAGTGTCTTGAGCAAGTGAGAACTCACAGCAGAGACAAGGCATGGTGCCTCCAGTCGGGCTGAGAGAGACCTGAGGGAGATATCGGCCAGGGTCAGGCTTGGGGGCGAAGGGAACGAGTGAGCTTGTGCTGGAGTCGCTCCCCAGCTTCCTATTGTCGGAAAAGCACCCCATAGTGCTGCCGACATCTCTCTTGTACACCCTGCCCCCAAGCTGCATCCGAGGCACTATCTTATCTTCGGAACAGATGCTCACATTTCCCTTTTGCAGACAGTTACATATTGGCGCTAATTTTAGATATTACCAACTTGGGGTTTACCTTGGGTTTCAGAAGTTTACATTTACATCTTAAAAAAAAACACAACTTGCAAGTGTGTGTGTGTGTTTGAGAGAAAGAGAAACTCATCAACCTTCTTAATTCTGAATGTTATTTCAGATTTTTTTCAATGGATTGCGAGTTTTGTGCCAGATTAAAACGGAAACTTAAACCAAAAAGAACTTACAGACGGACAGCTGTCTTTGTTCCTTCTGTCAGTGGCTTCTCCTTCTCGATTGTGATTGTTTTTCTTTATGCTATATACTTTTAGGTTATGTTTTTTGCCAAACTTGACTTTCTAAAGCTGTATTTTTATTCATCATAAAAGGCAACGTCGATTGAATACGCTAGGTTCCCAGTGGCAGGGAGATTAGACCATGGCGGCTCGCAGAAATGACTTATTTTACCGAGGGCAGATTTAAGGCTGGTGCTGCTTCTTGGGAGGGTGGGGTGTGGGGAGACTCTGTGCTTCTGTGCAGCCCACGTTGGGGTGCTCCCTGGGGGAGGCTGCCCAGGACCCCGTGTGCTGCTGAGCAGAGCCTAGCGGAGAAATCACACTGGAGGAGCGGGGAGGGCAGCTGAGGGGATCAGAGCAGACTCCCTGCCTCGCGAGATCGAGTCAGAACATGTGGGGAAGAGGCCTGGGATTTTCTCAGTCACGCGCCTAAGAAGAGGAATGGCTAAGGGCATGACACACTGACAGCAGCTGAACGATCAGTAGACTTAGATCAGAAAGCGAGGATCTGGGCTATGGCTCTGCCGTTCAGGTGTGCACGTGTCCTGAACAAGACAGTTGGTTGATCTCTGCAGGTACTGCATCTGCGTTTGTTAAAAAAAGGACAGAAAAGTCATTCAATTGTGAAGATAACATGAGATCAAATTTCTGAAAGCATTTTACAACTTGCAATAAAGTACAAAAAATAGCTGTTAGTGTTCCTAAACAGTCAGACTTACCGCGGCCTATCGGATCCCATTTTTTCCTCCCCTAAGTGCCACCATTCCAATAAAGTGTTTAAAAAGAGAAAAGCAAAAAATAACTTGGCTTAAACATGGAATAGGAATAACAGTTAGGAAAGGATTGATTCTGGACTTAGGAAGGATTTGCTCTGGCCCCATAGTCCCCTGTCTGCTCTTCCCCCTCAGTGCTGCAACTCCAAGATCGCTGCGTGTGGACTGCACACATATTTCAAAATAAATGCCCCTCAAAACAAAGAAAACCAAGTCGACAAATGTTTTTTTCCCTTAATGCTGCTTCCAACCACAGCCTCATTACCTACAGTCACATTCAACCTTCCAACCTCAGGCCCAGCGTGTCCTGACTCCTGAGTCAGTCTTGTTATAAAGCCTGGGGTTTCAATTGCAGTCTTGGCAAGGTGGGGTTTGGAATCATCCATCCTAAATCCAGAGACATGTGTTATTTTCGTGATGAAGGCACCAAGTGCCCAGCAGAAGGTCTGCCCCTCTGAGAGCATCTCCGCACCCCTCTAAACACACTACTCCTACCGTAGGCGTTTTTGATTTTCCTTTTTTCTGCTGTAGTTTTATTGAGGCATGATCTACATATAACATTATATCAGTTTGAAGTGTACCATAAGATGATTTTATAGATGTATATACTATAAACTGATTACTAAAATAAGGTAACATCCATCACCTCACATAGTTATCACCTTGTTTCTTGTGATGAGAACTTTTAAGATCTACACTCACAGGAACTTTCAGATACACACCAATGGCAGCTATCGTCAGCATGCCACACTGTACATTAGGCACCAGGACTCGTGCATCATATCACTGGAAGTGGTACCCGTTGGTCACCTTCACTCACTCCCCCATCCCTGCCCCTACCTTTGGCAACCACCAATCTGTCCTCTGTGTGTGAGTTATGCCTCTTTTTGGATTCCACGTATAAGTGAGGTCACAAAACATTTGTCAGGGTTATTTCACTTAGCATTACGCCTGCAAGGCCCATCATCCGTATTGCACCAAATGACAGGATTTTCTTATTTCTCATGGCTGAATGGGATTTCATTGTGTATATATACACACAATCCTTTATCTACTCATCCATCAATGCATACCTAGGCTGTTTCCATGGCCTGGCTGTTATAAATAATATCACAGTGAACACAGGGCTCAGATATCTCTTTGACATGGTCATTTTGTTTCACTGGGATAAATAACCAAAAATGGAATTTTTGGATTGTGTGAGTTCTGTTGTCAGTAGTTCTGGGTAGTGCTGATTTACCTTTCAGGTTTTGCCTGAATACACACTTGGCCCTGGTTTGAACCTCCACACTAGGTTTCGTGTTTCCTCCTCTCTGGGATTTAGAGCATTTCTTGTGACCCCTGGTACCCTTTAGGTAGGGCACCGACATCTAACTCAGTCGAGCACTGTGAGCAGGAACTGGTCTTGTCCTGGTAGCTGCACTGTCCAGGCACTTCCCCTAAGTTGAGCCTTTTTCAAATTCTGCACTATAACTCTGCACTGGATCCCCTCTCCTCTAACTCACTCAAGGATACGGCTTCAAAAACATTTTTTCTCTCCCACCTCACCACTGTTTTTCCTCTCTACTAGGTCATTCACATTGGCACAGAAGTGTGTAGCAAGTGTTGCAAAATAACAAGGGAAAATCTTTGATCCCTTTACTTCTGGCTACTGTCCCACTTTGCTGTGTTTGTTTATAGTAAAACCCTTTAAAAGTGTTGTCTTTACTCACTCCCCATGGTCACTTCTTTTTTTCCTTGAACCCTCTGTTAACCCACCGGATCATGAAATGCCAGTCCCTACCCAATGACCTCCCGAGTGCTAAGTCCATTAGTAGGTACATAGTCCTCTCCTGTGTGCCTTATCAGCAATACGAGGATCTATCTTACATTAGGCTGTTTTCTTTATTTGGACTTCAAGTTTCTAAACTCATTTCTCCTCTAACCTAAATCCCTTCTACTCCTCACCCTTGCTGGTAGTTCTTTTTCATCTCTCCAGTCCCTAAACGCTCAGAGACTTAGACCTGGTATTTCTGCCTTTCTGTTCCTCTGTCTCTCTCCCCACTCCCAAGAGGTTTATTGTACTATAATTTGCATACTCCCCTTTCTTGGGTTTGGGTCAGGGAGATTTGACAAACATGTATGTTCACTTAGCCACCGCCAAAATTGAGGGTAGAACATTTCTATCACCCCAAATCTTTCTCTGGTGCCTCTTGGTCACCCAACTCCTTCATCTGCCCCAGCCCCACAGCGGGAACTGGTCGACCTCTGGTGTCTATGGCTCTTCCTTCTCCAGGATGTCTCTATCAATGGAATTGTACTGTGTGCTGCCCTTTGAGTGGGTTTCTTGGTGTGGTGAATCTGAGATCCACCACATTGTTTATGTTATGGGTTTTAGTGCCAAGATGTGTTAGAGTGTATGAGCTTACCAAAGTTTATCTATTCACCATTTGACATCCATTTGGATTACTTCCAATGTTTGACAATTATGAATGATATTCACATGCAGGTTTTTTTGCACACATATTTTTATTTATTCTAGATAAATACCTATATGTAGGATTACTGCATCATATTGTAAGAATATATCTAACTGTGTGAGAAACTGCAATGTAGTTTTCTAAAGCCACATCACTGTTTATCACTCCCACTACTCCTGAATGAAAGTTCGTTTGGGGTGCTCCATACTTATGCCAGCATGTGACATGGCCAAGTTACTTCATGTACCACTCGAGATGTGGTGTCAACCTAAGGTTTCAGAGAGTTTCTCCAGTGTTTTCTTTGAAAAGTTTTATAGTTTTCAGTTAATCAATATACACAATTGATTTTGATTTAGTTTTTGTATATGGGGTGAGAATGAGTAGAGGTTTATTCTTCCCTATTAGTATACTGCTGTTTTAGTACCATTTCTTTTTTTCTTTTTTTTTTAAGATTTTATTTATTTATCTTTAGAGAGGAAGGGAGGGAGAGAAGGAGAGAAATATCAATGTATGGTTGTCTCTAGTGAGTCCCCTGCTGGGAACTGGCCTGCAACACAGGCATGTGCCCTGACTGGGAATCGAACTGCGATCGTGTGGTTTCAGTACCATTTCTTGAATGAACAAACAATTCTCCACTTATTGGCCTTATACACCTTGAAAACAAATTAACCTTATATAAGTGGGTTTATTTCAATTCCATTGATCATATGTCAATTCCATTGATCATATGTCTTTAACCTAGAGCTTAGCGAAATCTGGCCCATTGCCTCTTTTTATACAGCTCATAAATTAAAAATGACGATTGCATTTTAAATGATTTAGAAAATTAGGAGAATAATATTTTGATACCTAGAAATTACATGAAATTCAAATTTTAGATTCCATAAAGTTATATAGGAACATAGCCATGGCCACTCATTTACATATTATTTATGGCTGCCATCACATTAAAATGGCAGTGCTGAAAGCTGTGACAGAGAACTTGTGGCCTACAGAGCCTCAAACACTTACTGTCTAGTGATCAATTAGGGTAGAATTGACCTCTTAACAATATTGAGTCTTCCAACCTGTGATCTTGGTGCATTTCTCCATTTCTTAGATGTACATTGGTTTCATCAATATTTGTAGTTTTCAGCATATGACTTTTACACATATTTTGATTACTTTTAACATAATATTTTCTTATGCTTTGATGCTATTATAAATGATATTGTTTAATATATAAATATATATTAATAATAATTAATAATTTAAAAATACATTTAATTTACCTAATGTACCAAACATCATTGCTTAGCCAAACCCATGTGAAGCATGCTCAGAAGACTCATATTAGCTTAGATTTGGGTGATTATCTTGAGTTTCACCTTCAGAGTAGTTGCCTTCCTGCTCACCTTCTCACTGGAACTAGAAGCACAAATGGGTATTGTGTAAAAATAACGTGATGGGTGTGAAAATACAATGTCTGAATAACAGGGCCAACTGTGTGCACTGTGGAGTGTGAGTTGTTTACCCTTATCATTAGGGGGCTGCCTGGGAGCCGAGTCTTGCTGCCGCCGCCCAGCCACGTGAGAGATTCTCGTACTGCCGGTCACTAGCCCAGGAAAAGTATCAAAATTGAAAGTATTACTTATACTGAATATGTATTGCTCTTCCACCATTGTAAAGTTGAAAAATCATAAATCAAGGACTGTCCATATAGAAAAATAGCATGTTTTTTCTATATTTATCTTGTACCCCATGACCTTGCTAAAACCATTTATTCGTCAAAAGTAGCTCTTCGCAAATTCTTTGGGTTTTTCTATGTAAACAATTATGTGGCATGCCAAAAGAGATAGGTTTGTTCATTTTTTCCCAATGGTATGGCTTTTATTTTATATTTCTGTTTTATTCCATTTGGTAGAAACACCCATAAGATGTTGACTAGAAATTCAGAAAGTAGACATCCTGCCTCATTCCAGTCTTATGGGGAAAGCATTTAGTTTTCCACCATTTAGAATCATGTTATCTGTAGGTCTTTTTGTAGATGACATTCATTAGAATATAATTTGTAATATCAATTTTCTAAATGTTTGGTGTATTTGTCAGTGAAGCACCTGGGAAATAGAAATGAAATTTTTCACCTTGATTAGCTTGACTTAGGCATTTCGCCCCATCTGGGAGTTACTGTCACAGGCATGTGGTCACACTGATGGGTTTGGACACAGGAAGCAGGCTCCTTCCTGTGTTGGAGTGGGTCTCCTTAGAAGACTAAGACAATTTCAACCACTAAAGAGGTTGACAGGAAGCCTATAAAGCATACATTTCCTCCAGCAACACAAGTTCTCGAGCAATTCCAAATGGGATGAAGGAAGAGAGCCTGGATTTTTCCATTGCCCATCAAAACCACCGAAAGGTTCAAGGACAGGTTTTACAGAGGTGAGTCCATGGCAGGCACAGTGGACTGAGGCCATGCATTTCGGAACGTGAGCGTGGTTTTTTTTTTTTCAGACAAAATGAAAGAAGATGAAAGAAGAGTGAAAGCAAAAGAGCTTATTTCTTCTGTGATTTTTTGGTGATCTTACAACAATGAGGACTCTTTCTCCTGAGGAGACAAGGTTCCCAGGAAAGACTATGAAGAGAAAAATAAAAGGACAAAATAACAGAGAACAAAATAATCTTAGGGCTCTGAGAATTGTCCTCATGCTTGGCTCTGTTTCATATTTCAATTGTTGTTGGTTTTATTTTTACTTTTTAGCAGCAAGTTTTCTGGGAAAAGACAGGTTTTTACACAGTAATTTTAAAAATTATTTTTAAATAGGCCATTGTCATGTAAATAAGAACAGAATTTGGGAGCTAAAGAGTTGATTTAACTAAAGAATAATGGCAAGAATCATATTGAAGAAACTCCAAATCATGGGGTTTGGCATTACAAAAATACACGTGATTCCTGGTCATTATTTGGTCTTAATTAAAATTAATGGACCCAATGATTTTGAAGATTCATATACATAGTCTCATTCCTAAACATTTTTATGATGCTATCATTTTCTACAACAATTATGTAGCACACTAGGTATGAAGTAAGATGCTACAGATAGCTAAGACACCTATAATTGGAGATAAGGCAGAGCACTGAGATACAAAAGCACCCATATCTGTAGCTCATTAGAAATACTCTTTCCCTAATGACATAATGAACAAAGGTGACTCTTCCCAGAAAAAGCCAGAGAGAGGGGCACAGTGTCAACGACTGTGAGGAAGACAGAAATATAACAGTAACAAAGGGGTTAATGTTTTCTTTTTCTATTTCTAAGGATGCCAAATGTCAAGCATGGGTTATAGAGTGGGAAAAGAAGGCCTAGAACATAGAACTGAGGACATGCTATAGAGAGAGAGATAGGTCATAGAAGGCCTGAAAGACTTAGTAGATAGTCCTCAGTAGAGAAAGTACAGGAAAAATGGGTCTCAAGGGAGAGAAACTCGTCAGACAGGAATTAAAGACAGAAAAATGTTTTAGATGTTCGAGTTCAGTTGTTTAGCCTGTGCCAGAAAAAATTATATTCTTCATACTGATTTTTTTAAAGTCTTGAAATTGATGTTAGAAAAAAACATTGTTAGTGATTAACAAGCTTAAAATTCTAGAGTAAGGAAGTAGATCTTTAAAGGCTGGTGTCAGGCAAATATTGTTTAATTTTTAAAAAATAATACCAAAGATAGATGCAAAATATTAAAAGCTAGTGATTTAAAACAAGTATTTAGCACCATGCTTATTGCAGAGAATTCATAAAAAAAAACCTGTTGAATGACCAAATGAATTGGTACTTAAGTAAAAGGTAGGAATCAATAAAAAACAGCACTGAGTCATGAAAGATGAGTCAGGGCAAACGACACTTGTTACCATTTTTGACAGGGTTGTTAGACTTAGATATAGATGCATACCTCTTACCTGGATTTGCAAAAATCTCATGGTCCTGACATGTTCAAGATATAGAAATGTGAGTTACATGCCAGTACAATAATTTAATTGATAGCTGATTGCATAAATCATAAGGAAATAATAAATGGATCAGTTTCAAACTTGACATTCTTAATGACGCGTCAGAGGATCTTTTTTACCCTGTTTTATTCTACATTTGAATTAAAATGTGACCTTATTACAGATACATGGATAGTTGTAGATGATGATAGAATCAAGATTCTCCAAGGTATCTGGTAATTATGAAAGGAAGGGATTGAAAGAAAGAAGGGAAGGAAAGAAGGAAGGAAGGAAGGAAGGAAGGAAGGAAGGAAGGAAGGAAGGAAGGAAGGAAGGAAGGAAGGGAGAGAGGGAGGGAAGGAAGGAAGGAAGGGAAGGAGGGAAGGAGGGAAGAAAGGAAGGAAGGAAACTCCGACATCTAATTTTTTTTTATTAAAAAGAAGAATTCATGAGGTCTTATTGGGCCCTCACTCTCCTGCATCTTATTTATCTTTCAGATGCCTGAGAAATACAGCAGCATGGGTATAAATGACAAGTAGACTTATGTATACTTTTCATTAATTTTTAAAATATGATCTGCCCCAATTTACTTTTTTGTTTTGTTTTGTTTTGGCCTACAATGATGATTTATCTTCTTAAGGAACATGAGATACTCCCCTTATCTTTCTTTTGATTAAAATTGGAAATAAGCTGAACAAGTCAGCTATTTGTTATAATTTCTCTGGTGAGGTCTTCCTTCCTTGATGTCTTAAAATCCAAATTTAATATCTTAATTAGAGGCATCCCTATCTCAAGACTGGCATCCTAAAATACAGATTTCTCTTGGATCACATTATATTCCTTTATCTTGTTTATTTGTTCATTCTTTCACCGTACCAACTGGGCAAAGAGTTGTCCCAGAAAGAGTAAAATTAACTGGGTAGTTCTTGCCCTTCATAAGATAATAATTGATGAGAGTGGGTACCCAGAAACATGAATAAGTAATTATATGACATGATGAGTTAAGTAATAGAGGTAAAGATAGGAGTTATTAGGGAAAAGGGAGAGTAGGAGGGTCTGGGGGAAACTCACAAATGGAGGAGCAAAATTTCTGATACATGTTAAAATTAAATTAAAACTAAAAAAAAAACCCACAAAAAGAAAAAGAACACAACTATAAGAATTAGAGGACAAAGTGGGGCAAAGGACTTTGTGGTGGCATAAAAAAACATCCCATTACCTTGGAGAGACAAAGAATCAACCCCCCCTTGGTTTTGTCTTCATGTCTTCACAAAGCGCTGAACTCGCAGACTATAGACCAAAAGTCATGGCCAGTACTCTCTCTGGTGGTGAACCTACAAACTACCCTTCTGTAGTTTCTTAAGTTGTAAGAACATGAGTAAGATTATGCACAGGAAAATATCCAGTACATAAACAAGTATTTAATAATTTCTAAATCTTGTAAGAATAAATACATGAATACTATACGGATATATCTCCAAGGAAGCAATACCAACAAATCACAATTGTACCTATAAGATCTCACCTCAGGAGAGCTGGCACCAAACAGAACAAGCTATGCAAAGGTATTTAGGGACCTGGAAATCTACAAAAAAGCCAAGAATGTGGAACAAGAGCTCGAGACCTTAGTTTGATACCCAGCTAATTTACTTGCTGTGGATGCGGAAGAGTCATTTCAGCAATCTGTATCTTATTTCCTTAACTGATACATTTGGGTTGCCCATATGTCCTGGTTTGCTTGGGACAGTTTTAGTTTGTGTGAGTCTTCAGGTAATTGTCAGTAACATCTAACAATTGTTATTTCACTCCCTGAAGTGCCCATTTGGGTTACAGATTACGTGGTGGCCTTAGTTACATGATTTAAAGACAGTGGCTTTTATTTTATTTTATTTTATTTTTACTTTTAAAAATTAAATGGAGAGAATTAAATAAGCATGGGGCAATTGTGTTGCCATGTGACTATGTGATTGGCTCTCACTTTGTATGCTTTCACATGAAAACTTCCCATTAGGGTTCATCCCATCCACTGATGACTCTGATTAATGGCTCTCTCTGCCTTCCATGTGTCATATTGAGTGGAGAGAGTGTGAGTTGTGGATCTTCTCACAAAATTAGTAAAGTTGACTTTGCCCGGAAAATAGTAAATCTCTCCTGAATCACATGTTTTTGCAAACTCTGATCTATTGAAATCCTCAAATTTATTTATTTTTTACATTTTCACAAATAATCATGAAATACTGACATTTCTGCTAAAATCTAACAGAATAGCAAAAGGAAGTAAAACCAGGATAATGAATGCCCTGTATTTTAGATTGGGTTAAGCTGGGCATTCCCACAGCTGCACATTTAGTTCCTCTAAAAACACAAATAGGAAACAACCTTAATATTCTCATAATTACCAGAGAAGTAAATTATAGAGCATCCATACAATGGAATGCAGTACAGGCACAAAAAATGATGGCATAGGGCTATATTTATTGACGTGGAAAAATCACTCATAACATATTATCAAATACAAAAATGCAGTTGCTGAGAAGCAGGTGCAATATTATTGCAAAATTATGTAAAATTGTATAATACATAGTTTGTACGTTTATGGGAATATAGAAATGTCTGAAATGCTTATCAAAATATTAATAGTTGTTATCTCTGGGTGGGATGATGTAAAAGGACTTTTATTCCTTTTCATTTTTAAAGCAATAGATATATTTTGTTTTAGTAAAATCATAAAGCGTATGGTTTACATGAAATTACAAAGGGGATATATCAAACCATAGTTTCAGAGGTTGGAAGAGCCTGTAGGCAGATGATGAGAAGAGGAACATAAGATAGCTAAAGAGCTAGAATCTACACACATCTAGAATGCTTTCCTCCATCAGCATTGAGCCTTTCCGTAGTTCAGTTCTCATAGCCAGCCCTCCCCTCACCAAGAAACAATCAGGAGACTCTGAATACTAACCCCAGAAGTCTTGCAGATGCCACCTCAAAGGTGGTCATCGTGGCTCGTTTCCTTCTGGTAGTAATGTTCTTGTAAAAAATCCTTTCCCATTAAGTGTGGGTTGAACTTGGTAACTCACTTCTACTGAATAGAATGAGCCAAAGTGATGTGTGTGAGGAAGAGAGTTGGCCATAAAAAATAGTATGGAATCATCTCTTTCTCTTTCCCTCTCCCTCTCCCTCTCTCTCTCACCCACTTTGGGGTGAGCTGACATGTCATGAAAACACTTGGTAGACTGAGAAGAGTCCTGGGGGATAAGGATACAAGGTCTCTAGTTAACCACCAATGAGACCCTGAGACCTCCAACAACTCTGATGACTGAAGCCCTAGCCAACAGCCTGATGCAATCTCAGGAAGGACACTGAGCCAGAACCACCCAGCTAGGTTCCTCCTGGATTTATGACCTTCCAAGGCACAGTGGGACAAAAAATATTTGTTGTCATTAACTGGTAAGTTTTTGGCATAATATGTTACAAAACAATGGGTAACTAATACATTCCCAAGCACGATGGACAAGATTTCTGCCTTGGAAGCACATAGTTAAGCAACCCTTTAACAGGAACCTAATCAACAAAACAAACAAACAAGCAAAATATAACCAAAGATACTGAAATTGAGAACAGGCTGACAGTGACCAGAGAGGAGAGGGGAGGGAATTCCAGGGGAAAAGATTTGCAGGAATACGAAAAAAGGACACATGGACAATAACGGGGGGGGGAGGGGGAGGGGGGATGGGAGGGAGGTGAGAAGGGCTGGGGGTAAAAGGCAGAAAACTGTACTTGAACAATAATTTTAAAAAATATCTGTTGCTGCCCTGGCTGGTGTAGCTCAGTGGATTGAGCACAGGCCTGTGAACCAAACAACAGCGGTTCGATTCCCAGTCAGGGCACATGCCTGGGTTGCAGGACAGTTCCCAGTAGGGGATACACAAGAGGCAACCATACATTGATATTTCTCTCCCTCTCTCCTCCCCTTCCCCTCTAAAGATAAATAAATAAAAATCTAAAAAAAAAGTTAAAAAATCTGTTGCTTATATGCTAGGCTTCTTCCCTCCCCCACTTATAAAATATTTCTTGAATTGGTTGCTATGTGTTGTTCACTATAAATCATATTTTTGTTCCTGGCACTAGGTATCTGAGTTGGCTAACACATGTGGCAGTTGATTTTGGTTGAAAGGTGGCCTGAAATGGGATTCCAGATGCACTTCTTATTTTGAGCATTGACTGGTTTTCTCTCGGGGCTGCTTTCCCTAGCATTGGTCCATCATCCAAGTTTCTTGTACATGTCTACTCATGTTGCTGATGATGAAGCAAGGAAAGCACATCTCTTCCTGGGATAAGAGCCCAAAGGTTACAAGACACTCGTTAGTCATGAGAAATGTTGATTATTTAGCACTGAATTCTGAAAGAAATAGGGAAGCACTTCCATATTTGTTATGATGAATAATGAAGAATGGACTTATTCTTTGTCTGGAAAAGCAACAACAATGACAAAAGCTGGATGAAATATCTGAAAATGTTTTCAGGCCTTGATAACAGAGGTCACAGGGTTCTGAGGCGCACTCAATCCACTGAGCTACACCAGCCAGGGCTAATAATAGAGCTTTAAAATAAATGAATAAGAATTAATAAAACTAAAAACACTAATTTAAATAATAATCTCAAATTGCTATTTGAGATTTTAACGCTATTCTCCTAGAAATTGATAGAAAGAATGGACAAAATATCTTTAAAAATCTACAAGAACTGAAAAGCATTATCAAATAATTTAACCTAATTGATATTTATACAATACTCCCAAAGTGTAGAATACATAGTGTTTTCAAGTGTTATAATATTTCACCAAGGTGTGGACTGCTCTGCTTGGTTTCAGGAATTGTAACTCTACCCCCTGTGGCTAAGGATGAGCGAGCCATGACCTCTGGAATGCCAGCCACAGGAGGCAAAGCTTGTCTCTGGTAGCAAATGCTGCCTCAGTTTCCTCCCTGCATGATCGGGAGTCCTTGACGGGTAAGACCTCTCAGAGGAGGGGAAACCTAGGCCAGACATGATCACTTGGGAGGCCATCATGGAAGGACTCGGGGGGCTGCAACAAAGAGCAATGGACTCTGGCCCTTCCAGCTTTGTCAATGCCCGAGTCTCCATGTCCTTTGGGAGAAGTGCTTCCTGGCTCCAATCCCCTTAAGCCTGAATACCTGATGGGGAGGGGTGCAGCTCCTTGCCTTGCTAGAGCGTGTCCAGGGGAAAATCTGGCATCACAAAAACTTCCTGATAAACCTGTGAAATCTGATCTGCTAAGAGTGTTTTCATTCATATGTGAAGGGTTCGAGCAAGAAACCCTAAAACCCTGTTCCTGACAGACTGACTCACAGTAAGCCCTCAGATTTCTTTGAAATGTTATCTACTGTTTGATCCTTCCTGCCCTGTATTCCTGTGTATTACAATCCAATAAAAGCCCTTGGAGGAAGGGGCTCAATGCCTTTTTCCCCTGAGAAACTGGCCACTGCTCAAGGCCTTTTTCCTCTGGGAAACTGGCCACCTCTCCTCCTGAAGCAGATCACATCATGTCTCTATCATGTTTATTTTCATCTGTGGCACATGGGGGCACTTGCAAGGAAAGTTGCCCCCACAGGTAGTCCTTATCTTGAACCATAAAACAAGTGAACAAAATTTTAACAAAATAAGTTATACTGAGTCTGTTTATATGAAACTGTAACAAAAACCAATTTTAAATATCTGAAAAATACAGTCTGATATTTAGTACTTAGAAAAGTCTAAATAACTAATGAATTAAATAAATAATTTATAATATTTAGTACTATTTAGTATTAAATTAATACTAAACATAAAATTATAAAAGGGAAAACATAGCCCTGGCTGGTGTAGCTCAGTGGATTGAGCACAGGTCTGCGAACCAGAGGATCAAGGTTCAATTCCCAGTCAGGGCACATGCCTGGGTTGCAGGCCAGTTCCCTGCAGGCCAACTCCCAGCAGGGGATGCACAAAAGGCAACCATACATTGATGCTCCTCTCCCTCTCTCCTTCCCCTCTAAAGGTAAATAAATAAATAAAATATTTTTTAAAAAGGTAAAACATTACTAAATACAAAAATATAGAAATACTAAATATAAACTAGTAACTAATATTACACAATAGATGTTTATAATAAAAGAGACAACATTTGAGGGATTCAGCTAGCACTGGTCAGAAGGAAATCCATAGGTCCAGATCATTTTAGAAAGAAGAACATAGGTTTAAAATTATTAGGTAAGTTTAAACATTAATAAGCTAAAAATAAGAGTAAACTAAATGCAAACTAAGTAGAAGGAAGGAAATAATGCAGAGACACATAAAAAAGAAGAAATAAGAAAGTCAACAATAGCAGAAATGATTCTTTGAAAAGAGCAGTAAGATTAGTACTTGCCTAAGGAGACATATCAAGAAAGAAAAGAAAGAAACGAATTACCCATATCAGGAACAAAGAAAAGGATCTGATCAATATGAAAAGAACCACGAGAAATTATTATGAAATTCTTTATGCTGATAAACTCTTCAGTTAAATAAAACGGAAGGTTTCCTTAAAGATGCATATGACCAAAACTATCTCAAGAAGAAGAGAAGATCCGAACAACTCTACATATTTTAAGAGAATTCATTTGTATTTAATTTTCTGCAAAGGATGTTCCAGGTATAAATGGCTTCATTAGTGAACTGTAGCAAGCATTTAAAGTACTGCACATGTTCTTTCAGACAATTGAGAAGGGAGTGTTTTCCAACTAATTTTATGAGGCATCATTAAGACACCAAAATTGGACAGACAAGTGACGAGAAACAAACACTCAAGACTGGTATCTCCAGTGAATAGACACAAATTTTAAACAAAATAATCATTAAAAATGATTTTTACAGTATATAAAAATGACAACACACTGAGATCAAGTCAGATTTATTCAAAGCTAGCAAGACTTATTAAGCTTTACCAGATAAAACAATATACTTTATAATTGTTGTCATAAAATTGTTATTATATTTAGTATTTATTGTATTTTTCCATTACCATTCAGCTCCTTTATACCCTTCTCCTCCCAGCAATCACCACACTCATAAAATTCTACATAGTCATCTTCATAAATGCAAAAAATATATATTGATACAAACTCTAAGCAAATGTAGAATAAATGGGCTTCTTCAACCTGATAAAGGGCATCTATGATTAATCTATAGCTAACATCATGTTTAATGGGGAAGACACTATCAATTTAAAAATATCTATAAATGCAGAAATATATGATATTCATGTTGTTTAAAATTAAGTTCGTTGGGATGACATGGGTTAACAAACCGTGCAGGCTTTAAGTAGACATCTCAACAGAACATCATCGGCAAACCGCACCATGTGCTTGTCGTCC
Source organism: Sturnira hondurensis (assembly GCF_014824575.4). Lineage (NCBI taxonomy): Eukaryota > Metazoa > Chordata > Mammalia > Chiroptera > Phyllostomidae > Sturnira > Sturnira hondurensis. The sequence goes on along the minus strand of NW_028073411.1, from coordinate 13,999,614 downwards.
AAGGCGAGTCTCTTGACATCCCTATTTATGTCCTGTTTGTCCTCTTCACACCTCCCTTTCTCTCTGGCTGTCACTGACTGTCGTGTGTGTCATCTATTGAAAATATATATGTGTGTGTGTAATATTTTGCTTAGCCCCTTCACCTTGTTTTCACTTAGCCCCAATTTCCCTCCCCTCTGACAGTTATCAGTCTGTTCTATATGTCTACGCTTCTACCTTTATTTTATTTATTAGATTATTTTGTTCACTAGATTCCAGGTACAAGAGAAATCATATGCTAGTTGTCTTTCTCTGACTGGCTTATTTCACTTAGCATAATGTTTTCCAGGTCCATCCATGCTACTGAAAAACATAAGTGACAGAACTAGGCAGGCCTGGGAGGGATGGAAAATCACCAGGTGGGAAAACTGTACGGTGGGAAGCTGCACCCTGGGAAAATGCCTTCCCCGGGGAGCTGCCTGCTGACCCTACCCAGGACAAGCAGATGCCCGGCTAAGATTGGGGTCTGGGGTCGGCCGATCTGGCATAACAGGATGCAGCTTTAACTCGAGCCTGACAAGGTGTGTCAAGAGCCATGGTCAGCAGAAATGGCACCCAGCAACCGGTTGTAGCCAGTCAGACTCTGACACCCCAACCAGTTACGCCTTGCGGGGTTTTGTCCTTAAAAACCCTGCCCTAAGAACAACCGAGTGGGTCCTAACCTCCCTTGGTTGGCTCCCCAACCTCCCTAGGCTGGCCCCACTTTCCCTCTAATTCCCAACTAATAAACCCTGCTCCTTAGCTGGTCATGTCTGTCTGGTTTCTTGAGCGACTCTGGCCTAACAGTAAGATTTTATTATTTTCTGTGGCTGAGCAGTATTCCATGGTGTAAATGGACCGCAGCATTTTTTATTCACTCATCTACTGATGGGCACAGGGCTTGCTTCCAGATCTTGGCTATTGTAGGTGATATTGCAATGAACATAGGGGTGGATATATTTTTCCAAATTAGTGTTTCAAGTTTTTTAGATACATTCTCTGAAGTGGAATCGCTGGGTCAAAAGGAAGTCCACTCTTATCTTTTTTAGGAAATTCCATACTGTTTTCCACAGTGGCTGCTCCAGTCTGCATTCCTGGAAGCAATATTCATATTTTTGAAGAGTGAATATTTTATTTATCTTATTGAGTCAGTGCTTCAAGAGACTTACACTATATTAAATAAATAAAAATAGTATATTATTGCAGCAATTTCTAAGTCAAATTCTTGCCAAAACTTAGAAATGTCATTACTTAGAATTATCAAAATGATTTTGTAAAAGAACAAAGTTGAATTCAATATAAATCTTTAATAATCAAGAATGTGTGAACTTCGCATAAAGAAAAATAGATCATTGTAACAAATTACAGTTTCCACAAATACACCTATGATTGTCTTTAATTAATTCTCAACAAAAGGCAAAAAATCAATGAACAATTATTTTAAATGAATTATGCAAAAGCAATTTGACATCTGTATGAAATAAAATGAATATAAATCCTTTATTACACTTTATTAAAAAATTATTTTTATATACCAGACACCTGAAAAAGTGAACAATATAAATTTTTTAGAAGAAAATATAAAAGGAACGTCTTTGTGACTGAGTGGCATGAGAAGAATTTTTTGAGGACAAACCCAGGATATAATAAAAAATAGCAAATTTAGTTTTTTAGGAAACTCCTCAATTCATCAAGGAGCTCTCTTTAAGAAACGTAAAGGCAGGTCACACATTGGTAGATAATAGCACTTGCATAGGTATCTGAGAAATAAAGAATTTCTACAACTACAAAAAAATTAAAAGGGAGGTATATGATGGTCCATAACCACATTTAAATTTTTTTCTGAAGCGCTAACCATCATTAGTCAGCAAAGAAGTGCACATTTAAACTGGAGTAGGATGCTCTGCACGTTCTCAGGAATGGCTGAGACCGCTACACAGTGTGGGTCAACCAGAATCGTTATACTGCTTTTGGGTGTGTAACCACAACTACTTCACAGATACCGTCTGATACAGTTTCTTACAAATTTGAATACACGACTATCCAAGGATTGAAGTATCCTTCTCTCACACATATGCCCAAGAGGAATAAAAAACATCTGTTACAGTAAGACTGTTAAAAGGATGATCAGAGCAGATGATCATTCATAATAGGAAATAACTAATTTCAACATTCACTAGTAGGATAGTGTATATATACATTGCAATGTATTTATATGATAAAATACCACTCAGTAATATTTACAAATGACTAAAATACATGAAATGACATGCATGCATATAAGAAACCATGTGGAACCAATACAATTAGAACAAAAAGAAAACGTTATCTATTGTAAGGTTTCATGCTATTATTAGAGGTAAAACTTAATTTATGGTGGTAGGAACCAGAACCGTGGTGACCTCTAAGGGGAGGTACAGGTTGGACTCTCTTGGGAAAAGGCAGAGAGAAGCTTTTGGATCATTGCGAATGTTCTCTCTCCTGACCAGCGTGGGTTTGCATGAGCACATGCATGTGTCAAAACTCTTGGTGATGTCCACTGGAGCCCTAAGTATGCCACTGTATCTAATTGTGTTAGTCTGCTCAGGCTGCTGAACAGAATCTTCGTAGACTGTGTGGCTTAAACAACACAAATGTATTTTTTCATGTATTTCTGGAGGCTAGAAATCCAAGACCAAGAAGCCATTCAAACTGGTTTCTGGTGAGTAGGTGAGCACTCCGTTCCCAGTTTGTGGATGCCTGCCTTCTCCTCTGCCCTCTCATGTCCTTTCTCCTTTGCACTTGAGGGGACAGTGCTGAGGCCTCTTTCTCATCTAAGGACACCACTTCTATTCACTCAGGGCCCTGCTCTTATGACCTCATTTACCCTTAACGGCCCCCTTCGAGGCCCTATTTCCAAATACAGGCCCATTGGTCTCTTTGGGAGGCCAGGGCTTCGACATAGAAATGGGGGAGGGGTGGCTGTTTCCTCCACAACATACAGACTTCAAAAAAAAAAAAAAAACAAGACTAGAAAAGATAGATATATTTATTTTGTTTGGGGATTTTTATTTTTAGTGATATAAAGACTTTGTTATATTCAGGGTACATTTTTATAAATAAGTGAATAAAATGTTCTGAAGTATTAATCAAAGGAAGCAGAGGTAATAGCCTGAAATGCACCACAAGTGAGCTGTTTTGACTACACTCGCCCTACTGGTGGTAATAGTTAGGAAAGGGATCAGGTATGAGGTGGCNGAGGCCTCTTTCTCATCTAAGGACACCACTTCTATTCACTCAGGGCCCTGCTCTTATGACCTCATTTACCCTTAACGGCCCCCTTCGAGGCCCTATTTCCAAATACAGGCACATTGGTCTCTTTGGGAGGCCAGGGCTTCGACATAGAAATGGGGGAGGGGTGGCTGTTTCCTCCACAACATACAGACTTCAAAAAAAAAAAAAAAAACCAAGACTAGAAAAGATAGATATATTTATTTTGTTTGGGGATTTTTATTTTTAGTGATATAAAGACTTTGTTATATTCAGGGTACATTTTTATAAATAAGTGAATAAAATGTTCTGAAGTATTAATCAAAGGAAGCAGAGGTAATAGCCTGAAATGCACCACAAGTGAGCTGTTTTGACTACACTCGCCCTACTGGTGGTAATAGTTAGGAAAGGGATCAGGTATGAGGTGGCTTCCCTTTAAACAGGGCTTCTGATTTGGCTGGGCTAATGCAAAGCCACATCTACCACTATAAATAATAATTCTCACTGATCCATCTGTCCTTCTGACACATTAGGGTAATTTTCCAAGATTTCACATCAGTCAGCCACCTCCACCCACACGTGACAAACTACTATTTAATAAAATCCCATTCAATTCCAGAGTCAAAGTTGCATAGGAAACAAGCTCTTGGAGGCTGGACAAATTTGAGAACTTCAAAATGTTAGTATATTTTTTCCTTCTTCTTTATAGGGATCACTGTAGAGAGATCTATGGGACATGCCTTCCCAGGATTCCCACCATGAGCATCTGGGCTACACCAGAAAAATGCAAGATCTTTTCTTCCATTTCCGTGCTGAACCCATCTTGAGCATACTCTCTGTTTCCAAGCACTGTGGTGGGCGCTAAAGATAAGAGACGAATGTATTCTCTGCCTGAGAACACTCACACCGAATACAGGTCATTCTCTGAGGTGTGGTGGGTGCCAGGGGAAATGCGGTGACGAAACTCTGCCTGAGGCTCACAGGGAGAGCAGGTGCGTGAGCTTCAGCTCTTAAAATAAATTATAATTTTTGATAGAGATGTAGTGAAGAATTCCAGGCACAAAGAAGGGCATAAAATACTGCACAGCTTAGGGAGAGTCTGGCATATGTCCTAGAACTCAGTGGACCCATATGCCTTTGTGGCAGAGTAGAAAATGCAGGAGAAAAAAGAAAGTAGGTTAGCATAGCACTTGCAGCCCGGTTGGCCAACACGCTGGAATCTCAAAGCTAAGAGAAACAATGCAGTGTTCACATTGCCGGCAGCCAGGGGAACTGAAGCCCACACAGGAAGTCTCTAGTCGGAATTAATGAAGAAAGGTCTTAATAGGTGCCACTGAATTAAAATGCTATATCAGCCTCATGGGTAGTTAACTCTTTTGTCAGTCAGCTCTACTTCTAGGCGAGATTAAATCATAGTTCTCCTCTGCGTTGAGATGACCCACTGATCTGGATCCATTTCACATGCAAATTATATAAAGTTAACATGGCTAGGTTCTATTGCTGAGTTATCTCGCATTTAAGGTCTATTGTATAGCCTTGCTAAGGCTGCACAATTTAGGGGTAATGTCAATTGCTAACGAGCTCAGTTTCTTTATTTTTCTTTTTCGTCAGTTTTCTGTTACATCATTAGCCAGCCAATCATTTCCACTGCAAATTCCAAACCCAGATCTGCTGGTTGCCTGACATTTTCTAGAGCCTGCCTGTTGCCAGTTCACAGTCTCTGTGCCCAGTGCTTCCAAAGACCAATATTCAAAATGTCAAACTTTGAAGTAAGGGATGGTTTACTGGTTGAGACAGCACCGGCTCCAGAAAACTGAGGCCTTAGAGGTTCCTCAAATCCATCTTCTGAGATCCCCAAATTTGTGCTTCTCTTATGTAGGAAAAGGGAGAATGGGAGGGACAAGAGATGACTGAGACCACAGACCTCTGGGAGCAAACAGGGATCCAAGAAAGAGCTGGAAATGTCTAGATCGCTTTGTTTCCACTCTGATGTTCCCTGCTAATCTGAGTTCAGCCTTGAGGCTCCTGCAAATCTTTGATAAATTTGTCATTATTTCATAGGAATTCCCCTACCTGTTTTGCAGAGATGCATTTTTGGCAAAGGACAGTCCTTCCAAAATTTCAAGCCTCCAGCAGAATCCCTCCAATAATTAACAGATCTGTAGGGAGAGCTACTAGCCTGAAGGCCAGGGGGAAAATGCGGGCTGGAATTTAGACAGAGTCAAAGAGATTGAGCTAGTCACTCTGCTACATAACCACAGGCGTTTTCTCCCTGGTTCTCCACAAAAGCAGTGGAAGCAGCATCACTGTTTCTCTTTTAAGAGAAGGAAACCAAAGCTGGGAGAATTTTAGGTGCTTGCCTGCCATCTCCCAGGGACTGTGGAGCCCACCACGGCGAGAATCCAGGAGCTCGAGGCTTTCTTGTTCGTGTGACAGGGGGTCCTAGACACAAAGATGCAAGCCCTTCCACCGAAGAGCAGTAAAACCCTGTAGCACAGGGGTGTGAAGCAGTTTGGACTCTTTACTGCGGTGCTCACTTTACTTCGGAGTCACCTCTCTGAACACCTCTTTGTGAATCATTTCATACTGAGTGAGAGTGACTCAGAGCCCACTTTCCTCAGCAGGGATTATTCCCTGTCTGGCCTTGACGGATTCCAGCAATGGTTCTCCCCCTGCCCCCTTCCTGGTATGTGTGGTTGTCACACCACAGCCATGCCCTCCCCTGTGCCTGCTTGCATCCCCCCCGCCCACCACCCCATCTTCTCTGCTCCTTCCACCTGAGGAAGTTATACTGTTGGTGGTCATCAGGTCGTATGTCCACTAATCAAAGAGACAATTTGGATTCTCATTCTGTCCTGGTACAGCAATGGCACTTAAGCTCTAAATGGGGTGACACACCGAACCCATTTGCCAGGGATTGAGAAGTCCCCCAGTTCCTAGACTCTCGGTGTTAGAAGTGGGTTAGACTCCTGGCAGATGCAGAGAAACAGGCTGGGCTCCCCATCCCTTCTCTCCTCCCTGGGGATTCGGATCTTGCCTCGTTGGTTCTTATCTGCACATTTCTCTGATGTCTTTAATTAATTGTTTACAGAATATCCACCTTCAAAAAAGACCAAAACCTCGTGGGGGAGGGGAGAGCGTATCAACATCATTTTACTCGCCAGGCTCCCAGCTCTCGGCTCAGCACACAGTGAGGTCTCCTTTAATGTCAGGCAAATGATTTCATAGAAAAGACCTTACATTTTCCCCAAAGGACTCAGGCATCGAATGGTGGGTGAAGGCCCGTTCCTCAACTCTGGTGTGCTGCATTCTCTAGAGTCCTTAAAACTTCCTTAAGAAAGCCAGTTGCGACAGGAAGGATGCAGACAGCGGTGCAAAGTAGATACGACCAAAAGGAACACACAGTGGGAGGGGGGTCAAGAGAAGGATTACAATGAAGCCTAGGGGTGAAGTGTATAGGAGAATGTAGAATAATGAAGCTTAAAATTAATGTTTTTTAATTCAAAATGTATGACTATCACAATACAATGATTCTCAATAATGAAATGGCTAAATCCCGCCACAAAAAAATGGCACCTTGCTCCAAAAATGTTACAGGTAAGTTTCAGCAAATAATTAAGAGTTAAAGTGAAATGATAAATAAAAATTATATAGCAAGCTCACTTGTTTTACAACAAAATATTAGCTAATTTATTTAGTTGTATGTGAACAAAATCAGAATTGATTTGGGTGTAATGGTGATATGACTTAATTTTAGAAAATATTTTAAAATAATTTACTTCATTAATTCATTAAAGGAGATACACCATAAAACCTCTTTAATGGATTCAGGAAAGAATGTTCCTAAATTAAATAATTGAAAAGAAACTACTAGAAAACATAAAACCTTGATAAAAATATATCCCTTTGTACTAGCAGTAGCCCGGGGGTATCAGCTGTTGCTTCCCCTCCTCCCCCCACCCTGCCCTTAGGAGGCCTTGAGCAGCCTGACATGAGCGGGGTCTGGATCATTTTTGTGTCCCCAGCACCTAGCACACTGTTCCTGGCATACACAATGCACAGCCCGTGTTTACTAAATGATTAAAAGGATTAACTCTGTGGGGAGAATCTACTAACCCCAGCATGTGTGGCGCACCCTGTACCAGATACCATGCTGCATCCCCTTCAGTGGTGTGGAGATGATCAGCTATCCCATCACTCAGGGCTTCAGGTTGAAATGATACAAGCTGTCTCAGTACCATCAGGCCGCTATAACAAAATGCCATAGGCGGGTGGCTTAAACAACAAACATGTTTTTCTCATAGTTCTGGAAGCTGGCAAGCCCAAAATCAAGGTGAGGGCTCCTCTTTGTATGCAGATGGCTGTCTTAGTTACATCCTCACATAGCCCAGAGCAGAGAGAGAGGGAGAGAGAGGGAGAAAGCTCTCTGGTGCCTCATCTTATAAAGACACTAATCCCGTCATGAGAAGTCTGCCCTCATGACCTAATTGTCTCTCAAAGGCCACACCTCCTATTACCATCCCACTGGGGATAGGGTTCAGTGCATGGATTGCGGTTGGGGGAGGTATGCAGTCCACATTGAAGCCAACTGGAGCTACTTTAAGGAAACAAAATATTTACTCCCTAGGGCTATTCCTAGATTTTTCAGGAATGCTGGAGAACCAGACTCAGCAAACTGTAGAAGTGAGGGAGGTGCACCGACCAGAACCTCAGAGCAGGCAGAGCTATAGAACTAGTCTAGGGAGGACCTGGGCACAGCAGCCCCCGCCGCCTTCTTTGCATGAGGACCCCCGCTGAGCTGTGGGCTGCCTTGGGCAATTTGGCCGTCTTGCTCAGCCCGCTGCCCGCCAGAAAGTATAATTCTTCTCCCCCATCGCTAATCTCAGATACAGATACCCTGGGTTGGTGAGTGAGTTTGCAGACCTTCACCTTTACTTTCCTGAGAGTTCGGAAAGTGAAATCTGGGCCCTCCTTGACCTATAATGACAGGCGGGCGTTATGTAAACATAGGCAAGGGCTTTAGATTTCTGGCAACCAATAAAATGCCAGATGGCCACTACGCGGCCCTTCTTCTCTGGATCACCAAACCTTATTTTTCTCCTGGCTCGAAGGGTCTAGAGAAGAGAGAGAGGTTTTCAGATTCCTCTTAAAACTCTGACCTCAGCAATAACTGGCCCAAAGCCCAGGGTTTCTCAACATGGGTGGTGATTCCCCTCAGGAAACACTGGGAAATGTGTGACAACTCTTTTCCTTTTAATTAATTCTAGAATTTCACAGTGTGACAAAGAGGAGCGACACGACACAGAATACTCCATGTAGCAAAAACTTGTGCCCTTTCTCATGCCTATACCGTCCTGAGGAATGTCAGACCTCAGTTCCCATTCTGAGCATCTGCTACTACTTGGCTGGTGCCACACTCCACACGGGGACCCAGAGCCAGGTGAACTGGGCCCTTGGAGAACTCAGAAACAAACTTTGCTGTCTGCACTGGGGAAGAGGTTGGGGGAGTAGACTGATCTGGAAATACTCCAAACATAGAGTGAATGTGGACCTGGGATCTGGCCTAGTGCACTTAAACTTCTCTTGGATTAAGGGGACCCTCTGAGACTGTGCCTGGCCCCAGAGCTGTAGACATGAGAAACCCCCAAGCTCCCTAGTGCTTAGCCTACCACATGTGTGAGGGGAAATTTCACCTGAATCTGGGCTCATGAACGCTTTCATTTCCTGTTCTTCTTAATGCTGTTTCCTGTGTGTGTGTGTGTGTGTGTGTGTGTTTGAGAGAGAGAGAGAGAACATTACATACTGTAGATATTATTTAGCTAGGAAGATTTTATTCAACAGTTCTTTTACATGCTGTGTACTTTATAGCACTAATGGTCATTTTGTTTAAAATTGTGACCAATTTTAGTGACCATATTATTTGCTCTGAATAAACATGTGTATATATATTTGTACATAAAACATACATACAAACTCTTCTGAAATATATGGTCCTTAATCTTAGCATTTAAGGGTTCCCGTGATGTTATTTATGGAATTCTGAAGGACTGAAATTCTTAGTTACAACTTCCAGCACTCTTTCCCCTATAAAAGTAATTTAAAAAGTTGTTATGGTAATAACCAGTGTTTGGACAGTGCTGGATGGAGTTCGAAACGTATCAAACCTTATACCTATGCGGTTGCTGTTACTGATGAGGCCCCTGAGGTTCGTAGAGATCAAGCTATTCGAACAGAGTGAAGCATCACACACCAACTGGAGCAGAGATGTGAAACCAGGACTTGTGTCCTTGTGTCACAGCACAGCTGTTCCCACTGAACACTATTTAGAAAACCCAGTACCTCCTTCCTATGGGGAAATTCAGTTTTCCCTTCATATTCACAGGAATGGAGCCCTCAAGAATGCTTAATCTTTTCTACCCTTTTCTTCCTCCTCCTCCCCTCTGGTAACCACCATACTTTTTTTTTTGTCTGTGTCTATGAGCTTTTGTTTGTTTGAAGGGGATCAACTATATGGCGACAGAAGAAGACTAGACTTTGGGCGGTGAGCACACAGTGCACTGCACAGATGATGTGTTATAGAATCGTACACTTGAAACCCTATATAATTTTACTAACCAAATGTTACCCTAATACATTTACTAAAATTCAAAAACTAGGACTTTGTTTTAAGCACGTTTATTTGTCATTCATTGAACATTGTAAAATTGAAGAAGAAAAAACACCATAAAAACCACTGCATAATTACGTCAGAAAAAAATGTTTGTTTCTGTCCTCACATATACTTGTGGCCCGACAGATATTTGTCGTGAAATGAGAACACTTAACCAGAAACAAGACGGATGACAGGTGCAGCAGTGGGCACCTCCGTGTGCAGAGCGTGTGGGGTGCGGTCTCCAAGCCTGGTGAGCTCTCCAGGAGCTCCTGAGCTGGTGGCGACTTGGCACACCAACGGAGGTTGCTGGGAGGAAGCGCCACAGCTGCATGGACCAAACTTTCACATAACAGGATCTCTGGCTCCTTACAGACAAGACTGCACTTGTGATGGACGTTAAATTAAGACGCCGTTCTTATGAAAACAGCAGCAGTGGCTGCGGCTTTTCCATATCCACAGCCCACACAGAAAACCCATTCGTGCTTAGCTCAGTCCAGCTTACGCCACCAAGGGTCTGAGCTCTTCAATGGGTTAATCATAAATTTAAGTGCTGAACTTCTTTACAGAATGCCCAGGTGTAAAACGCTAGCAAAAAAGAAAATAACAGCCATCATATAACTCATTACTTTTGTAGTTTGTCTGTTTGTTGATATCAACATTTTAGTAACTTTATCAATATTTTTTAGGTAGAAAGCAATTTTATATATTTGATCCTAAAATTTTATATTATGCATGGATATAAAACTATTTTATTATTTATTATTATTCTCACACTACAAAAATAACAGAGACTGGTGACGGTAAATTCACTTGCCTAATACTACTCAGCTTGCAAACAGCAGGGATGGAATTCAGCCCAATCCCACTGACTCCACATCCCGAGTTCTTCAGAATTACTGGCTCTGCCTGGTGCACAGCGTATCAAGGTTTTACTACCATACAAGGGAACCCACCTGCGACCTTTCTAGTCAGTTTTTCTTTTCTAACTAAATATACTTCCAGAAATGCAGAGCCCTTCCCTGTACCATGTCCTCAGGTAACCTTAGTCATCTTGTCTTGTGCCAACCACTGAACTCATTCTGGCTCTAGTGGCTGGCTGCGAATACCCATTTTGTGAGTCAGGGTACTATACTGTTGTTAATTTTTCCAAGGTCCCTAAGTTTCATCTCTGGTATTTAACAGTTTAGAGGAATAAAAGAAAGCAGGACTTTTGCTTGAAGTATAACATAAAATTCAATTCTTAGTTCTTAGCATGAGGTAGTCATGAAATAAATCTTATTTTAAGAACTGTCTTTATCTTTCATAATAGAGATTTTGGTACAAACAAATCATACATAATATCCCCAGGAAACATAGGGACAAGTTATTCAATCATACAAATTTTTTCCAAATTTATGGAGAAAACTGAGTTAAATTTTAGAATTTTCTCTATTTTCAGATTTGGTTTGCTAATATCTTTCTAAGAAGGTTAGCTCCTACAACATTATCAACAAAAGACAAACTGAATGTACATGGAGCAAAGAAGCAGACATCAGCAACAACAAAAATCATAGAAAACTTCACGCAAAAGATGTCTTCTCACAACTTACCCCTAGATCCTGTTGTAACATTAGGATTTTCATATTGCATTCCTGTAACCTAATCACATTTTCTGATAGTAAATACATTTAATATGATGAAGTTAGACATAGGATAAAATCAGTGTATCTTAGAGTTCTATGGACACCCTGATTACCCAGAACGATGATCTCACGAATGAGTTTGTGGTCCACTGCGTGAGATATGAACAACTTCCTATGGCAGTGGTGGTTTACAGCCTGCAATGTGCTTTCTGAAATCAGGGTTGTCATAACAAATTAGTCAGTTAAGAGAATCCCCGTATGCACAAATTGAAAAAGTTTTAAAGATACCCAGAGGATTTTCGGCAGGACAAAACTTGAGAGGAGAAAAAAAAATGGACCCCAAAGAATGTTTTTTTTTGTTTGTTTTTGTTTTCTTGCAAATCACAAGGCACCAAAGCATCCCCACACTGTTAGCTATGTTGAAAACACTCACAAAAATGTGGATTTTCTGCCTGTTGCTCGAGAGTGACTCTTGAGTCTGTGTTCTGTGCCGCGTGCCATGCGACCCCCAGCGCCAGTTCCAAGGAGCTCCTGTGGTCTGGCGGAGTGTGTGAATGTGCAGCAAACATTCAGTTACAACACACGAAGTCCAAGTCCTTCAGTGTTAGCACTTGCTACCCCATCCTATGAAAGTGTGGAGAGAAAGTGATGGGGAGTCATCACGCTCTAAGCTCTAGGGGAAAAGGGCATGATGGAGACGTCAGGGAAGATGGGAGGGTAAAGGTGGGAAGCAGAGAATCCAGATAAAGGAGACGGTAATAAATAAGACGTGGTAAAGGTCTGGGCAGAGTCAGTGGAAGTGAGCCTGAGAAAATGGGAGCAGATTTCAATGTTTTCGAGAAGAAAGCCATGCTTTATACCAGATACAATATAGAGGAACTCATGGAAGAGTATAGTTTGGTGCAACTTCCTAAGTGAGGAAGAGGAAGGAGACTATGGAAAAGGAAAGCTGGGTTTGAGACCCTTGATTCTGAGATGCCTGGGGGACACACGGTGGAACTAAACAAACAGAAATGACTGTCTAGTAAGGGACCAGTGATGGGAGGGCTTGTGGATTGATCCCTCTGCTTGTCTTCTTCCACTTTCTTTCCAAGTTAGGGCTTTCTTGTACCAGTCACACAGCTGAGATGATGTAAGTTCTTGGCATTGCACTTTGAAGTCTGATGCTCAGAAATTAAACACGCCGTGGCATTGGAAGTTTATGAAGGGTGGCTGTGGCCATACCTCAAGTGTCCTTGGGGTCTCTCTGGTCTGAATGGCTGTCCCAGAGCCATTCTGAACAGTAGTCATTTCCCTTTAAAAAAACAAAACAAAACTGTCCTTGGTTGTTCATCCTTGCCATTATCATCGCCATCATCGTCAGTGTTGTGATAGTGATAATTTTTCATTTATATAGTCACTAATGGTTTAAAAGCATTTTTCCCTAGTTATATCTATTTTTATTCTTACAGTAATCCTGTGAGGCAGTCAGGTGGGGGGCAGAATTTTGCTCCTATTTTCAAAGAAAGAAACCGGAGTTTTGGTTGCTCAGTATAGAAGCCAGGCTGGGTTCCGTTTTGAGTGTACAACTGTGGGCTTTTCCATCTATATCATGTTGCTTGTTTCACATAATCTCGTGGCTTTGTGCATTTATGATCTGTGGAAATTCAAAAAGCTAAAACCGATGGGAGATCATCTGGTGATGAAAGACGACTACCGACAGAAACATTTTAAAAGACCCACCCTCGGTTCGCAAATTCACATTTCTATGTCCAGGTGTTTCCGCTGGCCTACCATGCTTTCTTCCTGCTTGCTGGCCTTGAGGCTGAAGCCAGCAGCTTTTCCTCATCCCCTCTCCCTGGGTAGGGCAATAGGAAATTTAAAAAAATCCTCAAAGAGTTATCATATCTAAAAGGACAACCTCCTATGAGAGGAAACACACACACACGTATATTAGCAAGGGGATGCAATTTTGACTTGGCACTGAAAGACATCACAAACATGCATCTGTGCTTCTTTCCTGGATTGCAGGACATGACTGCTTACAGTCCGTCATTTACATTTCACTCCATAAGTTGGGGGTCCTGGTGGCAAGGGTGAGGGGAGCTGGTTCTCATATTACTCTTTCTGCACAGCACACTTCCCCACGTTAACCCCCACACATGCTAAGACGAAAGGATGTTCCCAAATGTGTGTGCGATGGTACCTTTTGCAGAGAAGCGCATTCGGCTTGCCCCAGAGATCTCTGGATTTCATCCATGTTGAATGGGGAAAAACCTGAGATCAATCTCTTCCTTCAAAAGACTGAGAGCTGTTGGACATTGAACATAACCTTCCTTCTCAGTGAGTCTTTTTCCTCATTCTGGACTCAGCAATCTTACTGTGTGAGGCTTCGCTGGCCACTTTTCCCTTTACGACTCACTACTCGACTCATCCACGGAGACTCAAAGGCAGTTGTAGTCCAGATCTGAGTGAATGCGGATGGCTGTGTTTTAATAAAACTTTATCAAAAGAGGTGGCAGGCTGGATTTTATCCACGGGCCATGGTTCACCAACCCTTTTCCAGGGGGAATTTCTATTTCACATAGTTGTTCCAAGAATTGCATGGACCAAGATATAGAAAGTGCTCGACAGAGGACCTGATGTTGAAAATTAAAACTGATTTCTTCCCTTTTCCTTCCCGAGTCACACCAGTTCTTTCTGAGGGAGCGTGGCAGGGATGCCTGTGCATGTTGGGACACCATAGCCCTGGCTGGAGTGGCTCAGTGGGTTGGGTGTCGTCCCGCACACTGAAGGGTCACAGGCTTGATTCCCAGTCAGGGCACAGGCCTGGGTTGGGGGACAGGTCCCTGGCTGGGGACACGCCACGGGTAACCTATTGGCGTTTCTCTCCCTTTCTTTCTTCCTCCCTTCCCTTCTTTCTAAAAGTTTTTGAAAAGTAAAATCTTTTTTTAAAAAAAATGGAACACTGTGGATGATATTTCATATCTGTAGCAAGTATTTTTTGGTGATGTTTCCTTATAATTTTAATGGTTTGGGAGGGAAAAATAGGGAATGGAAGACATTGAGTTATTAATCCAACAAACTGATGCAATCTGAGTTCTGTCAGTGTTGTTTTCTCCCCACATTCATTCCTGTAAAACTTTCCTTAAAAACAGCGCTGTCAGTGAAATTCACAGCATACTTAAAAAGAAGCAGGTAGTTGGGGGCCAGGGTCCAGGCAGCAATGGTGGGTCTTTGTTGGAATAACAGTAACAGTGAAGACTGAGACCCACAGGCATTTCTTATCCCCAATGTGGCCTCTTGGGCCTGCATTTCTTGTCCTTCTCTGCCGGACTCCACGGCCAGTCTCCATCCTGCCCTTTCCCATCCCCGAATCCGTGTATTGTTCTTTAGGGCTTGTCCTCCTGACCTCGGTTTTTCAATGACACTGTTAGTGCTCTCCCATATTTCATTCATGGGTTTTCTTTCCCCAGCTGCCTCCAAGTACTCGTGCAAAAGACAAATTACCCTCCTGCTTTAAGATACAGTAAGTTGGAATAAAAATGCTGGGTCTGCAGTCAAACGAGCCCAGTTCAAGGGCTGACTGTTCACTGGTTTTGAAAGTGACCTCGAACAGACCACTTTACCTGGAAGTCTCTCAGGCTTCGCATCAGGGAGTCAGGAAAGGAGCTGTGATTCTTCCTCCTTCCCTCAATTTCCTGTGTGAACAAAAAGGACAATAGCTGTGAAAACAAGATACCATGGAACTGCTGTTAACTTGTTTCCCAATTGTGGTTGTGACTAAAGTCACAATAATGGCTGTAGTTTAAATAGCACTTATTGTGGGCCAAGAAGTATAGTAGGAATTATTCATAACTCACTTTATTAATTTTCGTAACAAATGTGTGAAGCAATTTTTTTCTGTTTTTGCAGAGGAAAACATCGGCAAGCCCAGTGGTGAGGGAAGAGGCCAGAGTCTCAGAGTGAATGTATGAGCTAGGTTTGAAACCACTGGACTCCACGTTCTTTTTCTGAACTTGAAATAAACACAAAGGTCTCTATCTTCTTTATCAAACCAGAGAAGACCAGGGCATTTCGTGTTGGACTCATACAATACTTTACAGCTTGAATTTTAAAATAGTACTGTAAAATAGTTCCCTTTTTTCTATTTTTATTCTAAAAAATTAAATAAATACATATACAGATGATTTACAAAGGAATATTTTCATGATCACAAAGAATCTGGATTGCATTTTTAAATACAACTTTATTATAAGTGGTTAGATGAAACAGAAAATTATTATTATTTTATAAAATAATAAAATAATAAAATCCAAGAACTAGAGCTATTATTGACAGAGAGGGAGTGAGAAAATACAGAGAAAGATAAACTTTCACACGAAGAAGAGACAATATTTGTTTTTTAGGTATACTTATAAATATTGGTCACAAACGACACCATAAAATAAGCCTCTTTTATATTCTAAAAATAAAAGTCCCATGGATCATGTCCTCTAAGCACAATAAAAATTAAATTAAAAATTCAGCCCTGGCTGGTGTGGCTCAGTGGATTGAGCATGGGCCTGTGAACCAGATGATCGCAATTCAATTCCCAGTCAGGGCACATGCCTGGGTTGCAGGCCAGTTCCCAGTGAGTGACACACGAGAGACAACCATACATTGATATTTCTCTCCCTCTGTCCTTCCCTTCCCCTCTAAAAATAAATGAATAAAACCTTTAAAAATTGAAAATTCAAAGAAAACTAAAATGTATTATTTTAAAATATAATGAGATAAAAATGAAACAGCAAAACAAATTACAAAGTATATTGATCAGAATTAGCAAGAAAACACAGGCTATCAAAATTTTCAGTATGAAATAATAATATCAAAGAATATGTATGTGTCTTTAAATGTACTGCTAAAAGAAGAGGGAGGAGAAGGGAAAGGAGGAGGAGGGGAAGAATCAGGAGAGGAACTGGGGTCCAGAGCTTCTTCTAGGTGTCGAAGCAAACCTTCCCATAGTCAGGGGGAGAATAAGAAAGGGTGCAGGGCATGAAAGTCCCGTGTTATGTTTGGTGACCCGTAGTTGGGGGAGCCTCCTAGTGTTCCAAGAGTTGAACTGACCTTATTTGTGGGCACATTGTTGGTAGTTCTGAAGCCTTACTTTTTCAAAAGTCACTTCTGAAGGCAGTGAAACTAAGCACACTGATGAATGTCAGCAGGTACAGTTAGTGAAAGGGAACCCTTTCCAAAATGGGACGAATGGGCTATGACCTAGTTCCAGACTCTCGCTAGAATAAATAAGGTTTAAGCCATGGTATTCTAAAAGTGTGTATATCCTGAGACATGGCATATTCCTGTAACTTGAAGTAAAATTTCTAGCTGGTTCTGCTATCTTGAGAGGCAAACTCTCAGTTAAGTATTTTGGCCTCTGATTCAGTTATGGGCTGGTTCTCCTGCTAAGGCAAAGCTCAGTGTGTCTAGAAAAACATGGCCTTCTCAATGAATTTGTTCAAAAATAAAAACATAATTATGATTAGCCTGGTGTCACTTATCTACACTATGTTGACATACATAACAAACACATACAGGTTGTAGATAACACTGTACAGGGTTCCTCTGTGGGTATAAAATAACAATGTCCTCAAACACGTTCTTTCTCTTGAGAGCAAAGTCCACGCCTTACTCGTTGTTTTGCCAAGAGCCTAGAACTTTGTGTTGTCTTCCTTCTGCATTTCCTCCTCTCCGCCACACCACATAACCGACTTCCAAATGAGCACCATGGCCTCAAAGGAGGGACAACTTATTTCAAAAACAAAGACAGTAGCCCTAGCACAGCACTCGGCATGGTAAGTGGCCAGGACAGTTCTGTGCTGCATCACTCCCTGCCCGTCCCTGGCAGTTCCGCTGCCCCAGAATCTCTGGCTCTGGTCCCCAGACCTTTAGCATCTTTGCTGTAGCAATCTTCACTTCAATTGTTGATGGCTTAGGAAACGTATTTCGTTTCTGGATCTGTCTGAATGCTTCCTATTGAAACGGTGTCCTCGGGAAACTACGCTGTGGGTTTTGAACACTTCTATCCATCACGGCATGCGCTGTTGGACACAAACCCAGCGTCATTCATTAAGCAAGTAATCGTGCTTTCAGATTGTGTTACACTTAACGTTGGTTCTGGGTCCTTTAGACACATCTCAACTTAATATGTTACATTTCAAGTAATCTCCCGACCTCTTAAAGGATGAAAAATACCTAATTACGTATAAGCAGGTCTGCAAGGGGAATACAGACAGTTACAAATGTGCATGTTTTAGAATGGACCTCCTATTTGTGTAGTGAGTATCAGTTCGCTGAAATGAGCACATATTGTGAAAAGAGATGGGCAGTTTTTGTTGATAACGTCCATGATAATTTGACATCTGCATATTTTTCCAGGGGAAGAAATAATCCTAAAGTGCTCATTTACTCTAATGGCACAGGCATCACTTGGCTACAGAAAAGCAGAAAACTGAGCTAAGGCCTATTTCTTACTTATGGAATGGAACGGAGAGCATTCAGTCCCAATGTTCACTGAAGTTCACAGAAAGAATTCAAACAAATATGAAACCTGAGGATACGGGCACGAGAGCTTTTTGCCCCAATGGCAATTTGACTTGAATTACAAATAATATCCATATGAATGTTCTATCAATATTTAAAAAAACACTCAGCCTTGTCCTTCTCTTCTCTGACACTGTCTGTCTTATCTGTATTCTATTATTGTCTAAACCAAAACCTTTTGCAACTTTTGTTTGCAAGTCTTTCTCTCCTGCTTGAAGGACGTGAGGTCAGCACACTGTGATCTAGATACCTAGGATCCAACTTAATGATCCTTAAGCACTATGTGAATAAATTACATGTGTTGAATTAATTGGATTGCTTTCTCTTCCTTAAAGTTCAAATGCCAGTTCAACATTGTATTTTTCTCTCTGCAGCTTGCAAAACAATTCATTTCAGTAACCACAAAGATAGCATTTGATTACATAATGACCTTTAGCTCTTTTATTAATTACTCAATTGATTGTCCATTTATTTATTTACTCATATCATAATGAAATATTTCAGAGCTGTAATTTTTAGGGACAGGTGATTCATTTGGCATATTATTAGAAATTCCCTCAAATTTCTAGCCCAGGGCTAAGTACTCACACTAACTGTGCAAATTTGGACAGGGTGCACAGCCCTCCTTTGCCTCAGTTTCCATGGTTATTGCAGGGAAATTCAACAACAAACTGAATTTCCACTGGATCAAATGAGTCAGGTAGGTAAAGTGTAGCCACAGAATAAATATGACATAGTTTTTTGGTTGTTTCTATTAGCCATCCAATAAATGCTGACATGTCTGAGAACACATTTCATGACTACAGAGAGAAAGTATTTTAATAGTGATAATTTTTAAAAAATATATTGTGTTTTCCAAAATTCATAAATGGGGATTTTCCTTTTACAGTCAGAAAATAATTCAAAAGATTAAAAAATTATATAAATCAGTGTGATGTATTTAGACAGTTACAAGTAATGAATGAATGAATGAGTTAATCAAGTTACCGATCTTTTTTAGATGTAATACGTTATAAGTGAATATGTTGAGTGACTATATTAGAATATATTGACTGAAATATTTTATTCTGAAACATATAAGTCATTATTTTTAAACTTT
The DNA here is from genome assembly GCF_014824575.4 of Sturnira hondurensis. Lineage (NCBI taxonomy): Eukaryota > Metazoa > Chordata > Mammalia > Chiroptera > Phyllostomidae > Sturnira > Sturnira hondurensis. Next base: position 13,980,413 of record NW_028073411.1, on the reverse strand, counting down.
CTTTGGTGGAAAACAATGACCAGAGCAGCTTCACTGGGGTGGGTTTGTTTCAGGTGTGTGAACCTGGACCTCAGAACTCGCAGTCACAACGGTACTTCTAGCATATTCAGAACAGAAAAGCAAAGTCTCAGATGTCTTTATTTGAGCCATAAAAAGAATATTAGTACTTTCCCTCTTAATTTACATACATTTTTGACTAACTATTTCCTAGCTTTAAAATATTTAACTCTAAGGTAGTTGGCAAAAATACAGGGTCCAGCCCTGGCTGATGTGGCTCAGTGGACTGAGTGCCGGCCTGCAAACCAAAGGGTCACTGGTCCGGTTCCTAGTCAAGGCACAGGCCTGGATTGTGGGCCGAGTCCCAGTAGGGGGCATGTGAGAGGCAACCACACATTGATGTTTCTCTTCCTTTGTTTATCCCTCCCTTCCCCCTCTATAAAAATAAATAAATAAAATCCAAAAAAAAGCAAAACAAAACCCAGGGTCCAGCACAAATAGTGCCCCCTTTTGTTATAAAATCTTTCTTTTACAAAATCATAAGCATGTAACTCTGCACTTGATCTTAGCCAAAAGGCCGAGAAGCTATAATAAGCATGTAATTCTGTAACATAACAATAGCACACTCAAGGCCACCATATGATATTTTAAGTGAAATGTTCACATTAAAACTACCAATTATGGTACCCATATTACTACCTACCAACCACACTCAAGCAGGCATCACTTCTGCGGGACCCTGTACGGGTCTAACAAGGAGTTTCCAAGTCTGGCCTTATGTTCTGGGTCTGTGATCTCCTCACCGAGTTGATTTTGAGACATCACATGACATTTCCACATCTTAGTGCCCTCATTTAAAAATGCAATGTGTAAAAAAAAATAGTAAACGTACCTTACACAGTGTTTGATACAGTAGATGTTCTGTGGAGGTTACTCCATCACTCCAAGGCTTTTTCTTCTTAGAGCTATGATTTATCCACTCAAAATAAAATGATGATTTTTTGTTACTTTTATTGAACATTCCAGGATTTATTTTCTCACAGAAACTTTATAATTGGTGTCACCAGTAGTAACACTTCATGAAAAATTTATATTTGAAAACTATACAAATTTCTTGAAAAACAACTCATTCCCTGTTCCTTCCAGCACATTAATCATCATTGCCATGGCCCTGCAATCTGATCACACCCACTTTTTCTTGAATAGCTCGATTTTTCAGGAACTCTCTGTAGACTACGCTCTGGTCATCTCCGCTAAGATCCCAAATCACTCTCCCTTCCTTTCTATTGCTTGACTCCGCCCTGACTTCTGCAGAACCCACATAGCACAGCTGACCTCTCTTCCTAGGTCAGCTGGCCTGCTGGCCTCCCTCCTCTGGCTTCCTCTCAGAGGATGCCTATTTCTTGCTCTGAGGTTTGGAGCAAGTTATTTACTACCACTGGACACTCAGTTTATTCAGCTAGAAGTATAAAAAAATAATGTCTCCATTTCTTGATAGTGGTGGATAAGTAAAATTATATATACCACATAACATGTATTGGCACTGGTATATAGACATTAGTCTTGAAACTAGGGATACTACAATAAACTAAATACGCAAATGCTCTGCTTCTGTGAACTTACTTTCTTGTAGCAAGGCAGAGGTTACACAACCCGAGGTACAGTATGAAAAATAAGTAAGATAGGTACCAGGTCAGCAGGTGGTGAGAAGTCTTAAGAAGTATCAGTAAAATGGAGGAGTAGTTTGAATCAAGTATTGGGACAGGGGGTATTGCATTTTAGACAAGGTATACAAGGCAGACTTATGAGAATGGTACTATCTGAAGAGACCTAGAGGACTTTGGGAAGGAGGAAGGTGGATTCTGGGAGGAAGAGCATTTCAGGCAGCTGGGATAGCAGGAGTGGAAACCTTGAAGTAGGATTTTGGCAACATTGCTCTCATGCAAGGAGTCAGTAAATATTAATACCTGAATTTTCTACAATGTTTTGAATTTAATCCAGTGGGCCAGTGGTGTCCAAACTTTCACTGAAGGTGCTTAATTGTTAAATTTAGATTATGTTTCCCAAAAAATTTTACTATGTATTTCTTTACTTTTTAATAATTTATACACATAGACTATCACATCAATATATTATGTATGCTCTAAAATTAAACCAAATCAAAGTAGAAATAAAAATGAAGAGAAAACAAATGTGTAAATGGGCATTCTAGTATTTTCTTCTATATTCAGAAATACCTTTGTATACACTCTATATGTAAAATTGTTGCCCTCTGGATATACTTAAAATACTTCATCACCTTTATATTTTTCCATCTTTTCATTTTTAAATAGTACTTTGATACACTTTATTTTCTTAAATGTTTTAGGCTCAATCAACAGAAGTAGAGCAACTGCAACTTGCCCAGAGATTCCCCAGGGCAAAATTTGATTCTCTGCCCTTCACTCTTTCCCCTGTGACACCAAACACACCCCTATACAAAGAGTGAGTGTTACCTTCCAACCAGAACCCGTGAATCAGACAATCAATGCATCAAACGTTCCTTCTGTTTATTGAAGCTCCATGGCGTGAGTGAACGAGGTGAGTGTTACAGACGGCGGACATATATTTTCTTTTTTATGATCAAGTGGAATAGGATTATGTACAAAGCTGCTGTTTTCCAGCCAGATTACTTCATAGCAGATATTTCAGGCTCTCAGGTTTCAAGTAGAGAGACAAACTACGAAGGAGCCTAATTTTACCCAAAGTCACCTTTTGAATCAGTACTAAAATCCAGATGTGTGAGGAACTGGTTGGTGTTTTAGCTTATAAAATAGTTGAATAGAAGACACTGTACAAGAAAGCCAGAAGAATTCAAAGGAGTAACTTTGTGAAATAATGAGTGTCCTAAAAATTAGTGGTTTCTCTTTATAACATCTTACAAAATATTGTCAGGGAAGAAGGCAAGAGACCCCAAGAAGAGACCCTGCTAAGCACCCTGCTGGTAAGGAATGGGGTGTCTTTCAGGAGCACATTTCCTTTTGGGCGTTTCTGGTGCCCATGTTATCACTGAGCCACAGCTGTAGGTTTTGTTCCCCAAATGGTGTTAATTTATTTTTCCCATTGAAGGTAATTCACTCCCAAAAAAGTGAATGATTTTTATGCACTTGGGGCTCACACAAAAAAATCAGAAGAGGCTGACTTCTGACTGCCACCCCATGGCAGCTACGTTCGTTTGTGAATTTCTTTAACAGTCAAAACAAATTTAAGAATTCAATTTTATTAGACATGTTTAGAGATGAGAAAACCAAGCCAGAAAAAGTTACATACATCGTGCTCACATTCACTTAATGGTCTGTGTTTTAATTTAACGTAAAAATGTTATGTTAAATTCTTTATGATAATAGTTTTTAAAAACTGTTTGCACAATGAATTCTCTCCTGGGAGCTTTTCAGATGACGTGTGTCTCCCGAACTTAAAATGATAACTGCCCCAGATCCGAGTATGACTAGCTATAGAAACATCTCAGAAACAGAAGGTGAACACACCACTTTGCTAGATACATCATATTTTGGGCCCCGTTTACTTTCAACAGTACCCAGTAATGCAGCTCTTCAGAGTAACCAGTTGGCATGATGAGACATAATTGCTCTTCCCAATTGTTCATTCCCTGCTGCTCTGCGGAAATCATTCAGAAAGTTCCGAGGCACACCCACTCCTTCCCCTCAGCCTTGTTTCAAACCTAAATGCCTGGTGCTGCCCCAGCTTTGTGCTCCCTGAGCTTTGCTTTCTCTCTGACCTGCTTCAGATCAGCTTCACCCCCGTTCACTCAGTCCAACTGCCCCTGGAAGGAAACGGAACAGTAAGACTTTCTTTTCCCAACTGCCCAGAAATTGAGTTGGAGTATGAGAGGAAAGCTTCCTATAAATTGAACACACAGGAACTCATCTTAATCTGATGAAGCAAAACATTCTGGCTGTATGACATACATAAAATATCTACTATATCCCAAGTCCTTTGCATAATTTATTCTATAGAGTTTTCATTTTTATTTTTTAAAGATTTCATTTATTTATTTTTAGAGAGAAGGGAAAGGAGGGAGAAAGAGAGGAAGAGAAATGTCAATAGGTGGCTGCCTTTTGTGCACCCCCTTCTGGGGACCTGGCCAGCAACCCAGGCATGTGCCCTGACTGGGAATGGAACTAGCAAACCTTTGATTCATAGGCCCACAATCAATCAGCCACAATCAATCTACTGAGCCGCATCAGCCAGGGTGATTCTACAGAATTTTCAGAACCACTCTTTAAGATCAGAAGAAGCCCTGGCAGGGGCAGCTTAGGTTGGTTACAGGACTGTTCTGATACGACAAGCTTGCGGCTTCCATTTCCTGTCAGGGCACATGCAAGAATCAAGCAATGAATGCATAAATAAGTGGAACAATGGGTCAATGTTCCTGTCTTTCTCTCTCTAAAAAAATCAATTAAAATAATTTTAAAAATCAGACCGATTACCCACTCTCGCCACCTCAGGTATTTTTGCCTTCATTGGTCTCCTTGGCCACTTGGCTCCTGGTTTCATCTCGGTTCCTATTTGGTGAGATGAAACTTGGTGAGCTCTGATACACTTCTTGTGGGCTCAACACAACAGACCTCGCTCACACTGGCGCCGCAGGTTGTCACTGAGGTGTGACAGCTTCACTCTGCACCCACACATGGGCAACCCAGAGTCCTCCTGAGTTCACACACTCGGGCACTACCTTGGCCAGTGGGCAACTGGATAATTTATTCCGCTAGGGATACCTTATTCTACCTCTCACCTGTTTTAAGAAAGGGAAGTTTATGTGACCTATTGGAAGACGAAGTGAGTGATTTGTTATGCGTGATACCAAGAGCGAGCAGCTTGCTGACATCCCCTTCTTCCCACTTCCTCTTGAGTTCACTCGGTTTCACTCTGAAATAACTACTAAAGCTTTGACGCAAATTTTGATTTTTGAGTATCATAATCTAAGGCAAATCATAAGAACGATGCTCAGAAAGGAAAGTGCCATTTTACAGATTAGAAAAAAAGTGGTAAAACTGAGATTTCACTGATTCATATTAATTCTAGGACTATTTTATTCTAAAATTACAACTCTGTTCACTGTACTACAGTCTCCATGACTTGTAGAAAGTGCAACTTTTTAAACTTCTATAAATTTGATTTTGAGATTCTTAAATTTTAGTTGAGCCTCCCTTTAAAAATACTTCTGAATGAAATATGATATGATTTTAAAGATATTTGTGTTCTCTTCATGAAGTTGGACCAGAAAATTAGCCTCTTGAATCTTCGAGGGAGAAAGAACAGTTAGGTTATCATCATAACCTCTTAGCATCAAAGGAAATTCTGATCTTATGTTAAGTGCTGATGTTTTCAGGGTGGCTGCTGAGCATTAGAAAGTTCTGTTCTCACTGCCAGAGGCTATTAATGTCAAGTTCTCATCAGCCCTCTTAATGTTTAGAAGCTTCCGTAAGGGGGTGACCCCAGCGCTTCCCAACTCAAGCCAAATCTGCCATTTAAAGTGAGGGGACATGGTAATGACTCTTCACAACAAAAGTGTAGTGCCCGTCAGTGAAGTGATGGCTGCCATGATGCACTGAGGTAGCTACTTGCTCCTTGGTGAGTAAACGTGAAGTGGAAGTTAGGGAAAAACGAACGAACCTTCCATTATTGAAAAGAGAAACAGATCCAATGGTGTGAGGTGTGTACACAGACCTCCCAACACTCCTAATCCTCTCTCAGCTCCAATGTCCAATCAGGCCAACGAGCAACGATGAGATGATTCCAAAGATGTCTCATACTGTGTTCTCGTGGTGCAAAGTAACCACTGCAAAGTGAAGGCCGAGTGGAGCCATCATTGGTAGATAGCACTAATTACATTGGATGTGACGGTATACACACGTGTGTGGGTAATCATACAATTGAGGACACATGTATAGACGTTTGAAATGGAATAGCCCCCAATTGCTAATCAAGTGATTTCTCTGCCAGCTATTCACCTTTCTGGTACAAGTGACAGAAACCTTATTCACCTGGATTCATCACAGAATTCGTACGTCGACGCCAAGGAAGGTGCTGTGGCTGCGTCTTCCCCCAGCTCTACCCTCTTCTCTGACTTCCCACTCACCTTGCTGCAGGCCAATATTCTCTACATGATGGAGAATGTGGCCAGAGGCTGGCCCAGGTGTTCATCTCCCCAAACCTCAAAGCAGAAGGCTGTCACAGCGGCCAGAGACCTATGGGTGCATCCCTTGTCATCTGGTTTGCCTGTCTCTCTCGCAGTCTCCTCTCCTAGACAGGCCGTGATGTGGGAAAGCTGCTCACTCCCAAACTAAATGCAGGGGCCACTACCTGAATCTCAGTCCTTGCTTCCACTGTGAAAATCCTTGAGACATCTTTTGGGACAGACAATCGGATGTCTGCCCCCGTGCTAGTGAGTATGGTCAGTGGAGTTTGGACAATATCAAAATGGCATGGCTGGCCACTGAAACTTCCACACAATGAATTGGACACAGTTGCTGGTACCTGATGTGCAGTCAGCGTGGGAAGAAATTCAGAAGGGACATTACCACACTGACACTGTTGAGAGCTTAAACAGTGGGAAAAGTTTCCCATCCCAGCTCATCTACGAGTTCCCAGTTGCTGTGAGCACCAGCCAGACTCCCTTTCAGAGAACCCTTGGGAACAATGGACTCTTTCAGACTCAGCTCCTTGAATTTTTTATCTGTATAAAAAAAGATATCTATATTAGGGGTATGTGTGCTAAAGGCCTAATTTCAGATTAATAGCCCAAAGCTTTCTGATGGGATAATACTATAATTATTAACTTTTTCAAAGCTGTATTTTTTTCATGGTATTTTTCTCCACAGTCAAAGGAGAAGGTTTAAGAAACGAAAGGCCAGCTTGGATACAGAAACACAATTATACTGTAGGGCAAAAAAACTAATTCTTGTCACAATATTCATGAGCGGTTATTAATAATGCAGACTCGTGAAGCTTTCATCTAAATTATCTTGGCCATGAAATTAAAAAAACACAGATTGCTTTCCATTACCAGTGAGAAAGCACACATACAAGACCGAGTTTGAAATAATTGGAACAGGTGTTACATTTTGCCCTGCACTCAACTTGCCACATTTTCTATTCTCTGTTGAACTTCTGTGATGCCCTGCTCTCATTTGTGTGATGAGGGTTCTTCATTTTTGTTACAATGAGGGTTTTGATACTTTTCCTACATAAGTCAACAGAATAATGTGAGAACAACATACATTTTCTTCTGTTTTAATGTTTATTTAAACATAGTTCAGGGTCTCTAGTGTCAAAAGACTTGTTTTATGCTCATCCTCAAGCAAAGGTGGCTCTCAAGTTTCTTTCCAGGGGAGCAAAGGGGAAGCCTGCCGTTGGCCCTTGGCCTGAGGCTGGGGGGACTTGCTACGAACGTCTCCTTGCGTATCGAGCACATTGTTGTAGCTGAGAGAGGGAGTCAGAGATAAAAATCTAGCAGAGTATTCTAATCATTTCTCTACCCACTCTACTCATCATTAAGAAATTGATAGTTCTTATCAAAGCATATCAAAGGAAGTTGCATATCAAAGGAAATTTCTGGGTGCACCGATGGAGATTTGAAGGTCCTGACTGAAACCCCAAAGCTTCCTCAGGACCCCCACAAAGCCCTTTGCCTTCCACAGCTATGGCTCCCAATTTCTGGGCTCCATTCCAACCAAACTTCTGGGAAGAGTCGTTATATTTCTGATCCTCATTTTTTCCACTTAAGAACAATGATGCTTTTCCCAACTAAAACATCCTATAAAATTACTGGTTTCATTAAACAAGTGATCTTAGAAACAGCACTTAAGAAGAAGGTAAAATTTATCTAGAAAAAGTGTGGATTGGACCCACCAGACAATGTTGGTCATGAATGTGAAACCATGGAATCTGGGTGTCTGACAGGGAAAGAGAACAAGGGTGACTTGTGGAGGGCATGAATTAATTCGCTAACTTAATATATGTTTTCTATGGATACCATAATTAGTCATGAAATAGAATTGAAATTATAATTATCTTGTCATTATAAACAACAATAGTTTTTCTGAGACTAATCGTATGCCAGGCACTATTCTGAGGACTTTATATTTATTTACTGCGTGTTAGTTATCAGAGCAGCCATACAACATGGGGGTCTATTTAGGTCTCCAATGAGGAGACAGAGGATGGAGTAACTATTTACCCTGGGTAAGGAGTTAGAGCCAATACGTGGCGGAGGCAGGGTTTCAGCTGAGGTGCTCTGGCTTCAGAGTTCATAGTTTCACTACTTGCTGTTGTCATTGTGACGATAAAAGATGCTTCTTGCACAGGAAAAACAAAAGAGAAAGAATCAAGACTTAGAGATGCTGGGAAACCCGTTGCAGTATGTGTTGAAGGCTAGACTAGAATTCAGAAGACGACAGGCACAGGCGAGGCATCTTCGGCCATGTGGAGGGTGCCTCGGTCCTGTGATAATCAAAACAGCTCAGCAAATATGCTTGACAAAATCAAGAAAAACGTCTTTACATCACAAGAGGCAATAGTGTCACTTTCTTTTGCACTGGTCAGACCAGTAGAGAGAGGTGCCGAGGCTGAGTTTTGTTTGTCTCACTCTCAAAATGCATCACCCGGAGCCTGAGGTTAACGAGTTCAATGGTAGACATAGTTGTTGTTGCTTCGAGTGAACTCAGGCTTTGGCAGAAAGGCACCATGGATGAGGATGGCTCTGGTAGTTCAACATTCTTTTGGTGAGTGTGGTGTGTGAGGCGGAGCCGTCACCAAGGCATCGTGCCTGGAATGCCCTCAGGGGAACTGGCTTTACCTGCTCTAGGACTTGAAGTGCTTGAGCAAAATGCATGTAGAGAACACAGATGAAATGGGACTTATTTCTCACTGAAAGGGAACTTGAAGTGCTGTCAAACCTGAAAATTACATTAATTCCGTTCCATTTCTCAGCATCGCTTCTATTGAGCCTGACACAGGGGGACAGTTGTCGCTGACTCAGAGCTATTTCCAGATGGAAAGAGCACATCCCACACAGTGCTGGCCTAATTCCAACCTGGTCTTCTGCCTCGCTGTCCCATCGATAAAGGACATTCACTGCAGAAGGCAAGGCTCCACTCATTTTTGGCCCTTTTCTTTCCCTGAAAGTTCCTGAAATTCCCCTACCCTTAATCTATGCAGATGGGTGCAGATGAAATAATTCTCAGAAATAAACGAGGCAGTCATTAGATGGAAGCAAATGATTACCATTATTAAGGACAAATCATAGACTGGAGGCTGTAGTTCATTTGCCCTGGAAGGCAGGCTCCCAACTATTGGCCACATCACAGAGAATTACTCTTTCATGTACAGGTGTCACTAGACCCTACTGCCCCTGTCCCCTGGAAAGAAATTTATAGAATGCGTGACATAGAGAAAGAGAGAATCCAAATTCTTCCAAGAGGAGCTGTGCTAAGTCTATACAGTTTAATATTCCTGAAATTACTCTTAGATTAGTCATTAACTTCTCCACAGTGTAGTGGGCCCTGGACCAGAGCAAAACTAGGAGTGTGTCACTGACTGACCTCATGCAGCAGAGGAAACAGGAAAGGGGAGAAGGATTTTCCTTCCATCTCCCTCCATGTTGTATCCTCCTGGAATAGCATTCTGCTCGCCGGGGAGGAGAGCAAACCTCTAACCAGTCAGCTGGTCCCCGACCCTGGGGGGGGGGCCTCCTCATGTTGCTGACATCACTCTTTGGAGGACCCTTCAGGAGTGCCTGTGAGTGGCCCTGCTGTCCCTAACTCCCATGCAAAGACCCTGGAGTGGGCCAGAGGAGCACGTTAGTTAAATCAACCTCCAGGCTGAACATGTCATCTCTAGCTGATTTCCCAGTCTGCATTTTTCTCCCCAAAACACTGCCCAGCATAGCCTGTCATGAAACCTGTTTTGAGTTTGATTGATACCGTAATTATACTCCCAGTAATAAAATGTCAATAGAGAGATGGCCCAAATTTGAATAGAAATACTGCTACACCAACAATGCCAGGGAATTATTAAAATAGGGAGATTACATTCTTTTTCCAGTTAAAGCACAAATATGTTAGATCTCCATGGAATGGGGTCCAAAATCAATTTTTCTTATGAGCGTGAGTTAAAATTCCAAGGATTATAGAGCGCTCCCCACTTTTCATTCCAGTCCATTCAGGCTCCTTTGGAAGGATTCTGGTCATGTGGGAAGTGGCAGGGTTCTTCTAGCATTTGAATACGGGGCCTTTCCTCAGTGGAAGGAGTATGTATTCCCTCCTTCACAGCCTCAGACTTGTAGTTCTTGAACACCAGGTCTCTGATGTTCTCACCATTTTAAAGATTCCCAGGAGACACTATGAAAAACAAGACTATCACAGTCCTGACATCATAGCCCAGAATTGGAATGATTCTGCTCATAAAAGTGTTATCTCAGACAAAATTATTTCCAAGCCCGTCCTCTATGTTGCCATGGACAACAGCAGAGAATCATTATTATCCTGAAAGAAGATGGCTATCTCGATCGGGACCTTGCTGGGATACATAGCCATTTAGGCCAATTTTCCGATATCGAAGACTTGAAATTTAAACTCAGTTGGGCAACTCTCTCAGCAAGAGTTTAATTTTGGCACTATTTACTGTATCAATAAAATCCACTCCTGAAAACTGCCTGGCAGGTCAGAATGGTATTTTTCTTGCTTTCCCATGTCAGCACTTATCCAGTATCATGATCCAGCCGAGTAGTACTTAATCCAATGGGGGTGGCGGGGGCTCTAAAAATAACATGGGATCCACTGCACTCTCTACGAGAAGTCATTTTCCGTCCTACTGTTAAGGCTCTTTCTCTTTCGCTCATCTTCCATATTTTAAGACAAAAAGTGGTACTTCCTAGAGAGGAATTTTTTTCTTATAAGTAAGCAATACAGAGCCAGCTTGACACCTGTTGGTGGGGAGACCTGGGAGGTGAGTAGCTCAGTGATTGACCCTGCCTGCAGAAAAGCTTATACCTGAACTGCAACCCCTCTTGGCCTTGAGTCCTTTTGAATTGGGGTGGGGGCAGACATTTGACTCTCCTACCTCCAGTTAGTGCTGACCTTTTAAAGCCAGAGCTTCCAATTAAAGCTAGAATGTGTGCTTGGCAGCACATTCATAACAGACACCTTTACAGACCAGATATAGTGCATATTCTTCCACCACTGATGCCTGAAAGTTGTGGCTGACAAAATACTGCAAGGCTCACATTCATAAAGTTAATTTTACAACTGAAAAATCAGTCACATTGTTCAGTACAGGTTGCAACTCACCAACATTTTAAACATATATTTCATTGATTATGCTGTTATAGTTGTCCCAGTTTTTACCCCTTTTCCCCATTGTCCAGTGCCCCTCTTCCCTCCAGCAATACACCTGTCAGTTGAGGTCCATGAGTCATGAGTGTAAGTTCTGTATAGGAAATCACTAGCAAACCTTGCAGTCATCTTGTCAAAGCCTACCAAAAGCCCAGGCCTTTCCATGAATGAATTGTTCCACCAAAGTCTATACCTCGCTTATAAGTCAAGGTCCACAGTTCACACATGAGAATTACACAAAGGGAGCTAAATTCACAACGTCCTTCTTCACCATGACCTGGGCCATGAACCAACTGAGAAATAAATAGCAAATAGAAGCCAAAGTATCCAGTTTATAAATAACAAAGAGCAGAGGAGAACAAGGCTTGCATACGTGGGCAAACACATGAATTAGTCAGTCACACGGACTAATCCAACCACAGTCCTTCCTACCTGGATATAGATTCTGCGGGTTCCAGCATGAAGGGACAAACAAGATGGTGTTTTCCGAAATCAACTCTTCCCAAGGGAATACAAAGGGATCCAAACTGATTCTCAATAATGTGACTCATTATTGTTATTATAGTCTCATTATCACGAGGACGATGAACTTTAGCCCAGAAAACATAATTGGGTTATTTGGTTGTTCTTCAACCATGTTATTTGTCATTTAAATCTTGTCATCAGTGGAACTGAATACTAAGCAATCTTTGGTCCTTATTTTTTTGTTGTTTCTTATAAATGTCCATTGATCTGTTTTTCTGAAGTTTGCTAACTTAAGTGGTTCTATTCATTCACTAATAATGACTTGTCTCCTGGTCTTTTCTCTCTCTCACACACACACAAAACACACATGCATGCCTGTAGTTAATAATCACTAATTACTTTACTAGTAGTAATATTTTCTATTTATTTAGTTCATATTTTATTCTGCACACTAATATATAATATTACACTTTTTGACAAAGTTTTACGAATTGGGATTATCAACCCTATTTAAAGATGGAGAAAAACTGCATCAGAGAAAAGAAGTCCTTTGAGTTCTCCCAGCAGGTAAGTAGTGCGCATCCAAAGCACAGATTCTCTCTGCTCCACGGCGCTGCTTCCAGATGGCTGCAGCAGGCTGGGAAGTGAAACTCTGCGCTTATCCATGCCAACCACCACACCTTATAGAAGGGAGATTGAGGCCGATTATGTCAAGATCAAACAGTGTTTAATAAACACTATTCTTCAACCTATAAATGAAATAATGTGATGTCTTTATATCAAATACCTGAAAATGTAGAAAGACCTCTATTTGAGATCTCCAGTAGCAATGCACTTAGTAGAGAGTATGTTTAAACATGTTCTTATTTACCATTATTCATGTCTTGTTTACTCAAAGCCTGGACTCCTGGTAAGCAAAAGTTTTTACCAGCTCCTGAGGACTCGCCAGTTAATGGGATAAGAACTAAGAATCGAGGTGGAACCTTGAATGGTAAATACATCCTGAGCATGTACATTTATTAGGACCTGCAGCCACCAGCCTCACTTCCAAGGCACACTGGTTGCACACATTGGAATACCCTTTGTGCTTCAGTGGGGCACTCAGACAAGACTGCAGCGGGTTTCATCTGGGCCGAATTTACAAGGTGTAGAAGGACTACTCCAGGTAGGAAAATGAATCACCAAGAGTTCTAGGATTCAGGAATGCACTACGTAAAGGCAAAGGCATGGGGTGTCATCAGGGTTGGTCTCTTCTGAGGCCTTTCTTTTTGGCTTGAAGGTGGCCCTTTTCTCCCTGCATGTGTCTGTGTCCAGTCGCCTCTTCCTGTAAAGGCAGGAGTCACACTGGACTAGGTCCGGCTCTTCTGACCTCATTTTAACTGGATTCAAAATTTAAAGACTTTATCTCCAAACGCAGTCACTTCATCGACACTCCGAGGTACTGGGAGTTAGGATTTCAATGTATGGATAAGGGGAAGGCGACACACTTGAGCCCATAACACCTTCCAACCTCAATGAGGGCCCTTCTGAGACTCCTGGCAAGTGATGCGTACTTCTCTCAAAACTCAGTTTACGTGTGTTGTGTGTGGGGGTAGAATTCACTTATCATGTCCTGAAGACTGTGATCTCTCCAGGCACGGCCTGCCTCATATTAGTCCTCTTTTCTAAATTATAAGCATGCTTTTGGATGGTGTAAATGACTATATATATGAATGATTCAGGGGAAGGGATAAAGTGAATTCTAAGTATAAGTCTATCTTCCATGTATTTCTTTTTGTAAAAAATATTTTATTTATTTATTTTTAGAAAGAGGGGAAGGGAAGGAGAAAGTGTGGGAGAGAAACATCAGTGTGTGGTTGCCTCTCATGTGTCCCCTACTGGGGACCTGGCCTGCCACCCAGGCATGTGCCCTGACTGGGAATTGAACTGGCGACCCTTTGCTTCATAGGCCCGTGCTCAATCCACTGAGCTACACCAGCCAGGGCCCATGTATTTCTTAATGACTGTTATTTAGGAGATTTGATGTTTATCAGGTAATTTATATTTGAAAAATTGTTATATGATTTTGATTTTTTCATCAACTGTAAGATGACACTTAGCTTCTATCCTTACTTAAGTTTCCTTTTCCCTGTCCTTTTACATTTCCAGGTATTTTAAAGGGGCTCCCATATTGTGCAATTAGCAACTGTTAATATATGTCCATGAGGCAGGGTTCCTGTGAGTTTGCCCGTGAGCTATGGCTTACCCTGACTTTGGAACCAGAGGGTGTGTGGGGTGCAGGTAGGTGAGCTAGAAAAAGAAGTACTAACTGGCTTATGAAAAGCAGTTTGATCCCTGATCGCATAACGCTTTATTGCTTTAAGAAAAGAAGCCATCGAGTTATACGATTTCTAAACCTCTCCTATTTGTTTCACTTCATCTATTGCTAAGGGACCTTGTAAGGAGATAGAAAGAACTAGGAAATAAACAACAAAAAAGTGGGACAAGAGCCCTGGGATGAGGGTGTGGTGGACGAGGAGAAACAAAGATGAGGCCTGAGGGATATAGTCTTTGCCGGGATGTAAATCTCCTGCTCAGGGTGTGTTTGCTTCAGGTGTTTAATGAACTGCGGAGGGATCAATAGCCCATGGCAGGCAACTTGGAAAATATTCCTTTCGATTCAGTCATGTGTTTAATTCCTCCTTAATTCTGATGATGTCAACCCTCTGTGACTAGCGTGGCTGTTAAATATCCCCTCACCAGTGTTAACAAAGTGTAAGAAATTTCATTCTCTAGCTCTACCTGAGGTTAGCAATTCACCAGGGCAGACGAACTGTGAAAATTACCTTTCTTTCCCTTTGCTAAGTTCGTGCATTTGCCTTTTCCAGACTCAGACAGGGTAGTTTTGGGGAAACTTCTCCTCTCATTTTTCAATTATCAAAAGTGTACTATTGGACCAGTATGTATCCAACATTGGACTAAGTTTTAAATACATAAAGAGAAAACATTAAAACCTGAATGAGTCCAAGTGTGAGAAGCCTATGTATAACCAAATATGTGAAACAAGCTTCTTTGTCCAAGCTGAGCTTGAAAAAGTAAACAAAAAACTAGCTTTATTTTTCCTTCCTCTGTTTCCCACCCGCTCTCTGGGATGATGCTTTCTCTATTGATGTTTGGTATTTTAGAAAGACTCCCTAGCTTTCCTGATGATTCTTAGATGATATCTAACCCTTCCCCCACTTTTTGGCACTAAAACTCCACTCTGATTGAATCATATAAACTCCAGTTTGGGTCAGTAAACATTTAATGAACTCTCAGCCAATGGAAAGCCTGGAGCTGATTCAGCCTTGGATGTTGCCAGAGGGTCAAAGTTGGGCACATCTCCCTTCTCTTCCACCTCATACTTCTCAGCTGCTGTTCCTGATGGTATGAGAGGGGCAGGCAATTTTGAGAGAGACGACTGGCAAGGTTGTCAGCTAGCATTACTGCCCTTGCAGTGTCAAATGTCCTCGTAATGGGTCTTCACTCATTGAGTGCATTTGTAAGATTCTCTGAGATCCTCTTATAGGGATCTCAGCTAATGTTTCCTTCATTCGGGTCTTGCTTCCCTTCTGTGTGCCCATTGGGGGCATCTTGGTTGCATTGCTCTCCTCTTTGATCTTATATAAGAAATGGGCAGGTCCTGAGCTTTTGCTCACTTTTAGATATTTCCTAACCAGCACCAAAGTGCAACCCTGTGTTCTGCCAAAAAACTCATGAAGAGCTCCCCGGAAGATCCCTTTGTAACTTCCTTGCTTTGGTTGAGATCAGTGATGGGCACGGAGAGCCTCAGTGGTGTTCTTCAGAGCAGCGGCTGGCTCCGTGCTCCCACAGGAAGCTGTCACTAACTCAGCAGTGGCCCTCAGCAGTTGTGAAGGAGGCTCCTGTGGACCTGGGTCCTGGCCCAGGACCATGGGTCCTCAACGAGGAATGCACAGCACTGTGCTCCAAGGGCCAGGAGCTGAGTCAGGTTGGACTGCGGTGCCCTCTGCATGGGTGGCATGGGGGGATGCTTCTCAGTGCTGAGACACCCCAGGGGCTGATGGACTAGGATGTCACCTGTGTCCTCAGAATCTAGTTGCCGTGAGCGAGAGGGAACCCATGGCCAATCCCCGTAGATATTAATCCCATCAGAGAAGAAAATTTCTCCTGAGTCACAAATCCTTCCATTGTTCATAGGACATTCGACTTCCTCACAATCTTTGGGACCACCACCATATATGCAGTTTCTCATTGACTAAAGGTCATTAGGAAGCAAGTAACCATATAATATGTGCCACAAATACATGCTGCATGTGTACTGTTCCATTTTCTTGTGGTCACATTGAAAAAATAAAGAGAACCAGGTAAAATTAATTTTATTAACATATTTCATTTAATTCAAAATATTCAAAATACCGTTTCTACGTTATCAATATAAATATTATTAGATACTTTACATTCTTTTTTTAAACAGTCTTTAAAATCAAATGTCTATTTTACTCTTGCAACACATGTGAGTTTGACAAGTAGCAATTTAAGAGCTCAATAGACACACCTACCCAGTATCTCCTGATTCAGACAACGCAGATCTGTAATTTACTCCAACAGGGAATTCTAAGATGTATTTACCCAAAACACAAGTATTATCTTGCTTTATGTGTGTTTCATGTTGATTGATTGTTTGTTTTACTGTATCTAATTCTAACTGCTAGCACCATCTGGGCCCCAGATTTGTATTTGGTTGCTTTGAGGCAACCAGAATATTCTTCTACGTGTGTTAAAGAGGACTTTCCCAACAACTCGGTTATAAGGATGGGTCAAAGTTTTATTATAATCTTGCACAAGAGATGAAAAATAAGGCCTACTGCACCAATTTAAGGATTTATTCCTAGGTATTTTATAGGGCAAAAGAAAGAATAGGTAACCTTGTTGAATAATCTATAAATACAGATAATTATGTTAGATACAGAAAGAAAAACTCCTTAAAAGCCACTGGATTTTTTCCTGACCATTAGCTGACAGTCAATTACATGGGTGAAGCTTCCAGTTTAAGCCTTGTCAGGCTTACTTTGGTTAAATTTTGGTAGAACATCCCTTAGCATTTTGTTAGGAACTAATTTCTCCCAAGAAGAAGGATGATGGGAACTACACCATTCAAAAAGGTTATTTCCCATCCTCGGGATGGGGTTCCTTCTCATCTACAAAAATTATGTCTGACTCCTGTAAGTTGTTTTTATCCCAGATCAAGTTTGGGACAATTTTTTCTTTCTGCAAATTGGTTTATCCAAAAGGGTGAGAGTGTGAAAGATGAAATGTGAGTGAGAAATAGTTAGGGCCATGGGTCTCATACACCATGCCTAGTAGTCTGGATTTTATGTTGTTACCCTCTGGTGATCCATGCAACTTTCCAAAGAAGTACAGGTGATTGAACAAAACATTGTGATCAATCCAGAACAGAAATACTGAGATTACTATCCAAGTGTCAGAATCCCAGATATCCCCAAGGCTTTAAGACTGTGTTTCAGCCCTGACTGGTGTAGCTCTGTGGGATGGGCATCATACTGCAAACCAAAAGGTCGCTGGTTTGATTCCCAGTGGGGGCACATGCCTGGGTTGCAGGCCAGGGCCCCAACTGAAGGTGTGTGAGAGGCAACTGAGGGATGTTTTTCTGACACATGGATGTTTCTTTCCCTCTCTCTCTCCATCCCTTCCACTCTGTATAAAAATTTGAAAAGTACAACCTTTAGAAAACCCACTTTTTAAATGAATGATTTAAATAAAAATAAACCCAATCTTCATACATAAATTGTGGACAACCTGTATTAGTCACCAACTTCCCAATATTTTGAGACAGTCTTATAAAGTCTTGCATTCCTTATAACCTCTTTGTCATTTAGTATTCTACTTTCATTCAATTTTTAACATTTCTTATTTTGTTTCTTTTGGCTATCCTCCGTGCACCAAATTTTGATGAAAATATTTGAGAAACCTTTGGTATTTATTTTTTCAAGGCAATACTCTGACAAGGTCATTGCTTCAAGTAGAATTTAACTGAATTTTGGTGTTAATGCCAACTTGATAACAGCCAAGGGCTAATCAACAATTTATAAAAATTAGGTATTAAAGAGCTTCAAACAATCCAGCTCCAAGATTTGACTTTTGGATGCCTTATTCTTCCAGAATTCCTGCCTCTTATCTTGCACTTGGCCTTTTTACTCTATCACAAACTCTTGCATCTTTTTCTTTCTGAGAATCTTTACTGTTTCCTTCCTTTGAATTTCTGCCTATAGGATGCCTGTGTTAATGCAAAGCAACAAAGTTATCCTCACGTTAAACCCAAATCATCTGGGTCTTGGCCTGAAGGTTTTCTTTCCACACAAATGCTCATCAACACATTTTGCTAAAGCCACTGCTGTCTTCTCCCTGAGAAACTGCAGTTGACCCTTCACCCATTTCTCCCACCCATATTTTATCTCTTGAAAAATTTTCAACACTCTCAGAAATAATTCCAGGAAATGAAAGGTACAATGCCAACTAAAATAAGGGATAGACTCCTCCCAAAAGATATAGGACTCCTGGACCCCCCTCAACAGGCATTCTTCTTACACCTACAACTCAGAGTACAAAATGAAAAACACATGTGGAGGTCCCACAGGCTCCTGATGAGATCATTCTAAGTTATCCCCATAAATGCAAATCATAGTATAAAAGTACTTTATTTGCCAAGAAATTCTCTGAATGCTTTCTAGTTAGTAATAGGTTCTGGTCTACTTTCTCTAAAAGATATCTCAAAAATATATCTTCCACTTATAAAAACTATATAATGATTAGATGATTAAATGATTCACAATTAAATGATTCATGCAAAAGAGCTGTACCTTGCCATTAAAAAAATGTGGTTCATTTACCCAATGGAATACTACACAGAAGAAAGAAAAAACTTCTACCCTTTGTGACAGCATGGATGGAACTGGAGATAACTATGCTAAGTGAAATAATCCAGGATGTGAAAGACAAATACCATATGATCTCACCTATAAGTGGAACTTAATCAACAAAACAAACAAGTAAGCAAAATAGAACAGAGACACGGGAATAAAGAACAAACTGACACTGACCAGAGGGGAGAGGAGAGGGGATAATGAAGTAAAGAGGGGAAGGGTCAAGACAAGGAACATGTGTAAAGGACCATGGACGAGGACAATGGGGAGTAACTGACTGTGGGAGGAGGAGCAGGAAGGACAGGGGAGAGCAATGGGGGGAAATTGAGAACAACTTTAGTTGAACAATAAAAAAAAATTTAAGCAAGGAAAAAAAGAATATTTCCCTGGCTACTATGTACCTTGTGTGAGAAAATGTAATTTAGACTGGCAGTGTCATCCAATGCAGTCATTCTGCTTTTGTGCTCACAGAGGGCAGCCACTTTGCCCCATGGAGTGAGTCCACATTTTCTCTAAATGGAGGGCCATTCAGACAGGGGGCTCCTTGGGCGACCACCTCTGCTCAGGCACGCGCTCATCTCAAACTCTGCCACATTACCAATTCAGCGTCTTCCCTGTGCAGTTGAGCTCTCCAAGCCAAAAATAAACATTGTGTATGTTTTTGTCACCAGCCTTCTTTGTTTTTTTAAATTTTAAATTTAAAAAAGAAAATAAATAAAATCTTTCAACCAATCCATCCAAAATATGTCTTTGTGAATTTAATTTGTATAAAATATCCGCATTCTCTTTGGTATTTTATTATAACCTAAAAAAGTAAAATATGAAAATGTTTTAAAAATATTTTGCTTTAAGGTGAGATGTTTTGTTGGGGTTTATCAGGAGAAACTAAAGAGTTTCTTATATTAGAATAAAAGAATAACATATGGTAGGTAAATAGTCCTAAAACCCTTGGCATTTCTGCTTAAAGACGAGTAGAAATTGGCTGCAGTGTTTTATTACTTTTTAATTTTATAGCACTTACCATTTGCTGGAATAACAAAATCATTTGACAAGTTAGAATACCCCAAACATCTCGTGACTTGGGAAGAGGACAGAAGAGTGGGGAAAAGACACTTAACATTTGGTGTACAAATGTTTTTCCCAGAGACTGTATTAAGCACTTGACACTCTTTACCATTTAATCCTTACGAAAACCTCCTGACACAGGAGTTACGAGCCCACTTCCCAAACAAGGCACTCAATAAATAAATTCTTAAAACTGCAACTTCATGGAACTGGTAGCAGAAGTCTAAATTACATTTTGCCAAGATGGGGACCACTGGGGTTCACTGGTGTCAAATAGGGACCCTCTGAGAGATGAATAAACATATGAAAGAAGAGTGAACGTGTGGGCAATATCGGTATGTCATTTGGTGTAGTCAAAGAGGATGACCAAAAAAGGATCCCATACACATTTGCTCAAAGCATGTTGTAAACTCTCCATTTGGCCCTGACTTCAGACACAGGTTAGAAGCCACACAGAAAAGTAGAGCCTCATTATGTTCTAGTCACACAGAGTCATCTCTTCCAGCCACTGTCCCCAGCGTTTCCACCAGCCATCCTCATTAGTCTTAGTTGCAAAAGCTTTAGGCACTTTTGAGATGGTCAGTCGACTCTCAAAGGAGTCCCAGTTTTGCCAAGAGTTTTCAGTGATTGTATAGGAAGGACTGAGCCCCGAAGGCAGTTCTCAAAAGGAACTGCTCCAGAAATGGTTTTGGCAATGACACCCCTGTTGATAAAAATGTATAGCTCCTCTCTAGAGACAGTTACTAAAGAGATCACATTCATTTGTGTATGGATGGTAAAAATATCACATATTAAAAATGATAGGTAGATAAATATAGATATTTTAGATTATATAAAGTTATTTTGCCATATGCAATGTATTAGGCTGGATACCTGAAATATTCTCTGTGTGTGGTGTGTGTCTATGTATATCTAAAAGCCAAATGGATATAATTCCTATAATTCCAGCAATGGAGATATATTAAATGATATATCAATTAATTTGACACCATAGCTCAAGGGAAGGAGATGAATAGAAGCTATAGCTCTGGGGAAAATGTTTTAAAATTTCTGTTCAAAACAGAAACTGAGATGATCAATTAAGGTGCCAGAAGTTCAAAACATTAATTGAGATCCAGTCAACTAAGAGCTTTCAATGTCAAAGTGATAGTTTAATTATAAGCTTAATGCAACTTTCATCCATTTAATATTTCCGCCAAGGGCAAGCAGTGCATAACTCTGTGCCATTAGTGCGTACCAGTTCAGGAATCAGAGCAGTATACTGTAGCTCAGTGAAGACCACTGCCTGTAGACAGGGCAGGATTTGGTTATTTGTTTTATGTTTTCTAATAGCAATTTTATTAGCAATGTGCCGTGGTTGTTCGTTTATTTATTTTCTTTATTTTAAATGATTATAAATATGTACTCAATATCAAATGAGGAAAAATGAACCACATAACAAAAACACAGAATTAATGAGGGTGAAGATTTGAATGCTATAAAATAATCAACTGCTACCATATCTATGGTTTTTCTTGCCTGATTTAAACTACTAATAGGTTATGTTGATTTTAAGTGAATAAATTGACCTTTTAAATTTTANTGTAGACAGGGCAGGATTTGGTTATTTGTTTTATGTTTTCTAATAGCAATTTTATTAGCAATGTGCCTTGGTTGTTCGTTTATTTATTTTCTTTATTTTAAATGATTATAAATATGTACTCAATATCAAAAGAGGAAAAATGAACCACATAACAAAAACACAGAATTAATGAGGGTGAAGATTTGAATGCTATAAAATAATCAACTGCTACCATATCTATGGTTTTTCTTGCCTGATTTAAACTACTAATAGGTTATGTTGATTTTAAGTGAATAAATTGACCTTTTAAATTTTAACTCTACTGAGGAAGAAATTTACATGAAATTAAATTTACTAATTTTAAGTCTTCCATATGATTTGACAGATGTATGAGTTCTGTCTGGAAAAAATCCATCCACTGTTAATATAATTAGAATGGTTTGCACAGCATCCAAGTAACCTGGCAGCCAAGGAGAGTAGACTGGGACAATGACGACTTCACTATACTAGTCAGGAGACCGGTAGATGCCATTGAGTGAGCATGTGTACTGTGTGGCCTCTGAATTCAAAATGACTGAACAAGTAGAACAAGGAATCCGCATCAAATTTTGTGTTAAGCTTGAATTTTTCTCCACGGTAACTATTCAGATGATTCGGAAGTCTGCAGCTATGCACAACTGGTGATTGTCAGCTTCATCACCACAATGTGCCCACTCATGCATCATATCTCGTGTACAGTTTTGTTTTGGTTTTTTTTGGTGAAACATCAAACAACCCAGGTGACTCAGCCCATTTACAGCTCAGATTTGGTTCCCAGCAACTTCCAGCTTTTCCCAAAACTAAAATAATCTTTGAAAGGGAAGAAATTTCAGACCATTGATGAGATCCAGGAAAACATGATGGGGCAGCTGATGGCGACTGGGAGAACTGTGTGAGGTCCCAAGGTGCCTACTTTGAAGGGGACCAAGGAATCATTGTCCTATATATAGTGTTTCTTGTACCTTGTATCTTCTTCAATAATGGTCTCCATTTCTCATATTACATGGCTGGATAGCTTTTGGACAGACCTCATACATAGCTGTGCAACATTATCATAACACACACTACATATACACATGTATTTAAATATACATACATACGTATAGCCATTATATATACCTCATTATTACATATGCACTATATATTGTTTATATAATCATTCATCTATAAAATATGTGTTATTGTCACATACACATGAATTGTTAACGCTACATATTTAGTTATACATGTGTAGTAAAACCCCATCTTTCAAGTGACATTGGAAACTCATTCAACTGGAAATCAGGAAACGTGAATGCTGAATTTTGAGGAAGCCTGATAAATAGGTTTATCCTGTATAAGCAGGTCCTGCTCCTTTTGAAAAACGAGGTGAAAGAACAGGTGAAAATAGATAGTGCTGAGCTCAATCCGTCACCTGCCAGTTTGCAAGAATGAGTTATATGCATCCCTTCTCAACTGCTCATTCAATGATGCTCACTGGGTATCATCTCAGGTGGGGTGATTTATTCCACAAAATCCTGCAGATGCTACAGCTCTGGAGTTTTTGTTTGTTTTCCTTGGAAGGTTCATTGCTGAACATTTACCGGAACATTTAGAAACCTGAATATTACCACTGCTAGTGATAGAGACAGTGTTAGGGAAGTGGGCTTCGTAAGCCTTAATTTTGGACATAGACTTCCCATTTCCATCCAGGCATCCCTGGGTCACTGACGTCTATCCCCCGGGTGGCTGGGCTGTGTAAGGAGCTCACTGCACGGCCGAGAGCTGTCAAAATGCATGCTCCACACAGGCAAGCCTGCTCCAAAGAAAAAGAGAGGGGCATTGTGTTTGTATGTGCCTATTCCTGCTTCTACATGCACTCGGTGGATGTGCGATCCATCTCTCAAGGAAAGAAGGAAGGCAAGGGGGTCAGGGAAGGGCAAAAGTTTTACCCTGATGAAGTCCCTGCTCTTGAAAGGAAACACCACATATTGGGGGGGGGAGCCCTCCCTCCCCTCTGCTGTACCCCAGTACTGCACCTAGGCCAGTTTTCTCTCAACAGTTTTTGGGCCCATCATTAATGCTTTTCTAAGAGTAGTTTCCACTGCTTTATGATAATTTTTCAAAATTGCTTCAGATAATCTCAAAGGGCTCCCAGAGTGTCACATTTCTATTATTTTCAATTCTAGGTTTCTACATCTGTAGCTTGCTGCAACAAAAGCTCAAAGTCTATTTCGGTGCATTTATACATTTTAAAAAACCGATCCCTTCCACTTTGCAACGGCACTTTCGGCGGGTCACTGTTGAAAGCTTTTAACAGAGAGTGAATGGAAAGCATGCCCTGACCTTCTTCTGTACGGGACCAGAGTCAGAATAAACAGATAAACTGTTCTATAGACATAATGGGTCTGTTCTGAAGTAAAGCTCTGGCTTCCCTTCTGAGGCGATGGTTAGACACGTTGCCTCCCTCCGTGAAGGAATCTCTAGGTGCAGATTCCTGTTCATTTGCTCTCATTCAGGAATTGTTAAGAAGGCCCGAGGCCCTCAGGCATGGACATGGCTGTGGATCTCCTGTGATTCTCATTCATCATCCCCATCATTCTCTGATGTAACTTATTCCTCATCAACCTGTGAGTTCCTCGAGGGTAGGGATCGTGTCTTTCATCCACATCCCTAAGGCCCAGGTGCCTGGCATGATAAGGACTTTCAGGGTTGACTGGAGGACTCAGGGGGGTGGGCAGGGGCCCCATGGCCAGTGAAGACTGCTGCAAAGTACTTGCTCACCACGTGGCCTAAAAACCCCTGTGCACACCAAGACGATGCCACCTAGTGTCCGTGCTTAGAGATCGAATCAATTCAGGAGAAAATCTCCAAGAACAGGAACCCAAACAAAAAAGCAATCGGTGTGTGTTTTAACCAAAGGAAACCCTCAGACCCCAATTCAGTTCCCTAGTCTAACAGACCATCACGTATCCCGCTAATGGAATTACCTCAGACATCAAGAGAAAAATTGGGGTTCAAATGAGCACCAGTACAATGACTGATGTGGAAACTGTTGCATCTGATCTTCTAAGGTGTCGGAATCCCTGGGGCAAGAGGTGTGGCCTTCGTGCCTGGCAGGAACTGCGGATGTTTAGAACTGCTATCAAGTGACAGCCACCAGAGACAACATAATGATTTACAAAACCTAATTTTCATTATCAAAAGAAAGCCAAATTGGAAGCAGTGTTCAGTAGTAAAGTAATTCATTGATAAAATCACCGAGTAAATATTCTATAGGTCAGTACTGTGTAAATAAGAAGGGAGGATACTATATAAATGGCTATTTGGAGGGGGATCGGTCCATGTGAGCAGACCACCTGTGTTTGCTAACCGGTGCTTACGAAGTTGGCTCCTACCCTCCCACAGAGCGTGGGGAACAGAAAGTGGCTTTTCTTGGTAATTGCATTTCAAATATACGGCTCGTGAGACCTTGAGGCCTTGTGTCTGGCTGCGTTCTAGGAACATAAGATGGATTGAGTGTACGCTCTGGCGTGAATGGTGAGTGTTTCTTTCATAAAGAAACAAGGGAAAGAAGACATGCATCTCTGTGATGTTCCAGAATACAAAACTTATAAATATGGTTATATAAGCATCCTTCCTATAGAGGAACTCTAGTCCATTGTGGCAACTCTTGTGTAATTAGGTACGTGCTCTTATTGCAATTAGTACAGATGTTGTTTTTCTGTCCAGGACGGCACCCACTTAAGGTAAAATAATGATAATAAAGAACAAGTTATGCTGCCCTTCAGAAGTCCCCGATTTTGTTCACAGCCTGATTTTCTTCTTTGCGGAGTTTCCTCTTTTATCTTCAGAGGAAAGGGATGTGGACTTTGGATCCACGTTCAGTGGAAATAATCAAGGGTGGACCTCGTTGTAATAAAAGAAACATAACAAACTCTGGGTTACATATCAAAATATTTACTACCATCTGAGTGGGGGAAGGTGTGGTGCCTTTATCACCTACGCCAGGTCTCCCAGGGATCTGGAGGAGGAAGCAGCCTACGGAACCGACTGCCATGACTGTCCTTCCTTTATTTTGTCTCTTTAGAAATAAATGGACCAGACCTGCTACTTTTAGCTGGGAGAGCTCTCTGTCTGATTTGCTGTGTACTGAGGTCACCAGAGTACATAACCCCAAATCCCTGAATAAATATTTGTGGAGTATCTTCTAGACTCTAAACCTCGGAACACTGTGTTGGGTGTGGTTGAAACCACACATTTTAATACAATGTTTCTTTATAGTTAATAACTGACCAATCTTATAGAAGAGACACTATACAAAGGTCGAAGAGTGCCATTGAATCTTGCATTTGCATTCATCTCAGAAAGGATAAATAGCACATCCCCTGGGAATGTAAAAGAGGTTTTGGTCACTGGGGGTATGATTCTCACCTATCAAGGAAGAATAATTTCATGGAAAACAGGAAATAGATCTCCATTCTAATGGAATCTGGGGTGCCACATATAATTTATTCGAGGTTGAAATTTAAAAACCAAATCACACAAAGAGCAATTTGAGGTTAAAGAAATTGTAAAAAAAAAATTAAATTAGAGGAAAAATCAATGAAATTGAAAACCAGAAAACAACAGTGAAAATTGACATAATCAAAATCCGTTTCTCTGAAAAGATCAATCAAATATATAAACCTTCAACAAGGCTAGCTAAGGGGGAAAAAGAGAGAGAAAACACTAATTGCCAATATCAGAAGTGAAAGGGAGGGTCATTGCTATTGATCTCATGGGCATTAAAAGAATAAAAACAGCATACTATAAACAACTCAATGCCTACCCAGGGCATGTATAATGTGAAAACATATATAAAATGCATAGATTGCTTGGAAGAAACAAACTACCAAAATCCACACAAGGAGATAGAAATCAGCTGAATAAGCCTAAATATCTTAAGGAAATAAGATAAATAATTATTAACCTTGAAAAACCACAAGGCCCTGATATTTTATTAGTAAATTGTACCAAATATTTAAGGAAGAAAATGTACCAATTTTCCATACTGTATTCCAGAAAATTGAATTAGAGGGAACATTTCCTCCCTCTTTTTATGAGCTCATTATTACATGAATATCAAAACCAGATAAAGTTGTTACAAAAAAAAGAAAAAGTACAGACCAACATCCCTCATAAACATAGAACAAAAATCATACCTAGATGTTAGCAACTAGAATTCAAGAATGTATAAAAGTCAAATTCAAGAATGTATACTGCATCCAAAGGAGCTCTATTCCAGATATAAGAGGTCATTTCAAAATTTGGAAACAAATTAATGCAATTAAGTACCTCAAAAGTTTAAAGAAGGAAAGTCAGATGATCATATCCATTGATGCATCAATAACACTGACAAATTCAACACACATTCACGGTGAAAAAAAAACAAGTCAGAAAACGAAGCATAGGGGCCAAACCTCTTCAACTTGATAAAGAGCATCTACAAATGCCCACAGCAAGCATCTTGGTGAATGAGGAGAAACGAGATGATTTCCAAGACTGGAAACAAGGCAAGAAGGTCCTCTTGCACCACTCCTACTTAATAGTGTGCTGGGCGTCCTAGCCCATGCAAAAAGATGATAACATAAGATAAAATATACATATTTAAAATGGAATAAATGAAAAAGATATGCTCATTGATTACATGATTGAATATGTAAAAAAATTTCCCCCCAAATGGACAAAAACAGTGCTGAAATTAATAGGTGAATATAGCAAGATTACAGGATGCAAGGTTAACACAGACAATTCAGTTGAGTGCTTATATCCAAGGAAAGAATAATTTTGAAATTAAATTAAATTTGAATTTGATTTTAAAAGAAACCAATAGCAATGCCTAAATCTGGAACAATTTGAGCAACAAAATGAAGCAAAATTAATTAAAGCAAAAAGTATAAAATCAGTATTGTGAGTCCACACTGATATTAATAAATGGCTGAATAATAGGTAGATAGGGGATAAAAGACAAACCTCTCATATAGAAGAATTCCAAATAATTTATTCTCCACCCTTAGGAGGTGGAGCACAATTCCCAATTCCTTAAGCGTGAGCTGCCCACAGTGTGGAAAGGGGGAAGCAATGACTTTACAGTGGAGAAGTCTGACAAATACCACCTTATCCAGGTGATTGAAGTCAACATCATTGGTAATAAGTCATATTAAAGCCTGGGAAAGTGTCATAGACCAGAGGAGCCTTAGAAGACTCCAAACAATATGACATCTTAGACCAGGAAGATGACACCAAGTAGGCAGTAAAGACGAGCAAATAAAATATGGTTCTGAGACATAGTCATGCTTAACGCTAGAAATGAAGCTCTGAATGAGTCCTGAATTTTACAGTAAAATGATTCCTTTTCTCTATCATTTAAGGCTGATGACATTGGAAAAGTTATTTAATATGTTTAAACATCACTTGCTTCCTCTTAGGAATAATAGCTCTATATTTTCCCCCATACTTCACAGGACTGTTGTGAAGATTAGCCAATGAACAGGAAAAGATATATACAGTCATGTGAAGAGAGAGAGAGAGATGACAGAATAACGAAGCACTCAGGGAGAATTGAGAGAGGAGGGCACAACAAACCACAATAATAGATGTAAGTGAAGTAAAGAGGCATCTAGTTCTAAAACGAAAAGCTAAAGAAAGCTTCAAACATTTGATCATGTTTACAAATAATTGCACTGCTATGTGAATGAGCTTGTCCTCATCCAATGTCTGCTCCAGACTCTGTTTATGACCTTCAGCAAAAACTTAACTTCTTTTGTGTTAACTTTTCTCATTTGTAAGCTAGACATGAAAATATTTTCTCTGTAAGTTTGTTGTCAAAGAGACGATCACACAACATTTAAGCAGAAATGGTATATCTTCCCCTGGGAGTACAGTCTGCCTCCATTCTTCTTACTAAAAACACATCAAGCCAATTCCCTTAATTCCTGACAAATTCTGCTCACTTCCTCCAGGTATCTCTCCATCTTTCAGTTCATTGATTTTTGTGTATCACCAAAGACTTTGCTAACAAATAATCTTTGACCCATAAACTTAAACAAAATTCCACATTTGTTCCAGTCAATAGAACAATCTTCTTTTTTGTAGATGAATTATTAAATTGAAAACACCTTAACATAAGTTCATCTTGCGATGTATTGCTCAGTGCATGGAATCAGAAGCCTGAAATGTTCTCCTATTTCTCCAGTGAATGAAATTCAATGTATTCTTCCAATTTAATTTTAAATTAAAATTTAATTTCCTTGTTCAGGACATTTTAAAAAAATCTATTCCAGTATATTAAGATTACCTGATTGAATATCTGTTGCAAACGCACTTGATCTTCTAAAACATTGCTGTGCACTGCCATGAGATTTTTCTATTCTCCCCACCAGGTGGCAATTCAATTGTTGGGTTGGAACATTCTGTGCTCTCCTTAATCTCCTTATCTTGCAAACACAATACCTGGCCCCCTGCATGCTTTCCAAGTACTGGGTGTTGCATTCACGGCCTGAGTGCGTGTTGAATTTCATGGTACCTCCTTACTAGACCCTGGGCTCCTAAGAAGCTCACCATGATAGGAAGCATGCCCTCACTTACTTGTTCATTTTCATGTATCCAGTGTCTTTTAGAGTTCTTGACACACAGCAACCGTTAAACACGGGTCACAGAGATAGATGGAGACAGAAAGGAGGGAAGGAAGAGAGGAAGAGAAAGTGGCAAGCAAGGAAAGAAAATTACATTAGAAAAGACCCACCTTTTTGTCAGATGTGATGCTGTGGCACCAGATACTAGCACAGAGCACTGTTTTGAAACTCAGTGGGGCTGAGGCCTGGGAGATGCTGACTTTCTGAATGTGGAGCTCAAGCAGATGGCTTAATATAAGAGGAAACAACTGGGAAACAAGTCATATGAGCAGGGTTTACCATCAAAATGACAGGGCAAGCAAAACTGTCATAGAAAGAGCCACACATGCAACTAAGTCTACAGGTGGGAAAGACAGAGACGAGGGGATATTCTGAACAGATCACGGGGCAGGGCCCAGGACAACCGCAAGCTGTTCTGTACAACCCTACAAGGGTGCTCACTGTGTCTCTGGAAAGCCGATCAGGATGCCTTGAACGTAGTGATGTTGGTTGGAAAGCAGCGGTGTTGTTGGCAGGAGAAAAGAGCAAGAACTGAATGAGTAGGAGGCATTCGGAGTAGTGGTGAAGGTGATGGGGGGCGGACTACTCATAGGACTTTAGAGGAAGGTAGGGTAATCTCACATCCCTCCATCATAGCCACAGGGCTGTAATAAACTTAACCTTCAAACAACTGACAAAAAATTTGAAGGTGACACATAGCAAAAGTGATAGATGTTTTACACTTTGAAAAAACAGTGCCTAAGGATACATGCAGCCTGCTTAAACTTGAAATAATTGCCCTTCTCATCATTTATGGAGAGTTGTCCAAGCTGGATTGCCACCTTCCGGGAGACTCTAAAATCAAATCAGCATTCTAAAACCAAAGTAGGGGGGTGTGAGGAGGGTCAAGAAGCCGCAACTTCCAGGGTCCACACATGGGTCCACGCATCGACGTGCCATGCACTAAGTACTCTTCGAGCACCAGGGAGGGAAGCACTTCCAGAGCCGAGGTTGCATCTCGCTGTGGGAGAGAGAAGCTGACAGACAGAAGTTTAGCTTTATGCCCTTTGAGGTTTTGAGCAAAGTGTTTCTTCATAAAACCATTATTGAACTTGCCATGAGAAGCATAGAAAGTAGGAATGGTCTTGGACCAGAAGATCTGAACGCATTCATTCTGCTAATTAAATACTCATCACCGAAGTCTATGGAGAGTCTACTTGTCGAGGCCATTGAAATATGCAAATCATGAGTCATGCATAGTTAAAATGGGTAGCCCATCCCAGCATCAGCAAAGGGATGATCTAAAAAGACTGACCTAAACTCCTCTAAGCTTTATTTTCTCTCTCCAACATGTAAAGGAGTTGGAGACATAATCTATCATCCTCATAAAGATGTCTAAAGTGCAAGTCTTGGCTTTTTCTACAGGTGTTTAAAAATACTTCTCTTTCCTTTTTTTTTTCCAGCTTGATGAACAACTGCTTCCTGAGTCCTGATTCTGTGAGCTGTAAGATTTAGTTTCATCCCCTTCCAAATTTTAGACTTCACATTCAAACCAGAGGAGAGAAATTGAGAAATGGAATCCTTGGGACCAAGGTGCAGAGAGATGATCAATTCCTACCCTATGTCTCAAGTGAATTCCAAGCACAGTTTTTAACCATTGTGAAAATATATACATTTATTGCAAGACAACTTTGCAATGAAGTATTTTTGTGAGACCTTAACTATTACGGCTATTTTCTTTTTCAATAATAGCCTTACCTTCTAAAGAAATCTTTGGTGCTCTAAGAATGCACAAGCAATATAAAACTAAATGGACAGAATATGTTAGTTTTTCCACTGGGCTCAGTTTAAATAAAAAAAATCGGTTGCAGACTAAGAACAGCACATTATAACTCTCCTATTGTTTGATGTGCCGCTGTGAAATCCTGCTTGTGTAATTTAGAACACATGGCACCTAATTGATAGTGAGTAGTAAAGTAGGGTAATAACAAGGGAAATCACTAATAGTAACAGAAAATTTGGAACGCTCTCTCTGTCAAGCCTGTCAAGGTACTTTTTTTGCTTGGTACTAAGAGACTTAAAGACAACACTAAGAGTTTTGAGAAAAACAAGCTTTAGATCATAAAGAAGTAAGTGAGCTAATAAAGAGTGTGGACTCCCAGAAGGGGGAAAAAAAGTAAGTATTTTAATCAAATAGTGAAAATTATTATTCTGGACATAGTGTCCTTGCATCTTAAAAATTATTTGGGAAATATTTATTGATTGTGATATTTGCAGCACTAGGCAGTAAAATAAAGCACAAAACATTTATTCTAAGAAAAAAACATATATATACAACACATAACATATATATACAACACATACTATGCACCAGGATCTCTCTAGACCCTGAAGATGTAATGGTGAAAAGTTAAATAAAAATACAAGTCAATTAGGGATCGTACAAAAGTACTGCCATCCCGAATCCTCTAGATACTTCTGATGACTACTTCTTCCCCAATCCTTTCTCCTCATCCCTTAAAAAAATTCTATAGGACATTTCAGCAAATTGAAAATAGACATGCAAACGGATGCTTGTAAATAAATGTTCACAGTGGCTCTGTTCAAAATATTCAAACAGGAGAACGAACTCAACTTGGAAAATGAATGGACAAACAGAATGCAGACCCGCACAATGGACTGTTACTTATCTGTACGAGGAATTCTGCACTGACACACACCACAGCACAGATGAAGTTAGACAGCATTGTCACTGAAAGAAACCAGCACAAATGGCCACGTATTGTGTCCTTTCACTTATTTGAAATGCCTAGACTAAGGAAATACCTGGAAACAGAAAGCAATTGGGAATAGCCAGGGGCTTTATGTGGAATGAAGACTGGAGGCTGACCACTTAGTGGGTAGCTGGGTTTTTTTTTTTTTTTGGCATAAAGAATCATTCTGCAAGTTGATAGAGGTGGTAGTTACACAACACTGAATAACTAAATGCTGCTGAGCCATACTCTTTAAAATGGTTAGTATCATGTGAACTTTAACTCAGTAAAACAACCATGAAAAATAATGATGCTATTCTGAAGTCTGGCTAAGCTGGGAATGCAAAGTGCTTTGGTCTCTAAAGCAATTGATTTGACTGGGGCAACTGTCAAGATGGCAAGAATCACTGAGACAGTCACGTCTGCTTGGGGAACCATGTCTAGACAGTCCCAGCCTGGGGTCTGCTTACTTCAAAATCAGTGGTATGGAGGTCATTTTAGGATTTTGGACCTTTGCCTCGGTTGGCTAAATTCGCATGGAGAGGTGAATTTGTACAGGAGCCAGGAGACAGCAATTCAATTCTAATTTAGTTGAAATCTTCAACTTGACTCAAAGCTTGAAAGAAACGTAATCATTATCAAGAAAGAAAGAAGTTGTAACATAATTCAGGAGACCTTCGAATGCCCAGTTTGACATAAGTTAGGAAACTATTCAACCGACACACTAAATAAATATGTATAAGAGGTAAACAATCTTTATTCGGAAATTAAAAAATCACTGCTAAGCCTGTCTTTACCACATAAACTAGATCGTCAATTGTCTTTTCTTCTTAATTTATAGACTCACAATGTCTGTAAAGTGGAGATAGTGACCTCCCTTTATAGGGACAGGAGCCATATTCAAAATGACTACATTCTTAGAAGAGACATGCTCTATTATCAAGTCCTTAAAAGGGAACTTAAACTCTAGGTTTTCTGAGAAATAACAAATAACACAGAAGTCATACAAGTCAGATACAACTTAGATAAAGAAAGAAACTAGGCCCTACTTTATTAGTTGCTACATCTCATTTATGTTACTTTTATCACAATTAGCTAAAAACTATTTCTGAAATTTATTATTCCTGTTACCTAAGATAAAAATTTGAACATTCTTCTTAATCTCCTCTTTTTGGGAATACTCTCACCTTGCCATCATATTAATTATTCCTAAGTCTGTATTTAAAAACGTTTTCAAAATGGATCTGTCATTCACTCTTCTCTTTTTAATTCCACATGGTAGTGTATTAACCACGATTCTCCAGGGAAACAGAATCAGTAAGAAATTATACACACAGATACATAGAGAAAGTCCCATATACTTGAGAAGATTTGTTTTGGAATTGGCTGACATGACTGTGGAGGTCAAGTAGTCCGGCAACCTGCTGTCTGCAAGCTGGAGGCCCAGGGCAGCTGGGGGCGGGAGTCGGTCTAAGTCCAAAGGCTCAAGGACAGGCCAGCTGATGTGCAAGGGCAGAGAAGACAGGTGCCCCACCTCGAGCTGGCAGAGTGGACTCCCCCCTCTTCCCCCTTGTTGGCCTGGGTGAGACCACAGCAGTGCTGAGGGCATTGGTCTTGGTGTCTTCCTAGGCCCTCGCTGGCACCTCCAGAAACAATGTGCACCAGTTAGCTGGGCATCCCTTAACCTAGTCAGCTGGACACATAAAATTTATCATCAGGGTAGGTGAGCAGTCTTCATTTGGAAATTTAAAAGGCAGTGCTATAAATAAATGGTAATGGAAAAAATTGCAACCCCCAAATAAAAAAAAGATTAAATAAAATAAATTAAAAATCATCATCAGTCTCTCTCAAAAGAAAATAAAAGGCAGCGCTGAAACCGGTAATGACTCATGTATATCCCGCCATGTATTGCTACATTTGATAACAGTTCATTTATTTTCTCTGTACACCAGTGGTACCTGGGCTTCCTTCATGAGGATTCCATATACATTATAATGATGGAGTTTGGGGGAAATGGTCCATATCATTAACTCTATTGCAATGCCACCAAAGTTTGGTTTCTAGAGTGGCATTGAATATTGTTATCAGTTATCTGTGGTTGTTATCAGTTATCAGTTATCAGTTATTAAATGGCCCCCAGACTCATGGCCATGGAATGACAGTATTATTTTACAAAATCTGTGGATCAGAAGTTTGGGAATGAATTAGTTGGGTGCTTCTGGCTCAGGATCTCTTGTGAGTCTGCAGTCCTCCCAAGGCCTGGCCGGAAGAATTCTGCTTCTACAGCTGTTGGTGGCCTTGGGAGACCCTTTCATTCCCCTCAGCTGGTAGAAAGCCTCCAAAGATCATGAGAGTTGGATCCGACAGGCCTCTCTACAGAACTCTTTCTCATTACAGGGCAACTGGCTTCCCCCAAAGGAAGTGATCTAAGGGTGAGTACCCAACATAGAGGCCATCGTCTTTTGCATCTAACCTTTGAGGTGGAAATCATCCCCTGCACCACATTCTATTTCTGAGGAGTGAGTCACTAAGTCCAACCCACATGGAAATGGAGGGGAGATTTCATGGCAGTAGAGCTGTCAAAAGACAAGCATCATTGGGACTCTTGGAGATTGCCTTCCACACATAGCAAATGTGTGTTATCCATTCTCATAGTTCATAGCGAGATAAGCCTGGGCCGTGACTCCAGATCAGGCCACCAACTAGCTTCTGAAAACGCGGGCCATTTTTTTGAATTCATACACCTCCCCTTTGCTTTTGCTGTAAAAAAAGTACAGTGCAACCATTTATACCTCACAAGGTTGTTGGCAAAATCAAATGATGACCTTCAAGGCCAGTGCCATGCAGTGATGGCAGAGGATTATCACGAGCAATCACTAACAAACAAAACAGAGGCACCAGCCTGGGGAAATGCCTTAAAGGCTCCCGGTATGTACATATCAGCATTCTCAGGAGAAGGAGGACAAAGAGCTGCTTTGGCAGGTTGATATCGGCTGCTGAATTATGTATGCTTTAAGAAGCTTCATTCCTCATCATTTTCCTTGATTTGGTATCAAAGGCTGCCCTCAATCTTCATCTCATTTAGCTGTTGAGGCATTTCAGATGGGTCACTGATTGTTGGAATGACACTGTACGTATACACATACTAATAAATCCTCATATTCTAAAGCAAGCCTATTGCAGACACGGGTGATAGTGGATTCTCTGTGCATGAATCACCATTAAAGATTTGGAAAAAACAACTGAATTTGTACTATATCATGTCCTTTATAAACTCGGAGCTTGTACCACCATCCCAGGAGACCTAAAAATGTAGTTTTTTCTATTAAAGGGCATGTTTATGAATTCTAAGTCTGCAGAGACCTGTCTTCCCCTACCAGGGGTGCCCAACCGTTTGGAGTTTCTGGGCCACACTAGAACAAAGAATTGCCTTGGACCACATATTAAATACATTGCGACATGGACTCACAAAAAAATCTCATAATGTGTTCAGTAAATTTACAGTTTTGTGTTGGCCGCATTCATGGTCATCCTGAGCCGTGAGCGGCCTATGGGCTGCAGGACGGAGAGCACTGCATGAATCACGTAGGTGGATGTGTGAAGAAACCTAGTTTTCATGTAAAAATGAAGTGGATTTAACAATAGGTGTCATTTTCCTTGAAGAATATCTTTGCCTCTAGTTTTTCCTTATCATTGAAATAATCTTGCTTAGAATCTGTTTGTTCCTATATTCCTATTTCCATTTGGTTTTGTGGACTGACTTTCAACCAGTAGTCTTATACTTTACTAAGATGCTGCTTTCGGGAACTATCTTTCTTTAAAGTGAATGTCAAAGATTGCAGCCAAGTACCTCAATCCATGCTTTGCTCAGCCTTCTGCAAAAACACCCTGACCAGGTGAGCAGAGCCTGTGATCCTGACTTATCTGGGCTACAAATTTCTGGGGTTGATTTCTGATGAATCTGAAGATGAGGCTTGGGTGAAGATTTTTTCCATTCTTACTGTTATATTGATCCAACAGTACCCACAGGCAAGAGCAAACAAAAGAATCTCGGGTTCTGTTTTTTTTATGTACCCCTCTCTCCAGAATCCAAGTCTTTCTGCTTCAAAGTTTGTGCTAATTCATCTCTAGATCCCCCATGCTGGGCACCTAAGAAGGGCTTAGTAAGTGTTTTATTTGATGTAAATATGTATTGACTGAAACATAGCAGATGGATAAAAGAAGTACACTGAGAATTATGGAATAAGGAAGGCCATGGTAGGGGTCATACACTAGGCACATGAGTACTTTCATGCAGACCAAACAGAAAATAGTAGCCGCCCATTTACCTACCATGTGGAGTTTTGTGAAAGATCAATAAAAACTGTGGAAATGAGTGATTTTAAATCTTAAAAGTTAGTTTCATTACTTGTTTTGAACTTCAAAAACTCCTAGAGTTTCTCAACTAAAATTTCCCAGTGTATGCAAAAGCATCTTGACAAGAACAAAGCCAGACTAGTGACTGATGAGAATCCACGTTAAAAAATGACGTGGACTTTATTAATTAATAATGTCCCATTAATCAAGGCACACGTGTTTGTAAGTATGTTGTAGTGTTATAAACTCTCCTATTAGAGAAATTGGCAAAGGATATACACAAAATATAGTCTCTGTCTTCAAGAAACATTGACACTGTGATAAAAAAGGATCACAAATTTATTTGTACCACAAAAACAATTACCACTACTACTACTAATAAAAATAATAATAAAAAGAAGAAGAAGAAGAAAAGGGGAAAGAAGCAGGAACAAAATTAATAGCAAGAGATTACTTATATATGTTGACACATTTATATGGATAAACTCATAGTTACCTTATACTGTTTATGTCTCTAATTTACATTGGGGGAAGGCAAGTTGAGTTACAAGGCTCACAAATGTAAATAACTTGATCAAGGTTTGGGATGGAATAGGATATAAGAATTTGATTCTAGGCTGTTTGAACTTCAGAGCCTGGATGTATGCTATGGTCTTTTAATACATTGCTCTCAATTTCATTGCGTGACTGAGAAACTGAAGCTCAACAAAACTACCCAAGTTCAAAAGAGCTGGGAGGTAGAGGACATGGCGACAGGCACAGGTCCCAGGGACTCTGGAGACGAGGGCCTTTCCCTATAGTGACATTGCTGTCATGCCAGGGCTCCTTTCTTTGTGTAGCCAGGGGTCAGAGGGTCCGTGCTGGCTGCCCTTTTCTATGAGTGGCCTTTACAGTTTAAATGATCACACAACAAACAGGAACTCACTCTGGAGACATAGAAAAACTGTAGGCATTGAAATAAAAATGTGCTTTAAATTTGCTTACACCTTTACGCAGCTTTGTGACACAAACAAGGTATTTATGTTTTCTGTGCTTCCACTTGTTCAGTTCACTCCTTCAACCCTATTTTCCTGGTTCCAGTTCTGTACCAGCATCCTTCTAGTCTCTGGGGAGCAGGTGATAAGCAAAGCTCAGCCTTACCCCTAGGGAACAGATTCCTCAGGGGACACATCAATAATAAAAATGCATTAAATGCAGAGAAGGTATGAAAGTAAGGCAGGGCAGGGGATAAGTGAGGGGATGGAACTTAAACGTGAGGGGGCCTTAAAGACTTACAACTGAAATAATGTTATTTCATTTTGCATTGAAATGCAATGTCAGCAAACCACAGATTATTTGTCTTCTTCTCTTTACAGACTTGGAGGCCACCTGTTCAGTGGTCAGCTAAGACATTTATGGAAAGATGAAAGAGTCTTGAATGAACAGAAACTGTGAATCACCTCATTAGATGAAGGAGGAGAGAGAGCAAGCCAGACAGAGTAAACAATACATGCACAGGCTCTAGGGTTTTTGGTTTGGGTTTAAACATCCCATTAGTACATGGTAAGCAGCTGTGGAGTGGTGAAAAGACTGGGGTGTGAGGTCTGCCAGGTGGTCAGGGTTAGAACTTGGGGTTTCAGTCTGTGCATTATAGAAAGTTATCTGATTATTTTCTGAGTGGGGAAATAACATGCTCTTCTTTCCTTTTGTAAAATGTGGACTTTTTACGTGGAGAAGGTTGTTATTTGATTTGTGGGCTGCATCAACCCTTATTGGAGATGAACTATGAAAAGCACACCAAGCCCCATTCCTAGCACAAAAGAGATTTCCACAAATGTGAATTCTTGCCCTCCTCATTCCCTAACTGGATACTTAGACTTAGACTTCTGCAGACAAGAGGCAATGTTCTTAGAAAACCGAATCACAGTGCTGCTGTTTCTTTGGAAGGCGACTCCCTCTTTTTTATTCTCTGGCCTCCAGTTGGGCCTGGGCCTCAAAGAGTGGTCTTCAAACAGTCCTGGGGAAGCTGACATAGCAGGGCTCAGATGCAAATGAAGGAACTAAAGTTGAAGGGGCATTTAAACCAAGTGGGAGATAGATAGATAGAGGATTGACTCAGGTCAAGAGAAGCAAAAGTGGAGGGGAAAAATAGACAGGAAGCGGATGTGTATTGAAGTAACAACTGACCCAAGGTCACCTTTCCTGACTCAGATGGCCCAGGTCACTGGAGGGGACTCTGCAGCAGGCAGAGGGCTTCCTGGAACTTTAACTCTCCAAGAGGAGGCAGGAGCTGGGTTCCGCTGCTGAGCTCAGAGAGCACCCTCAGTCCTACAAATAGCTGATGAATAGCAAAACTTGCTTCAGAGCCTTTAAAAGCACTGTCCAGGGAGCTGGCAGTTTACACAATTGCTTCCAAAAGGGAAACTGGAGCTCAGCTGATTGCAGACTGGATCAGGCTGAACTCCACAAGCCGACCACATTTTCAAAAGTAATTGTGCTCGGGTAAGATATCGCTTAGATCAGAATTTGCAAATCCATTTAGCGTTTTATTTATTTTGGGGGAAACTTCCATGTGCCAAGGACTCCTTTAGGTGCTGGGAAGTGACTATTGATAAAAAATCTCTACTTTCTTAGAATGGAATTTATACTCTATGGGGGAGACAAGGCAGAAAATAGAGAATATGCTAAATATAAAGCATGTCAGATGTTAATAAATGCAGGAAAAATAGGAAGGGAGTGAAGAGGATGAACTGGTGCCAGGGTGAGGGGTCAGTAGGGAGGACAAGACGAAGTGCTGCCTGAGCAGGTGATGAAACAAGCAGGCAGGGGGAGGGTGGGCCCCATGCTAACTGGGGGGAACATTTCCCCGGCAGAGGGACTAGCAGGCCAGCACAGCTGAACCGACGTGAGCAGAGGAAGGAAGCGTCGTTGAGGTCACACAAGGGCGGGCCTGCAGGTTGGCCATTGCAAGCTCTTTGGTGAGACAGGAAGCCACAGGAGGGCTATGAGCAGAGAAGTGACATGGTGGGCTCTGGACCTGTTTTAAAGGAGCCATTTGCTGACATTACAAAACCTTTGGAAGCGAGTCAGGATGCTGATGCTGAGGAAAGATCAGTAATTCATTTTGAGTTTATTGATTTGGGTATTTCTATTAGACAGCAAAGCAGTGGTCTTCTGGAGGTCAAGTGGTATCCAGGGGACCGCTCTTCTCCCATGCAGATTCTGGTAGGTCGGTAGGGGCTGACTGGTGGGCTGTGGGGCACAGGATTCCAAAAACCCATCTTGGCTCAGAAGGAGAAAGACTTGATGAACTAGCAATACTGACCATAGCTCAAATCGACCTCCTTGTTTTATCTGGGTGATGTCTCCCGGATGAAGTCAGCCTTACCATTCTTTAACAAGCGTCATGGATAATTTTGTTAAATACCACAGATACCTAAAAGCAAGGTCTGGGTTTAAACCACTCATCAACAAGGGTCCTTCTCATCTGTGTTGAATCAATGGGTGAAAAGCTATAAGTGCTGGAGATCATCACAGAAGAGGCAGACACCTTGTCCTCTCTTTCATGTCTGTGAGCCTATCAGGTGACTTCTTTCTCCCTTTCCAAACTGAAGTAAGCACAGAGGCAGAGAGGCTTACGGCGAAAGAGCGGACCATGCTTCCACTTGTATTCCAGGCTGGAGGAACTTCAAGTCAGGCTTGCACTAGAGAGAAGAAAGAGAGCTTAGAATTATTCGATTTTACTGAGAAAGTGATTCTGCCTATACATCTACCACAGAGTTTACTCTGCTCAGTTAAACTCCTTAAAATAAGAAAGGCAGTGAGGGAAGCAGTAGATGGCAAAGGTACATGAATGAGTAGATGAACAGGACGTTAGAAGTCAGGTTGGAACCATTCGTGGTGTCCCGCCTTTCCAGTGTAAGGAGAGTGATTTTGATCCAGTCAGTTCCAGAGCCCAGATGGGAATAACTAAAGAAGCAACTTTAGAAATAGACAAGCAACTGCCACAAGACCTGTACTCATCTTTGGAGTTCTACCATTATTTAACTAAGAAACTAGGGCCAAATCCCTTTGTGATATTTGATAGTCTTAATTGTAAAAGGAGTATTTCCACAGGAAAAAGGCAGCATTCATCTTATTCATACAGCTGAATGCAAATTGCTGAATGAATGAGAAAGTAAAGGGTGAGTGCCAAACAGTGCGGGAGACTGAATAAGTTGGGTGATAGAGGTCAGAGACAGACCAGGGGTGTCCGTTCTGTTGTAATTTGGAGGAAATGAGCACCTACATCAGCAGTAGTAATAGCACGGGAAAGGAAGGGGACCAGGGAAAAAACTTTGGTGATGGCAGATGGGAATGTACAACGTGGCATCGAGATCTAGGTTTTAGGTGCTTTTGGACATGACAATAAAAATACACTGGCCCATCGAAAGCTTCTTTACTCTCAGTCCTCCAGCCAGCCGCGTACTGTGAGAGACCACTGAATGATATCAATTATATCGGGAAGGAATTTTGCACATTCTCAAACAGCCTATTTTTAGAGAGCATGAATAATTACTCCAGATGGCTGTTTAAATCTGTTGGCATTGTTTCTACTGTACATTCTTTGTTTAGAAACCCATTTTGTTAGATTTCAAAGAAAAGTACAAAGATGCAATCGTCGTCATATTTAGCATTGATCTCTTTTGTGAGATTTTTAGAAAAACTTCCACTGAGAGAAGGTTAGCAGAGATGCTGATGTGAAGATTTTTAATAAATTACTTTGGCAGTGGAAGTGGAGGACTCTCTCCATAAGAACACAGTTTAATTTTCAATGGTTGCTGTGTGTGTGTCTGTGTGTGTTTGCTGGTATATAACTCCTTTTATAGTTGTCTTGATTTAATTTTTTATGAATTCAAAATTATCCAGGGTAATTTTACAGAGTGATTCAAAAGAGTTAATGGTCTTTTTATTTTTCTGCAGCAAATGAAAAATGATTTTTCTCTCTTACCCCTTCCTTCTTTTTTCCTTCTTTCTTTTTTTCTGTCCCCTTTTTCCCTCCCTCCTTTCCTCTTCCTCCTTATTCTCTCATTGTTTTAGCCATGTTTTCATTAATTTTTTCATTCTTTTTAATCTTCTCTGTTCCATACACTTTAATTTCTAAACCATAAATGATAGTTTCTTTTCAGCAAACTATCAAGTCTATCGTAGAAAGCAGAGCAGGCACGATAGTTATGCTTCTTAGCAGAACAGAGGTAGGGCTAGGTTATTCTAGCAGAAGATGAATTTTTATACCAGACCTACCTCTAAAGCAATGTTTCTCAACTGTAATCTACATGGATCCAGAAGTTCTTTCCACTCTCCTGATGGATACACATCTGAGAAACTTACCCACCAAGAGCACAGTAGCAAATTAAGTTTATTGTTAACATTGGTAGGAGCTGTAAATGGCTTTCCAGTGCTTGTGCGCTTGGGTCTACATCTTCACCTACAGAAGTTGTTGAAAGGGTTTAGAAGCAACAGAAAGGGTTGTGGCAGATGATATCTGATAAATGTAAGACTAACAGGGGCTGTAAAAGCAGAGGAGGAAAAAGCACACACAGCAATTTGGAGACATGTAATGCAAGAGCAAAATGCTCTAGAGTCCTAAAAAGATCTGCAGGTTTTAACAAATTGTGTTTATAATCAAGGACGTGAATGTATAATAAAATGCTACTGTAGTATTCTGATCAGAAATGATTCTTTAAAAATGGTAGATAATAAAAATGAACTAACAATTATGAAGGAAGACATCTATCAACTCTATTATTCAGCATTTTTCCTATAAATTTTAGGAAAAGTATGAAGAAAAAAGTAACATGGTATAATTATTATAGGTGTAAAAAAGATCATCTTTATCACTTGGGTAAATGTTACTTATTGTACATGATAGGGATGCTTATCAGAAAAACCCCAGATTTTCAAAAATGAGCTCATAGATAATAATAGTGAAATAGTTAATTTTCAGGGCAAAATTAATGTTTTCCTTGTTACATTTCTTTTGTTTCCTATATTATGTATTTATTTGTTACCAAATATAAGTAGATTCTAGACACAGTGGGAACAAAAATGTAAATAATTAAGACTGAATTTATCAAGAAATCTTCAGGGTCTATATATATATGACTATAATTTAAAAATATAAAGAGACATTAAGTTAGGAATATTTAAGGTACATTTAAGAGAAATTAATAGATATTTATATCTTGCATTTAAGTGAGTGCAAATTAGGTTACAAAGTTTTAATTTTGCTCAAATTAATAAAACTTTTTAAAAACAGAGTCTTGTATGTCAAAGGGGTTTTGGGAGAGTTTGACAAAAATATATGCAAGCTGCCCTGAAAGAATATAAACAGCAGAAATGCAAAAAATATGAAATGCCTTGTCTTATTGTTATTAAAGCTTATAGAGTTAAACATTAAAATGTTATGGTAACAGTACAGAAATTCACAGGAAAAATGACTCAATACAAAAGGAAACTCAGAAATTGAACCATGTTTGTGAATTTGGAAAGTGATAAAGATTGCAATTCAGATGACTAATAGAGATGACTATGTGTATGTCTCCACACATAGTGTGGTTGTTTTTAAAAAATACATTTTGATCAATATCTCATGATCTACACTAGTAATGTACACAATTATTAATACATTAATAAAATGTAAGAAAAACAATTTTAGAAAATATATAGACACCTATGGACATTAACTCGTAGGAGAAAACTTCACAAGTAGGGCTCAAAAGTCGGAAAGAATAAAACTAATACACTTGACAAGTGAACATCAAAGATATATTACATCATATATATTATCACTGAAAAGTTAAAAAGCAAATAATTAACTAGGACATATGTAAAATAAATGTCAGAAAAAGGGTTGGTATTGTCTATATGCCAGGTAATCCTTATAGTAAAGGGGTGGGGAATACGAACAAATAGTAAAAACATGGGTAAAGTTATAAAGAAGCAATTTATGACAGAAGGAATAAAATGGAACATTCACCCCATTCAATCATCCCACACGTGTTTATTAATTGCATCAAGACCAATCGAGGTGCAGAATGGAGAGCACAGACAAGGCCCCAGGTATCTGTCTACAAAAGGGAAGCAAATAAAAATACAGGAGCTTTTCCGGTAAATGTTAGTGTTATGAATGCACCCAACCAGGGTACTGTTGCAGAGAGTCACTGGAATTGGAGCAGAGACGCGCTTGGTCAGGGTCCTCAGGAACGACCTCTCTGGCAAGTCAGCTGACACAGGACCAGGAGGAGGAGCCCATCATGCAGCATCTCATGAAGACTGCTCAGGTTGGAGAGCAGCAGGTAACTCCTTAAGGAACTGAAGGGCCGTGTAGGTGAAGTTCAAGAGTGTGGGATTGGGGCACAGGTGGGCGAGGAGCCATGGAAGGAGTTGATAAGCAGAGTATGAAACTGGGTCAGGCAGGTGGAAAGGTACGCTATCTAGTAGGACCAGTTAGGTTTTATTTTAAATAACAACACCACCTTACTGAAGGATTGTGTATGGGGAAGGTGATAGAGTGGATTCACTGTATTAAGAGATCCCTTGGCTGCTCTGTGGAGAAGGAATTAGCAGTGAGAAGAACAGAGGGAGGATAAAGATCCGGGAAATACAAGCCTGGAGCAGGCACAAGATGACCTTGACCTTGACTTGACAGTAAAGTAACACTGACGTTTTCTACTCATGATGTTGGCAAATGGATGGTGAAATCGGCATTCAGGTACACATACACACATACAAATATAGGTATACATATATATAAGAATAAGCAATTTATAAATTACTACTTAAAACAGATATGAAAAATTACTCAGCACCATGTGTCATTAGGGAGTTGAAAATTAAAACAATGAGATACCACTACACATCTGCAAGAATTTTTAAAAAATGAAAACAGCAAATGCTGCTGAGGATGTGGAACAACAGGAATTCTTACTCACTGCTGGTGGGGATACAAATGGTGCAGCCACTGTGGTTAGCAGTTCCTTGCAAAGCTAAGCATACTCTTACCCTACAGTCCAGGAATCATATATACTCTGGTATTTACCCAAACTGTTGAAAATGTATATCCACATAAGCCCTGCACACGGATATTTATAAGCTTTTTCATAACTGCCAAAAAGTATAAGCAACCAAGATGCACTTTAAAGGATGAATGGATAAATGAATGTTGGTACATCTATACACTGGAATAATTTTTCAGCGATAAGAAAATGAGCCATCAAGCCACGAAATGACATGGATGGACCTTTAATATGCATTACTTAGATAGATGCCAGTGTGAAAAGGCCATACTATATGATTCCAATACATGTTGCTCTGAGGAGGGCAACACTGTACAAGCAGTAGCAAGATTAGAGGTTCCCAGGGGCTTGTGGGTAGGGGACAAAGAATAAATAAATGAAGCACAGGGGATTTTTAGAGCAGTGAACTATTCTGTATGATACTTTAAGGGTAGATACATGACACTGTGTGTTTGTCAAAACTCAGAGAACTGTAGAGAGTATAAACCATACTGTAAACTGAAGTATAACGCATCAGTTTTGGTTCATCAGTTCTAACAAACATATA
The DNA here is from genome assembly GCF_014824575.4 of Sturnira hondurensis. Taxonomy (NCBI): domain Eukaryota; kingdom Metazoa; phylum Chordata; class Mammalia; order Chiroptera; family Phyllostomidae; genus Sturnira; species Sturnira hondurensis. Next base: position 13,935,623 of record NW_028073411.1, on the reverse strand, counting down.
CCACACTATGCAAGATGTTAAAAATAGGGGAAGTGTAGGGGGGAGGATGAGGAGGTATATGAGGACTGTTTGCTCTGTTTGCTCAATTTGGTAAACAAAAAACTGCTCTAAATAGTAAAATCTATTAATTTGTTTAAAAGTGGATTGATTGAGGCTGGTTCTAAAGCTGTCTCAACCTTACCATTGATGCCAATAGAAACTTGAGTGATATATTAATTGAATACAGGGTTGCGTATGAGTTGTTCTCAATAGTGACTACCACTAGTGTACTCTGTAGCTTGAAAAATTACATGTCCTGGAATACACTACATGCAATTAGGTGCTTAACAATCAGAGTCTGTTGCTTCTTTGTGTAAACCCCTCCAGTGATTTCACATTGCACTTAAAGGGAAATCCAGCTCACTGGGCTTTGCATGAACTGGCCACATCCTGCTCACCATTGCTCAGTGTGTGTACCTACATCCACCTCCGTCTGTTCCTCTTCCTCCCCAAGCTCATGTAAGCCTCACATTTGCTTTTTCTACCTCTTAAAGACATCTTTCATCCCTCCATCCTCCCGTTTCCAAGTTATGACATGAACAAGAATGACAAATCCCCTCCTCTCTCACCTACCCAAACCTGCCGCCTCATGCCGCACACTGTCTCCAACACTGTCCGTTTGCATTTGCTTCATTGTCCTTATCTTTGGTCAGACCTATTCTGTTGATGTCTGGGGCTGGCTCCTGGAAGGTAAGTGTAAGAGCCAGCAGCAATAGGGACCAGCTGCAAGTAGAAATTTCAACAGGATATAGTTAGGCCCCCACCCCAGAATGTATTCAGTGTACCAGGAGGGTTAGGCATGAAGCCCGATAAGGAGAATGTGGAAGGCCAGTCAGGCATGAAGCCAGATAAGGAGGATGTGGAAGGCCAGTAGGAGAAGAAAAAAAAAGAAAAATATATATTCTGCCTTCCAACAAGGGGTCCCACCAATGAGTAAGGAGGCTATTGTTCAATGGTACCAATCGCTAACAGCCACATCTGCTTCTGTATATTGCTTGCTTGCAGTATTCTATAAAAACCCTTTGGTCTGTAAGCCAGGCGCGACTTCCATATTGTAGCTCTGAGGAGCTACGTGACTCAGGTCACAGTTGGGGAAGTTCACCCCTGCGCAGGTTAAGAGTTTGGCCAATAAATAACATCTAAATGCTCTAAGTGCCCGGACATTTGGTTACTCGCTCTTCGAATGTAACAGTAAGCTCCCTCAGAAGCAGAAATCATGTTTGCGTTTTCACCACAGTCTACCCAATGCCTAGGGTAGTGCCTGTCACATAGCGGGGACTCAGTACTTAATTGCTGAGTGACGAATGGAGGAATATATGAAAATAAGCTTAATTTGGCAAAGCAAAGAAGTCTGGTTAAGTGGCCCTAGGGCCCAAAATCAATGCTCAATTTGGCCACACATAGATTAACCTCATGTGACATATATCAACCATCCAAACCACGGCTTCCTCTTGTACAAAATGAGACCTTTAGACTACGCAAAGCCTACAGTGTTTCTTAACTCTGAAATCCTACATTCTTTATGGTTCATAATGATCAAGGTTCCACTAGAGAGCGGCTAATTCAATATATTCTATTAGCAGAACAATTTCTGTGATGGTATATGTCAGCATCCCGGAGCCACCTTTCGGAGTGACATTGTCACCCATCTGGTCAAATAACTTAATGTTCCCACCTGGATTGATGCTTCTGGCAGAAACATTGAGTACAGATGCCACATGATCCCTCCATCATAAAGCAGGAAATGTGCTAGGCTTTTGCACCATCAGGCAGTGGCACCGTTGGTTTTTCATTTTTGCTTTTTTCCCCACGGGATCCTCCATTAGCCTGCACCTGGCACCCCTGTCACATAAAAGCATATGCAACCTCACGGTTTCCATAGGCTGCATATAGCTTTTGTTTTATCATGTTTCTATGTAACCGATCAACATATTCCAGGTCAATCATTATTTTGGGTGACTATATGTTCCAATATCACAAAAAGCAATGTCTGTCATTCTTGTTGGGTGAAGGCAGAGGCCTGGGGAGATCCAGTTGGAGCTGGCTCGAGGGACAGGCCATCTTCCTCCAGGTCTGCTCTCCCAGGTGTGCGGACTTTCCACCAGGAGGACACGGGCTCGGTTTTCTTCCCCTTACAAAGGTAAGTTCTGCCGATGAGAAAGCTGGTCATACCTAGCAACGTCCTGTCTTATACGCATCTGCTTCTGGCTTCAGATTTCAGCTGAGTCGATCCTGATGGACTTGAGTCAGCACTTGAACACGGTCTCAGCTCAAGGACTTTAGCTTCCACTGTCTCGCTGGAGGTAAAGCAGTTTGTGGCAGATGAGCCGCTCGGAGCAAGAGTGATGGATGCTTCCATAAAGACGGTGCCGTCTGCGGGGAAGTCCCAGAGAGCCCACGCAGCAAAGTGATAATGACACCAGGGACCTTGCCAGCAGTGTTGTGAGATCATACTGTTCTCTGCCCCCCAGAGCCTTGTAAAGAACATACTGCAAGTGCAAAAACGAGTACACAGAATTGAAGGAAAAGGATTATCTATGCACTCCGAGTTCACTGAAATGTCAAAAGATTCATTGAGATTTTCCAAGTATCGTGTATGAGAACAAGAAACTCCTACTGGGAGGTAAAGAGTGCATTATAAGATGTCCAACACATGTATGGGCTTGCTAAATGTTAGCTTTTCTTCTTTATTATAAAATAAACTTCATAGGTTCTTTGCTTAACTCCAAAAGCAGCCAAGGTTGTGACAGCTTCTATGTGTATAGGCCCTGGGGCGAGTGAAGGGCCATCTCTCACTTTGTGGAACTCAGTCTGTTGGGGGACAGTCACAAAGGCACACATGCCTGAAGGTTCCGTGAACTAAGGAGTCTAAGGAGAGGTTTGGCAGGCCAGGGCTAAACACCTAGGTATGCGTGATTAATTGGAATCTGAACATTGGAAAGGAACAGTTAAAGAGATTTTTGAGCTGAAATTTGCAAAATGCTAAGTAAGATTGCGAGGAGCCAAAAGGCTGAAAGAACAACATGAGTTAAGGCTTCATGGTAGAAAAACTCAGATTATTATATTTAAGTTATCTAGAGCAGAGACACTAACCAGAATACTTGATAGCTCCCCCACACCCCCCCCCCAAAATATAAAACAAGGGAGGTTTTTATAGGAATTAGGTAAGCCTAGAAGAGTAAAGGAGAGCTAGATCGTGGAGGGTAATTAATGCTGAGCTATAGCTTTTTGGTTTTATTCTGCAAGAGAGAACTAAAGTTAGGAGGTTTCCCAGTTCTTTTTTTACTTGCCTAATGAGGAAAGTGACTTCAGTTTGAGTGAGAAAACTTTACATTTTGAGACTTGCTACAAAAGAGCATGTCTGCATGCGCACACACCCACACACATCTACATCCAGCGCATCATATGCACACGAGCAGGTTGAGGAGCTGTGTGTATTAAATTCCTCTATCATGCTACTATTTCAGTATTATTACAATGTATGTATTGATTGTCACAACCTGTGCAGTGCCTGCTACGTGTGTCTAAATGAAGACATCTAAATCGGCACAAACGTCATCCATGATGGAAGTTTGCTCAGTGAATTGAACGATGTATTTTGTGGCAGATAGGAGCCCTGTGGCCGGGAAGAGCAGGTGTTATGGAAGGAGTTGACAAAAGAAACTGTGCCGGAGGTGAGGGTAGGACTCTGTACAAAGGAGTACAGAGTCTAGTGCATACCCTGCGAGCTCTTCTTACCATACGATTAAAATGGGAAGATACACTTGGGGGTCTTCCACATGTAAGCTCAAGACACCTTCTGAACACAGGCATCTCAGATTTCTCCCCTTCACGATCTTTCGTGTTGATTCCTACCCTCTAACCCTTTGCCCACTATTTCCACAGAGATTTACCATTTATTTACTATTTGAATTTTTTGCATAATTAAAAAGAAATAATCTAAGTACAGGCAGATGGGGATCCTATTGCTGGAGATACAGAGGACAAGTTATGCCATTTTTATTTTATTTTTTAAAGATTATTTATTTATTTATTTATCTTTAGAGGGGAAGGAGAGAGGGAGAGAAACATCAATGTATCGTTGCCTTTTCTGGGTCCCCTGCTGATAGGTAGCCTGCAAGGAACCGGCCTGCAACCCCGGCATATGCCCTGAGTGGGAATTGAACCGCGATTGTCTGGTCCGCAGGCCCATGCTCAATCCACTGAGCTACGCCAGCCAGGGCAAGTTATGCCATTTTTATAAAATGGTTTAATTCTTCTGATATATTCTGTTACATTTTGGTTAATGTCACTTTTACTGGTCATAAACCTTATTCATTCTATCTCCCTATGCTCTGGCAGATCAATTCAGTTCTTCCAAATTAACCAACTAATTCTTCTTATTTCTACTTGATAAGTGCTTTTTTGTCTTACCCTTTTCTGAGCCTCTGTATTGTCATCTAGAGTTATTTCCACTTCTGTGTAAAATGATGCACGCACCAGAACTGGTTATTTCATAAGCATGCATAGATTTCAAGGGTTACTGTCAGTGAAATTAGTCTCCAAATTGAAAAGCATTATTTTTTTAAAATTTGTGATCAACATAGTGTAACCTCAGGATATTAGAAAGGACAATTTTATTGGTTTTGTTGTTATATGCCCACGATAACTTGACCACCATATGAAAATGTCACTGTATTTAATATACTAGATACTGCTGAAGATATCGTAAAATGAAGATGAAATTTCATCACTGGAAAATTGCTTCAAATTTTGGGAAAAATAATGGTAATGTAAAACAGATTTTGAAAACTTAATATCTTTGATTTGTTAATCTCATTTCTATTAATTAATCCTTAAAAGCGACAAGGACAGTGTTTTGACTCAAGAATGCTTGTCACTGTATTACCTCATAATTTACTCCATAAGTATTTATTGAGTGCCTACTATGGGCTGGATGCCCTTCCAGGGTTTGGAGAGCATTCTTTTACAGGTTGCATGCCATCAAGAGAGTCTGACACTGTCATCTTATGGAGGTAGAAGTTTTAGATATCAGGGGAGAGTTTTCCAAAAAGCTGGTGCTGTAGCAGAAATAGAATAAAATAAGAAGTGATTCATGAGACTGCTGGGGTAAAACATTTATGATGACAAAAATCCATAAAGCATTCCAACAAACTGCAATAACAGAAGGGTAAAATAAAACTTGACATAGCCATGTCATTTTGGTTTTCCCGGAAATATTGCGGTTTACACCTACTGACCCAGACTTAGTATAATCGTGTCCTACTTTATTTTCACAAATGGGCGATGAATTTTATGGGCATCGCTCATATAGCAAATTCATATTTAATAAGTTAGGGTGCGCTCTTTCTTTCTGACAAACTCCTGTGTCCCGGACATTCCCCCCTTGCTATAAATCCAGGCTTTCACCAAGTTTCAGAGCACTTTCATTTTTTCCTACTCTCTCTACATTTATGACTTCATTCGCTTTTTTGGCTTGAAAACTAACATGTTATTCACACTCAAGGCGCGACAGTTTTGCTGAACTCTCACTCACTCTGACAAGCGCTGATGATTCACAGAAGAAACAAGAATGACCCCTGCTCCCAGAAAGCATACGATGTCAGGAAGGAGATGGATGGAAAAATAGACACTCAAATACAACCTGGGAAAGGCCTAGGACTCCATGGGACCAGAGAGAGAGCTTTTCTAAATTGGGGTGGGGGCTCTGAAAGGAAATCACTTTGGTGATATTTGCATTCTGTTTTGGAGGACAAGGGCCGTGGAAGAAGGCGGAGGACAAATTATTCCAAGAAAGGTGCACTGAGGAGGAATAAAGTGCAGAAGAGCTCACGGTGTGGAAAAGCAAAGGCACATGTTTTTAATGACTCAAGAAATTGCAGACAGCGTTGGCTGAACACGAAGCTGCAGACGCAGGCGGAGGCCAAATAACAAGGGACATGTGTGTTGACCTGCATGTTTGGACTTTGTCCTTTAGATCTGGAGGAGTACCATAAACAGATTTGGGGTTTAAAGAGATTATTCATTAATAGGCAGACACATAAACCATCAAGTTTGGTTTTATGCTGACACATATGCATATTATAAAATTCACCCTTTTAAGGTGTACGTACACACCAGTAGTTTCTAGCATGTCCCCAAGAATGTGCAACCGTTAGCGCTATTACTGTTTCCAGAACGTTTTCATCACCAAAAAAAGTTTCCCTATTTTGTGGTCACCCTCGATTCCTCTCCTCTGAGCCGCTGGCAACCTGTAACCTTACCTCTCTGTGGGTTTGGTTTTTCTGGGCATTTCCTACACTCTGCGGCACTCTGTGTCTGTCCTTCGGCACTTGGCACGGTGTGTTCAGCCTTCATCCAAGTCATGGCACCTACCAGTGGCGCCTTCAGGTTTGGTGTTTGAATCAGACCCCGCTGTGGGGATGCACCACGTGTTCAGCAGTTCTCAGCCCATCAATTCATGACTTGTTAGTGCTTTTTGGATATGAGTATTGGTGCTATAAAATAGCACCAATAGTAGCACTTGGCATAGTATCTACTCTCGGAAGCAGCCTGGTCTAGAAGGGCACCCTTTCTTAGCAATATTAGTTCTCTTACAACCAAAATATTTTAGTTCCCACTTTTCTTTTTATTTTCCCCATTGAAACTAAAGAGGTAGTAAGTGGAATATAAATGGACTAAATTAACTTTAACTGGGAGAAAAGTAATTAGCTATTGTATGGTTATAGACATGGGAAATTTTATCTGATTGTTAGTATACCTCATAGTCTTCCAAGAGGAAGCTGGCTCTAGAAATGCAAAATACATACTGTTAATAAACCATCTGGAAAATTTAAAAAATTATGTGTGTATTTTTACATGAACGAATGTTTACAATTATTTTGAGTATATACCTAGAAGTGAAATTGCTGGATGATACGGTGGCTTTATGTTTAATTTTTTGTATGACTTGCTGCTGAGTGGGGTCACACTAATTTTTAGCTGCTCAAATGACAATTTGTGCCATGATGTGAAACATTACATTTATTCGTGTATTTAAGATGCTTCCTTATAATATAACTCTCTATCCTACTATTCTGTTTTAGCACTTGTAATTACCTAAAATTTTCATACTTATTTTTTTATGTTTGCATTTGTTTTCCCCAACTAGCCTGGGAGATTCTAAAGGGCAGTTTACTCTTTTACTACTACTATTATTATTATTATTATTATTATATCATTATTAATCAATATAGCAGATACACATTACATGGTAAATACTTGGTAATGANTGTATGACTTGCTGCTGAGTGGGGTCACACTAATTTTTAGCTGCTCAAATGACAATTTGTGCCATGATGTGAAACATTACATTTATTCGTGTATTTAAGATGTTTCCTTATAATATAACTCTCTATCCTACTATTCTGTTTTAGCACTTGTAATTACCTAAAATTTTCATACTTATTTTTTTATGTTTGCGTTTGTTTTCCCCAACTAGCCTGGGAGATTCTAAAGGGCAGTTTACTCTTTTACTATTATTATTATTATTATTATTATTATATCATTATTAATCAATATAGCAGATACACATTACATGGTAAATACTTGGTAATGAAAAACTTATATTCTATTATAGTTCATTTTATTAGTTTTATGGTATTGTTTTATTCATTACAGGTATTTAAAAGTGGTGATGTTTTTATCCAAAATGTTGGGTTGGCAAAAACATTCATTTGGTTTTTAAGTAAAAATAAAACACATATTTTTCATTTTCATAAATAACTTTACTGAACAACATATTCACTGTTTTTTCCTATCTTCTGTCATCTTTCAGACAACTTCGTAAAGAATTTGTCCTGTCTTCCCATAACTTTATATCTTTTTGAGCAAAAAAAATGTTCCGTGCCTTTTGCTGTCTTCCAGGGAATTGAAATATTTTCCATTAGAAGAATTTTGTAAAGACCAAAAGAAATGGAAATCCAAAGGTGCAATGTCTGGTAAATACAGCCAAGCTGTTAACAATTTTTGCCTGGTCATTGAAGAAACAGCGGTCTTGCATTATCCTGGTGGAAGAGGATGCGTTTTCTGTTGACTAATTCTGGATACTTTCCATCAAGTGCCGCTTTCAATTGGTCTAATTGGGAGCAGTACTTGTCAGAATTAATCAGTTTAGCTCTCCTGAAGGAGCTCGTAATAGAGGACTCCCTTCCAACCCCACCATATATACAGCATCACCTTCTTTGGATGAAGATTGGCTTTTGGTGTAGTTGATGCTGGTTCATTTTGCTGCCCCACAATCTCCTCCATTCCACATTATTGTAAAGTATACAACTTTTCATCACCTGTCACAGTGTGGTTTTAAAATGAAACGTTTTCTTTATGTTTAAGTAGAGTTTTGAATTGCATACAGAAATACAGACAAGAATGTTTCTTTTGTTTAACTTATGTGAAATCCAAACATCAAAGTGATTAACATAACCAGGCTGGGCAAATAATTTTCAACACTTGATTTGGATATTTTGAGTATGTCAGCTATCTCCCACGTGATATAATGTTGAACGTTCTCAATTAATGTCTCGATTTGATCTCTATCTACTTCAACCGGTATGCCTAATCATGGGGCACGGAGAAATCTCCAGCCCGAAACTTCACAAACCACTTTTGACACGTTCAACCAGTCAGAGCACTTTCTCCATACACTGCACACATCTTTTTTTGCACTTCAGTTGCATTTTTACCTTTCTTGAAATAATAGAGTATAATATGCCAAAAATGTAACTTATTTTCTTCCATCTTTGATATTAAAATGCTACACGAAAATTCACCAATTTTCGTAAGATGTTTTAAATGCACGCTGTTATGGCAGCTGTCACAATACAATCTAACAAAATTGCTTTGAATGAAGGTAAAGAGAACTAAGTGCTACTGGAACTATCGTACAGAACCAGATGTGTATTTCCGCCAACCCAATATTAGCACTTTTCCTCATAGATCTGTCATTAAGGGACATGGACTACTCATCTCTTTAATCTCGATTTTCTTTCTTTTCCTACTCCAGTTAAATCTCTAATGACTTGGAAAAGGGGGAAAGTCAGACATCCAGAGGAAAATGAGGTGGAGAAAGACTGAATAAATCAGTAATGTGAAGTTAATGCCTGAATAATGTAGTGACTATGTGTGAAGGCAAGGGAAAGGAAAGGAGCTATTTATAATAACCTTCTTTTGACTGGATTTATTTTTTATATCTCTGGTGCTGTTCTCTGGAGATCAGTTGACAGCATGAGGTTCTTGGAGATTAGGGGACACGATTTTCATCATGGTCAAGGGCCATAGTAGCCCCACTGCAGATGGTTGTGCCTTGTTAGGTCTCCACTGTGACTGAAATACAAATCCTCTGCACTCATGATTCAGGCATCTGTTCCACAACCAGAAACACTGTTGTTCTCCAAAGTCTGGTTGTTGCTATAAAAGAAATTTACCACTTTAAAATCCTGAGGTAATTTAGACTTTTAGATAAAAGAAAGGTAATACCCCAGTCCTGAGGTCTGGTGTATGTATACCTCCTCTGGCTTTCCTATCCGCATTTATAACTCCAGGTAGTAAATGTGTTCTGAAGTATAATACACTGGCAATACAATGCTGCTCTGTGCTTGATTTTTTAAAGTTGGCTAATATTTTAGCTTGATTTGATGCGAAAATATTAATTAGCTCAAGAAGTCGAGGGGAGTATATATCTCTCTACCCAGAGCTGTCAGAGCGCACAGTTTGTAGTCCATGTTCAACCGGTGTTTGTAGATGTGAAGGTAAGAATTTGAGTGAAATTGGATGGCAACATCCACTGGGAAAAGTAAGGTGAGAGAAGAAGAAGAAGAGGAAATCAGTAGCATTAGAAGGATTCAAAACAGTAGCATTAGAAGAATCAAAGACAAGTTCTCTCATTCAAGCTTCACTTGGCCAAAAAGAATTGTGTCCATTATATGTATGATGTTGTACCATAATGACACTGGTCTAAAGGAAATGAAAGGGTTAACTAGCACACTCAGTGGAAAAGCAATCTGACAGCTTTAATCCCTGCGCCAGAGTGAGCACTGAGGTTGGAACACAGGTAATTGTGTTTCGGGTTTAAGTGAGGGGCCGTTTGGTTGGCAGCTACTGTGCAAAGGAGCCCTGCTTTACAGTAGCTGAGTAAGAAGGAAGACCTTGGGGTGCAGGTGGCTGCATTCAGTGGGGACTTTGGGGGATAAGAAGACATCCTGGAGAAATACTTGTATTTTAGCAAAAACATTAAATGAGAAGGCAAATTAACTAAAGCTGTGGGCATACATTTAATGGCAACTTTCCTTTTAAGTATAAAACGTGGAAAGAGGGCAGAGGCATTTCCACGAGGCGACCTTGGGTATGCTTCTCCCGTGCCTTCCCAGGAACGTTGCTGTTACAGCAGAGCTACCCTGCACTTCTCCGTAAGTGGCATTTGCAGTGTTTATAGCTAAAAGGAAAGGAAGGATGAGCAAATGCATTGGGCTCAGAGAAGAGGGGAGGAAGCTGCTGAAGGTAAGAGCTGGGAGTCTGAGACCTGAGGCCTGAGGCCAGAGAGGGTCTTCCTATCCGGAAGCTCTGGCTGGCTGAAGCAAAAGAAAGTGTTTCTGCATTTGAGGAGAAAAAGGAATTGGGAAGTCAAATGTTACAGGTCTCACGGGCCGAAACACCTAGGCTTTTTAGAAATGAAAGTTATGTTTGTTCAGGGTTCTCCCGTTGTTTAGTGACAACTCAGAGATTGACATCCTAAGCAGCTCTGACTCAGACGATTAGCCTCCTTGAGCAAATATTCCTTAAGCATCTTTGAAAATTTGTTAGGAGTTACAAATACAGGGGAAAAAGTCAAGCCCCTGACCTCCTGGAGTTGACATTCTCATTATGAAGGAAAATAATACACAACATAGACACTTACAGGTGAAAAAAAAGCAGGCAAGAGATGACTAACAGGGATACTATTTAATATAGCAATTGGCAGAATTCTTTTCTGCTCCAGCACCATCAAAGAGATGCTGTTTTTAGGAAATTCCAGCCCTGGCTGGTGTAGCTCAGTGGATTGAGCGCGGGCCTGCGAACCAGAGGATCGCGGTTCGATTCCCAGTCAGGGCACATGCCTGGGTTGCAGGCTGGTTCCTTGCAGGCCAACTACCAGCAGGAGATGCCCGGAAGGCAACCATACATTGATGTTTCTCTCTCTCTCTCCTTTCCCTCTAAATATAAATAAATAAATAAAATCTTAAAAAAAAAAAGAAAATTCCTTTAAGAAGTGGTTTACAATGAATAGTCTGAGCAGAGAAACCCTGGATAATGCTGGTAATGAGTTTAATTGATCGAGTGCTCGCCTTATTCTGGATCATTTAATAATTATTTATGATATATGCATTTCTGTGATACTTCCAAGTCTGTCTTTCACATTCACACAAGCCTTGTGAGCACAGTGACTGTGGCTGTTTATTACTGTACAACAGTTCTCAGGAGGCTGACCATAAGCAGTTGGAGGAATGAATGAATGAATGAATTTAGGAATGAATGATTAAAACAATCTGAGCGTGACGTGCAGCACAACAAATGGCTCATTTAAAAAATTAAAACATAATAGAAGGTAACGCTGTTGGTGTATCCGCTATACAAGGATGAAAAACAAAGTCGCAAGCCAGACATTTTTAGGGCCTTTTCTGGTCCCTAGATTTGGTCCAGGAACCGGAGGAAGGGCCGTTGCTTGTGCTGTGATAATAGACTGCTTTTGATTCAGGGCTTGGTGTCTCCAGCGTCCTTCTTTTTACCTTGACCATAAAGACCTCCACTTGGGTTCTCATAGCTTCCGTCCTCAGGCCTGGTCCTCAGAATCACTGGCATGGTGATGTCAGCCCAGTCTGGACCTACGGTGTTTGACTGAAATTCTCCAGGCATCCCCAAATTTGAGTGAGTCTACATTTAAAGCTGTGCATTTTTCCTTTAGGATACAATGCAATCTGATGCCATTAAAATATTGTAAGGCTAACCCACCAACTTACAGTGAAACGAAAAAAGAAAGAAGGCAAGCTGAAAGAGGGTTTTGCCCTCCTGCTGGCGAGTCTGGGCCGCAAGCAGTGGCCTGGCCTTCAGCAGCCTAGAGGCACATTTAAGCCTCTTATACTTCAGTAGCTAAACTTATCACAGAGCAGATGCATTCTTTTTTGTAATTCAAAAAAATTTAATAAAACTGAAGGAAGCAAGATAGTGCTAAAAAATCAATCTAATGTTACATTAAGTTAATACTGATTTTAAAATGTGGGACAGAAGTATAAATTCAAATAATACTCCTTTGTCTAAATAAACAATAATAATGAGTTAGACAATACTAGAATGCTGTGATATGCTTGGGGTAAAGTAGAGAGGCTTTAGCTTGGTTCCCCTTTTTGGCAGGAAACACACATATCACTTCAAAACAGATGAGCATATAATTTCAAATACAAAAGGAAAATCAATCATTTGAATTGTGGTGTCCTTTGCTTCGGCAAAGCTATTGGACTTTAGAAACTTTCCCTAAGGCGGTCATTTAGCCGTACTGCAAAGATGAATGCAGAAAGATGCTCCTCTCAGGTTTGTTAATCAAAGCGTGGAACAAGCTGAATGTGCATCAATATTGGATAGGTTATATAAGGGACGGTTCTTCAGCTAATGGGCTACTCGGCAGACTGTACAAACTACACAGTGTATTTGTTTTTTATATTGAGTTGGAAAGAATCCCAGAACATATTTTTGAGTGGAAAAGCAATGGGATAATCCGCTTTATATAAAATTATTGGTGTGTGTAAGAGAGAGAGGGAGAAAAGAAGTACAAACAAGAGTCTGTTCCAGAAAGATATCAAAAAGAGTCTGGAAGAGAACATTTGTGTTTGGTGTCCCAGCTAGCCTGACATATGTCATCTATAGTTTTGTGTCTTTGAGAGAGTGACTGCATTAACAGCTACTGCTAATATAGCCACCAAAATGTTAATGATTTTCTCACATTGCTTTGGACTGGATTGTGTTGCTTCCTCCCCCAGAAGCTACATGTCCAATCCCTAACCTCTTAATGTGATGGTATTCGGAAATGGGGACTTTGGAAGGTAATTAGGTTTAGATGAGTTTACGAAGGTGGGGCCCTGTGATGGAATTAGTGCCCTTATAAAAAGGGACACCAGTGCGTTTTCTTCCTCTCTGTGAATACCATGTGAGGCAACAGCAAGAAGGTGGTCATCTACAGACACAATAAGAGCCCTGATTGGGGACCAATTGGCTGGCACTTTAATCATGGATTTCTCATGTTCCAAAAACGTGAGAAATACATTCTTATTGCTTAAGTCATCCAGGCTATATAATTTGTACAGTAGCATGAGCGAAGACACATATTAAACATGTTAGTTGATTATTGCCATATAACAAGTTACTCTAAAACTTAGTTGCTTAAACAACAAAACTTTATTATTTCACAGTTTTTCTGGTTCAGGGACTCAGAAGACATTTAGCTGCGCGGTTCTGGCTCAGATTGAGGTCTAAATATCTGAAGTCATGTGAAGCCACGGCCGTGTCTGAGGATCAGTTTCCAAGGCCACTGGCGTGGCTGTTTGCGAGACCCCTCCATTATTTTCTGGATGTTGGTTAGGTCCTTCTACACTCACCAAATAGGCATTTCCTCAAACATAATCCTGGAATAAGTAATTTAAAAGAGAGACAGAGAACCTAAAGTAGCATCCCTTTTGCTGTATTCTATGTCTCATCGGGTTAATACAACATGGATGGTACTACGCAAGGGCATAACTATCACAAGTCCTTGATGACCCTTATCCTTTTTCCCCTGTGACCCCCCCAGGTCCCCTCTGGTTACTGTCAGTTCATTCTTTTTTTTTTTTAGTTTGTTCTTTATTTCAATGTCTCTGGTTATATTTTTGCCTGCTCGTTTGTTTCATTGATTAGGTTCCACTTATAGGTGAGATCATATGGAATTTGTCTTTCACTAACTGGTTTATTTCACTTAGCATAATGCTTTCCGGTTCCATCCATGCTGTTAAGAAAGCTAGGAGCTCTTTCTTTCTTTCTTCTGCATAGAATTCCATTGTGTAAATGTACCATAGTTTGTTGATCCACTCATTTACTGATGGGCACGTAGGTTGCTTCCAGCACTTGGCTATTGTAAATTGTGCTGTTATGAATATTAGAGTGCATAGGTTCTTGTGAATTGGTGTTTCAGGATTCTTAGGGTAATCCCAGCAGCAGAATTGCCAGGTCAAAAGGTAGCTCTATTTTTCGTTTCCTGAGGAAAATCCACACTGTTTTCCACAGTGGCTGCACCAGTCTGCATTCCCGCCAACAGTGCACTAGGGTTCCCTTTTCTCTACAACCTGTCCAGAACTGATTGTTGGTTGATTTGTTTATGAAAGCCATTCTGACTGGTGTGAAGTGTTGTCTCATTGTGGTTTTAATTTGTATCTCTCTGATGGCTAGTGATGCTGAGCATCCTTTCATATGTCTCTGGGCCCTCTGTATGTCCTCTTTGGAGAAGTAAGAAGGGTCACAATACCTGATATCAAACTATATTATACGGTCACTTTTTTCCTGTGTTACATTTATATTGGTGTTTACTACAGGAGAGTAAATTATTTATACAATCAAGAAATATTGCTTAAAATGATTTCACCAAGACATACGTATGTTAAAAATAAAGCTAATAATTCCAAAAGATTGATTTTAATTAATTGGATATCAAAGTTAAAAGTGACTTTCTCTCAGCATTCTGGTGATAGACATCCACACTTCAGATAACATTGCTGCTGCCTGTTGTAAACTTGTCCACATAATTGTCATTCTTTAAAAAAATATTTTATTGTTTTTCAATTATAGATGTCTGCATTTACCTCCCACCCCAGCCATCCACACCTCCCTCCCTTGCTTCCATCCCTCCTTGGGTTTGTCCATGTGTCCTTTATAGTTGTTGCTCCTTCCCCCGCATTATGCCCTCCCACCTGCCCCCTGGTTACTGTCATATTGTTGTTCTTGAGTGTGTGGTAAATATGTACCTTTATAGATGTTTTTAATGTCTTCTCATTGTCTTTGGGATTCTCAAGTTTTGTCACAAGGCACCAAGGTATGTGCTATTTTTATAATCATTCTCAATGTGTAGAATAATACCTTTGATCAGATCTGTACTGTCCTCAACCATTGTCTTACTAAATATTTTCTTTACCTTATTCTCTCAATTTTCTCCTCTGAAACTTTAAATACAGGCATGGTACACCTTCATAGGCTATCTTTTCCGCCTTAATCTTTATTTCATATAAACTACCTACTTGTTTCTCAGTGCTGTACTTTGAATTTAGAAATAGATTGAAATTGATCTTTTTATTTAGTGACGCCTCACCTGATGCTAAACATACATTGAATGGTGTTATTTCAGTCAGTTTATTTATTTTATTTACAAATGCTCCGTGTGGATCTTTTCAATGTTTGCCTTGCGTATTTGATGTTCTCTTTTTATTTAGTCAATTTCTTACTTCTAACTTATTTATTTAGCCTTTATGCTCAGCAGGAAGTCTATGTATTTTTACATTTAATAATTCCAATATCTAAATTCCTCAGGGAGGCTTGACTATGCTCTTTATTATTACTTTTTTGCTGACTATATCAGCCATATGAGCAATTTTTTAAAGTTTTTGGCAATTTTGAATCATGCCTTCATATTTTGTTGAAGTTAAAAAATAGGAAACTAATAAAAATGCCTCTAGAAATATGAATTTAAGATACAATAAGAAATATAAATTTAGAGATATCATACATATATTATACTTAGTAAGCTAACCCACATACAAACCTTCTAAAATATTAAGTAAACAGCAAAATAAAAAGAAAAGAAAGGCCTCATATGAAAGATCTTTTAAAGGGCATGCAAACATAGCATATTGTAAACTCACAAAACTAAGCACTAACATATATGTAGAGCCATAACTATAAACAAAACTTAATTTTAAGAAAATTTATATTTTATCATAAAGCAAAACCAACTTTATAACAATTAACATAGATACACATACACTAAGTATTCACAATTTAAAAAAATAAAAATATAGGTAATTTGACTTCTAACAATATGTTAAGCTAGAGTCCCTGAACAACTCTTGCTAAAATATACCTAGTTCATGCAAAAATTATGATAGTGTGATTTCTAGAGGACTTCTTGGTTCATTAGAAATTAAAGAAAATCTATCTGAAGGAGAAATAAATAAATTAATAAAAAATAAAAAAAGGAAAACCAAAGGACAAAAAAAAACAATGATGGCAACAATAACCCAGGAAGAAAAACAAGGACAGGGAGAGACACAAACGTAAAAGACAGGATCTTCCACTAACACTGCTGTGAGTACTTAATGCTTCGGGATAAATAGGAACTTGCCCTTGAGATTCTTCAATTAAGCTGGGGACCCTGAAGAGGAATAAAATGGCCCCTGATTGAAGCATGAGAGATGCAAAAGCAAATCAAATCTTCTGGTGAATAAATAAATAAATACTAAATAAATAAGTAATACTTTGAGAAGATTCAATAATGACATAAGTATAAATAAAGAATTCGACAGCATGGATGGAACTGGAGAGCATTATGCTAAGTGAAATAAGCCAGGCAGTGAGAGACAAATACCGCATGATCTCACCTTTAATGGGAACATAAACAACAAAACAAACAAACAAGCAGAATATAACCAAAGGCACTGAAACAAAGAACAGGCTGACAGTGACCAGAGGGGAGAGGGGAGGGAATTTCAGGGGAAAAGGGGAAGGGTTTCCAGGAACAAGTAAGTATAAAGGACACATGGACAAAAACTAGGTGGGGTGGAAATGGGAGGGAAGTGGAGAAGGTTGCGGGGGTGGGCTGGGATGGGAGTAAAAGACAGAAACCTGTACTTGAACAACAATTAAAATAAAAAAAACAGTAAAAATTTTTAAAAAGTAAAAATAAAAAATTAAATAAAAAAGTTCTTGCTTGCAAAAATTCATAATTAAAAAGGAAATTATGAATAGATATCTAGAAAAATTAAAACAAGAAAATAAAAACTAAAATAATTTATGAATTACCATTTGCCATTTACCATTTACCTTTCCTCTAAGTTTTACATTTAAAACATAGAGGAAATTCTAGAAATTGCACATTACTAACACACACAATATAGAAAGGCTGAAAAAATAATATGGCTATTAAAGAAGTCAGATTAGTAGTTAACTAAAAGTGCACAGAAAATGAAAGACAAATGGGCAATAAACATGCACAGTCAAAGAAAACCCCATATGAAATATGCTCCACTGCACCAGTAAGCCAGGAAATCTAAATGAAGACCACAATTAGATATCATTTGACACCAGCAGACTAGCAAAAAATTAATGTCTGATAATATCAAATAGTCGCTATGGACGCAGCATTTTGACAAACGACTGGGAGTTACAGACTTTGCTGGCTGCTGCAGCAGCCCCAGTTGCAGAAACGGGCTGCGGAGAACTGTATGCCAGCAGACACCGCAAGAGCATTTCCGGCGGTGCGGCTCGCATGAGCGAGAAACGCTGACCGCCCAATGTGTGGAATGTTCTACTGCAATTTGGACTTCGGAAACTGATAAACACAGGGTCTGGCGCAAATAACGCTCCCTTTGCATTACAGAATATCCTATTACAAAATCATAAGCGTATAATTCTGTAACATAAAAATATGATACTCGAGCATACCAGATGACATTTTAGGTGAAATATTCATATTTCTGTCCATCTCGTGTGACACATTCACACGCCCTGCCAACCACATTTAAGTAGGCATCACTTCTACTGGACCGGATACAGTATCAAGAAAATAAAATTAAAACTAAAACTTCAAAAGCATAATGATAATAACAACAACCTTCAGAAACACGAGAAAATACAGGCTTAGGCGACAGTCCACATTGCGCAAGGTCACCTTTCGGCACCCGAGGTCTGCTGCACTTGCTGCGTTGACAGTGTGTCCAGTAGGTGGGGCTCTTCCCAGAGGACAGCCAGGACCCCTGGGAACCATGAGCATCGGGGGCACTTTTCTCCTTTCGCTTTCTAGCAATGGTGATTTTGAGAGAGATTCTCAACTGGGCAGGAAGCTGCCTACTTAATAACCATTATTTTTCCAGCAGTGCACAGTAAATTAAAATGACTTTTTAATAAGATAGTTCCTGTTGCCAGAATATTATGTATTTAGGGGATTTTTCAGAACATACATTTGCTGCAACGGATAGAGCAGAACAAGTCTTATAATGTGAGTTCTCCGTGTGGGAAAATCTGCATTTGTGCAAAATGAGTGTGTGTGTGCCCAGGGGTAAGAAACGGGTGTCAGATACACATTATTCACGCTCAGACTCCCTCCCCACCCCCAAATCTGGTTAGGGGGAATCCAGCTTTCCCTTGGTCCGTATTTAATTTGAAATAAGGGACAGAGATTTTCCTTCTGTAAAAACACGTTTTTCCTTACCAAATGTAGTGTGAAATGTTAAGGCAGAGGGGTTTAATTTCTTTACTTTTTTACAGAAAAGCACTTTAATGATTGATGTGGAACGTGTTCGTGAATGAGGATCACACACACACACACACACACACACACACAAATCCCTTTTTGTTTTATGAGATTTAAAGAGCAAAGTGAATGGTACAGTAACTCCAGGGACTTGAGGAGAGATGAGGAAAGGAATCTAGGGTGGTGAGACCGCAGAACCGGGAGAAATAATAGGAAATAATCTCTCCCTTTAGCCTTCCTGCCAATTTCAGAGGGTAACAACCGTCAGGATGCCAGAAAAGTCTCGAGGCTCAGACGGTTCGTGGTTCACCCCCCTGAGTCTGAAATTAGCCTTTGTAAGGTCTGATGTCCTTCGCCATTTGGGACTCCCCAAATCACAATAAGAAGGAATATCAAATCGACATAAAAGAATAACTCAAAAATGGGAGAATATTTCTTTGTTCCTAATAAAAAAAAACCTATCCAACAGAAGCTGTGAAGATTCTTGGGTAAACGAGGTTCCAGTTTCAGCACCAAACAAAGCCTTTGTGTTTGTGGACATAAAAACTGAAGCACGCAAGGGCTTGTTACAATACCCAGGACTCCTGTGCCCCCATCACCAGTGTAGTAACACTGGCCCTTGGCCTCAGCCGGCACAGTCTCTAGTTTTGTGAATGTTGACTCAAGGTACTTTCTTTCAGGATGTTGAGACTTCTCAGTAATTGAACCTTTTCAAAACCCATAGTTTTAAATGTCACCTGACTCGTTATTTGGGAGTCATCTTTTATGTCAATCCTACAAAATCATATATAACTTCAAAAATATTTTTTCAGAAATATAGTTCTGCTCATTTAATTTTGAATCAAAAATGTCAAGTGTTCTGTTTGGAAGATTTTATGTTCTTTTATGTTTTGTTAAAAAGGGAAAATTACACATTTTTAGAATTTTATACGAGCCAATTTAATTACTAGGAAGTAAAAACATGAATTAAAAACATGAAAAAATGAAGAAATATCAAAAGGTGACCTAAAGGACAATAAGGCACACTCTGGCACAAGACGGCGTTTGCTTTCATCCTGGTACTCACTCTAAAGACGCCAACTTTTGAAGATGAAAAGGGCCCTGGAAGTTACCTGATCAACCCTCCTCACTGGAGATGAAAGAAAGTGAGACTCAGAATAAGGAATCGTTACAGGTCACTCCGTCACTGGGTAGAACACAGAGGTGAGGGCCCAGACTGGCTCACCCCCAGAATCCTCCCTCCCCCCTCCCCCACTGCAGCGGTCCATGAGCGAAGACCCACTGAAAGGGCTGGAGGAAGCACTGATAATGACAGATAGGTCACAAGTCGTTTTGGTGTCAGGATTCACTGCCACCTCTCTTCATCTCAAATATAGACAAATGTTTCCTTTTTATCTTCTTTATATAACGGCTTTGTGCACAAGACTTTATTGGAAGAAAAGACTCTAGAATTAATATTTTTTAACAAAATTGTTAATGATAGAAGTAACTGCTGATAACAACCCTTTGACCTACAAAAAACAGAATGAAAAAAGCGGTGTAATATGGTTCAAGTTAAAAAATGCCTTTGGAAGCCTTACAACTTAGGTGAAAGATACTTGAACTTCAATTATTTTCTTTAGAGAATTAAATTTACCTTAATCTCACTAACATGCTTCTTTACTGAATTGATGATTCTTTCCTTTCTCTTCAAATTCCTGTAAATCAGAATACAGCCTCCCTTCTTATACGCCCAGAGTGTGCTCAGGAACTCAACGCAGGACCATCTATCCTGATGCACCCTTTATTCCATCAAATAGAGACACTGGGATTTTACGGTTTTTATCTGAAAGCAGGGTTATCCTTTTTTCTTCTTGTTTTGCATTTAAAAATAATCAGTTGGCATGCAAATTGTATTATTTCGCTTCAGATGCACGATGCAGTTATTACATTTACGCACCTTGTGCTAGTCCCCACCTGACCCCATACCTAGTTTTTACCACATTATTGACTGCATTCCCTACACCACACTTCACGCCCTGTGGCTGTTTTTATGACTAGCGATTTGTACACCTTAATCTCTTCTTTTTTATTTGGTTTCCCAACGCCCCTCCCATCTAGCAGCCATCAAGTTATTTTCTGTATCTCTGAGTTTGTTTCTACTTCGTTTGTTAATTATTTTATTTTTTTAAAGATGTCACATATAAGTGGAATCACATGGTACTTGTCCTTCTCTGTCTGACTTACTTTACTCAGCATAATATCCTCCGCGTCCATTCATGTTGCTGCAAATGGCAAGATGTCATTATTTTTCACTGTTGAGTATGTGCCATTGTGTATGTGCCAATCCTTTTTATCCATTCATCTTTGGGTGAACATTTAGTTTGCTCCTACTTCTCGGCTATTGTAAATAATGCAGTGAACTTAAGGGTGTTTATATCTTTTTAAATACGTGCTTTAACTTTCTCCCGATAAATACCAATGAGTGGAATTGCTGGGCCATATGGTGTATCTTCTTAAGTGTAAACAAATGCACGAGGCTTCCTTGGGCCTGGCAGCTTCCATCCTGGAAAGCGACTGTGGCATTTTTCTCTTTCCCACTCATCAAACCTTTTAAAAACGCGTTTCCTGTGCATACCCCTCTGCTGAGACCGCTTTCCCTGGGAAGCAGTACTCCTCAAGGTGGAACATTGAGCACCAAAGCCAAAGTCCTTACATGACTCTGGGGTTCTTGGACAGCATTTGAGTTACGACACTGGAGCAGTGCGGTAGACACACAGCAGCTGTGACTCCCACTGGGCTCAAGTACAGCTGTCACTTACAAGGCTGCGAGCCTGTGTAGATACCTTAGCTCTCCCGGGCTTCAGTCTCCTGTTGGGCAAACTTTGGACCACGATACCTACTCAACCAGTGGTCGTGAGTACTGTGCTATACAAAGGATTCTAAACAGCATCATCTCTCCCCTCCTCTTGTGCTGTGTCAGAGGTAAACAAAGCTGACACCAAAGGGAGGATGCATTTTATTCATAACAACTGCTGCCATGGGGGAGAGGGTCCAGTGTGAACTGAACTCAGAGTCACCGAAGTAAGAGGCTGGATGGTTTTAACGCCTGGATATGCCAAGGGAAAGCCCCCCCCCCCCCCCGCGTCCCACACCAGACGCATGATCCACCTGCACTGATGGGCACTGGGAGAACTTAGGTGGAGAGGTGAACCCTGAAAGCACCATCCCCAGGGCAATGCCAAGGCCACACCAGTTCAGGAGGACACTTTTCCCCATTAGCAAAACACGCTGTGCAGATTTTTAAACATAGCTAAAATGACACCCGTCAGACATGGTTGGAGATAAATGTCCAGGTCCCCTTTCACGGAACAACGAACAGTGCTGCTCATGAGCGTCCTTGCTCAGGCTCGTGGTGGGTGGCTCGGTCTCTCCTCCAGCGAAAACCTCAGGCGGCAAAAAAGAACCGAGGCTTTGGGATCAGGCAGACCCTCGCTCCCCGACCCCAGCTCCATCCATTTCATACCACTCGTGTGATTTCAACTGAACCATTTAAAGTTTCTGAACTCGTATTTATGTCTGTTTTCATTGCATTCATTTAAAAACACAAATCATTGCAGTTATTTCAAGGGGTCATGATGAGAATTAAGAGATATGACCCATGAATTTGGTGAGAGTTAAGCAAATAATTATTAGGGTTTTTTATTATTAATGTGTTATTTTATTTTGACTTGTTCAGTAATTAATTATTTATTATTTAATATTGATGAAGAACTATGTTAATCTTACCAGAAAGGATTACATATAAATGAAGCGCTTTATGTTTATTTTACTATTAATGCTTGTAAATAATAAACAATAAACAATACACGTTACCTTTTCAAAAGATAGGACTTAATGCTTCTTACTTATCTATCTAGCCACATCTGTAGGAAGTAGAGACCCCCCAGATCTGGAGATTCTATGATGCTCATTCTCTCTCTGCCCAGCCTCTGCCCCGTCCCTCACTCTAAAATGCATTATTCAATGCTTTTCCTCTTTGGGGGATTTCCTTATTCTAGCTCAGCGAGGAAAAGGAACTTTCACAAAGCCCTCTGAGTCCACCGACCCCAAGTATATGTTGTCTGAGAATCAGAAGAGAAGTTGTATAGTTCCTTGTGCAGAGGGTGCTGCTGAGAAGTAGGACCTGTCCTTTGTCCCCTGCCCTTCATTTCCTTTTACCGTATCCATCGTGTGGGGGGATTTGTTCTGTGAGAACAAAGTAGTTTAATTATTGGTTTTGGTGTTCCCAAAGCTGGCATCTGGATCATGTAATATAATTGGATTAGTTTCTGAACCAGTGTTTTTCCCTCTTGCCTGGGAAGGAAGAAAGCCTGTCCAGAAAAAAAGGAGCACGGAAAGAGTCAGGTCAGAGATTGGCAGGCTCTGGTTTTCCTGGGGCCTTTGCAGATGGGTTTTGTCTTATTTCTACACCGAGGTGCAGCTCCAAGGGTGGGAATGGGTAAGGGGACCTTCACATGAGATCAGAGATCTGAAGGTAGAGGACACCAATATCATCTTGTCACCTGTAGTTCTCACTGAGTTGTCCTTCCCATCACAGTCCGGGGACAGAGCAGGCTGAGGCAAAAAGACATCTATCCTTGGAATCCGGCATTCTCAGACAGTGCAAGATCAGACAGGTGGCTTGTCCAAGTCTTTGGGGAGGGTGCAGACCTCAGGTGAGAAAGAGAGCTAGTGGTCTTTCAGGGCTTTGTGACCAGGACAAGGTGATCCCCTTGGGAGTGTCCACAAGCAGTGAGATGACCGAGCAGATGGGGACAGAGAAATCGCAGGCCACATCCGCAGGAACAGTGAAGCCCAGGAAGCAGCAGACAGCCCGGCCCACCTCAGCAGGGGCCAGGTGAGGAAACGGGACACCTGCTGGCCAGACGCGGGCTCCTCCTCTGCTCGGGAGTTTTGATGAAACAAGTGAACTGCTTCCTCTCATCTACTTGAAAATTTACATGAAACCCTGGGTACAACAGAGAAGTAAGAATGCCTGGTATTGACTTTTTCTTGAAGTAATCTCTGACCTGGAAAAAGGAGAACAAGCTAAAATTTAAAATAATAAAGTTCTGGTTTGGACACCACTGAGCTTAATCATCTTGGACAGTTTTACCTACTCACCAACTTGGGATTTGGTGATTAGGAGTGTAAGTCTTAACTGGGTCCGAAAGACAAGATCAGCATGTACCTGCAGAGTCTTACAGACACTGCAACTTGTCGGAAATTTTTTAGGTGATAACTTGGGGATTTGAAATCTCAGATAACCTAGGCAAGGTCGTTCACCTGCACCCTCCTTCAGAAAGGGACTGCTCTTCTCTCTAGGCGATTTTCAGAGACAGTCCCCACTTCCTCCTTCCGTGTGAATGTCGACTTGGCTGTGAGATTTAAATAGTCACTGGCAGGGATTGCTGCATAAATAAATTTTGCATGCATATCTTAGAAAACAAAAAAATATTAACACACATGCACACACACACATACCCCTGGAATCTGAGAGTCTTAGAGCAGAACGTGAAGTTCAAAGACCAACTGCAACTTCCTCATTACAGGGAATGAAACGTCAGCCCAGTGAGGCATTTGAATGTCTGGGGATGCCAAGCAGATCAGCCCAGGGGCCCAGGACAAATGCTCCTGACCTGGCCAGCAGTTCACTTTCTCCCGTAATGCAGATGGCAACCAGAGGAGGCTCCAATGCAGGATCCTGGCCAGGGAGAGTGATTTGCTTGCTACAGTGAGACAGACACGGGGGAGATAGCAACCTCCTCAATGTACTGGATACATTTAAACTACATTTGCATAAGCTTCAAAATGCTGTGGGTGTGTGTGCTCCATACAAATTATAAACAGTAAATGAAGACTTTGGAAGAATGTCAATGCCTCTAAATCGGCACTCAGCCCATTAGAATCCATGCTCTGGACATTTGCTTTTTAAAGTGCAAACTATAATAATTGTGAGATTGGTCTGCGGCTAACAATGAGCCATTCCATACAGTCATCACCCTTTATCTTTAGGAAACACCTTCCAAGTCCCCCAGCGGGTGCCTGAAACTGACGACAGTACATTTTTCCCCCTCTACATAGGTACATTTATGGCCTTTCTTTGACATATCCAAATTCCGCACATCACCACTCTTGCACTTTGGGACCATTATTAAGCTGAACATGAGTGACCTGAACACAAGAGCTGTGACGCTGGGACTGACCGCTGCTCAGGTAACTGGGAGGTTGCAAAGTGACCAGTGGGTGGGAAATATATTCGGTGTGGACGTACTGGATGGAGGGATGACTCGTGTCCCGGTGGGGGTGGAGGGGGTAGGGAGAGAGTTCATCGAGCTACACAAAACAGCATGCAATTTAAACCTTATGAATCGCACATCTCTGGATGTTTTATTTAATATTTTTGAGCACAGTTGACCATGGTAACTGAAACCACAGAAAGGGAAACTGTGGATAGGGGAGGACTGCTGTACGTGGTCTCTTGTTTGGTACATACAAAGGAGCACTTGACATTCTCCTTTTACGCACGTGGAAACTGAGGCTGGGTGAGATTGCCACAAGCTAATACGTGACAAAGCCAGGACTTGGGTGGAAGTCTAATGTATCGATTGAGATCGTCGCACCCGGCCCCTCAACAGCTGTTTTCTGTCTGCAAGCATAGGCAGGCTCTCCAGGAATCCTGTAAATGTAACTAATGACTTTACTCTAATAAAAGTGCGTAAGCATAGGGTTTGAATTCCGAAACCTTGGTTCTACCATTTACTCTCTCTGTGATCACAGCATGGTACCTAACCTTCTAGAATTTAATCCACGGATTCATTAATTCATGGAATTCTTATTGTGTGCTTATTTTGATAAAAAATATAGATATATTAGCCAGGAGTGTATATGATTGCAGGGCATTAAACAGAAGCCACTGAAGCATATACGGGGAAAGGATCCCATTCAAGGGATTAGGTCCTTAAAAAAAACGAGAAAGCACCAGAGAGCAGATTTGAAGTGAATTCCAGAGCTATGCCAAACTCGGCCACTAGGGGAGCTACTGCCTCTATGAGCACCGCAGTGGCTCACCGGGAAGGAGGCTCACACTAGTCAGCAGGTGACTGGCCCCTGGAAGGTAAGTCCTGGAATCTGGAAGTCACATGAGGACACTCCCAGGGCTTCAGCTTGCCAACAGTGAAGAAGCTGGAGACCCCACAGTGGAAATCTGCTGTGAGAACACCTCAAGGATCCACTATCTTGTCAGTCAGCACTCACAGCCTGGGCCACGGGAGGATGGCCTGAGACCCACTCTTGTCTCAAAATTATCTCGAGTTCACCTGGAATCCCAGCAGCAAAGGAGGCAGTGCTAACAGAGTTTATAGCTTTTCAACCTTTCCAACTTGAAGGAGATTCGATGGGTGGTGAAGGAGTCGGTCCTGATTTTTTTCCTTTGCCATTTCTAGTTTTGCTGTGTAGAATGTATGAGGCCCAGCCTCCCTCTGCTTCTCCCCTGTGAATGGGAAACATCCACCTTCCTCATCCTA
This sequence comes from Sturnira hondurensis, assembly GCF_014824575.4. NCBI lineage: Eukaryota > Metazoa > Chordata > Mammalia > Chiroptera > Phyllostomidae > Sturnira > Sturnira hondurensis. Next base: position 13,909,487 of record NW_028073411.1, on the reverse strand, counting down.
CCAGATTGTTATTTGGGGTCCAAGAAAACAACAAATGTGAATGTGCTTTGTAAAAGGCCACAAAAAAAAGTTGTCAGGTTTTTTGTGACTTTTTCTTTAGTCTTTGTACGTGCATGGGCATTTTTTTCTACTTTGATGTAGGTGCATACATGCATTTTTCTTTTTTTTTATTTTACACACATTGAAAAAGGTCTCAAAAACCAAAAGCTCCCTGAGGAGGAATGGGGAATCGCACATCAATGGAAAGGAAATCTTCTTAAACTTCATAAAGGAAGACTGCCTGCCCAGCTTCGTGTCCTCTGCAAGGCCTATCATAGTCTCCAGGACCCCGCCAGCAGAAACAATGCTAGAGCCGCTTTGGTATATTGCGACGAGAAGATTCAAAACCTGGCGTCCCTGCTCCTCAGTGGTTGGTTATGTAAGGATGTAATTTACACACGGGGTAGCGATTTTTTTTGCTGGGGGGGAGCCTGAAATAAGATAACATCAGTAGAGGGATTTGAAAGTCCAGTACTAATCACCTACAAGGAATGTTACTATTCACTAAAAAAATTGGCATGAGAATGTGGAATCACTGGGGAAGAAAAGAAGGGAGCTGTTTAATTGAGAAAGGGAGGCGTGTTAGAGGCAGACCGCCCTCTTTTCTCCTCAAGTGCGATCCTTGAATAGCAGTTACTGGCTTGCATGGATCCATCTGAGACCCCTTACACAACAGTGAGGGGAGAGGTGGCAGAAGAGAGCCCTTATGAGACCTCTTCAGTACCTGGAACTGTAATTATATAACTAATCTTTTATTCCCAAAATAGATGCATGAGGTAGGTATGATTATCTTCATTTTTTTGGATGCAGAATCTAAGGCTTCAAAGTGCTAAGTGGTGTGAGGTCACTGAGGCAGCAAGTGGCGGACTAAGGGTCAATTAGGATTTATCTGACCTCAAAGCCTGGGTCCTTCACACCACACAACACTGCCTCAGAGGACCCAAATGATCTCATTTCAAAGAGCCAAAATAGCTTAGCAAATGCTCAAAATGGATTTTCTGAAGGAAGATGCTAAATTTTTCTCCAAAGTAGAAATAGTAGAGTGGGCAGTTGGGAGAGCTGGCTCGAGGCAGACTACCTGGTTCTGAATTCTGGTTCTTTCACATATCAGCGGTGTGGCCTTGGGCAGCGAGTCACACCCTCGCCCTGTGCCTGGGCTTCTTTGTTTCTAATGTTGGGTTTAATTTAGTAGCTGCCCCATAGGATTACTTTGAGGATTAAATGAGTTGATACACAGAAAGGTCTATGAAGAGAGCTTGTCATACTGTCAAGACTTAGTACGAGTCTGCTACTACTATGAAAATGATAAGGGAGAGAGTGAGAGGCATGATAAGTCCTGGTTTCAGCCCCCAGCACCATAAAACTACTTTAAAGAGAACCCCTGAGCTTTAAAATCTGCCCGGTTGCCCAAAGAGAAGTCCCGCCACACCAAGAAATGCAAAATGGCCCATGATGAGAGACAAGAACAGACTCCCTCACTGACATTCACAAAGTACACATTAAGAAACCTCACATGCACTTGTTGGGCGCAAAATCCTGTAAGCATCATCTTTACTTCTGTTTGTTTTTAAGTTTATTTTAAAATGATGATTGACATACAATATTATATTAGTTTCAAGTGTTCAATAGAGTGACTAGACATTCACATACCTTCTGAAGTGGTTGCCCTGATAAGTCTAGCGCCCAAAGGGTAAAAGGGACCACGAACAGCCTCTGAAAGGAGGTAGGTAGCCATCAGAAGGAGAGTCGTATTTATTGAAGGGCACCGCGTGTTAGAAACTTTATGTATATATTCTCCTTTAACCTTCACACCAGCAATGTAAAGTACCAATGGTTATTTCTACTTTACAAATGGATTTGATTGTGGCTGGAAAAAATGAAGCAGTTTGTTGAAGATTACAGAGTCATCACGTTAAGGGCTAAGGCTTCGGCCAGTCTCCCCATCATACTTCTACATCCTAACATATTCCATCACACGGTAGACTTACAGGATGATCCTCAAACCAAAGAAATAAAACTTTATGGTAAAATTGACGTTCAAATTTCAATAACTTTTTCCACTAGAGACGCATGCCCCCTGACCCAGGGTTGGGAATATTTTGCCATTCTTTCAGGATACAGTTTTCTTGGAGCACAGCCGCGCTGTTCCTCTGATATCATCCGTGGCTGTCTCAGTGCTTCCATGGTAGAGGTGAGAGAGTTGAGTTTCAACAGTTTAAAATATTTTCCGTCTGACCCTTTACGTTGGTTAACCTGTGCTCTAGACTCTTTCAGAATCTACCGAAGAATTTTTGGAGAATATGCATAGCGTGTCATTTCTATATACATCTCTGCATGTATTTATTTCTGTGCATGTATTCATTTCTCACCTTTATTTCTGTGACATCCACTGAGATCCCACATGTCAAACTGTGGCAAAGGCCACTGAGTGACGGGGCTTTCCTTACGAGACCGCGTACTTCTCCAGGACAGAAACACAACTCATAGCGGGGTTGTTTCTCACATTCCAGAATAGAATTTTAGAATTCAGTGAAAACAATGAACTGTTACTAAATATGAATTACAGATATGCTTGAGAAACTAGAGGATTTCATTAAGACAACAAGTAACTCTTCAGGCCAGCTGAAAACCTCTTGAGGGTTTCAGGGCATTCTAATATGATCATAGCTCCTTCTGTGAATGGAATATTTTGGAAATTAAATTCATGGGTCCCCATCAAGGTCTTAATACTGAGAAAACTTCCCCAAAGCAACTTGAAAACTTTCTAAAAGCTGCTTTACAAATTAAAAAATAATAACTGGATATTCAAAAGGTATTGTTCACTCCAACGTGTGACAGAATTTTCCCTCGCTGTTGAATTTGATATTTAATAAATGTATGGATGCATTAACAACAAAATAAAGCGAGAGTAAAACAATGCATAGCTGAGAAGTAGCTCTGGAATTAATGACATGGAACCCGATTAGAGTCCTGATTTGTCACGATTACAGAGGAATCACAGGGGCTGTGGCCCCATGACCTCTGGAAACCTATAGGGACATCTCCGGGCGTGAGGGCTCTGTTCAGAGGAAGATAATTGCAGCTCAGGCGACATGACTGTGTGTCTGACTTTCACTTGCAAATTTGCTAACTAGAGATAAACCCAACTGATGGGTTAAGATGACTTTGTTCTGATTAATTTTACGCTAATTCTGAGGGCTTCAGTTTTAAATGAATTGTTTGAATACTAAATTATGCAGCTTTATGATCCAGGAGACAAGCAGCAGCTCTAAAGATGCCTCTGAGACTTGAAAGAGACAGCATTAGAAGCTCATTATTGCCGGCACATTTAACATGGTTAAAGTAGGGGAAAATAGCCATTAAGTTAATGTAATAGTTAAACTGCATTAATTTGAAAAACTGCCCAGTGAAACCCTTATGGCAGAGGACCTATTTTTTTTCCCTTTTGTGGAGACATTCTTAAAAAAAAAAGACTTTTCAAGATTTTTTCCTCCCTCCTCCTCAAGTCACTTGCAGGTTAAAATTCCAGGCTTTTTTCCCATCATAAATGTACAGAGGAATACACTCAGTCCTGCCATAGAAAAACAAACAAGGGAGCGGCCCGCCCCATTTGTGCTCCCTAACATCCCACACTGAGCTCATTGGTCAGTTCAGAGAAAGGGAGGTGTCCCTGGGGGTCTAAGGGGAAAACCACAGTGAACCCTGGGGCAGCAGAAGCTATCCAACCTCCCGCAATCTGGCTACTTTCTTGAGATGTCGATGAAAATTAGGCTGGAAGGCCCTCATTGATAATTTCCAAATGATGACTCAGAATGACATTTTAGCAGTTTTCTCTCTCCTTAAAAGGAGTGGCCTTGATGGCCTTAATTTGGCCATTGAAGTCTTTCCTTTCACTAAACTTCACCTCGATGAATCTCTCTCCTTCAGTCACCTTTTTCACTGTTTCTACTTTTTATTGTCCAGTTCGTTTTGTTTCCTTAAATGAGTCCACTGTCTTTTTTTAAATTACTCTGAATGGTAAAATGGTGCACCATTGTTATCATCACTGTTATGTTTGGTGATTAGGACGAAGTGCATTTGTTCACGTGCCTTTGACTGTGTACTCTGCTCATTTTATTTTTCAGTTGCAATTTACATTCAATATAATTCTGTGTTACTTTCAGGTGTATGGTATAGTAGTTAGACAAACATCTTCCTTACAAAGTGGTCCCCCCAATTTTCCAGTACCCACTTGGCCATTAAGTAGCTATTACAGCATTATTGGCTGCATTCCCTATGCCCTACTCTGCATCCTGATGAGTATTTTGATACCACCGATCTGTACTTCTCAGTCTCTTCACCTTTTTCACACAGTCCCCCAACTCCCCTCCCCCCTGGCAACCATTGGTCTGTTCTCTGTACCTGTGAGTCTGTTTCTATTTTGTTTGTTTGTTTTGCTCTTTAGATTCCACATATAAGTGAAACATATGGTATTTGCCTTCTCTGACTTATTTCACTTAGTACAACTGTGTCTTCTTTTCTCTGTCTTTGGATTTCTTGGGATCATGATGTCTACCACTAAGTACTTCATGAGGATACTATTTTGAATACTTACCAAAAAGCTAATGGTCTAATAGCTTAATAAATAAAATGAAGTAGAAACTTGTGTTGTTATCATTTGTATCTCAGTTTACTCCATCTTAATTCTCCCTTTCATATAATAGCACTCATATTTTTTGGTCAACACACACACACGGGATCTGTCAAAAAAAATCCAGCCATTGTTAATATAAGGAGAACAGTTTGCATGACATCAATGTAAGCTGGCAGCCAAGGAGAGGGGACTGGAATATGCATGTGTGAACAATGACGACTTCACTGTACTAGTCAGTGGGGGCAGCATGTGAGCACCAAGTGAGCATGTACACTCTGTGGCCATCACATTCAAAATGGCTGAGTGAGTAAACCAATAAATCTGTCTCAAATTTTGAGTTAAACTTGAACATTCCTCCACAGAAACTATTCAGATGATCCAGAAGGCTTTGGTGGACGATGCAATGAGTGCAGTGCAAATAAAAGCGAGGCACGAAGACTTCAAAGGTGGTCGAGAACCTTTTGAAAGTGATCCACATTCTGGGTTGAACATGTACGGGCTGCAATCAACAAAGATCTGGGACCAACAGTGTGAGAACTGGAAGCTGAGCTGGGGATTCCAGAACGACTACGTCTGAGATTTTGATGCAGGATCTTGGCATGAAATGTGTTGTGGCACAATTTGTGTCTCGGGTTCTGCTACCAGAGCAGAAGGAACATCATGTTGCAGTTGCCAATGACTTGACTGAAAACTGTTACCAATTGAACCAGATTTCCTCAGGAAGGTCATAACAAGAGATGAATCATGGGTTTACGCTGACGATCCGGAAATGAAGGCCGAGTCATCCCAATGAAAGTCACCCGGATCTCCTCACCTGAAGAAGGTTCAGTAGCAAGGGGCAGCAAGAGCAAGACCATGTTTTTGGATTGGGAGGGTGTTGTCCATCATGAGCACGCCCCTCCAGGCCAAAGAATTAGTACAGAGTGCTGCCTCAATGTGTAAGGTCCCAAGGTGTGTGCTTTGAAGGGGACTGAGGTGTCATTGTCCTATGCACAAAATTTCTTGTATCTTGTATCTTCATCAATAAAGGTCTCTATTTTTAGTACTACTTTCTGGACACCTGGTTGGATACTTTCTGGACATAACTCATGTATTAAATGAAATCAGCTCTGATTCTTTTCTCCCTCTTTCCTTTTATGTTGTCTCAATCAGGGAGCCTGCTCATAGAATATTGTTGAAGAGAACAGCATGATAAAATCATGTCAAAACTCTTTTGACTAATAAATTACCTAACTTTAAGGTTCTAAGAGACATGTATTTTAAACTATAAATATTTTCACAAAAGTTCTACTAATGGTAACCAAGAACCATAAACCAAAGCCCAAGATGATTCTGCCAACCACAGGTAGAATGGGGATGGTTGATGACGTATTTCTGGACTACGTCGATACTCCACTTCAGCCCCAAACAGCAAGGCTTCTCCGGGCTGAGGAGTCAGGGTGCTGTAGCTCAGCTTCCCTCCCTGACCCTTGTTTAGAAACATGGGAACGGTGTTGACCAGACCAGGAAAAACCACCGTTTTATATAAGTGGGATTGAAGAATGATTCTCTGGCCTAACAGATGGATCCGTGTGCTCTCTGTCTCTTTGCTGCTTTCTCTTTTCATCGTGTTCTATTTTTTGATGTCTGTTTTTTGATGTCCATTCAATTCCCAATGTGTAGTGTATGTGCAGTACAAGGATAAACTCAATATCCTGCAGAGAGTTGCCCTTTTTTTGTTGGAGGGGGTTGTAGACTTTCTGGTTCCGGACATGCAGTGGGGCGCTGCCTTTCAGACAAGACACCTGGGTAACGGACAAGACTAGGTTCTCTGCAGGTCTCAAATGTTAGATGCCCTTTGGAAGACTATTAAAAATGCCAATTCTCTGCTCCCCTCCAAGATTCTGATCCCATATATCTGGAGTGGTACCTCTGAATCTGTGATAATAATGCTTCTCACATAATTCAGATGTCAGATAACAGATGTTTCTTTGAGTGATGCCCTAAGAAACACCAATTTAGTACAAGATAAATTTTACTTCCATGCAGAGAAGAACAGGATGGATGCATGACAGACAATGGAGAATCACCATCCATCCTACTCTCTGGGTTTTCATCAGTCAGGATGAGCCTGTTTGCTGATGCCCCGGTGGCACTGGAGGAAGTGAGTGTGTGCTGACTAACCACATGACTTATGTTAAAAATGAGTCACTGCTGAGGTAGTGAGTGTCAACTATATTTTCACATTGTTATCGATTGACTAACAAGTTGTGTTATATAGGTGATCTTTTAAATTTTAAAATGTTTTTAAAATAAAATCATTTTTTAAAAAAGAATAAAATACGTATTTGTAATACATTCATATACATTAGAGCACAGAAAAAGGATTTTTATATTCATTGTCTGGTTAAGAGGAACATAAACAAAGTGGTCATTATTAAATACAACTGCTACTTGAATCAGTTTCTTGTTCATTACTACCTCTAACACCATATTACTAGTAATTATTCTGGAAAAATTGTGTTTTTAAAATATCATCTTACTTTGACACTTTTCATAAAATCACATACAATTATGGTCAAGTTTCATTTTATTGTTAATACATTTGAAATTGTTGATACTTTCAATTAATTTTTCTCTGTAGGACAGACTATTTTTAATTATGCAAACTGTGGAAATACCTAGCAAAACTGAAAATAAATGTATTAAATTGAATATATTCTCATTTATTAATTTTTAAATTTAAATATTATATTCTAAAAGTGTTTATTTTCAAAAGTACTGTCATTTTCCCCTCAGTCAGAATTCATTTATTTGACAGGTACTTTTATAAGAAAATAGTCAACTAAGTTGTCCTATATTTCTTTTCTTTTTCACCAGATTTAGCTGCTGCAAATTCATAGGCCACCTCAATTTCATCTTATTCAATGAAGAATATGATTTCATCAAATATAACAGAGGAGCTTCACCTAAACATTCTTCTTCTGAGTTGAACTATTCAGAGTGCAATTAGTTACTTAATGTCAAAATTAAATATTGGACTCATCAGGTATAATATTTTTCTCAATTCTTTCTTGATCTTGTAAAAATGAATTTAAGGTTTTCTTCTTCCAGGCTAAAGCTGGGCTCAACACCCAAATAGTTGAAGTTGGCATTTTAACTTCCAATTGTTAAATGCTGTGATAAAAATCTTTAACTGATTTTGAAAACCATGCAGAGAAAATTTAAAGAATCTATTTTAAACGTCTTCACTTTCACCTTAGGATACCTAGAGTGACTTATGAAGCGCATGCCAACATTTCTAAAATTACACTGAAGCTGAGAAGCAGAGAGAAACCATATGTACTATACTTAGTCATATATTTGTTTTATTACACAATAGTTTTATAACAAAAATCTTGCAGCACTAGGCACTCCTCGTAGACACAGACACAATGGTGGGCAGCTCCGGGTTTCACCTGCTTCACAGAAAAGAAGCTACTTGACCCTGACTTTCGAGCCCAGCAGACTTGGGCGGTGTTTCTGTGCCTCTCCACCTTTACAATGCTTGCCCATTAGGAACAAAAGTTCCATTTCTCCTGCTTACAATGGCATTCAGGATATTAGACCTGGAATGAACCTTTCATTGCAGTTGAGTGTGAATCCCAGTCCTTTACTTAGTTGTGATGAGACTCAAGTCCCGAAGGAGAAAACGATTTTCTCAAGATTGTACAGCAGCATCTCCGTGGCAGATCTGGACCGTGCTGTGCAGGAAGACTAGCTCCAAGATGCTCTCATGAAGAATAACTGCGAGATCTTTCTAGTGGGTCTCAAATAGACTCCAAATTGGAAAATGGCGTCTATGATTTCCTTTGGTGAATGACTAAAACACGTTATATCGAGCAAATGATTAAAAGAAAAGCTGCCCAAGTGATTTAATGACCTGGCCCTCTGTTTTCTACCTGGTAAAATGTCAGGGTTCTGACCTACAGTGTGGCAGGATTTATATTTGACATGGATAAGCCCTGAGCTGAATTTGGAAAGGGATGAGAAAGAGAAAAATATATTTATATGTATAATTAACTCTAATGTTTTTCATTTTCCTTGAGAACACAGTAAACCCCTCTTGACTTTCCTGTACCCTCACAACCTAGCCTCGATTAGCATTTCCTCATTTTATCTCCTATTCTTTCTCATGGGATTTACCTTAATTAAACCCAAACTACTTCTTGTTTTTCCAGCCTTGCCATATTCCTTTTACTTTTGAAACTTTACATGTGACAATCTTTTAATTCATTGTTTCCACAGGGAAAATCATGAGCATTTATTGAGTGCCATTATGTATAGGATCTTCACCTTATCTTAAACATTTTAATTCTTTTAAAAAAGGCTCAGAGTTTCTATGATTCAACAAGCTTTAAATATAGTTTCTTTATTTTTATGTCTAATTTCTCACTTTGTTTCTCAGTTTTAATAACTAGGTTTCTGCCTTAAGCCCTGAATATAAGCGCACCACTGGGTCACGTATGGTTTCTACAGGTTCACACACAAGGGTGAGCGTCACCATCTGCCTTGAGACTCACCACTCTCGGTGTGAGAGCCTTTCCATCTCCTGCTAGTCATATTGCAAAGAACATCACATGCATTAGTAGCCAAACAACGAGGGCTAGACTTCTGGATTTACCAGGTCCTGGTCACATGATCTGAAGAAAGCCGTAACTTCTGTTGAGGACTGGCTGCAGATACTGGACGTCGTGTGCGAGAATGCACTATAGACACTGACGCGCTCTGCAGAGGGATGGGGAGAACCCTTCCTGAACTTTCCCTTTTGGATTCCTCGTAGAAGCTCTCCCTCATCCATCACACCAGTTGGACCTCCACCACCTGCCTGCCTCACAGCCCTGTTGCCAGGCTCAGCACACACTCCACCAGCCTGGCCTGATTCTCCACCATAAGCGCTGTTCCCAGACACAGTGAGAGACCTCGCTCACATTTCAGAGTGTCAGAAAGCCAAATGAAACTTGTGTGAGAAAAAATGGGAAATGTTAGCTCACGTACCCGAGGATTCCTGTCAGTAGTCTGGCTTCAAACATCGCCATATGCAAGAGTGTTAAAGGGTTTAGTTCTTCTCTAACCACCAGTCCTGATGGACTAATGCAGTGGCAGAAGAGAAGCCACTTGCACTGTTAAAAGTATATGCTTCCATATTCAGAATCAGCAGAAGGATTATTTTTGAGCTCAAGAGCCCCAGGAAGAGCTATGGAATGGAATCCTGTTTGGAATCCTTTGTGTCAAGCATGATTTCCTTTGCATCCGGGGGACAGACTTGCTTCCTGCCCAGTCTGGAGTCCCACGCCCCTCCTGGAACTTAAATACACGCAATAAGCCCATTCCAATGACATGGTCTAAGAGAGGAGGAGAAGTCACCACTAGGAAATACAGAGTAATGGAAACAGAACAGAATGAATGTGTCCCCGGGAGACAGAAATGACAGTGATCCATGAGACCTGGTTTGCTTTGAATAGCTGTCACTCATTTCCTGCTCGTGACAATTCCGTTCAGATGTCCCTGATATCACATGCCACGTCATACATCTTATCTGACAGCAGGTTCTGCCCCACTCTTTCTCTGGACTTTATTTCAGGTGTGTGCTTCTTCAGAATGCTTTTTTTTAAAGATTTTATTTATTTATCTTTAGAGGGGAAGGGAAGGAGAGAGAGAAACATCAATGTATGGTTGCCTCTCATGCGTCCCCTGCTGGGAACTGGCCTGCAACCCAGGCATGTGCCCTGACTGGGAATTGAACCGTGATGGTGTGGTTCGCAGGCCCGTGCTCAATCCACTGAGCTACACCAGCCGGGGCTTCAGAATGCTTTTTGATACAACTAAAGACAAGAAGAAGAACATCCACTCCAAGTTAGTAACTTAAAGAGGAGAGAGGTGGCTCTAAAGTTATCATAGTCTCAATTGTTAAAGAAATGACATTAAAATGAAGACTCCGCAAGTCAATTGATTTTCTAAGCGCTACATGGGAAGTTTCTGTGAGTCAGCGTTTAAATAACTCAAGGAGATGAGTATTTCTAAGGGATGGAGCCCTGCAGTTTGCATCTGTCCCTGCTTCTGGGGAAAGATTTTTTTAAGGGGACTGCACACTGTGTGACTTAGAATAAGTCACTTTAATTTCTGGGCCTTCATTTAATTCAATGCAGAAGGAAGAATTTAGATGTGATTATTTTGTCAACAACAGGAAGGATTAGCACCTTAGTAACTGCCAAACATTGGAAACATGCTAAGAAAAGAGTCCCTTGATCTGAGGATGGAAAGATGAGGATGTGTTTGTCAGAAGGGGCAAAGGAGGGGGCAGGGATCGTGTTCCTTGCAAAAAGGGGCATGAATGTGAAACAGCCTGTACCTGAAAGAAACCCGGGATGTAGCAAAGACAAGGATGAGACTAAGAGACCCTGGGCACAAAGCCAGTCCTTCACAGTCTTGCATTTTTGTCTGTTGCCTCTCAGATTCAAATTTAAAGTACTTGGTTCCAGGTTAATACAGGGACTAAGAGGCATGTCACCTGGAAGGGGAAATGTTACTGAGATGATGGACTTCTGTGTTGACTTTGCAGTTGAAAGGACCACATATGGAATTATCTGAGTTAGGCTGACTGAGAATCTGAGTTACTGTCCTCACTATGAGAAGAATAATCTTTTGTACTCAGTGACATTAGCCTTTGGGGCTCAGGTGATTGTCCATGAGAAGACTGTTTCTTATTTCTCCTGATAATATGAAGGAAATAATAATTAAAAATAAACAGGTAGAGTGGTACTAAACACTGGCCATGACCTAGAAGCAAGCCCAGGTGACCCGCAGTCTAAAGAGGGGCTCCTTAGCCTTGGTATCCACACGGACATCCATGGACATAAGAATAAAAAGCTTTTTTTGGCTAGTTCCGGGTTTTGGGACAGTTTGTTATGCAACATCATTGTGTTAATAGCTGACTAAGACGAGTTAGGATATCTACTGCATGCCTCTCTCTGCTCCTTTCTTCTTCATTCCAAAAGGACTGGGGCATTTCAAAGTAAAACTGGGTATAGTTAAGTAAAACTCAGTAAAAGGACAGTTCCTAAGAAAAATTTCTGTAGTTAACTATTTGCCAATTCACACATGCCCAGATATAGTCATCAGTCTGATATAGAGGGGCACCAGGGACAAGTAGCCACCTAGAAAACAATTCACATTAATGACAATGTCATTAGCAAGAGCACGTGATTGTTGGGTGACGATGGTCAGACTCAAAGTGAAAGGGAGTCAAGTCATCTCTGGCCCCCTCTCCCTCCAGCTGAGTAGAAGCTATAACAAAATCACAAGGGCACTGTTCTCAGACTCTGGAAGACATTTTTCTTCATGGCAGCAAAGTTTTGTGGTGTATGTAATAGGAGATAAAACGTGTATTGGAAAATTACATTTTAAAAACTTTATTTTATTCTGTTACAAGTCTTCAGAGCCCCACTCCCAGATCCTGATTTCCCCGTGCATGTCTATGTACAGACACAGTTAGTAAAACACACAAACGAGCAAACCAAAACCCTCAGCAGTATTTCAAGGTTCTGATGCGGCATGAAAGAGCTTTGTCCTCATCTGATAGCATTTGCTTCTTTTCTTGAATCTGTCAAGGTCCCTTCTGCCCTCGGCGTTTTCATGGTTTCCCACGGCCAACCGTGGAATGAAAATATTAAATAGAGAATTTCAGAAATGAACAAGCCATGCTTTAAATTTTGCATCTTTCTGAATAATGTAATGAAGTCTTGTGTTTAGCTCTGACATGTCCAGAATGTGAATCATCGCTTTGTCCTGCGTCTCCACGAGACTCTCCATCCCGTTAGTCACTTAGTATCTGTCCTGACTGTCAGCTCGACTGTCCTGGTAACATGGTGCTTCTGTTCAAATAACCCTTATTTTACTTTGTAATGGCCCCAGGTAGTGATTCTGGAAATTCAAACGTGCCAAAGAGAAGCAGCAAAGTGCTCGTTTTAAGTGAAAAGATGAAAGTTCTTGACTTAATAAGGAAAGAAAAAGTTTGTATGCTGACCTTGCTAAGAGCTGAGGTAAGAACAAATCTCCTATCTGTGGAATTATAAAGACCAAAATATAAATTGGTGCCAGTTTTACTGTCACAACTCATACAGCAAAAGCCACGGCTGCAGTGCACAAGTGCTTAGTTAACGTGAAAGGCATTAAATTAATTCACAGAAGACGTGCATGTGAACAGAAGGCATGGAGAGGTATAGAGTTGGCCCTTGAACAATACGTGCCGTGCATATGCCCTGTGGAGAAGGGAAACTACTGTACCTGAATTATATCTCAATACAGGACTTTTATATAATTACACATCTATCTATGTATTTGTAATTTTTATTATTTTAAGTGCATAGACTCCAGAGAAGGTAGTTGCGTTTGAATCATAGGTCTGTTGATTCCCATAATCTTCAGCTTTAGCACAAATCCTACCTTCTTGATACATCTCATTGATCTCATCTATAAAAATACTACCTCACAAATTTGTTGTGTATATTAAGGAGGTTACACTGCTTGCAAAGGATCACATAGGTAGTAACTTGTGGTGATTTATTTAGAATAAAGATCAGCAGATAGTTTCTGTACAGAGACAGACAGTTAGCATTGTAGGTTTTGTGGGCAATATGGCCTATGTTACACCTACTCAACTCCATTGCTATAGAGCAAGAAAAAAAACCCCAGAAGAAATATGTAAATAAATGGGCAATGCTGTGTTCTAATTTAACTTTATTTACAAACATAGGCAGCAGGCTGGATTTAGTCCAAAAACAGTAGCCTGCCCCTGAGTTAGAACACAGTCTAGCATTGGATCAACATTGAACATCTGTTCGTTCAGCGTTGCTATGTGCCGGGAAGTCCAGACATAATCCCTGTTGTCACAGAGTCTGGACTTTTTCCACCCAGAGTCAAATGATAAAAGCCCCTTTCACTGCTTTGGTAAGATATTGGGCAGTGATTCGAGGCCAGATAAACGCTCGGCACTGGACTAGATACGTGAAATGGGACTTGGTCACAGGACTGTGTCCTAAATACAACGACTGGAGCCGATGCCAGGGCCCAGAACAGGAGTGGCATCACTTTGGCAGGAAGTCTCCTCGGTGAATACACTGCTGCTCCTGAAAAACGCCCGATCTCTGGATTCAGCCCGGCTGTGAGGCAAAGCGGAAATGACGGATTACAGTGAAGTGGAGCCCGTTCTACAAAGAAGCTGGGCGGTGGGTTCTGCTCTCCCCAAGGAAATTCAGAGGTGCTATACATTCACGGATGAAGCCATGTTTCTGTCTACTTTTTCAGAACAACAATCCTAAAACTTTTAACCCCAAATCTTAATGTCTGGAGAATATTGCCTCCGATGACATTAATTTTTTTAGCCTAAAGCCTTTCTTCCGAAAATAAAAATTGCATGTCACTCATAGCACCAGTGAGTTTACCAAACTCTCTACCCTTTTCTAGGCAGTCATACAGTGTTTTTTTAAACCTAGCCTGAAATCCTTGCTGGTCTACCATCCTCCCGGGGGCATGTGGGGGATTTCAGGCCACGTCACTGCAGGGAGACCCCTCAGGCTTCTCCGTCAGCTTTGTCCTTCTCCGCTCTGCTGCTGTCACTCTCCACCAACACCCTCAGGCCCGGGGTACCTGCTGGCGTGTTTTACTAGTGATGTTGTTCCACAGCATTGAGCATGCACGTCTGCACATGGTGAGCTTTCCACACATGCATTTGCTGAAAGAAGTGATGGCCTGGACTTGGTGACAGCAAGTCCAGGAGCTGTCCTGGAGCTGGCTCTACTTCCCGTGTCCAGCAAGCACATTGTAGGGATTCAGAAAAGGAAGTTCAAAGAAACATACCTTAAACCTGGATGTTTAATCTGTAGAATAAGACCGCCGTATTAAAATTCATCTATATTCTTTTTTAGTTCAAAATCCAATGATTTGAATACCAAAGACCATGTATTCGCACATGTACATGCTGGAGGATGATCACCTTCTATTCCCACAGAGCTCTGTGAGAGTGGACTCTTTGAAAAAAAGAAAGGAAAAGAAGAGAAAAAGGTACAGACCAGGGAGATGACACAAGCTGAAAAAGATCGAGTGTTGCTCGTGAGGGTCAGGCATCGGGGTCACAGGATTTTAGTTCCAGGAGGATCTTGCTGCCTTTCAAGATTATTTGGAAATTTCATAAGCCTGGTCCCAGGCTGCCTAGAGTATATAATGACCATCTGAAGCACATAGCATGTTATGCGCTCATGTTTGTGTCCCTGCAAAATTCATCCTTTGACGCCCTAACCCACAATGTGGCAACATTTTGAGGTAGGACCTTAGGTGGGTAATTAGGTGATTTTCATGGTTGAATTAGTGGCCTTATAACAATAGAAAGAGCTCTCTCTCTCTCTCTGTGTGTCTGTGTCTCTGCACCCCCATCTTTCTGTGTGTCCATCTGTCTCTTTCTGCATGTACACACATCAAGGAAAGGTGATGCAAACACACAGGAAGAGGGTAGTCACCTGAACACTGGTGGTACCCTGACCTGCAGGACTGTGAGAAATAAGTGTTGTTTAAAGTACCCAGTAGGAGTATCTTGTTATAGCAGTGTATGCTAACTGAGACAGATACATTCTGAAAAAGAAAAATAAGGCTGAGGTTTATATGGTGAATTTGTCAAACACATAAAGCCTGGATCTATCATCAAAGAACATAGGACTTGAGTCACAGCTGAATGTGGAATCCTGACTAGGTTACAAAAAAGTAATCAGCAGGCGATCATACATGCGCTTTTAAGGGAAGCCACCTGTTTGCTCAGGCTGCCATAAAATAATACTGACTCAGTGGTTCAAACAACAGAAATTTATTTTCTCAAAGTTCTAGAAGCCTTGAAATCCAAATTCAAGGTGCCAGTCGATTTGGTTCCTAGCGAGAGCTCCTTCTTGGCCTGCAGCCCGCTGCCTTCTCCCTGTGTCTCCTCATGGTGGAGAGTGAGCTCTGGTGTGTCTTTCTCTTCCTACAAGGCACTGGCCCTGTGGGATTAGCATTCCACCCTTGTGACTCTGTTCAACCCTCCTCACTTCCTCCCAGGTCACATCAGGGTTAGAGCTTCAGGATATCAGCTTTGGGGGAACACAGTTCGGTCCAAAGCACCTCATTACCTCCTCATGATGGTAAAGGAATTACTTCCCCAAGAAAATGCAAACCTATTGGGAGGCTCTGCTGTCTTCAAGTCCACATCACCATTCCCTCTTAGCCTGTTCTCTTCTTTGCGTTGTGATGTTCACGCTTCCTAAAGTGCAAACTCAGCAGGAAAGTGCTGGCTGCCCTAATGACATGTCCTTCTGGCCTATGTCCCTGCTGTGGTCTGAGTTACCAGTGCAGGCAGGGCCACCAGGGACCCAAAGATCATCCTTGTGCAAATGAGAGAAAGACCAAAGCAAAACAAAATACGCCTTTTCTCTGAGGAGGCCTCTCTATGGTGGGTCCATGGCTGGGTTGGCAAGCAAGTTGTAGGCTGAATTTCATCCCTCATTTATGCCCTTCCAGGTGTCCTTAATGTTGGCAAAACTTGTGCCAACCGCATACAGCATCAATAGATATGGGTATTTCATTCTAGCTCCATCTGAACTTGTCCAAGAAACCTCCCTCAGCTCCAAAAGGTGGGAGCAGGTGAGAACACGTGCCGTCCCACCACACCACGACTATGCATCACACATCCCATGGTGCTAGGGGTGCTGCGTAACTATTGTTCAATTGCGTAGGTTTTCTCATCACGGCAGTTCTGCTCCTAGAGATCATTATCTCACCTCCCTCTCCCCAAACACACTTACACACACACATAAATGAATATCCATAACCGCCCACACACCAACATACAGTCGCAATACACACACATACACTCGTATAAACTCACACCCAATCTTGTCCTGTCTTACCAGTCCTCAACACTGTGTTTGGTGTCAAATACTCACTGTGATGCACAGGACTGAAGTTCACTGTTTTCCCAATAAAGTCCAAATTTGGTAGTTTTATTTTCTTACGCACCCTCAATATCAAGACACGACTCCTGTGCAGAAAGCTTACTCCTGAACTTAGAGTTCTCCAAACATCTTCGTCCTCAGTGTACCCAATGCCCTGAGCAGTGGCACCGTTCCTCACCTCCTGTCACTCTAATGAGGAGAAGCAATTCCCATTGAATGGAAAGGTGGTTTTCATGGAATGCTTACCGGACACTATACTGGCTGACATGTATTACCTTCTAGGATCCTTAAATGATCAAACAAAGCAGTGTGGGGGCCCGCCAGGCCACAAGGGGACCAAGGACAGAGTTCTCCACTGTGAGAATGGTGGATGAACTTGGTTTCTGGTCCCTGGAGCCGGCGGGTACCTTGACACTTTCCTAACCTTCTAGTTCCCAGCCTTGAAAGACACAAGACCCTGGCGCAGGTGTCATGTTCCCAGATGGTTATGAGAACTTCTTGCCCTTTTGATAGCTTAAGGGAGTGCACGAACTTTGAAAAACAACATTGTTTCTAGTTCCCTGCAGTCTTGCTTTAGGCATTAACAGTTTGTATATAAGACAGCTGTTCCTTGAATAAATTTGCCATTTTGCCAGCAGAGCTTATGGTCCTCTCCATTTTTTAAGTCCCTCGCCTCACCTCGTGACCACGCTTGCTGCAGTGGGCGGCGGCAAAGCAGCATTATTAACCCATGGTTACCAATCAGAACATGAGGCTCCGGAAGTTTGTGTCCACTGTGGCAGCTCAGAGGACTAGAACTTTTTGAGGATTGGAGCTCCACAAATTGTCTTTCTTTAACACTCATGTTCTTTCACCAACAGTAGTCACATGTTTAACAGAACTCCATGTAGTCAAGTAAATTTTGCAATCAAGTTGGTCTAAGTCATATATAGCTGTTTTATTTTGCTGTGTAACAAACAAGCAGAAGAGTTAAATTTTTATAGTAATGGTTATAATTAATATTATATCTAACTCTATCAATTTCTTAACCCATCACTAAGAACAGATAATGCTGTACTGATTACATATCTGATGTATCATAATTGTAGTAAACTCAAAGCTCCATCTTTCCTCTTTTTCTCACTTCCACATTCTCTGGACCCTTCTGCCCAGTGCCATCCCAGCCATTGCAAAGCTATATGTTGTATTCCGACTTCTCTATAGCAAGTCTTCATACAAAGTCATAAGCACACAACACCAAGGTAAAGATGAAAGGATAGTTTATTTTATTCTATTCATGTATGTTAGGAATTGCTATGAATGTTGAGTTAGGTGAGGAGTAGGGAAAAACAAACGTTTCCAAAAAGACGTTGTATAGGAAGAAACAACGAACATTTTGAATTAAAGCTGATTGTTGTGGAGTTAGTATCTGTGTCTCTCTCCAAAGTCATGAGTTGAAATGCTAATCCCCAAGAAGATGGTATTAGGAGCTGGGCTCTTGGATGGTGTTTAGCTTGAGAGCATGGAGGTCTCATGGATGAAATTAGTTCCCTGAACCAAGAAACCCCAGAGAACTCTCTCATTCCTTTTGCCAAATGAGAACACAGCAAGAAGACTGCTTGCCTATGAACTAGAAAGTGGGCTCTCTCCCCAGATTCCAAATCTACCAGTGCCTTGATCTTGAACTTTCAAGTCTCCAGAACCATCAGAAATAAATGTTAGTTGTTAAAGCCACCCAGCCTATGATATCCTAGTAGCAGCCCAAACAGACTGAGACAATGGCCCGGCACTGGAAAGTAGAAAGAGAAAGGAAGTGACGAATAAGGAACACTCTTACTGAACGTTGAATTGAATGGGTGTTTGAACCCTTGTGCTGACTGGACACATTTGGAAACAATTGTACCAAGAGACTGGGACACTTTGGCAA
Source organism: Sturnira hondurensis (assembly GCF_014824575.4). Taxonomy (NCBI): domain Eukaryota; kingdom Metazoa; phylum Chordata; class Mammalia; order Chiroptera; family Phyllostomidae; genus Sturnira; species Sturnira hondurensis. Next base: position 13,890,916 of record NW_028073411.1, on the reverse strand, counting down.
CCATGTTCTTAATTGCCAATCTGACCCTGAAAAATGTCTCATTTTGATTCTATCTTTGAGAGTCACAGAGAATAGCCAATTAATTCCTTTCACATAGAGAGCTAGCTATTCATATACAATGACAATAAAACATTCACATGAACGATCATCTACATTTCAGAACTGACATAAGTTAGAACATCATCTTCATTCATGAATCCCTAGTCAGGGAAGGAAAAAAAAAGACCTACAGCTGTTTTCTTTTCCACTAACTATATGTTGGGTGAATTCATTCCCCAATGCCTTCCCCACCCTTCATGTACTGAAACCACACTGCACAATGAAATCGCTGTTCTCTGCACACTCTCTGTCCTCTCCAGCTTCTGCACCATAAATATGTCAGCGCCCTTAGCCTGTGGTGCCCTCCTCAGCATCCCTGGACATCAGAGGTCTCTTTATTTTTAGAGGCTTGCTTAAAATAACATCTAACAGGCAATAAGACATGAAGGCATGGACTTTGGGGTCAGACAGGGTTTAAGTTTGCCACTTACCAGACCAGGAAATGTTGAGCAAATTATTTATCTGCTCAACACGTCTAAGCCCACAGCGCAGGTTGCGGTCCATTCATTTCCTCTCTGTAAACTTTTCCTTTAGGTCAGCTCACCCTGGCCCCTGGCTTTAGATAGCGTCAACAGGGTGAAAACCCACGTTGGTATCTGCAAGACAAACTTCTTACTTTCACAAATTTGTACCCAACTTCCTACGAGCTATCTTTAGTTTTGCATTGCAAACAGTATGTCCAAATGGGCTAATTGATATCAACAGTGCTGCTTTTTAAAAAGCAACCTAAACAAACAAAACCCTGTATGTCCGCAGTTATCTTTTATCAGGAAATGAAATTTGCAGGAACCTGATTGTTTAAGCAGAAAATCCACAATTTACCCCTTTTCCTCTTTCTCTCACAGCCAACCTAACACAAACCCTGTTTCTGACAGCTGTCGTGTGCCGCCCCTATCTCTGATCCCACTGCCCCAGTCTTGGGTGACCTCCTTCTTCTGGGCCAACTTCATGGCATCTTAACTGGTGTCCCTGCCTCCACCCTTGCTCTCTATTGTCCATTTCCCTCAGAATAATAGCCAAAATAAATTTTAAAAAAAGAATTGAATATCCACTCTGTGTTAATCCTTTAAGTGCCTCTCCATCATTGGAAGAAGATCTAAACTTTCTATTATCACCCCCCAAGTTGTGCAGGATCTTGCCCCTACTCCCCACCTGTCTGAACTCGCCCTCCACCACACTCCTCCTTGCTCACTGCTTCAGCCATTTCCGTTCCTGAGGTTCCATCTTTCTTTCTAGGTCTTTGCTCCCATGACTTCTGGAGTACTCATCCACAGCAACCCCTCAGCTGGCTTCTCTCCAGCCCTTGGTTTTTAACACAAGTCACAGGAATCTGCTCCTTATGCACTTAATTGTTTGTGATCTGTTTGCACCCCTGGAATGAATCATCATAGATTCAGACTAGAGGCTTTGCTTGTTCTCTTCCCAGACACGTTCCAAGTGTCAAGTACAGTGCCTGCCAAACAGTGGAGCCCAGTAGATCCCAGTTAAGTATTTGCACTTCAGTGAACGCATGAACTTCGGTTTTGTCCTTGCTAATAAGGATAATGTTAGTCTCTTCCTCAAGATGCATCGCAAGCTAAGAGAGGTAGTGTTGCATATTTAATGTTTATATTGTCTTTTATTTCCCTTTTCAGTGGTTGACATCATTTCTAGGACAATGTGAGTGCTCAATATAATCTGGATATGTTTTTTAAAACTTAGGCAAGAATTGTGCTCCGTTTCAAAAATTAGACTCTGTGCCTGAACATGAAATTTGTAGTCCAAGTCTTTGTAGAATTTTTATGATATGTAAAAGATTTCTAATTTTAGCCTTTTTTTCAAATGGTGTCATTTTGTTGGCTTTAATTTCAAAAACCAAAGCTTGCAATAAGCAGAGAGGAAACTCAATTACACATAGCCCCTAGTGCAAATATTTAATTCCATTCACATCACTCTGCCATTAATAGGGCAATCACCCAGAAATGAGGGGATTGAGCTTCAGCACATGGAATAATCATTGTGAAATAATGAGAAAAAGATACAAGAATATTACAGTTTTTAAATCGGTTTCACATCCACTAGTTACAGTTCATTTTTTAAAAAATGTCTCCCCCCTTATAGGATCAACAGTTCTTAAAAACAAACAAGAGAAGCTACACACTGTTCTCTTATAAGTATAAACAATTAATGGTTCATAAAATTAAAAGCCCTGAATAAACAACATTGAAAAGCACAAGGTAATTTAGTACATGGTATTAAGTACTCATTCTTTATAATAATCTATAGAATTAAAATAATTTAACAATGATAGTAATTCTCAACTTCCACAGGAGAGAAGTAGTATTTTGATACTACTCACAGGATGGAGGAGTATTTTGATGTTGTTAACCACATTAATTATATCAAAGGGATCATCTCATTTCATATAGTGAAGCAGACAGAACAATTACTACATAATATTCTAAACAGACAGAACACAAGGCCTACCTAAGGAGAGAAAAGTAAACACCCATGATGTGTGGGTTGATCTGTATTAAATTTTTGCAATTGAATCTTCCTCAGCACACTTTTGGGTAAGTCCTATTTAGCCCCGCTCTGTCCATATGAGACCCAGCAGAATGTGGGAGGCTTTGAGTACAGAATCACATGGTATTGGTGGACCCGGCATTTTCTGTCCAGAGTCCCATACAACCCTCCCCAGTGCCTGGCATCTTGCAGACTCCTACCCTGCAAGCAGGATGTTAGATGTATTTTGACAAGATGTAGTATGTAGACAAGAAACATCAAGGCTCAGAGAGGCTAGGCTCTTGCTTGATAACACACAGTGAGCAAAGAAAAGGAGTCAGCAGATTGAGATCGCTATATGGGCTTCAAACTCCATGTTTTGATACGAGCCCTGGTTGCAAGGGTTAGAATGAGAACAAAGGTTTCAAATAGGACTGCCTGAGCTCAAATCCCTTCCTACAGCCTGTGATTTCAGTCTAGTCCCTGAATCCTTGAATATTTCTCCTTACCTGAAAAAATAAAGAAAATAACAATTTTTACCATCCGAGGATTGAATGTAACAATGTATATAGCACGGTGCCTGCCCCATGAATAGTGTTCAATACTTGTGAGTAGCTATTATACAATGAGTCAAAGTCCCTGCGTCCTCATTAAGCTTTCTGGGGTCACAGAGTATGGGTAGGACCTCAGTGAAGCACCGTCTGACTTCATGCCTAGCGTTGTAACCGTGGGGAATTGCAACCCACATCACCATTTTTTGACATTGTTTCCATAAGTGCTGATTCTCACTATGTAGCTTGTAGATAAACAGCATGTTTGTATAAGAATCCTAGGAACCAACTTCAAAAGATACAGACTCCAACCTTCAGTCATCCCGCCCGGGAGATTTGCTGATCTTCAACCATGAAACCAAGATGACAGTCACCAGGATGATTCGCGCTGGACCATCACTTGACCAGTTTCAAGATCTTCATCAAAATGGACGGTCCTTGTCTTCACACAGGGAACTTGTCAACCCCGTCTCCTTGTTCTCTTTGTTCTGCTTTCCCTCTCCCTCCCTATCAAAACCCTTGCCTGCGCTAAGACCTTAAGACGGTATCGGTAGGTCCTACTTTTCTCCTCTGACCCAGAACTGTTTGGGGGTCACAGAGGACACTGCAGGAAGCCATAGAAGTAGTTCTCTGAGTCCCACAAAAGGTGCTGGGACACTCTCAGCAGCCCTGGAGACACTGCAAGAGACACAGACGTGAGTGAAGCTGGGGAACCGAATCAGCATGGAGGAGGACGGAGCAGGCCAGGAAGAGACGCCCCCGTGTGGCAGCTCCCGGAGCCGCCTGCTGCCACGTGAGAAAGACGGGAGGCTTGGGTGCTTTTCCCCGAAGAACTGCGTGTTATTTTGAACTTTTGCTGCAGCCGGTCTGTGAAGAGAAGACAATGAAGGCTGCCCTGCCCGTTGTCTGCAAACAATCCTCTCTCTGACCACAGGGACAAAAGGAGCACAGGGGCAACCTAGGGAGGGAACGGGGAATGGGAGAGGGGCCTAGATTTCGGCTTCTCTGGCTCTTGACTCCCTGTCTCTGTCTCAGTCACGATCTCAACCCAAATGACCATGATCTCATTCACCCTGCACTGGCTCCCGCTTTGTCTCTCAGTGGCCAGGCTTGCAGCTTCCATTGCAACTGGTCACCTTTAACAAAGCACAGATCAGATGAGGCCTCTGCCTGGACCTTCTCTGTTTAAAACCCTTCTATAGAACCCTATGAATTACAGGGTGAAGCCCTGCCCGTGGCCAACAAGGCCCAGCATGGCTGACCTATGCTGCCTTATAAGAGAACAGCTTCATCTACCCCTTCTTGTGCTTCAGATCTGGTGCTCTTCATTCGGTTCTTTGAAAGTCCCACCGCCTCCTGGCACAGGGCCAAGCTCTCTCCTTCATCTGAGAAGCACATCACCACTGCTTTCCCCATTGGCTGCCCTTCTTGCCCCCTTCTCAAAGGATCACATGTCATGGTGTCAGAAAGCCTTTGCCTGGACAGTTCTATTTGGGGGAGGGCAGTTACGTACTATTCCAGCCATTGTACTTTCCAGTAAAAAAGCTTAGGATGTTGACGCACCAATCAGAGTAAGCAGAAAGGAAAAATCCATGCGAACACCCCAAAATGCCTTCAGGCTTCAAGGGAGAAAATATAATCGAGATAATGAGTTGCATAGATGATAGAGACAGAGAAATGAAACAGCAGAAAGTGAGTAAACCAGGCTTTTACCCCAGCGAGGAACCACTAGGATCTGAAGTTGGAGAGACAGGAGAGGAAACTCCGCTGCATAGAGGAGAGGCAGTCACGGCCTGAGGCTGAGGGGGAGGCGAGACCCTGTTCCTCACTTCTCCAGGCCCGCTGAACCCATGCCGCCGCCTGCCACCAGACAAACTCAGCCAGGACGGGCAGGTTTGTAGATCCCGATGATCTACAGCGGACCAGGAGGAGGACAGGGCTGCATCCGAGGGGACAGAGGCCCAGAACCAGCAAAGCTTTTTAATAAATGCTTATTGTACTCACTGTTTTATTTGACATCAGTCTCTTCAACTGAGTGCTGCTTGCCATGGACGATGCTTCTATGTGCTCTGTAAGCCCACCTGCACAAAGCAGTGGTTGAGTAGAGTGTTGAGTCGATCTGTCTGTTCATTCACTAGGTAGCATGCATTGGCGTACAGTACACAAAGCCGACCACGTCCCTGCCTTCCTGGGCCACACAAGGTAGTGGAAGGTGAGAGACCAGGGACACACCATTACGAGATGGGCAGCAAGTCAGATGGTAAAAAGTACTATGACGAAAAGTAAGAAAGAAAAGGGCAAAGGACACCCTAGGTGCAGACAGCTGTGGGAACCTTGGTGGAGAGGGAATTGCAGGAAGATGTGGGTGAACACTTGGGAGGTGAGGAGCAAGGGGCTTGCAACAGAATAAATGAGGGAATAGTCCCAGAGCTCAGGGAAGTGGTTTTGGGGAGGAGATGCATGCACATTGCCCAGGGCCTGGTGACCACTTTCACTTTCAATGTCAAGGGAAGCCATTGAATCCATGAATAATGCAAGTGAATGAATGAATAAATGCTAGGGTGGTGCCATCCCTGAAAGTTTAGGAAAGCCCAGCCCAGCCCAGTTCCTCATCCATTAGCTTTGGGTTCGTGGGACCTCCGGAAGGTATGCTTGAGTCCTCAGAACACCTAACAACATCCATGGAGAGGATGGATGAGGGAACCAGAGGGAACTAGAGTCTGCTGATAATCCAGAGCCAGAAAAGCAAAGAGCAGAGGGAACTAAAACACCTATCCTGTGCCAGGCAGTTTTCTAGCTATTGATTTTTAAACTTCACCACAGCAGTGGAAGCAAAATACTACCTCCAATTCTCCAACTAGGATATTGAGGTTCAACAAGTCTGTGTGACCAGTTTGTCAGACCTCAGAACTACTGGTTAATGATTATTTTTTGTGCTGGACACTGTAATCAATCTTACTGCATTTTGACAACACCCTTTGGGCCAGGGGATGAGGCAACAAGGAAGACATACTAAAGACAGAATTGTATAAAAGAAGTAAAATATAAATAAAAATTGTAAGTGAAAAAGTAGCATAACTGTATTAATAGTGTTTGAAGACAACCCATTTATTCACCAAAATGATACTTCTTTGGAGAAGAACATTCGGGGTACCTGTATACACCGCCAAATAATACCTGCAAGTGTTCTCGTCATCATCGCTCAATAGTGACTGTACGCCACACATTTATATGGTAGACTGTTAATCTGAAGATTTTTTCAAAGTTAAACATTGTTATGTGTACTTTACATATGAGGAAATGCAATTTCTGGCAAGTTAAATAGATGTCCAGGCTCACACAGACAGTAAAGAAATACTGGAATTTTCACCCAGTGTCCAGAGGTATTCTTCAACCCTGCCCAAATCACATCTCAGGAGTGAGGAGACAGGTGAGGCAGAGAGTACAGTCAGGCAATGGGGGATATTTCTCGGGGACTTCTCCTTTGTCCGGCCGTTCAAGTCCTAGTGAGCTCATTGGTGAGAGAGAGACTGACAGGCTCTTTTTCATTTTCCGTAGTCCTAACTTCTTTGAAGGCAAGGGGAAATGCGGCTCTATCCCATTTTACTGTGTAAAGGCTTAACTATTGTTAATTTTCCTCTTTGCTATAATGTACAAATGTCCCAGAAAGAATGATCATGCATTTGTTCTACGTTCCCAGGGCTTTCCTGTTCTCTGGCATTCACACTCCTGGAGGACGGTGTCCCTAGTGTGGGCTTCAACCCTCTCACATATTAAAAGGGAACAGCAGTGCCTGTGCAGTTATTATAGGATCACACACGACAAAGTATTTAGGAGGGTCTATTCAATACTGGGCGCTGGTCTAAGCACTTGATAATCTTTAGTTCACTGATTTATGGAACAACCCTCTCCAACAGGATTAAAGCAGGATTAAGTAAATCATCTAGAGACAAGTAGAGCAAATCCAGAGGTGATATTTAACACCCGCAGTCTGACACTGGTGTCCCTGCGCCATCACTGCTTGGCAATGCCACCTCTGAGTTAATGAAAACAACCCGGAAGAAAAAGCATCAGGCAGGAGCCTCGATGTGAGAGGCAACACTTGCAACCATGATGCTTTGCTCTATAACGTCCAGACTTTTCCAAGTGACTTTTGGAAAACAGTTGTGGGTTAAGTCTGCCACTCGATCTTGGACATTTTCAATCATTTGCCCTTTCTGAGCATCATTATTTTGCATTTAATACAATCATTCTTATCTGAAAGGTACAGTTACTATATTCACAGTGACAACATCACGATTGCTGGTAATTAAATGATGTATTTGTGAGTTTGCATATTTTGGGAAAATATTAATTCGATAATAAGCATCAGTTATTTCTTAAGTATACTTATAACTTCTACTTGTTCTTTCAATATTCTAAAGTCTAGATCGAGTCATGCCAACACCTTCTCCAAAACTTGCAGCTTGCTATAGAATCACTGAAACCTCTCCCATGTGCTATAAGAGGGCAGAAGGAGAAGCAGTCTGAGACAAGGAAGGGGACTTCACCCAACCATGTGGGCACCCTGATCCAGGCTTCCACACTCCAGAACAGTGAGAGGTGTGGCAGTGTTTGCTGTTTATAAGTTACCCAGTTCCTGATTTTGATACACGTCCCCTCACTTCTAAAATGAGTATCTACACGTCAGGTTTTTATGAAGATTAAACAAGATTATCTATAGAACAGACTCAGAACATTGTTTCATACACACTCAACCCTTAATATGTATTTGTAACAACAACAACAAGAATGATACACAATCTTTGAGATCCAGCTCAGTCGCAGTGACTCAGTCATCATTGAATAATGACCCCTCCCACAAGACTGCTCCTTCTCCCGGCGTCCCGTCAAACTTTCTCCAGGACGCTTCCTCCAGGCACTGAGGGTCCCTTATGGATATTACAGATGTGTTCAGAGTAAATCACTCCGTCAGTGACTCAGCAATAGTCATTATGAAGCACCTGCCGTGTGGCTGGCTATGTGGCTGATGCTCTAAGCGATGTAGAGGATATAGCAGGTAGTAAGAGGAAAAAATCCTGGCCTATGACTTAAAATGTGTGCTATGGGAAGGGCTCAAAAAGGAAAAAAAAATCATAGCTGATTTCTAAACAAAGCAGAGAAGCATGAGAAGCAGTCTGCTACATGGAAATCAGTGAGAGAAACACACAATATAGAGAGACAATAAGTACAAATATTCTGAGTCAAAAACTAGCTCTGAACAGTTGAGAGATAGGAGAAGTGTCTAGTGTGGTGGAATGGGGTGAGGAAGGGGGCGGTTAGTGGGAGGTGAGCGAAGACAGACAGAGGAGGCATTTCTGAGCTTGCTGACAATTTGGATTTTACTCCAATGGGAAGCCAGTGAAGGACTTTATGTGAGGGAGGAACATGGCTAGATTTACAATGCAATCAAATCCCTGTGCTACCGGGTGCCCAATGGCTAAGAAAGTGTGGGAGAGCATGAGCGGACTATCGCAATGTTTCAGATGAGGGACCACTACGGCATTTCCTAAGGTTTTAATACCAGATTTGACAAAGACATGTTTTCTATTTCTTCCACCAGATTGTAGTGCAATGTTTGTTATTCTTCTATTTGTCCCTGAGGCAACTAGCATGCAGCTCTGCACATACTAGGTGTGAATTCTTTCTTATATTCAATAAGTAAGGAAATACATGCCCTGGAAATTAAAACTGGAAAATACAGGTGAAAACAAGTAAGACACCTGCTCTATCTCAAGATCAAAATATTCAGGAGACAGAAGGAAAAACAAGCCACTCAGTAACTTTTAACAGCTTCTATTTTTATCGTTGCAAAAAAATTAATGCACATCAAACACAAAATATGCTTGTCAGCAAATCTATCACATTTTCAACTTTTCCGCAGAGCAGCTGATGTGTAAAGCAGTTGGTTGCACGCCACAAAAACTTTTAAATGACTGGCTTTTGGCAAAGGCCGGGAAAATAATCGCATGAACCCTGCTGTCTTCCAAAGATCAAGTCTGCTTCGTGCCAGCTCAGAGAGAAAATTAAATATATAGCCAGAGATTCGATATTCTCTAGGAAGTCTAAATTTAGGTGGAAAACATCCTGGGGTGAAGATACAAAAAATATCCACCTTTCAATTCATTATCTTTTCCTCCAAAGGGCTCCTCCACCTTTGGTGTTCCTTGTTGCATGGTGGTCAAACACACAGTGTGGGCATTAGAGGCTTAAGTGCTTCTTACTATCTATTTGACCTTGGCCGAGTTCATTGGCTTCTCCGAGCTTTGGGTTCACAATATGTAAAATTGGTAAGATATTTATTGCCAAGGTAATAGCTAATACTTGTTTGGTGTAGACTCTATTCCAGATGTCATCCTTACATTGATTTTTTCCATGTGTTAACCCTTTCATAGATACCACAATCTTATGAGGCAGTGCTACAGTTATGCTCACTATCACCAATGAGAAGTCCTCAGTACTGAGCCAAGGGGAGTTTACATCACTTGTCCAAGGCATCCCACCTAGTCAGTAATAGAGTTGACATTCAAAGCCATGGTTTATGGCTTGATACCCTAACATTTTCTCTGCTGATTAACGACTGCCTTTGCCTATTGTGATGCACTACTACAGAAGGATAGAGACCACAGAGTGCGTGTGAAGAGTCAGTGGGAGGGCACACGCAGCCTCATCTAAACACTAATAACTATTAGCCTGACTCATCTAAACACTAATAACTATTAGCCGTGGCTGGTGTAGCTCAGTGGATTGAGCACGGGCCTGTGAAGCAAAGGGTCGCCGGTTCGATTCCCAGTCAGGGCACATGCCCGGGTTGCGGCCCGGGTCCCCAGAAGAGGGTACATGAGAGGCAACCACACATTGATGCTTCTCTCCCTATCTTTCTCCTTCCCTTCCCCACTTATTAAAAATAAATAAATATTTAAAATTATCCTGTGAAATTGTCAGGTCCAGGCCTTTTTTGTGTCAGGAGTGTTTTGATTACTCCTTCAATTTCATTAGCTATTATTGGTCCATTCAGGCTTTCTGCCTCTTTTTCCTTCAGTTTTGGAAGATTATATTTTTCTAGAAATTGGTTCATTTCAGCTAGGTTTTCAAATTTCTTTGCATATAGCTCTTCATAGTGATTTCTCACAATCCTTTGTATTTCTGTGGTACCGGTTATAATTTCTCCTCTCTCATTTCTGATTGTGTTTGTTAGGGTCCTTTCTCTTTTTTTCTTAGTGAGCCTGCTTAAAGGCTTGTCAATGTTGTCTCCCTTTCCAAAGAACCAGCTCCTGGAGTTATCAATCATTAGAATTGTGCTTTTAGTTTCTGTGTTGTTTAATTCTGCTATGGTTTTGGTTATTTCCTTCCTTCTACTTGCTCTGGGCTGTCTTTGTTGTTGTTCCTTCAGTTCTTGTAGGTGTAAGGTTAGGTTGTTTATTTGAAACATTTATATCTTTTTAAGGTGGGCATGGCTGGGGGGGGAGTGATGGGGGATAAATGCAGGCAACTGTACTTTGAACAACAATAAATAATTTAAATAAATAAATAAAATCTCGAAAAATAAAGTTAATTAAAAAAACTAATAACTATTAGTTTTGAATACATCAAAAAGGGATAAATGACATCTATATCACCTGACAAAGGAAAACCTAGGTGTTTGTATATTTTTAATAAATATTTATTGAACAAAATATATGTCAGGCATTGCTTCGGCTGCCTTGCTATGTCAGTGAACAAAACATATAAAGATGCCTGCCCTTAAATGACTGACATTTTACTGCGGAAAAGGAGAACTGCGCAGTAAATAGTAATTATAACAAATAAGTAAGTTATATGTGTGTTAGGATGTAATAACAAAGGCTGTAGGGAAAAAACCAAACAGACAAACAAAAAAGAAAATAACTAAGGGCTACCTTGAGTGCCAGGCAGGTGGGAATAGAATTGCACCCAGAGGGGCTGAGGTCAGCCCCACCCCATGCGAGCGTCTGCGCAGAGACTGGTGGAGGCCGGGGCAGTAGATACCCGTGGGAAGATCAGCCAGGAGGAGCAGCGGGAGGACCAGCCAGGACTGAGGCTCCGAGCAGGGGCGTCAGAAGAAAAGCAAACAGGCTGAGACGTCCGAAATGGAGGGAGCCAAGGGCAGTAGTAGCCAGCCCGTAAAGCCGACTGGGTACCAGGGAGCCAGTTGTGCAGAGGTTAGGCACGCTGGCTGTTATTTTTAGTAAAATGGGAAGCCCCTGTAAACTTCTGAGCAAAGACATGATCTGATTTCAAGTTCCGTCACTCTGGCTGCTGTGTTGAGAATGGGCAGCAGGGGCAGGAGGGAGAGCCTGAGGTCAGGAAGAGCGATGTGCGCAGGAATCCACCGAGATGAGGTGGTTCAGGGCAGCGAGCAGCAGAGGAGGTGCGCAGAGGCGGGATTCCGGATCTGTTTACAATGTCGCGCCAAGGAGTTCCTGCGGAGTTGAATATTGGACGAGAAACGCAAGGCAGTGTTGACACTCAGGCCTTCTGTCTAAACACCTGGAAGTAAGGAATCGTTATCCTCAGAGATGGGCCAGAGGATGGGTGGAGCAAATTTGGGGGCATTCTCAGTCTTTCTTTCCACATCATGTCTAATGAGTCACGATCCATAGTAAGAAAACTAACAATAACGGCTAAAGTAATAAAAGCATCTAACATTCACTAACCATGCATTATGTTCCTTTTCTTTTTTTTCGCTAAGCACTTTACTTGAATGACCTTAGTCAATGCCTCTAATAAATCACATAGTTTTATTATCTACATGTTTACCGACAAAGAAACCAAGGCCAATAAGATAAAGTGACTTACCCAAGGTGACGTACAGATATTTTATAACAAAGATGGGATGCAACACTCAACATTTCAATTTCAAAGTCGGAAATCTCGACAACTCGGGTAGATAAATCTGAGTATAAAATTCTCTCACGTGACCCACATTCCTTCTGGTTTTGTTTAGGTTTGCACCCCTCCCCCATCCTTGAGCACAACCACTGCAATAGCCTCCTGTCTTCTGTCCCTGCCTCTGGTGCTGCCATTCTGCATAGAACCAGGGCAGGAATCTTTATGAAATTTTTCGCATTAATTGCACCACGTCTTTGCTTAAATCCTTTAACACTTTCACATTATCTACGGAGTAAAATGAAACTACATTACCCATTTATCCAGACTGTGACTGACACAGTGGGCTGCTTGTGTAACAACCAATTTATCTCCACCTTGCACACGGCACCCTTGTGTTGGCGAAGCGTCCAGGCCCGAGCTAAGCTCAGTCAGTCACTGGCAGATGTGGGAGCGGCAGCCGCAGGTGCCTGGGACTCGCACAGACCTGCTCCTGCGAATGAGGCGGCAGTAAGGTGCTCAGATGAAGTACATGGTGCTCAATTAAATCCTAATTTCAGATGAATATCCAATTTAACTATTGTTTTAGTGCGTGTTCCGGGTATGACTCTAAACATTATTTATTGCTTCTCTAAAGTTAACATTGAACTGAGCCTTTTTCTTATTTTCTAAATCATAAACAAAAGGGGAAACCTACTGTTTATTTATAGAAATATTTTATCTTTCTTGCCGGAATAAAAAGGACAGTTTAAAGAATGTCCTTTGCTCTCACTCTCTCCCTCTGCATATGGGACACAGTCCGGGGCCCTCTGATGGTGCTTGTCACTATAGCAGCCGTCCTGCAATAATGATAATGTCAGATACTCGAATCCAGTGGTCTAACGTCTTTGAGCTATTGAACTGGATCCGGAGCTGCTTACTTCCAGACACTAGTTGGAAACCTACATCACTGAAGGCCACATTAGATTAACTGCCTATTACATGTTACTGATGACGTCTTACATGACGAAGGCATTTTATGATGTAGTTTCTGTTTATCCCTAGTCCCACTTTTACCCTTACCAACTATGGGAGTGCCCCTTCTAGTCCTTTACAGTTATTTGCTCTCCCTGGACATGCCATGCTCACTCACCTGGACTTTCAGAGAAGACAAAATGTGTTTTCCCCCCATAAAATATATTTTGATCCCTCTAATCGCCTGCCACATGTCACACATTCTTTAAAATTATGATCAAAGGGTACCTGCGTACGGTGTATTTATTTGTTCACTAACCCCATAACTAGTTCAACACATATTTAGTGAACATGCACAATAGTTTAATCTCTGCATCAAGTGCTAAGAATAACACTGCTCTTGCCCTCCCTAGACTCACAGNTTTTTCTTATTTTCTAAATCATAAACAAAAGGGGAAACCTACTGTTTATTTATAGAAATATTTTATCTTTCTTGCCGGAATAAAAAGGACAGTTTAAAGAATGTCCTTTGCTCTCACTCTCTCCCTCTGCATATGGGACACAGTCCGGGGCCCTCTGATGGTGCTTGTCACTATAGCAGCCGTCCTGCAATAATGATAATGTCAGATACTCGAATCCAGTGGTCTAACGTCTTTGAGCTATTGAACTGGATCCGGAGCTGCTTACTTCCAGACACTAGTTGGAAACCTACGTCACTGAAGGCCACATTAGATTAACTGCCTATTACATGTTACTGATGACGTCTTACATGACGAAGGCATTTTATGATGTAGTTTCTGTTTATCCCTAGTCCCATTTCACCATTACCAACTATGGGAGTGCCCCTTCTAGTCCTTTACAGTTATTTGCTCTCCCTGGACATGCCATGCTCACTCACCTGGACTTTCAGAGAAGACAAAATGTGTTTTCCCCCCATAAAATATATTTTGATCCCTCTAATCGCCTGCCACATGTCACACATTCTTTAAAATTATGATCAAAGGGTACCTGCGTACGGTGTATTTATTTGTTCACTAACCCCATAACTAGTTCAACACATATTTAGTGAACATGCACAATAGTTTAATCTCTGCATCAAGTGCTAAGAATAACACTGCTCTTGCCCTCCCTAGACTCACAGGCTGGTAGTCTGGTAGATTATCCACACTTGAAATAAATAATTCTGCCATGAATTATTTATATATGGAGTGAGAAAAAAATCAGAGTGAACTAAATTTAAAAGAGATTGGAGGCGGGGTCAAATAAAGTTTCTTTGAAGAATGCGTATTCATGCTCATACTTTAAGGGAGATCAGGATTTGGCCCAAGACAATCCTGAAAAAACAAAATTGTAGAGAAAAAGAAAAATCATGCATAAAGGATTCGGAGGAGACAGAGGTAGCTGCTTTAAGTGATAAAAGAAAATTCTGTGTGTCAGGAGCCTTATAAGTAAGGGGCATGGTATGGTTTGCAGAATAATAATACCCTTTATCCCAAGTACGGTCATGTTTTAACCCCCTGCAATTGTGAATCTATCGCCTTCCTGGCGAAGGGAACTTTGCAGTTGTGAATAATAAGTTAAGGATTTGGGTATGGAGACATTTCCCCTGGATTACTCAGGTAGGTCCCATGGAATGACAGGAACCTTCTAAGAGGGAACAGGAGCAGCAGAATCAGAGAAGGAATGTGGTGGAAGCAGAAGCTGGAACTCTGTGGCCCTGGGCTAAGACCACAAGCGTAGGCATGTGGGCAGCCTCTTGAACCGACAAAGATCCAGGATGAATTCTCACCTAGAGCCTCCAGAATGAGCACGGTACTGACAACACCCTGACTTTTACTTTCTGAGATCCATTTCAAACTCCTGACTCCATGAACTGTAACATAAAACATGTGTGTTGCTTTGAGTTTCTGTATGCATGGTAATTTTCTGCATGAGCCAGGAAGCCGATATTCACAGGTCCGAGCTGGGGTGGCAGCAGGAGCGTCCCAGTAAGGGTTTGGGAACAGTTGAAGGGATGCCCACCTACCTGCAGAGCTTAAGGAGTCTTGCACAGCTTGAAGTAAGGACAGCATTACTGCAGGTCTCAGGAAAAGGGCCACTCCGGCTGGTGGTTGGGAAATGGAGGAGACATGATCCCAGGAGACCTGTTACAAAGGCATGAGAATGGTCCATGTGACAGCGTAGCCAAGACGTGGCAGTGGTGACAGAGAGATGACCCTCAGTGGAAGCTATTTAAGGGTTATAATTGAGTTTAGAAAAGAGCTTAGTGTAATGGAGAAGGTGCTATTTGTGACTTCTGTTTTCTGCCTTGAGGAAACAGGTAGATGCTATTTGTGGAAAGAGAAAGCTGCTCAGGACAAGATTTGGCCTGAGGCTTAAGGAAGATCATGAGATAAACTCTATTAATTTTGATGGAGCTGAAAAATAGCCTGGGGAGAAATGCTCAGTGAGTACCTGGTAAGTGAGTCTGGGCTTCAGATGATCAATCAAGTCTGGGGACCCAAATTTGGCAAAGAAATGGTGTTTGAGGTCAGAGGAGTGGTTGATGACATTTATGGAAAGAACGCAGTATAAGAAGAAAAAATAAATTAAGATCAAGAACATGAAAAAGCTATATACAACAGGGTGAGCACCCTACGGCCCACAGGACAAATTCAGGTTGCTGCCTGGTGTTGTATGTAAAATGGTATCGATACACAGGAACACTCTTTAAAAAATGTTATTTATGGCTGTCTTGCCCTACAGCAAAAGAACTGAATAATTTCAACAGAGACCTATAGCCCGCAAAGCCTAAAATATTTACTACCTGACTTTTTACAGAAACAATAACACATGCCAAGCACCGATGTAAATGAGGAGTAAGTAAAAGTAACTTTGGAATGTGCAGTGACAAAACAAAACCCCTTTGTAACTATTTTATTGGTATCTACTTCAAAATTAATTGTTCACTCTTCTCCTTTCCCCTGTTCTCAAAGTGCTCTCCAGGTACCACCGGTATTTGCCATTTTATTCCAACTCTCCTGTTACTCATCTGTCACCCCTGTAAACCCTGGGCTTCCTTGGGAACACGCACTGCACCATTTTTATGTCTGCATCTACAGAGCCCAGCACAGCACCCACATCATGTGGTAGGAGTTTTGGTCACTTTTGGTCGGTGAATGATTTCACACTTCAAGGTTAGTCATGATCAATCAATAAATCCTTATTTATCCAAGGATTTTTGGAAAGTGTGCCTTTCTTGATGGATGCCAAGAGAAAATTTAGTAGGACTCATGTCCAGTGCTGCTAAAATAAGATAGAGTGTGCAGCCACTGCAAAGAATTTGTTTAATAATAATGAAGAAAGATTACACAGGCATTCTCACGATCGTGTGGGATTTTTTCCTCTTCCAAAGCCTGCTTTCTAGGCAGTTAGTGAAGGATTCAGGCTTTTGGGAAACTCTAACCCTAAAGGGAGGATTTGGGCATTTTTCCCAGGGAAATATTTTTCTGAAGAAAATAAAGATTTTTAAGGTAAAAAAAATCATGCAGAAGTGAAATAATATTTTGAATGCTGTAGTTATATTTAACATTTTTATCAGACACGTGTGAAGCTAATACTCAAAATATAGACATTGTATAAATTAGGATTCAGCAGAAATAACCTGCCATGTTTAAAATTTCAAATGACACACAAATTTATGTTTTTTACAGGTGCACCTGCTTTAAGTCGACATGCAACCGATGTTTTTGAAAATCACTCACTTTCCAGATTTTTTACTTCCTATTAGAAAACCCCATCATCCTAGGGTTTGTTTAGTTATTGAACTCTCTACTGCTGTAAGGATGGGATTAGCATTCTTACAATGGCATTAGCCAAGTCAGTACACTAACTTTGCATGAAACTCCTCAAAAATATGGCTGCAGCAAGCAAGACAGTCCAGTCACACTAGATGTCCCTGGATATAAGTAAGACACATTTCCCTAGCATACATTCTACTCCTTTTCTAAGTGATTTTACCAGGACTGATTTTATGAGTTCCTCCAGGGACTCTTCCTGAGTCTGAATTCCGAAGTAAGTTGCCACAGCCCCTTAGCACTGCCCCTATGTTCCCATTGCTTACTGATCTTCTTCTTATCATTGCATTTAAATCAGACTTGGCTTTCTTCTGTTACTCTATTTGTATCCATTGTTTATGTTGCATGCAATCTCAAAACCCGATGGGCATGCAACAAAAATGTTTATTTAGCTGGCCATCTACAGAGTTAATTTGATCTGCACTGGGCTCATTCATGCATCTGTGGTCAGTTCAGGTAGACCAGGAGGCTCTGCTGACCCTGGCTGGGGGGTGACCTGATGTGGACACCAGCTCGCAGTGTCCCTTGGCATTATGAATGAGAAAGGAGACAAATTCATAGGGACTACCGAGTCCTGTGGAGGAAAAGGGACAGCATGGCTTCTATCTCAAGAGGAGAGTGCCCCAAGCCTTGCCTCCACAGGATTTTATTGGATTCAATTTGCATAGGAATACAGGGTATACATAAAGCTCCTCAATCATTGTCAGGCAGAAATGATTAAACAATAGATAACATTCAAAGCTCTCTGAGGGCTTATTCTGAGTCAGGGTCGGATAGTTAAGGGGCCATAAAACTTTGGGGCACAAAATCACTTCCTGCTTGGACCCTTATCATTTACATGGAGTGTATTAGCAAAGTACATTTCATAGGATTTAATGTATTCTTTCTTAGGCCTGATCACCCTAGGGAGCCTGCCCTTTCCAGCGCAGAGCAGCACCCACCTCCAGCATTGTTTCAGGCTTAAGTCAGGCAGGGGAAGTAAGGCAGCCAAGAGATTAGGAGACTTCTTGTAGAAAGAATGAGGACCCAGGCTATGTCAAAGCCAAAGGGTGATAGTCCATCACCCCCTTTTTCTGTAGCCACCGAGTCCTTCACTGGAGGACCCGGCGATTGTGCCTGTCTTAGGTCGTCCCTCCCTTGAGGAATCTTACCTGCCGTTGGCTAACAGATCAAGCATTGAGGGCCAGACAGGGTGAAGTAAAAGGAGCAGAGGCAGTGCCCCTGCCAGGGAAATAAGCTTTCTCTTCTTAGTGGCATATGATCTGAAGGTCGCTCACTCAGCCTTAGCCATGGCGGGGGAGGGGGGCACTACAGCTTTTGAAACCAGACAGGCCAGTTCCCAACAGTGACCACCTGTCAGCTAATTTAAGATAGTTTTTGTCAAACAACCAGAATAACTCAACTCTGTTCCATGTGTTTTATCTTCTAACATGGGCAGGCAATCTCAGGCATATTCTCAGGTCCATGGTACAAGAATGAGAAAAAACAAGTCCAGTCAGGCAAGCACATTTCAATTCTCTACTGCTATCACATTTTAAAAGATTCTTTGGCCAAAGCTAGTGACATGGCTGAATCTAGAGTGAAGGGTAGAGGAGTTCCCATCCCTGGGAACAGGAGGGACTGCGTGGGTACATGACAAAGGGCATGAACAGAAACAGTGAATAATTACAGAAAGCAGTGAATAATTGATGCAATCAGTCCACTGCAAGACCCCACTAATAATGAGAACATCAGTGGTGAGAATGTATTTAAGCACACATTTCAGAGCCAAAATATTGGAGTACAAATCCCTGCTTCTCCACGTAAAACCTGTGCAACTTTGGATAATTTATTTACCCCCTCTGTGCCTCACTTTTCTCATTTACAACATGGTAACAAATCTACATTACATATGTGTTATTGGATGTAAATTGCTCAGAATAATGCATAACACAAAGAAAATGCTTAATAAATTCAGTTATTAGTAGCAATAGTAGTATTTGGGCTTAGAGTTGAGTCTCAAGAATTAGATTTTGAATTAGATTGTAGTTGATATATATAAGAGTTGAGGTTTGTATCAGGATAAAGCTGTCTGCCCATGCCAAATTCTAATTTTAGTAGCTAAGCACAGTGAAAGATTGAATCCTACTCATATAAAAGGACAGGTGGTTCTGATCAAGGACACCTTTCCTCTGTGCATCCAGCCTAGAGTCTAGCCCAAATAAATGCTTAGCGAAAATTGATCCCAGGCTCTATAAGAGGTAATATTTCCCTTAAACAGCTTCATAGTCTTACAGATAATGGTTCTACAGAGGACACAGTATGCTGGGCCCCCTTATCTGTGGTTTTGCTTCCACAGTTTTAGTTGCCCACAGTCATGAGTGATCCAAAAGTATTAAATGAAAAAGTCCAAAAATAAACAATTCATAAGTTTTTGATTGCATGCATTTCTGAGGAAGGTGATGAAATCTCCTGATGTCCCACTCTATTCTGCCCAGGATATAAATCATTTCTTTGCCCAGCCAGTTTGTAGCAGTCTAGGATATCCGAAAAAGAGAGAGATGGAGTGAAATCACATTCACGTAGCTTTTATTATAGTATATTGTTCTAACTTATTTTGTGTTATTATTGTTATTTTCCAAATGTACTTAACTTATAAATAAATGTATCATAGGTATATATGTACAGGAAAACATATATAAAGAGGGTTTGGTACTATCTGTGGTTTGAGGCATCTACTGGGGGTCTAGGAATGTATCCGCCTTGGATAAGGGGGTCGATTCTAATAAAGAATGCAGACTGTCAAACAGAAATAAATAACTTCATACCCAGCTGCTGGGGAAAAGTTTCAGCAAACAACCCTCAGCTCTCAGCCTTCCCTGGGCAATATCTCATCTGAAGAGGTCTGCTTGCCCAAGATCACACCCTCTCTGAGGTGGTCAGCATCCAAAATCATTCAAAATGGGATCACAAAGACCTGGCCCTCCTACACCAGCACTGACCAGCTATTAAGTGATGTTCCGCCTGCCGAACCCCTTGCAGGGTTTGCCAAGCCTTCCATTGAGACTGTATCACACCATGACCTCTCTGTCCTCACTTTTTCTTCTTTCCTTCTCCTTCCAAGAGAACTACCAACCACCCTCCTGAATTTAAATCTCCATTTCTGAGTCAGCTTCTGGGAGAACCCTGTCTATGAAAGTTTAAAAGAAAACTCAGTGAACCATTTTGAGTACAAGTCTGAGAGTCTACTCAGTGCCACAAGCAACTAATTGGAGTACAAGGTTTTTTTTAAGCCTACAGGGTTTGCCTCCTCATAGAAAAAAGGTTTCCTTGAAATAGCTTTTGTGTCCTACACTTTCATTGTACAGTTTCAGACTCATTCCTTTTTCTCTCATAGAAGTTCATAAAGGACAGGCTGCACCTCTTTCTAGATGCTTTACATGAAAAAAAGACAGGGAGGAGATTTGCTTTAAAAATCCAGTTTATTATTTCATTTTTTCTGCTTGGGGAACCCAGATGTTGTCTTCTTCCACTTTGTTTGTGTTGAGGATAAACACCCACCCCAAGGAGCACGTGAGCAGCGTTCCCTCCTGGTGAGAGTTGCCGGCAAAGGCTGACTTGAATTCGTTGAAAAGTTAGTTGACGGGTCGACATGATTCTGTTTTTTCAAGAAGAAGTAAGAGCGTATTTTGGAAATCAATTATTGAATGGCTTTTGATTTTTCCCTGAAACTTTATAGATATTCTATTTTTATACTTTTTTTTTCAAAAGGGAAAACAGCTTAAAAAGGAGTTCTAACATAATTTCTGGTTTATTATAAGGGAGTTTCTAAAATAAAATATCCTTGCTCTTTGAAAGTCAGATCTAAAAATTTCTCTTGAGCAGCTGCTCTGGTGGGAGGGGCAGTTCATGGGGAGAAGTGGTTTGTGGGCACCCATGCCTTGGACAACTGAACAGACTCAGCTCTGTGGCAGAGGGTTAAGACAGAGTACATTTGTAGGGCCTGGACAGAACCATCTACCAAAATGATGTCCATAGACATTGTCTAAATTTGAAGTCAATAAGTGGCATTGTCAGTGTATTGTTTACAAGCTTGGTGGCAAACAATAGAATAAGCAGAAAAGATATTTGAAGAATTTTCTCTTAGAGGGGCATGACCTTTCCTATCTCTGAGACAAGGTATTTCCTAACACCTTGTACATGGGGGGCATGTGTTGAATAAATTGGTTACTGTATTAACAAACTAATGAAAAGATGAGTACAGGGTTTTATCTCCTGAAACATTTTAAAGTCAATGATTTTTTAAGGTCTAAAATTGGGCACAGACACTGAAATCAAAACATTAAAAGAATAGTCTGAAGGCTGCCTTGCATAGAAGAAAATCCTCAGCTATTGGAAAGTAGCAACGTTTTAGAAAAGGAATTGAAAAAAGGAAGAATTGGCAGCAACAGTGGACTTATGAAAGCAAAATAATGTAACGTACAAGCACTTAAGCAAGCAATTATGCTGAAACGCCAGAGGACATTTTGACCTGCTACTTGAGAATGCTGTTTCACGGTGACCTTTGAGTTGGAAGATGTGGCCGCTGGCCATCTTGCATTTGAAGACTATGAATGTTAAGTGGATGGAAAGGCCAGGAGGAGTAAGCAGTTCCTTGTGGGATTGTCATTGGATTTCCATTGCTGGGTGCTGCTACATCCAAGTATATTGAGAGATGGCCATCTGCAATCTGCAGCTTCTAGAAACCCTGGAATCCATCCACCCTTTCTTAGTGTCTGCACTCCCCCACCATGGCATCAGCTTGATCATCTCCAAGCCCAAATTCAACAGTCCTTTGCACTGACTGCTGTCCTTCACAGATCCCTCATGCCCTGCAGGATCACATTGAAACTCTTTAGCACGGTATAAAAGATGCATCAAAATTTGATCCATTTCTGTTTATGCTCTAATGCACCAAATCTCCCAGACTTTCTACTTGAATCAACTTGGCCTGCTTTCTTTTCTCATCCTGTGGGTAAAAAAAAACTCTTATAATCTTTTTGAGAAAAAGGAACCATCCAACTACTGTGGTTTTTTTCAGGGGACTCCTCCTTTTCCATATCCTGCCTGTCCTATTCCCAAGATAAGCACAGGGCCTAAGTAGACCACCCAGCTTGACGAGATGAGTGCATGAAAGCTGAGTCATTTTAAAAACTGGCGCAGAATTTTTGTGAAACATAGAATTTTTCTTCTTTTAGCTCAGCAACTATTCAAATGTAGAGGTAGAAGTCAAAACCAAGCAGTTGTAAGTATACACAACACAGTTCGTTTTACTATTATTTATTAATTACGATATTATTTTCTATGTGAACAACTGCAAACCTACTTTTGCCCACCTCTGTATTTTTTATTACATGAAGTGATCTTGCTTGCCAGAGCACAAAGCCAAACAGTGAGAGAGAAACAAAGAGGGAGGAGAGAGAGACGGACAAGTAGGAAGATAGAGAGAGAGAGGGAGGTGAAATCTCTGACAGCATTACACTAGTCTCTGGATTTCATCATACTCAGAAGAAGTTTCTTCCTTGTAATAATGTTCTTTTTCTAATTTCTAAAAAATTGTTTATTTTAATTGTCGCTCAAGTACAGTTTTCTGTCTTTTACTCCCATCCCAGCCCACCCCCCTCAGACCCTCCCCACCTCCCTCCCATTTCCATCCCCCTTCGTTTTTGTCCATGTGTCCTTTACACTTGTTCCTGTAAACCCTTCTTCCCCTTTTCCCCTGAAATTCCTTCCCCTCTCCCCTCTGGTCCCTGTCATTCTGTTCTCTATTTCACTGTCTGCTTATATTTTGCTTGCTTGTTTGTTTTGTTGTTTAGGTTCCTGGTAAAGGTGAGATCGCATGGTATTTGTCTTTCACCGCTGGCGTATTTCACTCAGCATAATGCTTTCCAGTTCCATCCATGCTGTTGTAAAGAGTAGGAGCTCCTTCCTTCTTTCTGCTGCATAGAATTCCATTGTGTAAATGTGCCGTAGTTTTTTGATCCGTTCATTCATTCATGGGCACCTAGGTTGCTTCCAGCACTTGGCTATTGTAAATTGTGCTGCTATGAACATTGGGTGCATAGGTTCTTTTGGTAGTGTTCTTAAATGTGATTCAGTAAAATGTCTTGGGAACTTAATTTGGTTAAGCATTTGTCTGCCACTAGGGCCTATACGGATCTTAATGCTTTTTTATAATATTTGTCTCAGAGAAATTGTGAAATCTACTTTCTCTACTTGGAATGCTTTTCTGTCTTTAATTATCTGAGCAATTTCTATTTATTCTTCAAGATCCCATTTCGGAGAACCATCTCTTCCCCTTTGTGCTCTCCGCCCAAGCTGAGAGTTAATTGTCCTTCCTTAGTGCTACCTCTGTCTCCTAGTTACTCGTTCACTGGCCACTTTAAAAGACATTAGTGATATCTTTGCTCATGTGTCAGGCTGTCCCACTTATTTGGAAAAGCTTTTAAAGTAAAGGTTGTGACATTTTCCTTTCCTATCATTTTTATTCCTAGAGCCAGTAGAAAGGAAGTGTTAATTAAAAGTTCAACAATTTGAAATTTGGACTCTGTTATGCACATATTTATATTTATATTTATAATCTATATTTAAAGCAGGTCTCATGCAGTTACTTAACGTGGGCAATGACACATACTAAGCACTGCATGTTCATTATTGTGGGTATGAGTACTGCAGTTTTATCCACCATAAGAATAAGCCAACTAAAGGTCAGAGGAAGTAAACAATTTATCCAAGTTTCCCCAGATAGACAATGACAGAACCAGGATATAAACTCAAATTACCTGAAGCTAGATACTGGCTCTTGACAGTTATGCTATTGTGCACTTGTTCTGAGCAGGATCCCTTGGGATTTAGCCAGGATAACCAGCACACAGGAAACTACCTCATTGTATTAAGTGACATATACCCTGCTGGCCCCAAAGAGGATATGACTCTGTCAGGGGATATGACAGTATATTCATTTTCTATTTTCTTGTAAGAAGTCACCACACTTAGCATCTTATGACAGAACCATTTATTTTCTTACACCTGTGTAAGTCAAAAATGCAGGCAAGTTTCAGCTAAGTTCTCCGCTAATGGTCTTACACTCAAGGTGTGAGTTGGGTTGAGTTTTTATGCAGAGGCTCTGAGGAAAAATCTGATTCCATTCTCATTGGTCGTGGGAAGAATCCAATTTCTTTCTTTCTTTTTTAAAAAAGATTTTATTTCTTTATTTTTCAGAGAGAGAGGAAGGGAGAGAAACATAAATACGTGTTTGCCTCTTAGGCACATCTTACTGAGTACCTGGGGTGCCACCCAGGCATGTGCCTTGAATGGGAATTGAACCAGCGACGCTTTGGTTTGCAGGCCCGAAATCAATCCACTGAACTACACCAGCCAGGACTGAAGAATCCAGTTTCTTAAAAAGATAAAACTCAGCTGTAAGTGTTCTTGGATGGAAGTCGCCATCAGTGCTTACAGGTCACTGACCTTTCCTTACCAGATGGTTCCCTCCATATTCAAGGCCAGCTGTGAAGAATGTTCCTTAGATCTTTACTATCTTTCAAATATTTTTCCTGTAGGATTCCAGGCTTTTTGAAAGATTTACCTGATTAGGTTGGACCCACCAAGAATAAGCTCCTTATCTTCAGGTGAACCGATTTTGGAGCTTACTGGTAATTTACATGCGCAAATATCCCTTTCCAGGAGCACCTAGATCAGGGCTTGATTGGATACCAGGGAAGAAGTGTGTGTACACTGGAGACTGGGGATCTTGGAGGACCTCTGCCTACGTGGAGTAATGCCTCATTTTATGAGAATAGAATTTATACTTTTCTGTTGAAAATTGTCTACTGTGGAATCTCTTCTGTGACCTATGATTCATCAGAAATCACTGGCAGAACCTGCAGTTCCTCCTAGTGGCAGACGGGGAGCTCAGATGACAGAGGGGCAAATGCTGCTTTGTCATCACTCTGTCACCAGATAAGGTCCAGAAACTAGTGTTCCCTTTCCAATGGTACGCAGCAGTGGCATTAAGAGCCATGCTGCCAACCTGCTGTGCGGCCTTGAGAAAATTACTTAACCTCTCTGAAATTCATTTTCTGTAATGAAGGCAAATACATCTACACTACCGCCAAACAAAAGTAACAAAAATAAATGAGCAGATTTTGATGATTTGAAACAAACAAACAAACAAATAAGTAGAGGAAACGTGAGTGTCTAACCTTGAGAAGGAAAACTAAACAGGGACATTAGGAGGCATCCTGGTGAAGTTAGAAGACAAGTCTACTAATTTCAGAAGCCTTCTGAAAGATGGTTTCTCAACAACCTTTCTACAGCACATGGCTTTTGTCCTAATGGGAGGAGCATCCTTCTTAGAGTCACTGAAATAAAGTGGAAACTGCAGCCTTTATTGCCTAGTCATCCTAGTAGAGCTCAGAGTGGTCTTCCTATTTAAAAGGAACACGTCTTTTCCAAATTCATCATCAAACCAAAGTCCAGTGACATTTCCCAGCTTTCTTATTTTCTACCACATTAATGTGTAGTGAGGATAAAATGCAGGACTTCGTGCATGCAAATTAATTAATTTAATCACTTTGAACCGTGACACAGATTTCAGAAGCAAACCGCCTCTGAGCTCTTCCGTTGTTTTTGGTCCTTCTTTTGGTCATCTCTGATCATGCATGTAGCTTTTCACACTTAAGCATGCTTGTTTATCCACTTAGTTTCATGGGTTTTATGCCTTCTATTTAATACATGCTGGGCTACCCCCAAATGATACAAAAACAACTTCACTTAGACTAGAATTACTAATAAAAAATGCTGATTGAACTCAGCAGCATGGAAATAAATGCTCTTATGGAAATTTCCAACAGTAATAAAGTATAAAAATGCAAAAGTTATTTATCTCCAACATGGCGAGAATTCTAATTTAATGTGTATACTGTTCCCCTTGGCATTGCATGCTAATTTGATTATACTTTTGTTCAGTCTATTTAGAGACATGGATGAAGTAGAAATAGGTTCACTTAATTCTCACAAGATCAAAAGGATAGATGCTTATGAAGCAGTAATATGCTTCTACCTTGAACTACTTCCATTTCGTAAGTGAGGGGAATTTAGGTTCATTTATAGAGAGAAATATATGTATATAATATACATAATCTAAAACATACAGATAGTATGTATGCACATACATACTTGATATGTATTTTTATGTACACTTATATTTCATACATTTAATTATCTATATCTATAGTACAATAGGCTAAACATCTGGTCTGGTCAGACTTGGGTAGTAACTGGGGTTGAGTTAATATATAATGTTTTGGGAGAAAGAACAAATGAATATTTAATGTGTGTTATTTTGTGTTTTCCTATGAGCTAAGGCTAAGACAAAATTTCAAGTGTAGGTTTGGTTAAGGAATTAAAGAAACCCCTGGGAAGTGACTATGGATGTGCAAAAGTGAAGGGAAGCCAGGCTTTCAAGTGAACTATCAGGCTAGCTTCACTGTGTACCACTGACTAAAGTGTAATTATCCTGAGTAAACTTTGGAAGCTAAGGTACAGTACATACCTCAAAGTTATTCTACCTGAGGGTGCAGGGAACTGGGGTATTTTTGTACCAAGCCCTACCAGTTTATGGACGAGGGCTGATTCATAAAGTCAGTGGGTTGACTCCCCACTGGCGACAGGGCCAGGAGAAACTCTCAGGACAAAACACAGAAGCTGGCATTTGGAGGTCAGGCAGGTATTTGTGTGGAAGTGTAAGGCCACCTTCATATGAGCAAGACTCCAAAGCCAGGAAGAGCAGAGAATGAGTTTGATACACCATTTTTAATAATGAAAATAATCAGGTGCTGGTACACATACCCAAAGTACTGGCAGTAGGCATTTGTCTAAGAACGCCGAGTCAAGATAAAGAAGGAGAGAAATGTGACCGGCGATGAGAAAGGAAAACCCACAGCTTTTGCCCACGTTGCCCGTCTCTCTCCTTGAGCTGTCATGCACTATTTGAGCAAGTGTGGCTGACAGAGCAAAATCACAAAAGAAGAGGGAGATAGGACTATTTCAAGCATTCTCATCTTTCTCTGACCAGTCCAGTCCACCCTCCTGGAATACAAATTTTCCCAATATCTGCCCTTTTGAATGATACACCCAACTAAATTTCATACTTTCACGTTCCTTGATTTCATCAGTACGTATGTAAAGAGGTTGTCGTTGTTGCTGCTCTTGCTGTGACGTGCTTCTGTCTTTGTCCTACGGGATAGTGGCTGAGGTCCTCAATGGTTAGAACATTCCATTGAATGCTTCGGTCACACATGGTCCAGCATTTAGGCACCCTAGGTCATAATCCCCTTTGCTTTTTGGTTCTCTGCTGGGATCACAGTGCAGACCAGGTTGGAAAGAACTCTGTTGTGACTGCTTGGCCAAGCCATGGGGGGTGAGTCCTACCTCTTCTGAGATTAGGATCCATAGAAAGAATGGACAGATATTAAGCAAATACTTGAAGGACTTCAAGGTTAAAGCCAGGTCTAGCTGTTCAGATGGGGGTCGTACATTTTTCTTTCATGGAGTAAATACTATTGCATGCACTGGGAATTCAGAAAGTAAAAACAACACCGAAGGGGAGGTTAAAGAAGAGAGTTGACAAAGGAAAGCTTCAATGGGGGCCACGACAGAAGTGAGTAGAAGTAGATCAGCACACATTGTAAGCATCCCAGAAGCCCTGGACTTCCTGTAATTTTACTGGTCACTTCCACCTTCTTGTCCAGAGCAGAGAAGGGTCTGTATCCCTTTCCTGAGGCAGGACACTCTCCTTCCACTCCACTTGAACCCATTATTAAGTATTAAGATTTCAGAAACCTATTATTAGCTCCATATGGGCCAAATGTCCAATCAAAACAAACTAAAATTCATTCACGAAAAAAAAACGTTTTATCCTATACCTTCTCTGCATCCTACTAATTCTTGATCCTTTGTATTAAAAGCAAACCTCTGACCTTATCTCCTCAGATATGGATAATCTCAAAAACATCTCAGTATTTGATTAATAATTTCCTGTAGGATATTTCTACTTCTTCATCTTTCTGGTCTATAATGTTTTATGTATCTTCCAGGGAATCTGAAATTTCCTTGAAATGTGAAATCCATGTTCTAAGGTCTTTTATCAGTTTGGGTTAGGTTCAGCTTCAAGGGACTGAAAAGCCAAAATAAAGTGTTTTAACCAAGCTTAATGTATCTCTCATTAAGTCCTGAAGATAAGTATCCAAACCAAGTTTAGTAGCTCTGTTCTTTCTATCCTGTAGTTTCACCATCAGGTGATAACCATTTTGAGGTAGCTTCAGGGAAGGATGCTGGAGCCCCACCCATGGAGACTATATTTTGGCTAACCTGAAGGAGAAAAGAGCAGAGGACAGACTTACTCTCTTATGGATACGTTCTCAAAGATCCATTCACCATATTCACATACATTGTGTTGGTCAGAACTTAGTCTCAGAGCCATATAGCTGATGGGAAGGATGACAGAATAATATGGCCCATTTTTTATGGATTATCACGTGTCCACCAAAAAACATGTGTGCTCTCCCTCAGGCAGAAGTGGACAATGCAGACTGTGCAGTGTTTGCAGATCCAGCCCCATTTCCAAGACATAATAGAAATATGTCTAGTTAGAAGGGAGCAGATTTAAGAAGTTTCACTCTACTGTTCTATCTCGAAACAAATAGGGGAAGAGAGAATATCAACTAACTCGGAATGCAAAACTCAGTAATAAAACAAACCCAGTGAAGAATTGGTAAGTGATGTGAGCAGATACTCCACCAAGGAAAACATATGGAAGGCAAATATATACATGAAAATATGTTCCACCTAATTAGTCACCAGGGAAATAAAAATTAAAACCACCATGAGATACCAGTAAAACTTATTGGAATGGCAAAACTGAAACTAAACAAATAAAACCCTGAAAATACCAAATGATGGCAAGGCTGTAGATCAGTTAGAATCCTCATACACTGTTGATACACATGAAAGATGGGACAGTGACTTCAGGACGTGATGTAGATTTCTCCTCAAGTTAAACATACACTTCTCATGCAACCCAGCAATTCCACTGTCGAGTGAAATCTAAATGAAGTATAAATAATGTTCCCATGAAAACCTACCCATGAGTGTTTATAAAACATTTATTCACATTTACCTAAAACCACAAACAAACCAAATGTCGCTGAATTGGTTAATGAATAGATCTCTGTTCTGAGCATCTTTGTTTTTTATTCTCTTGTACTCACCTTGCTACTTAATCACACAAAGCATTATACAATTTCTATTCTGAAACTAAGGATGGTTCATCTTTGTTTTACTGAGACTATAAACTCTTTGAAGGGAGAACCACTTCTGATATAGCAACTTATTCCAACAGAATCAGATAGGATTTTGCTGATAATAAATATATGGGTGATGGTGCCATGTGGCACTTCTAAATGCATATTCAACAAGTATTTATTGGGCACTTATCATTCCTATTCCCAATGGATTGGGAGCAGTGTTCAGTATCCACATCAGTGATGAGGTCATGCATACATCTGGTTAGCTGTTAAATCTGAAAGAAGTTTGCCTCAATCAGTTTTTTGGAAAAAAACATTTATCCCTGAGAAGAAATCCCAGTGCTTTTCATATCAGACCTCTGGCTTGATTAAATGTATTCAAGAATCCAAATTACTCATCTGCTGTGTAAATATGCTGAGAATCTGTGAGTTTTTGCCAGCCATAATTTGAGTTGATTAACCTCGTGAGCCCTGAGAAAACAGACTGAGTTGCCTCTGAGAATACAAAGTCGTAGGAAGGAAATAAAAATGAAAAGGCAGCCATTTGGAAGTCAGGAGAGAGACCTCAGGAGAAAGCAAACCTCTGACACCTTGATCTTGGACTCCTAGCCTCCAGATCTGGTACTGTGAAAGAATAGATTTCTGTTGTTTAAAGCCGCAATATGTGATATTTTGTTTTGGCAGCCCTAGCCAACGAATACAGTTTTGTTATTGCTATTCTCAAGTCAATTCAATGAAGAGGAATTCAGCGACAATGCAATATACTCATTATAGATACATTGGTCTATGAGTGTCTGCAAATACGTACACCCATGAAACCACCACCACAGCAGATATAAAACATTTGTATCAAGCCCAGAATATTCTTTTGCCTATTTACAGTCAATCCTCTCCCCAAAGCAGGCCCCAGGCAGCTACTGATCTGCTTTTGTCACTAGAGATTACTTTTTCCTATTCTCGAATTTAATGGAATTAGTGTAATGGAATAATACAATACACATTCTTTAGTGTCTGGTTTCTTTCACTCAGCATACAGTCATCTAAATTTCATACCTTTCTGAAGGTGGCAGTTGTCTTTTTTAACCTCCCCACCCCCTCCATTATTTACAGTTATGTTCAACTCTTAAAGAACATTTGGGTTGGCCTGTAGTTTTTGGCCAATTTGAAAAAGAAGCAAGGAGCATTCATGCACAAGTCTTTGCATGGGCAGATTTTCTTTTCTCTTGGCTAATGTATACTATAATACGATATCTGTATGCTTAATGTTATAATGTCCCATTTTCCAAAGTAGTTATACCATTTTACATTCCCATCAGCAACATATGAGGAGTGTTACAAACTCTCCACTTCCTCACCCACACGAGGCGAGTCTATAATTTTAGGCACTGTAACAGGTTTGACTGGTAACTTGCTGCTTTGCATTTGACTTCCCCTAATGATTGATGGTATTGCCTAAGTTGTTATGCGCTTCTGGCCTCCTACATATCTTCTTCTTTGAAGAATTGACTCAAATCATTTGACCATTTCAGAAACCAGCTTGCCTGATTATGAGTTCTTTCCATATTCCTAAAATAAGTCTTTTGTCAGATTAATGTCATAAAATATTTTCTCCAAATACATGGCTTGATGTTTCTGTTCACCAAGACTTGTCACAACAGGAGTTTTAAATTTGCCGGAAACTAATTTATCAATGTTCTGTTTTAGTTTTTAATTGTTAACATTTTTATTGAATTGGAACTCATGTACAAGGAAGTCAAGGAAGTGCACATATTTAAAGTACACAGTTTGAAAAATCCTGATGCATGTCTACAACTGTGAAGCCTCAATCACCAGGTAGATCATTTTCAACAATTTTCTTGTGAACCATTGGAATCCCTTTATACTTCCCCTCAAAGCATGTTGCCCCACTTACCCAGGCAACCAGAAATCCACTCCATCAATACAGGTTAGTTTGCATTTTACTTAAACAGAATTATAGAGTACATATTCTTTTTTGTCTCAGTATCAGTACTTTGAGAGTCATCCACTCTGTTGTGTTTATCTGCAGTTTGCAACTTTATCAAATATCAACTGACCATATACATGTGGGTCTATTTTTTAGATTTTTTTCTGTACCATTTATTAGTTCTTACACCAATAGCATACTGTCTTGATTAGTATAGTATTATACTAATTAACTCTTGAAACCAAGTAGTATAAGTCTCACATTTTGTCTTTTTTATTTCAAAATTGTTGGAGGTACTTTAGGTTTTTTGCATTTTTATGTGACTTTTCTAGTTAACTTCTTAACATCTAGAAAATATCCTGCTTAAATTTTGATAAAGTTTGCATTGGAACTAAGAATGAGTTATGGATAATTGACATTTTAAAATATTGAGTCTTCTGAGATATGACCTCTCCATTTATTTGAACCTTTTAAATTTATCTCACCAACATTTCTGTTTATAGGTTGTCAGATTTATTCATAAATATGTTATATTTGATGCTATGGAAAATGACATTGTTTATTTTTATTTCAATTGCTGGTTGATTTTCACTAGTGTATGAAAATAAAATTGATTTTGTGTGTTGTTCTTGTATCCTACAACCCTGCCAACTCAACTAATGAGTACTCCCCTCCCTTTTCTTTTTTTTTTCTTTCCTTTTCTTATAACAGTGAATTCTTTCTAAGTGGCCTTGTCCTCTCCATCATTAAAAAAAATTCTTTTGGCTTGTAATTTGACTTGTGTCTAACTGGGTCAGATGCTGTGACTTTCTACTAAAACACTTCAGGCAGGCTTTGGCAGCCAGAGCTAAAGTTTTTTCCTATTTTATAGAGACCAAGAAGCAAACTAATAGTCTATCCAGACGGCTTTGAAGATGGCGTGTGTTTGTAGCTGGGGTGAAACTTTCTGCAGCAAAGCTCTGCTGCCCCGGCCCTGGCCAACGGCCCGAACACCGGCGGGAGCAGCCCCAGAGCAGCAGGATGGGCCCTTCTCTCCTCCAACGGCCCTCCAGCAACACGGACTCATCAGACCTAACGCCGGGCCATCTGGGAGAAGAGAGACACACAGTCCAGCTCTAACGCTGTGGAACATGGGAGGAAAAAAGAGGTTTTGGAACATTTTTAGAGTTACTTTCTAAGTTGATAACTGATCAAATTGTCCCGTATTTTACTCCTGCATGTGTTCTAGACTTCACTGTGCATCATTATTTCTCGTTTAAACAATCGATTATGCTTTAACAAAATCTTTGAAAGAAAATATTGCTTACGTTTACCAAAATATTTATGGTTTCTGGTGCTCTACATTTCTCTGAGTAAATTCTTGTTTTCCTGGATGACTTTTTCCCTCTTCCTGAATGGATTCATTTAAGGTCTTCACATAGTACAGGTTTCCCTGCAATAGATCTTAGTAGATTATTTTTGTAGAAAAATGAGTTAATCCATTATGTGGTACACCTGATACTAATACAAAATGATATTGAATGTAAACTCTGATTTAAAAAAAATAAATAAATTTTAATTACAAGAAATTAGTACTTTCATTTTTATTTAATATTTTTGATGGAATTGGCATTTAAGTAGATAATGTTTAAGTAGCATTTAAGTAGATAATGTTCTTTTGAATACATTTTCTATAATCATTTAGATTTCCTTGTTCATAAAAGCATGTTCATCAATATTATCCACAGAAACAGACATGATAATTTGAGTGCAAATATAGAGAAACATTTATTGTAAGGAATTGACTCACAGTATTATGGAGACTGGTATTTCCAAATTTGCAATGTATGTTCACTGAGACCCAGGCAAGCTCAGGGTGCATGTGAAGTCTGAAGGCCATCTGCTGAACACCCCCCCTTGCTCAGGGAGGTCAGTCTTTTTGTTCTCTGGGGGCCCTCAGCTGACTGGAGGAGCCCACATTACAGAAGGCAATCCTCTTAACTCAAGGATGACCAATTTAACCATTAATATCATGCCCAACACCATCAAATTGCCACACAAAATTAACCATGACAGGAGGTCATTCTAACCTTTGTTTACTTTTATGTATTATTCCTTTCCTCTCTGATTGCTCTTAATATGTGTTTTTCTTACCTCTGGTCTCCAGGATCTTCACTGCTGTGTGATCCCATGTGGCTCACTCTGCACTTACCATACTTGGGGGTCACTCCATGCTCAGCTCGACTTCTTAGATCTGTGTTTTGTAATTTTCATTCAAATAAAAAATACCACAATTTCTTCAAATATGTGTCTCTCCTCTACTCTGTGATTGATCTCTTAGTGACCTCCCACACGCCATTGAGTGTTTGTTCATTGTGTACTATTTATTTCTCTGATCCAGTTTTTGAAAGTTGCTTTTGAAGCGCCTTCAGGCCATCAATGATTTTTCCCCTACGTTGTAGTTAGGCTCATCCAGTAATGTTTTTATTCTAAGTGTTGCATTTGTGTCTCTACGATTTCCATCTGATTCATTTTTATATCTTCCATTCCTTTTCTCAATATTTGTATATTTTAATTTATATGCACAGCATATTTATAATGCCTATCTAGAAGTTCTTGCTTGCTCACTATTTCCATAATGTTTATCATTTGTGAATCTGCTTTTAATGAGCAGTTATAGGTCCAGTTTCTCTGCTTATTTGCATAAAATAATTTCTGGTTCGATGTGAAGCATTTGTCAGTGAAGCATGTTTGAATATCTGGAGTTAACTCCTCATAAAACAATGCTTATAGTGATGTGGCTTGGTCTTTGCAGCCCTGATCTGAAGCTTCTCTGTGACAGCTCTAAGTAGCCCTTACTCTGGCCTTACTGATTTCTACTTCCAAAGTATTAGCATTCGGAGGACTCCACTGAATGCGTCAGGTGTTCAATGAGATCTCTCCACTGAAGCTCGTAGGAACAATGGCGTCTTCCAGACCTTTGCAATCTCTGGGAATGCTCTACCTGATAGTCCTCTACTAGTTTTCTCCTGGTATTTGTTTTCCAGTTACATTCTATGCAGGTGCAATTCTTTGTTCAGAAGAAAAATCTTCAGAATCTCTATGCAGATTTGCAGAGATTTTGTGTTTGTGTGCATGCTTGTGTGTGCCTGTGTGTAGTAGCTCTCTCTTTTAGAAGTATTCTGCTAGCAAGTAATTGCTGCAGACTACTAAGACTTTTATTTTTTAGGTTTCTCCTAACTGGGACCTTTGTTTTCTGCACCATGGTCTTGAAAGTCCCTGTAGGTGGAAATGCTGAGTGGTTCCTCTTGTTTGTGGCTTTTCTTTCTGGGCTAACAATCCAGCACTGCCTGTTTCCGTTGTCAAAAAAAAAAAACAGTTTCCAAATATTTTGTCTAGTTTTCTAGCTCCTTAGGGAGGGAGAGTACGTCTAGGACCACTTATTCCAACATGGCCAGAAGTGTGTGTTTGTCAAGTTAGTTTATATTATTTAAAACACTTGTTGAATAAATTAATTCCTCTAACTGAACACCCCCTCTGGTTTTGCATTTTAGGAAATAAATGTCCACACACTCTCCAACAGCAATCACCATTTAGAAAATTCTTACCCTCCACCAAGAATAATGCTAAATATCTAACACACAGGACTTTATCCAAGGTCATTGTCATAGAGGAGGGAACTGTCATCCCATTTTTCAAATGAGGTAAACGAAGATTAGGTCGGTGTGAAGAAGGAGTCAAACCGAGGTTCTTCTTGATCTCCCACCCAGGTCTTAGAAAGTGTGCCGACCCATCTCCATGAAACAGTTTACAGCAGGCACATTTGGAAAAAGAAAGCACATGCTACAGCCTTTAGGATTGTGAGTGAGGGTGAGGAAAAAGTCAATAAAGCTATTTTACTGGTTGAAAATAAATGAAATAAATAAATAAATAGAAAGAAGTCACATGTGGGACAGTGAGATCACTTAGTGAAACTAAATAGTTTAACACCATTGGTGAATGGGATAGGACCAAGCAAATCATGAACTAGGTACTTGTTTTGTGTTTCTCTGTCTGTTCCTCTTCCTATAATTATACACCTTTCCCCACACTCACAGCTTCTGCTCAAACCCAGTGTTTGTCCTATATTTTCTCCCCGTGGGTTGTACCAGGTCAGAATTCTAACAAAATTTCTGATCCCCACTTTGTAATCTCACCCTCAGCTGCACCCTGCCTTGCGATGCCAGAGCTCGTCCTGTTTTCTCTCTCCTGTGTCTGCATTGGTTCAAGCTCATACCACCCATGACCACAGGCCGGCAGCAGCTTTCCAACTCCCTTCTCGGACTCCACCTGGTCAGTGCAATTTATTTTCCACACTGTAGCCAACGAGATCTTTCATGATCAGATCAGATCACCTATGTGCTTTAAAAAAACTGCAGTGGCTGTCCTTGTCCTCCAGAGTTCAGACTCAGGACTGACTTGGCTGATGCCTAGTTCAATCTCCTCCCCACAAGTTTGGTCTTGAAGGAACGAATGAATCCATACATTGCAGCATTTCAAAAATGCCACTTTCAACAACCTATCTAATTCTTGTTCTCTTGTTCATACTTTAAACATAAAACATGGGTTTGCCTTTAGTGATTGATACTGGTGCCCACCTCCCTTACATACACAATGTGCCTATGTTGGTGGTAACACTAAGTCTATTCTTACACTGGGGTTGGGCTACTGCTATGGAGACTTGGCTATAATACCCAGCACTTATACAATGTCACACAGGCCTCAGCAAAGGTTTCTGGCTGCACAATGGCTGGACCTCAAGAAAAGCATCCATTACAAACAGAGTAACCAGCCACTTTAATTTCCCAGGTCAGCCTGGTGTACGCCCAACGCTCCTGCATAAATAATAGCAGTGCCCTCTTCTACTCTGAAAAACATACTAGTTGGATAAAGCATGCGCTTACTTTTGTTATAGTGACATTTCAGTTCAAAAGCATTAGTCTTGCTTTTGCCGCATTATAAGGGCTTTAGAATGCAGGCCGCTATAGGGTAACCTGGAACTACCCAGGAGTCTTAGAAGACATAGGAACTGAGTTTTTCTGTGCCTAAGGCTTTTCGTGAGCATCTCAATTTGAATTAGCCTCAGGCTTTGGTAAGAGGGACTGTTTGCTGACCATGATTCCATTTTTATTTAGGGCATAGAGGGGAGTATACCTGGACTGATTTTGGATTTAGAAATCCCCATAGGTTTATGGGGTGATTTTGAGGTGATACTCTAATATTATAGGTGGGCATCCAGATAGGGCGTTCCCTTAGACCTAAGGAATTTATACTCGTAGAACCGGAAACAAAAATGAAGAATATTAGTGGGAAAATGTGCTGAATGATAATAAATTCTCCAGGCTAGTCATCTGGGTTAGATGTGTAGCTAATGGAAGACCAGTCTCCTAGTGGGTTCCTTAACCCAGGTTGGTAAGCAAAATCTATTTGAACAGGGTGTACGTTGAAGAGACTCAGAGCTATTCAATTTAGGAATGTAGTAAAATCAAAAATACTCTAGGCAGTAAGTAATGGGGAAGTGAGAAAAGAAAATGGAGATTTTGATATGAAAAACAGTACTAGACCTACCTGTGTTAGAGGAGAAAAAGGACCACCTTAAATGGCCTACTGAAGCCATGAGAAACTGAGCAGAGCCCTGCGAAAGAGGGAAGACAGTGGAGGGAGACGAGGCTTGAGAGGAGCAGCTTCCGTGGAAGAAGCAAGAATGGGGCAAGAAGATAGACTTCTTGAGTCCAGAACACCCCCAAACAGAGGGCACACAGTGTCCTGAAAAGCATCTGGAAGAAGTCTTTGCTAAGCTCCTCAAGACACACGCTTCGGAATCATAGTAGCAGGTTCAGTACGGAAATCTGTTGAACAAGATTCCTGAGTGGAGACCCATCTGTGTGGAGGGTGTTCCGACAGCCTCTGCTCTTCCACACTCGGTTACAGATAGATGCCCCCAGGGCCTAAGAATGTTCAATGAATATTGTAGAAAATGTGCCAATAGCCAGAGTCAGTGCACAATAAAGACACGAGATTTAAAAAAAATATAGGACAAGAAAGGAAAAGCAAACTGACCGGTTGTTAAAAGTGAGATAAAAGCATCTGATCAGGGATCCTGACACCATGACCTGGGCTCTCTCCATTGCAATTTTTTTAAACTTAGCAGTAAGGTTTTCAAGGCTACTGAGACAGCATACTGTTTCTGTGGAGGGCCAGATGGCCAATATTTCAGGCTTCCCACAGCCCAAGTTCTCTCTATACAGTACCCAACTCTTTCTCTGAATCAGAGAAACCAGGAAATGAGTATGTACGACTGTGTTCTAATAAAACTTTATTAATACAAACAGGTAGTAGTCCTGCAGGCCCCTTGTTTCCCCAAACTTGCTCTAAGAGAAACCACACGGCTAGGTTTCTTCCTCCCCTGAGAGATGGAAAACACACTGTGTCCAAAGAACTTCCTATTGGAATATTTGGTTATGAGAGTTTTAGTGTTGTAATAATTTTGAATGTGTTATACCCTCATCTGACATTGAAGGTAAGACTTGGCATTGAACTGAAACACTTTTTTACAGTGTGACAGAACTACAACCACTGCAGGAAGTGGCCATGCAACTATGAGGAGCTCCATCCTCTGGCTGAATCTAAGCAAAACAAGAAATTGGAGAAGACTTCTACTGCTTTAGCTGAAAAGTCTTCTTTTGTACCTTTAGCTGAAAAGATGAAGACATTTATTTTGGAGATTTATGGAAAGTATTTGGAAATCTTTGGGTTTTAACATACTA
Organism: Sturnira hondurensis; assembly: GCF_014824575.4. Classification (NCBI taxonomy): domain Eukaryota; kingdom Metazoa; phylum Chordata; class Mammalia; order Chiroptera; family Phyllostomidae; genus Sturnira; species Sturnira hondurensis. Next base: position 13,853,050 of record NW_028073411.1, on the reverse strand, counting down.
ATTTACAAGGGGATTTAATCTTTAGATTTTCATGTGTTAATGGATTCATAACATAATGAACATGGATTTATGGAACATACTTCATAATGAGCATGGATTGATATTAAAATTTAAAGCATCTCTATGTTGGGGTATTAAAGTACTGTTATTTGATGTAATTAAAGAACCTCTAAAAGTTGATATTGTACGAGTTGATACATATTATTCTTGAGATGGGCAATAGGATGGCAATAGAGTATTCAATTTGGGGCCTGAAAAATGGTCTTGGAAATGACTTTTATTCCCCAGTGGGTGCCAGCTCCACTTATCCACTGTGTTTCCAGGATGACTGAGCAGTTGACCACATTTTCTTCTCTGTCACCTCCCCATTTCAGTCACTTACTGGTGTTTTCTTCACCCACCAAATCAACTGTGTGTCCCTCAAGTTTTCATCTTAGAGTTTCATTGGGGAGGGAATCACAAAAGATACAACAAATATCAGTTGAATTAATAGATAAATGAAAAAGTAAATATCCCTTTTGTTTTATTTTGAGGAAGGGAAGGCAGGGTAAGAAACTCAGAGGCAGGTAACAGAGATATTTCTATAAGGTCCTTCTCTCTGTTCCTTTACATCTTCTCTGCTTATGCCCTTGACCATCCTGTAGGATTAGCTGGGCTTTATTTCTCCAGTTTTCCTCAATCTTGCCTCACTGCTTCTTGAGTCTCTATTCAACCTATGCCTAGATAAATCTTTCAGAGTGGAAGTTCAGATCACGGAGTTAGTAGTAGCCATGCAATCTTTTCTTTAACCAGTGCATGCTGAGCACCTCCTAAGTGCCAGTGCCTGTTCAAATGCCCCGGATCTATCCAAAAACTAGACCAAACCAAGGGGTCCTCATGAAGTGAAACTGCTCAAATCTTGGGTCAAAAATCAGAATGGAGCCCTGGCTGGTGTAGCTCAGTGGATTGAGCACGGGCCTGTGAACCAGACAATCACGGTTCAATTCCCAGTCAGGGCACATTCCTGGGTTGCAGGTCAGTTCCCGGCAGGGGCCAGTTCCCAGCTGGGGATGCATAAGAAGCAACCATACATTGATGTTTCTCTTCCTCTCTCCTTCCCTTCCCCTCTAAAGATAAATGAATAAAATATTTAAAAAAATCAGAATGGCTCACCTGATACATATGCACAATAATGAGTAAAAGCAATGGTCTCTCACCTCCTAAAATACGCATTTCCTTCAAAACCCTGTCTGTTATTCACTCCTCAGCCAATCTCTCCTGCAAGCTAAAGTAATCACTACATCATCACTGCAAGCTCCCTTGACTTTGATGTTAGTTCACAGGGCATTCACGTGACCTGATTAACTGGAAGCTCCTCGTGACAGCATCCATACTGGAAACACATTGCCCTCTTACCCCCTCGGGTGAGACCCTCCAGGCCTCCTGAGTGGCTGCTTTCCTCCAGGGCTCCCTTCCTTCTTGCTCTGAATCACTCAGGCTTTGATGAACACAAATCCTTTGGAATGTATTTTCCAAGAAGATTCCTTTCCCTTGTTTTCCCCCAGGTTTTTGTTATTTATTTTTTATTGATGTTCAATTACAATTGTCTCCATTTTCCCACCACCATTTCCCCTGCCCCCCCACACCCACCTCCCACCTTCAATCCCACCCCCTCTTGGCCCATCCATGGGTCCCTCATTCGTGTTCATTTGTTTTCCCCCAGGTTTTTATAGGTTACTTAATAGTGCAATTAATTATTGTTGTGTAGCCCAATGAAAGGATCTTTTATTTGTTCTTTCCTCAGAAACTTTTGTTGGTTGAGGCAGATGATTGGAATCCCTTTTTCTTCCCCCAGGAGAAGAAAAGGGACTCTGATAAAGGTCAGGAAAGAGAGTTGGAGGGAGGGAAACTCACTCATTATCTTTCTTGCCACACACCTTTTGTTGTCTTTTGAAAAATAAAAATCTTTCAGAATAAAGAATTTTAAAATAATGCATTCACACTGAAAATACAAGTTGTATTAGCAAAATGTTTCTTTTTTCTACACTTTCCTCAGGAATCGTCTGTACTAGGCAGGGGGATAACTTGAAAATAGGCATAGTGATAAACTCTTTTAAGAACTAATTGCTGAGCTTTTTATATGTCAGATAAATTTGTCTCAAAATAAGATGTTTTGTTTACTGTATCCTTAAATATTTTTGTGTACGTTTCTCTTATCCATGCTTATTATAGATGAAGCACACAAAACCCTACATCTGGACAAAATTTTTTCAATCTCCCTCTTTCCCCAAGGAGAAGGGAACCGCTGTATATTCGCAGAGGTAAGCCATTTACATAGTAGGAGGGTGATCTCAATCTACACCCAACACCGAGGATGGAATTAAAAGCATTTTATGGGTGCAGCCAATACCTTTGCAAGATAATGGATGTATTGGATTAAACATGTATTGTGAGGAAGAAGTTTCATCTATTGGTTCTTATCACTCAGTTTTGCTGTGAAACACACAGCCACAAAATACCGTCGGCGTTGCCTTCGTCAGCTCAGGCTGCTATAACAAAATGCCACAGACCAGGGCGCTTAAACGACAAGCTTTGCTTACAGTTCTGGAAACTGGAAGTCCCAGAGGAAGGTGCCAGCAGATCTGGTGCCTGGTGAGAACCTTCCTCCTCGTTGGCAAACAATGACCTCCTCACGACCTCACATGGCTGTTCCTTGTTGCAAATACTTGGAGACAGAGCTTGTGCCTCTTCCCCTTTTCAGAAGGGGTTAACCCTATCATTAAGTCTCTGCCTTAGTGGTCTGACTAATCCTAACGACCTCCCAAAGGTCCCATCTCTAAAAACCATAATTTTGGAGATGAGGGATTCAACATCTAACTTTTTTGGAGGGTGTGGTGAGCAGGACCAATAGAATGGCACCGGTCCTGCAATGGCAGAATGAGCAGCCAGAGGGGAAACAAAGGCAGGGAGGAGGAGGGTCGCATGTCCCACCCACTGACTCAGCAGCCCTTAAATTATATGTATCTTTTTCCATTGTCTGGGAAAGAAAACCTTTGAAACTGTGCTTTCTTTATTTTTTAAAAAAATTTATTTATTAGCCCTGACTGGTGTAACTCAGTGGATTGAGTGTGGGCCTGCGAACCCAGTCAGAGCACATGCCTCAGTTGCAGGCCAGTTCTCAGCAGGAGACACACGAAAGGCAACCATACATTGATATTTCTCTCCCTCTCTCCTTCCCTTCACCTCTAAGGACAAATAAATAAAATCTTTTAAATTTTTCATTTATTTATTTTTAGAGAGAGAGAATGGGAGGGAGAGAGAGAGGGAGAAAAACCTCAATGTGTGGTTGCCTCTCCCGTGCCTCCTACTGGGGACATGGCTCACAACCCAGGCATGTGCCCTGACTGGGAATCAGACCCATGACTCTTTGGTTTGCAGGCCTGCACTCAATCCACTGAGACACACCAGCCAGGTCTAAAACTGTGCTTCATCTGAAGGCCTGAAAGGCTGAAAAGAGCCCAGAGTGCCTAAGAGAAGAAGCCCATTAATACTTTTAGGTATTCACACCCTCATCCTGGAAAGCTAGCACCACCTTTACTTGTCAATCAGTAAGAAACTCCCTCAGCCCTCATCCCATCAACTGTAAAAGTCCTCCAGACAAAAAACTCAGGGAGTTTTTGGCAGGCTGGGTGCTCTTGGCTCTCTGACCACCTGGCCTCTGGCCATGTGTGCACTTGCCATCCCAGCCTNGTATTTATTAGCCCTGACTGGTGTAACTCAGTGGATTGAGTGTGGGTCTGCAAACCAAAAGATCGTGGTTCGAATCCCAGTCAGAGCACATGCCTCAGTTGCAGGCCAGTTCTCAGCAGGAGACACGCAAAAGGCAGCCATACATTGATATTTCTCTCCCTCTCTCCTTCCCTTCTCCTCTAAGGACAAATAAATAAAATCTTTTAAATTTTTCATTTATTTATTTTTAGAGAGAGAGAATGGGAGGGAGAAAGAGAGGGAGAAAAACCTCAATGTGTGGTTGCCTCTCACATGCCTCCTAGTGGGGACATGGCTCACAACCCAGGCATGTGCCCTGACTGGGAATCAGACCCATGACTCTTTGGTTTGCAGGCCTGCACTCAATCCACTGAGACACACCAGCCAGGTCTAAAACTGTGCTTCATCTGAAGGCCTGAAAGGCTGAAAAGAGCCCAGAGTGCCTAAGAGAAGAAGCCCATTAATACTTTTAGGTATTCACACCCTCATCCTGGAAAGCTAGCACCACCTTTACTTGTCAATCAGTAAGAAACTCCCTCAGCCCTCATCCCATCAACTGTAAAAGTCCTCCAGACAAAAAACTCAGGGAGTTTTTGGCAGGCTGGGTGCTCTTGGCTCTCTGACCACCTGGCCTCTGGCCATGTGTGCACTTGCCATCCCAGCCTTTCGGCAACTTACTTTCCCCTTCCTTACTCTGTTTCACCTTGACCCTATGCATTTCAGCTCCCCACCCCCCACCTTAGGTAGGCCAGTTCTCTTCCATGAGAACAGATCACCAATAAACCCTGCTTGCATGCTAATAGACTTTCCAATCTCTAATTCTTTACTGCATTGGTCTGAAGAACTGAGATTCTGGGAGTTTCTCCCATAACAGTTTGATCAAGGTAGCATAAAATGTATAAAACAAAATGGAGTCACTCATGTCAACCAAGACGGCCACCAGTCAGCCATGATACTTTGGTTCAAGAGGAAAACTATGTAAGTCATGCTAGAAATATCTGGCAAGGAGACACATCCAAGATATCTACACATGTGATCAGAATAGCCATTTCTGTAGAGCAGGACCACCTGTAGATAGGCTCCTGGGGAAATTCCCCACTTGCCATTGGGGTGCTAAAACACTTATCAAATGACCCAGAAGGGTGGAGTACACCACTCTCAAGGTATAACTGAGGCAGGCTCCAGACCACCGCTGAGATGACCAAGCTCCACAAGCCAGAGTACTGCTCCACACCATGCTGATCTACCTTGGCATTGGCCACCAGAGGCTCTGCCCTGCTACCAGTCTGACTCCGGAGATCCTTCCTTGCAAGATGCTGACAACTCCGTTGTCCACCGTGCTGTCTCCCCAACCTACAGGCTGAGACTCTGGGACTCATATTCATTATTCCCCATTGATTGCTCTGTGTGTATGTGTGTGTGTGCATGATATTTCTCTTATATTGTTAGAGTGAGAGTAGAATGTTAATGTATGTGGAAGTTCTACTTTAACATACGTTTATTGAATACATTTTATTGAATGCAATGAACCTGCCTTCAATAAAAGCTGAGTGAACAGCATGGTTACTGTGTGTGACTCTTTTCTATTCCTTGGTGCCAGGCTGTTCAGCAGGCAGCTAACCAAACAGTTGCCTGGCTCACCTACAAGACTGTACCACAAAAACACGCTTGTGACAGGTGACTCAAATATTCAGTTCATGTTAGGTATTGCAGTGAGTATTTCCTTATCTCTGACATGTTTGCTGTCCATTGGGATTTGGTTGAGTCACACTGGACTTTCTGGGCTTGCCTCCAAGAGACAGGCTGGTTTTGGCTTTGTGCTGTATGTCTCTCACCCTTCTGGGGTCAAGGTGAAGCTTAGGCACCTTCTGATGATGATGAAAACCAGGAGCTCAGGAAAGCAAGCTCAACCACGTGAGGGCATTGACATTCCTCTTTGGATCACTTCTGGTAATAACCATTGACCAAAGACAATCAAGTTTGCCCAGACAGACATCCATCTGTCCAGTGGGGAGATCCAGGGTAGAGGAGACGGGGCATGCGTTGGGAAGCATGATCATATCTGAGGCACTTACCTTCTCCAGGAAGTGTTTATCCACTACTCCAATTCTTCCTCCCTATTAAGTTAAAATCTTTGTACATTTTTTTTTGTCTGGAAGATTTTTATGTGTGTATATAATGGCAAACGCTGTACTTTGTTGTAGTGTGTCTGTGTATCAGTCTTTCATTGTAGAGGCCATCCGCAGTATTTTATTTTTCCTGTGTACATAGGAATCAGTACAGTCAACAAATATTTATTAGATGACTGAACCATAAGATGTGTGCAACTAATATTTAATGCTGTTTTATATTTTCAGAAATATTAATAAATATTTCATTGTTTCCATAAATCCTACCACATCATAGGTCTAAAAAGAGAATTAACTGACATATAGTTCTCAAAACATTCTAAACACACAGTAAACATTACTACTAATACTATTGCATTTAAATTTGGTGGTCTAAACCTGAACTTCGTATCACTATTTATATAAATTACCACTCAAGCAGAGAAAAAAACAATTCTATATAATATCATTTATGTGGAAAACCTAAAAAACAAAACAGGTAAACAAATAAAGCAGCAGACTCATAGGTACAAAGAGCAGAATGACGATGACTGGCAGAAGGGAGAGATGGGGGAGTTCGGTAAAAACAATGAAGAAGAAGAAGAAATACAAATCACTAGTTATGAAAAAATGAGGCCCTGACCAGTGGAGCTCGGTTGCTTGGGCTTGCAAAGCCAAAGGGCGCTGGCTGGATTCCCAGTCAGGACACAGGCCTGGGTTGCGGGTTTGGTCCAGTAGGGGCACAGAGGACATTCAACTGATCAAATGTTTTTCTCTCGCTTTGATGTTTCTCTCCTTCTGCTTCTCTCTTCCTCTCCCTCTCTCTAAACATAAATAAATAAAATCATAAATAAGTTAATTAAAAACAATCACAGGGTTTACAGCCTAAGAAAAATAGTCAATATTATCATAATAACTTTGTATAGTGACAGAAGATTACTAGACTCATTGTGATCACATTGTGAGACATATTAACATTGAATCACAATGTTGAACACCTGAATCTAATATGGTCTTTCCACTGCAGTGTAATAAAATGAATAAATAAGCCCTGGCTGGTGTAGTTCAGTGGATTGAGCACAGGCCTGCGAACCAGAGGATCGAGGTTCGGTTCCCAGTCAGGGCACATGCCTGGGTTGCAGGCCAGTTCCCTGCAGGCCAACTCCCAGCAGGGGACACACCAAAGGCAACCATACATTGATGTTTCTCTCCCTCTCTCCTTTCCCTTCTAAAGATAAATAAATAAATAAAATCTTTAAAATAAATAAAATAAAATAAAATGAATAAATAATATACCACCACTGTATGTATTATACTTAACGTACACATTGTATCTACTGAAATCAGGCATAAACAGAAAAAGGCAAAAATTATACTAGTTTCAAAATGTTTGTACTATTTCCCACACAATATACTAAAATTCTAGTTTGCTGAGGATATAATTTTTTTCTGTAAAGGAAAAAATTTATCATATGCACATTATCAGCAACAATCTTTGAGCATAATTGTGGATAAGATGTGCAACTAGAAAGTTCTGTGGAGGCAGCGAAATGGGGTTTTGTACTGCCCCAGCGGCGGGTGCTCAAAGCAAATGGAGATTATTTCTGCTTGTCCCCTGTGGTGCGCCAAAGGGAGGTGATGCTGAGCCATGAGCTGGGCTGCTGATGGGACAAGCTCGGGGACGATGCCACCCGGTACAACGCTGACACACTGGTAACTTGTGCCTTGGTAAGACCTGGGAAATAGTTCTTAGCTGGGATGGGTGGATTTCATAAATGCTGCTTGAAGTTTGTTTTTGTCTTTGTTTTTTTTACCTTAAGCTGGTTTCCCCCTTTAAGGTACGCCCAAGTCAAGACAGTTCCAGGGAAATAGAGTTCAAGCCGACTGCAGTAGGCTTGAGAAGAAAGAGGTAAAGTTTTGGGTCATCAGACTGCAGAAAATTCAGGAAAATATGTATCATAAGGAGGAGCAACAAAGTCTGTATAAATCCATCTCAATTCTTACCTGCTTCCAGAAATGCATGTGGCAGATAACAAATCCAAAGAACCCAGCTGAAAGCAGCAGGTAGGAGACAAAGGAGTTGAGTGTAATTATCATGCTGTCTCTCAAGCAATGCTGCCCATTGCTTGAGAGACTTGCTGAACCCCTCAAACTTCTAGAAGGGAAAGGCTGTAACGTAGGAGTAGGGGCACCACAGGACTATGTATTAAACTGTAAAATGGAATCACTTTACAAAAGAAATTGTGCTTTTGTCATTGGCTTTGAAACCAGATTGACCTAAAATCCTAACTTACTACCTGTGCCACCTTGGGCCAGTTACTTAACCATTCTGTGTTTTAGTTTCTTCATCTGTGAACGGGGACAAATAACAACAGTGTCTACTTCATGAAGGCATTGGGGATGCTTTGTAATTTAATTAATATAAAGCTCTAACAACAGTGTTAGCATAAAGTGAGCCATCTGTAAATATTATTTTTATTATAGAGCACCCTACTTATCATCATTAATACAATTTTGGTAATTAGATAATACTAATAAGAAGGAATTCCACCAATCGCTGCAACTATAGTGTGTTGACCCTCAGTGTCTCCCTATGTCTCCTATCACTCCCAAGGGGTCTTTAACGGTGTGTGTCTTCTTTCAGATTACAGGGACAACTGGGGTAGATTTAGTCTTCGGTACTTTTCCAAACTCACATTGATGCTTGCAATTTCTTTAACAGAAAAGAGCACTTTTTAATGTTTCATATAACATTAAGACCAAGTGACTTAAACCTAAGTTATTGTCGCCAGGCTCAAAAGCGTCATGATATTAAACAAGTGACGTTAACTGTAGCTCATTTTCTTCATTTGCACTGATAATACAAACTCAAACAACTTATTCCTAAAAGGGGTTGTAGGCTCATGAATTGCTGGTTCCATTTTCCTTTCCTTTTATCCTGGAAAAAGTTGCCAGATTGTTGTTGATATTTATGTATATATAAGATATGCCAAGCCCTAACTGGTGTAGCTCAATGGATTGAGCTCGGGCCTGAGAACCAGACGATCACAGTTCGATTCCCAGTCAGGGCACATGCCTGGGTTGTGGGCCAGTTCCCAGCAGGGGACACATGAGAGGCAACCATACCTTGATCTTTCTCTCCCTCTCTCCTTCCTTTCCCCTCTAAAGATAAATGAATAAAATCTTCAAAAAAAGATATGCCAGACCATTCCTGAAGACCAAATGTTTTATTCAAAGTAGACAGCATATGTAGTAACTTCTTAAAGGGAAAAGGAGAAGTGCCTTGGGAAATAGACACAGAAAAGCCAAGCACAAGCCTGCCATACTAGAGAAAATGGGTTACGAGAATAGACCCTGGATTCAGTGGGCTGGGATCCTGGTCCCTGCCCTAGGGCTGTGTACACCTGGGAGATTTATTTAAATCTCCGATCTAGGTTCCTTATTTGTAGAGTAGAGAAAGCATGATTGCCTGCTGACAAAGTTTTGTGTAAAGGAGATAACTCCGTGAGTGTAAGCTGGCTACCAAGGAATCTGGCACGAGATACGTACTCAGCCGCTCTCTGCTGTTATTAACAATGCCCGTGCCTTTCCAGCTCTGTGTACACAGCCAGGCTGCACGAAGGGGCCAAATGGTGAATCCACAAAAAAATCACAGACCATATGTTTCTCTGGTGCTCTCTAGAGAAAGAATTCCCAATTAGCCAACTGAGTTTCTTGTCTGAACTTAACCCTCACAAAACTTCCAGTATAGTTAAAAATATTTCTTTCCTTTTTCAATTACAGTTGGCATTTAATATTATTTGATACTAGTTTTATGTGTACAGCATAGTGGTCAGACATTTGTATAATCTACAAGTGACCCCCCTGATATGTCTAGTGCCCACCAGGCACCATACAAAGTTATTACAATATTATGATTATATTCCCTATGCTGTATTTTATATCCTTATGACTGTTTTGTGATTACTAATATGAACTTCTTAATCCTTTCATCTTTTTCACCCTGTGCCCCAACCCTGTTCCATCTGGCAACTATCAATTTGTCCTCTGTATCTACGCATCTGTTTCTATTTTGTTTGTTTTGTTCTTCGTATTTACATATAAATAAAACCCTGTGGTATTTGTCTTTTACTGTCAAGCTTATTTCACTTAGCACAGTAACCTCTAGTTTCATCCATGTTGGTGCAAATAGTAAGATTTCATTTTTCGTGGCCAAGTAATATTCCACTGTATACATGCACTGCATCTTCTTTATCCACTTGTCTATTGATGGGCACTCTGGATGCTTCCATATCCTGGGTGTTGTATGTGACATTGTAATAAACACACGGGTGCATATATATAAAGAAATGCAAAGCATTTCGTTAACAGATAAAATAAAACATGAACCTGGGTTCTAGACCTTCTCTCTTACCAGTATATAAGTCAATGCTACTGGATGCATGAATGTGTGTATGACCTGGAGGTTCACAAATCTCTTGCATTCTAATGATAGTATAAATCTGTAAAGCACTCATGTCACCTCCTGTAGACTTGACGCTGCCTTTCCACACAAACCCAGCATGCATCACTGTGGCTGTCGTCTCTATAGGATTGGTTCCGTGGCAGCACAAAGCTAACACCTATTTAGTACTTACATGTGGCATGTTAGTCTCCGTATTTTACATGCTTCACTCATTGAATTTTTTAGCAACTCTGTGAAGCAGGTACTGTCATTATACCCCATTTACAGGTGAGAAAAATAAAGCTATTAAATTAATAGATGGATTAAGAAGCTCAAGATTGGAAACTGGGACTGTGAGCGTGAAGTATTGAGTTTCAGAGACCAAGTGCTCACACCTAAATCAAAAAGATCACTATTTGAGAGGAAATAGGATCATTAAGTTTTAGTTATGTTTATTTTTAAAATATATGTTATTGATTATATCTTTACAGTTGTCCCATTTTTACTTCCTTCATTCCCCTTCACCCTGCGACCTCTCTCCCACCAACACTCCTTCTTCTTAGTTTATGTTCATGGGTCATACATATAAGTTCTTTGGCTTCTCCATTTCCTATACTATTCTTGACACCCTGCTGTCTATTTTGTTCTGACCTTTATGCTTCTTATTCCCTGTAGCTTTTCCCCCATTCTTAGCTCCTTTAGTTATGTTTAAATCACATTTTGAAACTGGAAAAAATATTAATAATTATAAATCTGTTGAGTAAAATAGCTGATAAATAGTGAGTTCACTAACTTAATATAGAAATAACCAATTAGAAAATAGAATAAAAATACCACATTCCAAGAACAGCAAGAGGAACCAAATTAAATACCTTTGAAACTCCAGGGATTCAGAAAACACATGAATGAAATGTAGAACTCCACGGAGTACATAAAAGGAGACATGAGTGGATGGAAGGACATATGTTGTTGGATGGGAAGAGTCACAATTGTTAAAATATTTCTTTCTAAACTAATCAGCAAACTTAATGTGACACAATAAAAAATAAAAAATACTTATATTTCTATTTCCGAAACTAGGTGATTCGATTTGTTAAAAGACAAAATTCAATTGAGCAAATTTCAAGATCAAATTGGTTTTATTGAATGATTTATGAGTCAGTCAGTATCCTATCTAGAAAACAGAGAAGAGTTCGGAGGAGCAATAAACATGGAGGCTTTTGTGGGCAGAAAGTGGGGAGAGACAGGGAGAGCAGATCGTTTCAGGCTAGGTCACCTTCCTTCAGGGGATGAAAGGTGAATTACCTCACTAGTGCTTGCCAGGAAATTCCAGAATGATCAGTTAAGATTACATTCCCAGGAGAGGCTGCAAATGCCTTTAGATTAGGTATAAAGTCTCAGTTTGCTGACCTGGGCTTAGCACAAGTGACTTCATTTTGGACCTGTTGTGTGTGTGTGTGTGTGAGTGTGTGAGTGTCTCTCTCTTTTAGTTTAACAGATTCTATCTAATGTTCCTATGGAAATAATCTCTATATAACACTAATATTTTAGAGTTTGGAGGGGAAAACAGTGAGAGAAGATAAGCCTATTAATTATCAAAATGTGAGATAAAACTCCAGCAGTTAGAATAATTTTATGTGACAGGCTTAGAGACATAATTTCAATTTCTAAAATATTTCAAAATAAGTATGACCAGTGGAGAAATGAATAAATAACATTGGAGCTACTATTGGAGTAGGGAGGATGTTAAATAAGCAGATAGAAATTAATTAAGTGTCAGAATCCCAATGTGTGTTCTTTCTTTCTTTCTCACATGAGAAAAATATTCAAATAAATAAAGTAGCTAAAAATTAAAGAATTAAACATTTAAGAAGTTAAGAGAAAAATGGAAGAAGTATTAAAATATTGATAGGAAGGATCCTCCAACCACAAGGACCAAAATGCATGAAAATGGATGTCGATTACATAAAAATATAAAATATGCTCCATATCCAAAAACATAGAAGTCAAACACAAACATTAAATGAGAGAAATTATTGACCACCTACATGAGTCTTTTAATCAGCTCAGGCTGCAGAACAGAATACCATCTTGTGGGGGGTGTTCAATAACTGAAATTCTTTTCCCACTGTTCTGGAGGCTAGAAAGTTCCAGATGAAGGTGGCAGCCAATTTAGATGCTGGTGAGAGCTTTCTCCCTGGCTCAGAGGAGGCTGCCTCTCACTATGTCTTCCCATCATGCCCTTTCCTGGACGCATGCACTTGGAGAGGAGGAGAGAAGGAGAGACAGAGAGAAAACTGAAAATAATTTGATATCTCTTCTTATAAAAGCACAAATCTTACGATGAGGGTTTTACCCTCATGAGCTTATCACAGCCTAATTACTTCCCAAGGGGCCCTGTATCCAAATACTGTCACATTGGGGGTCAGGACTTCAACGCATTAATTTTGAGGGCACAGAATCTTACGTATAACGAGGCTTAGTTCCTTTAAAATCTGTTGAAAATAAGTTTTCAGCAGTCCTAGACAAAGTGTATTGAAGACCTCAAATGTGAATTCTTTGAGGAAAAATGAAAATGTCATAAAAATATGTTAAAGGATGTTAATCTATGTAAAAGAACCCAGCCCTGTCTGTGGGAGACAGAGAGGTTGCAGCCTCCCTGTAGGGCAAACCTTTTGTGATGTTCAGTTTCAAATTCCAACCCAGGTCTATTGATTTCAATTTTCATATGACATACCTGATTTCAGGACATTAATGAAACATCATGATCATAACTGCTCAGTTATTTTATCAGTTCTCAATTATTACATCACAACGACCTCAAAACTGAGTTGCTTTTCATAATTCTGTGTGTTGGCTGACCTCAGAGGGACAGTCATTGAACTGGTCCTTTTTGAGTTCAACTGGGACTAGGATGGTCTCCTCACTAGTCTACGCTGATGTGGGCTTTGGCTGGGAATCTCCAGCCACACCATCTCATTACTGAGTTCCCCAGTGTGCGCTTCATCCTATGTGGCTGAACGTGTGAGTTTTAGCAAGGGACACCCCAATGCACAGGGAAGCCTCTGCTTGTGACACATATGTTGAATTTCCACTGCTCAATGTTTCAGATGGTCAAATATTGAGGCAGTGTAAGAGAGGAGTACGGGAGAGAGTGGACAGCCGAAGGCAGGCTTCCTTGGGAAGCTTCAGTGGAAACCCCACGATGCTGCTAGAGATGGAAGTCATGCATCAGATGGGGTTCCAAATAAATAGCCTAGGACAAGGGTCAGCAGTCTAGGGCCTGTTTTGATAACTAAAGTTTCACTGGAACTGTGAAACCTAGCCACACCCATTTATTTAAGTACTTGCCGTCTCCACAGGTGTTACACTGGATCAGCAGGGGCGAGCAGCTGTAACAGAAGCCATCAGCTCCCAAAGCCTAACGTATTTGCTATCTGGCTCTTTACAGAGAAAGCTTGCAGACCTGGGAGGCTCAGAAGGTGGTCTTCCAACCGCACATTGCATGGTGTCACACCAGATTTTCATACGTGAGTGATCTGTCTCATCAAGACAACCTGCCCAGCCTCCTTTTCTTTTTCAAATACTGTAACTCATTCTTGTTTCATTCACAAGCACAACTGTTTTTAAATGTTACTACGTCTTTATTTTGCTAGGCTATAATCTTAAAGAGGTGCTCAGTTTAAGTTATAATCACTGTCCCTGGGCTTGGTGGATCACACAATCACTGTACAGCTGAGATGCTCACAGGTGTTCCCCATGGTGGCTGTGACCGACTGTTGTCATTGTGAATAGAAGTGTTAACTCTGGAGCCACAAACACAATGAGAGAGCACTTTGTTCTGAGATTCGTTTTGATGTTTTGCATTAAGCTCCCTCTAAATAGCAATAAGGCTTCCGCAAATTAATTACTTTCTTTCAATTTTGCTCTAGGCCCTAGTAGACAAGATGCATTTAAAGGAGAGTTTCTGAAATGTTCCAAGACACTGACAGGCTCCCTGGGCTTTCCTGGAGTGCTCTGTGGCTGAGGCAGTGACGGGAAACCGTAAAAATGCAAAAGGTGTTTGTCTCTTTATGACAACGGTTTACTCTGGCATCCTACTGCATATTAAATCATCAGCTCAATAAAGCACAAGGAGCCCCACTCCACTACAATAACGATTTAGTAAGAATTAATGTCTGTAGCTGCATAATTTTGCCGTATTTTTTTAACCGAAATGCATTCTTCTATTTTAAACCATCTTTTGGCTGGTGCCATTCCTACTGTTCATTCTTCTAGAATGCTCTTTCCTTTCTGGACCACTTGGTAATAAGCAAGACCTGCCTAGCACTGTAATTCCCCTCTGAATGTGTTTCTGGTGTCCACACAGTTACCTGTAGAAAAGGAAGCCTAGGATCCTGCCCTTGCTCTGCTATTTATTTCCATTTACTTGGGCAAATTAGTCTCCTGGATCCTTGCTTTTCTATGTATAAGTTGGGAAAATACTAGCCATCTTTTAAAGCTGTGAAGACAAAAAAGATTGTATTCAAAGTAACAACAGCAAAACATGACTTTTACACAAAGCTATAGGAGCTAAGGAAAGGTGGGTGTCTAGCTCCCTCTTGTCTCTTTTAAAAATTTTATAATCTTTTCCCACATGCCTACTTTGTGTGTGTCTTTTTTCATACTATACTTATCTGACACAACTTCGTCCATGTCCTTAGATTGTGGAAACCATGAAAAACAAAGGATGATCATTCCATTGATTCTTCTCATAATTGCCGCCTTAGCAGGTGAGCTATATTGTAGGTACCAAACCATTTATGGAGGTAAGAAAGGCAGGAAGGAGGGAAAAGAAGGAGCGGGGAAGGGGAGGAGGAGGAAGGATTGTGTGGACTCTGGGAGAGGGGGTCTGTGGATTATTAATGCTGCTGCGCAGAGAATTGTGCCTCTGTTGAAACAGAACCACAGTTGGCAAAGGAAACTCTAGACTAATCAATATTTTAAAGTGGATGAATAATTCTGAAGAAACTTTTAAATGACTTCCCAACCTTCCTAAAATTCTAAGACTTAATCATCTATTTTAAAAACTCTCTTCTCCTGCCATAGTTCAGTGCTTAAAAAATAATATATGGTGGGATGATACAATAAATATTCAACCGATTGGCAGCCAAAGTGAAAAAGGCATTCTTATTCAGGGAAGAGGCTGCAGCAAGGCGAGGATGGTGTACCTGCCTCTGGAAATGCAATGTCTTCTCTTCGAATGCCCACCTTGTCCTCTGTTCCGACAGGTCTTCCATCTGATCCGCCCACGAAGGCTTACTGAGCAGTGGTGAGTCAGGGCTACTCAAAATGTTGATGCCAACCCTCTCCTCCTGGCTGGGCCTATCGTGTCTCCAGTTTGACTTTTTCTGCTGTGAGTGTGAACACAGAGTTGTAATCATCTGTGACTTTGGCTCAGCTTTGCTACCTTTAAGTGAAGTGGTGTTTGGCTCACAGTACCTCAGTTTCTTCTGCTCTGCTGAATTCTGTTGCTTCACTGCTATTTGGTCCATGTCTCCCATCCCTTCTTCTGAAGCCTTTCACCGTTTGGGCCCCTACCATGCCTAACCAGGCATGACCATCACCAGCATGGCTGTGCAGGCGTATTATTGCTAAGCTCTCTCAACCTGGTCTTGTTGCTGGGCTCAGGCCTGAGTCTAGAATCTCCATGTCATAACAGTCACTCTGGACTTGACTTAGTGTCAATACGGTGACCATTTTTCCAAACTGGGGTATCTTTACAAGTAAAATGAATAATGATTTTGTCAGAAAAATGTGTGTAAAACAACTCTATCTGGAAGTACTTAACAGGTCTGCTATGTATTTCCCACCCAGTGTATTTTCTGGCTGGTTGGATACTATATATTCCACCTCTTAGACATTTACACAATGGGGAACTTCCACACTCCAACAAATTGCGACGTGTACCAAACAGATCCCAGTTACAAGATCAGGACCACCCTGGCTTGTGTGGCTCAGTGGGTTGAGCGCTGGCCTGTGAACCAAAAAGCTGCAAGTTCACTTCCCAGTTGGAACACATGCCTGTGTTGCAGGCCAGATTCCCCAGTTGGGGGTGATGTGTCTCTTGCAGACTGATGTCTCTCTCTCTCTCTCTCTCTCCCTTCCTTCTCTTCTCTCTAAAAGTAAATAAATAAAATATTTTTAAAAATAAAGCAGAATCTGTACTACTTTCAAACACAGGGGATTGGATGCAGGCAATTATTTTTAATTAGATTTATTGGGTGGCATTTGTTGATAAAAATATAGGTGTCTAGTGTACAATTCTGTTACATCATCTGTGTAGTACACTGCGTGCCCATTACTCAATGTCAAATCATCTTCTGCCAGCATATTTTGATCCCCTTTGACCTTTACTATCCCTTCCCTCTGGTAACCATCATACTGTTGCCCGTGTCTGTGAGTTTTTGTTTGTTCTTCTTTCTCATTTGTTCATTTGCTGCCTTCAGTTTTATATTCCACATATGAGTGAAATCATATGGTTCTCAAACTTTTTCTCTCTCACGAGTCACCATATGACCCAGCAACCCCTCTTCTGGGTATCTACTGCGAAAACTAAAAAAACATTTATTTGCAAAGATATATGCACCCCTAATGTTCATTACAGCATCATTCATGATGACGAAGATATGGAAACAACTGAAATGTCCTTTGAAAGATGATTGGATAGAGAAGATGGTACACATACCACAGGGAATACTACTCAGCCTTAAGAAAAGAAGAAACAATGCCATGTGTGAAAACATGGATGAATTTTGAGAATATCATGCTAAGCAAAAGCAGGGAACTAGATATTTGCATGCTAGAATTGCTGAGGGACACACAGAGTGGTGAGACAGCCTAAAAATTAGGAAGAAGTTACCCCCTCTCAGGATGGAGGTATGAGAACGAATGTTACCAGAACTCAGCATTCATGGGTTTGCCTACCAAGTGGGTGTTAAAATTTTGGAAGACAGAGGTACTGCCAGAGACAGCATCTGGGGACAAAAGAAAGGCAACAGATGCTCGGACGTCTCCTTCCTTCCATCTTCCAATCTCCTGTCTGTGTTTCCACCGGGTGGTCCAGGATTCTAGCTTCCAAGGGAGTCGGTGGAAAAGCCAGGTGTTGAGATCAGCTTGGCCATAGGGAGTAGAGCAGGGTTAGTAACAAATCTCAGAACAAGCAGGTGGCTGTCACCAAGTGACTTAATCAACCTTCCTATATGCAAAATTTTTCTATAGACTTTATCACTAATACGTATATAAACCAACCCTTCTGTTTGCATTGACCTTCATACTGACCACATAAGAGTCTACTTGAGACTAATGCATTTGAGTCAATTTGCTTAGAAACATTATAGTAGGAGAACTAGTCATTTGCACCCAATGCATTGCGATGTAAACTACTGCAGAATCTCAAGGCTACAGAGAACACAGTAATAATGATGGGGCTGAATCACTGAATGAATACTTCTACCAAGGCAGCACCATCCAGTGTGACTGAATACCTCTGAGAGGTATAATAGCTTTTATAAAAATAAGTTACTTAACACACATCAATTATAAATTCTAGAGAAACATTTAAAAAGCTATTTTAAAACAGTAGAGACAGCACAAAAGCAGACAGAAACAGGAGTGAAGTCACATATTGAAAGAAGAGAAGACCACTCACTGACATTCATGTTCCTGCTGTTTTTGCTCCAAGGGCATTTCCAAGCTGCAGTGGTGAAGGGTGACAAGAACCCAAGCACAGGTAGTGCACAGTGTGACTGATTGGCCAGGAAGGGGGTAAGAAGCGACAGAGTAAAAATTAAATGGGAGTAAATTCCAGAAACAAAGGAGCCACATTGGGGTAATCCCAGCGTTTTACGTAGGAGAATCTCCTCAGATCTTGGCTGAACACAGGGTTGTGCAAGCCTGGGGAGACCCAGCGGCATGTAATGGCTGAAAGCCAGGGAAACCCGAGAAGGAGGTTCAGTTACTGCCTACTAAAGTGGTGACAGTGTGAAATTTCAGTCTCTGTCAGTGAGAGGGGCCCAGGAAACACCTTGGGCTTTCAACTGACTTGCCTGAACGATGTAGAAATTCAACCTCCCACAAGTCCAAGTAGATCAGCTTGTGATTTTACTGATCTGTGTAACATACAAACACTTCAGAACAAGGTAACATTATTAATAGTCGGTAAAGTGTATTCCCACAATATCCAGTACACATAAAAACTGGGTAAACCATGAAGAAGAAAAATGTGACACATTGCCAAGGAAAAGGGATGGACTATTGAGATACACAACACTTTTGATGTATTCAAGCAAGGGAGAAATTTTAGGGGCTTCCTGGTTTGGGGTTGGATGAGAGGAGGGTGATTGTAATAAAAAATAAGCAACACAAGGGATTCCTATGGCGGTGGAAAGGTTTTGCATGTGGACTGTGTATATTAGTAGAAACAAAGGCACCTCAGAGGGGTATGCTGATAGTGGGGGAGGTTATGCATGTATGCAGGCAGTGGATGTACGGGAAATCTGTGTGTGTGTGCACGTGTGTATGATTTACATATAAGAGGAAGGAAATTGGGACACACAGTACTACACAACATAGATGAAACATGAGGATATGATGCTAAGTGAAATAAGCCAGTTGCAATAATACATCTACTGTATGATTCCTTTTATATGAGATGTCTGAACTAATCAAATTGATAGAAGCAAAAAGTAGAATGATAGTGTCCAGAGGGTAGGAGGAGTAGAAAATAAAGAATTGCTTAATAATCCATATAATATGTATAGCATATTGGATTTGTAAGATGAAAAATTCTGAAGATTGATTACACAACAATGGGAATGTATGTAAAATATTGAGCTGTACAATCGAAAATGATGAAGATGGTAAATTTGATGTGTATTTTACCATAATTTAAAAATACATTCAAGTAGAAAATAGAATAAAATAAATCAGGCTAGGATAAGATATTGACAGTACTTCTTTCAAAGAACTTCTATTTACTTCGTTTGGATCATAGAGAGAAATGATGTACATTTTTTGAAAAAGAAAACGGTAATAAAAATGGTCAAACATGTTCAAAATGCACCTCACCAAAAAGAATATGGGAACGTCCAATAAGCACATGAAAATGTGCTCAACATAATTCATCAACAGAAAAAATGCAAATTAAAACCAAAATAAGATACTATTTCACACCTACTAGAATACTGGCAAGGACATGGAGCAAATTTTATTTTACTCATACTGATTTAAGGCCCACTCAGAGAAATATCGTGCTGCTTTTTGTTCTAAATTTGGGACATGGAAATTTAATCTGATGGAAATCTTTTGTCAGATTAAAGCATCAACTCGCTGCGGTTTTCTACCTTCACTGTGGCAGCATTTCCGAGGCTGAACTGATATCCGTACAACCCTCTCCTCCTTCCCCGCAGCTTTGATCGTGAGCTGCTCCTGCACCACTGTCTGGGAAAGCAGCCTCTCTTTCCATTGGTTTGCTGTTGCTTGGCCCTGGGGTACCCGCAGGATGAATGAGGAAGCTTTATTTGGTCATCATCCTGAATTTGGATGTGTTACTGTGAACGCAGCTAAGTAAAGGTAGGGCATGAGAACTGTTTATCTGTGTGCCAGATAGGGACCAAATGCACATTCATTTGGTTTTGTCACACGGTTATGAGGTGGGTATTTTTACTGAGTGTCAGAGAGGTTTAAATGCTTTCCCCGAGCTCATTGGGCTAGTCTAGGGCCAAGATGAAATTTCAGCCTAATTAGGAGAGTGAGGGAGGCTTGGTTCAGACACCTAAGTTTTTGAGAAATTATTCCAGGATATAATTCACATACCATCATAGTTCCCTTTGAAAGTGTATAACACAGTGACCTTTAGTCATAAAGAAGTACAACCATCACCACTACCTGATATCAAATCATTGTTGTCACCATGAAAGGAAACCTCATGCCCATGAATAGGCACTCTTCATTGCTTCCTCTCTCTAACTCTTGACAATCATTAATCTACTTTCTGTTTCTATTTCCACAAGAATGCACATTCCGTGAAGAAACATCTGACCTTATCTTGTGGTGTTACTCCTCCCTAGAGCCTGCACTGGGGAGATGCTCAATAGGTGGTTGTTGAATGAATAATTGAACTGTTGACTGCTTTTAGCAGACGAGTGAAACAGACTTCTAGAACTGAGACTACTTGGAGCAGGAGGTAATAGGAAGGCAAGGATATGACATAGTGATTTCTGGAACCTCTTTTTCTTAATTATCAACTAAGACAGAATTGATTTACACTCTATTTTTTTACTGACTTTTGAAGTATAACTAACAAAGAAAAAATATATATATTTAAGGCATATCACATGGTGTTTTGATAGAAGAATACCTTATGTAATGATTACCACAATCAAGCTAATTAATGTAGCTGTCACCCTACATAGTTACCATTAGTGGTGTATGTGTGTATGTGTGTGTATAAAGAAGGTAAAAAGAGCAGCTAGTGAATCAAGTTTTAATTAGTTTATGGTAGTCTGCATGTAAATGGCTTTTCTACCAGGTCTTTACTAATTAATGCCATTGCTCTAAGGTGGGTTAGATGTGAGCAGAACAAATACAACATCGTTCATTTGAGGCACCCAGGACAACTTCTACCCTGCCCTTAATTTTCTTATAACAAGAGACGAGAAACTATCATTTATTTATTTTTTTTTAGTATTAAGGAGAGAGTCAAGAAATGGATTATGACAAAAGAATGGCCAAACGTAGAATTTCTGTCATTATGTTTTTCATGGTAGTCCTTAAGGGTCATCTTACAATATTGATTTAGATATTTTCAATCTTAATTAAAGTATGTCAAGTATTATTCACTAAAATATTAATAATTAGTTCGAAATTTAAAGTTAAACATTATGTTTTTTAACAAGGAAACTGGGGACAGAATGCTCTCTATTCCCAGACCAAGAGAAGACATGTTACACTTGAGTGTGGTCAAGAAGGTGAGTTGCATCCGTGCTCCTAAGGGAGGTGAGCACTAAAGAGAAATATGGGCAGGTGACCCAAAGAAATGGCTGTGAAGCACACCGCAGCCCTTCTTGGAGAACGCAAGACTTGCTTAACCCAACACCTGAGAACTCACACAGTGGCATGATCTGCAGTGAGATTGAAGTTAAGATTGTTCTTATAGTATTAAAATTGAGAAGGCATGTCTTTCTTGGTCCACTGAACATACAGGGAAACATTATTAAAACCATATTATGACCAGGCTATGAAAGCGCATTGCCTTCTAGTTCCAAGAGGGCTTCAAATTTCATTCTTTTTCAATTTGTTTTCTTGGAGTCGTTAGGTGCTGTGGAATACATTTTCAGTAATGCAATACCAAGGAAGCATTTCTGAAAATACATTTGCTTATCACTTTTGAATGATATTGAAAATCAAACTAACTCAGGCCTCTTTTGTGGACAAGCCTCATCATCAGTATCCAGTGATGAGACAAAATGACCGAAGATTTAAGACAAGAAACTTTAATAGAAAAAGATCCTGATGCAAAACTAAAATGCACACTTTCAATAAATCGGAGATACAGGGTCCTGGGCTAGCAGCCATGATGCTAACGCCCATGGGATTAGAGGTGAGTTTGCTGGTGGAGGCGGTCTGGCCACATCCGGGCCACCTGTGGACTAGGGCCACCTGGGTAAGGAAAGGGCTTTACACCAGGGGGCCTACACATATTCTCTTCCCGGACACTTGGACTGTCTGGTGGAAACGATGGACACTTTCTCCTCTCAAAATAATGTTAGAGCTGTGTAAACACTGGAGATAGAAAAGTTACTGAAGATGAGTTTAAGCATAACCAACAAACCAATGAACATAAAACTGATTTGTACAATAGAGAGTAAAATGCAAACCTTTGTTAATGTGCTAACTAACATCATCTAGTGGCAGGTGTTATAAATAACATGAGCTCAATAGTAATAAGTATAAAAACCTTGCAACATCTGCAAAATTTGTATAATATAATCTGAATCTGTCTTTCAATCCTATTGGTAGCAGAGCACTGTGGAAGTTGTCTAAGTTTGTAATGATAAGGCAAGCCAAATTTCAATTAGAAGTTAATAGAAACAAAGATTTTTATTTCATTCAAAGTCATAAACCCTGTGCGGGTCTGTAGAGCCCTTACATAGTAGTACTCAGCCTCAAAATCAGAATAACTGGGGAGTTCAAAATAGTGCTGGAGGCTTCTACCCCGAAATTCTAATTTTATTAGTCTGGGTTTCAGCCTTGACAAAGAGATGGTGGGGATTTATTGGTGTGCATGAGTGTGTATGTATGTAAAGGGGCTCTTTGTGCTTCTCGAAGAAAACACCATTTTGGATATTATTTGTGAAATAAACATCTAGTTGTATCATTTTCTGCACTCTTAAAACAACACTCTCTTCCTACAACACTGCCCTTCACAATTCTTTAACACAGCAGCCTTGTATTACTTGTCATGTTAGCCAGTTCAAAGTGAAGTAACTGTTTCTGCCGTCTCAGAAGACAAACTGCTATTAGAACTTTCATGTCCTTTAAATATCTATTGAATTAAGATGTAATTAATTCCTAAAAATGACTTTCTAAGGGGATTTGCTGGTGGGATTTTAAGGTTTTAATTTGAACTTAAATATTCAGCTGGGAAATAATTTTCTCTGTTTCTGTGAGATTTTTGTATTCATTGCAACCACCTTGCTTTGCTAAATGGTGTCTGCACACCATTGTGGAAATAATCTTAACCCTCAAATTCAGGTTAATAGGTATGTGTGGCAAAGGTGATGATGAGGGGCCTGAAGAGTGTTCTGAGGACAGAGAGATGGGCCATCCTGAGTCCAGGGAGCGAGAGTAGGAAGCTGAGACCTGAAGGAAACAGGAGAGTTAGCAGACAGCTGGGAAATAGGTGGGTTTTGGTTGAGGAGAAGCGCATTATAGACAGAGGGGCAAAATAATTCATAAAACTAGAGGTGAGAAAGAGCAAGGCTCTTTCAAAGTGAGACGATCTGAAGTATCTGGGGTTCAGACTTTGGAATGGGAGCAGTTGGCCAGCATCCTCAGGAAGCTGAGACTTGGTTCTAAGAACCTGAGGAAGGCACTGAAGATTTAAACTGGGCCCTTATAGCCACAGATTTGTAAATATACAGGAACACACACTGAGTGCAATAAGAAAAACGCATTAGAATGAAACCCGGCAAGACTGTAATTCGTACGACTTTACCTGAATATGCCAAAGATAGCAAGATGCCTTTCTGCAGCCCAGTCTCTCCTCCACCAGCGTTAGGTACCTTCTCCACTTGGATGGCCAGTGCCTTGTATGTGTAATATATCCACAACCCGACTCTTAAAGTTTCCTCCTTACCTGTTCCGACTAAATCTATTCCATCTTCATTATGGCAGCCATAACCTTTCTTTTTCTGTAGTTATAGCTAATAACTTGGAGTCATCAATAATCCATCTTTTTCACTTACATGACACATCCATTATATCAGAAAAGCCTGTATTCTTTACCTTCAAAGTATATTCAGGTTCTGATGACTTCTCACCACCTCCAAGCTGCCGTCCACCTTCCCATGCCTGGATGGTTACAGGGGCTTTCTGACTGCTCTCCCTGCCTCCATCCTTGTCCACCCTGCATCTATCTTTAGCATGACATCAACTGACATTATTCTAAAACATGAATGCGATCATGTCACTCCTCCATCAAGCCCTGTGATGACTCCATAGGTCACCACGTAAAAGTCAACAGTGTTTCGACATCTAAGAGTTCTCGGTACCATTATTTGCACAGCTGTGACTCCTCAGCTTCATCACCTTCTCTTCTCCCCCATTCCCTCTCTCCTTCCAGCACAAGTCTCCTAGGGTTTGGAGGAACACAGACACTCTTCTTTAGGACCTGCAACTGGTTACTTAGCTATTCTCTGTCTAGAACACTCTGTAATTTAACTCTATTTCCCCCTTCAAGTTTGTCATATATCTCCTACTCACTAACTCCTATTCTGGCCACCTTTATCTGTGTGCTCTGTAACATTTGGCAATTTCTATGTCACTCTTAAATAACTTAGTATGCCTACTGTTTATCATCCCTTATCACCACCAGAATACGAGCCCACAAGGCCAGAAAGACTCATGTATTTTGTCCCTCGATATACATCCATCATTTTAAACAGTGCTTGGAACACAATTGTCACTCTACAAGTATCTGGAATTAATAAATGGAAAAGGTAAGAGAAGACAATTGTTTGACATAGAGAATGGTGAATAGGCAGAAGTGATGTGGCACAGGCTTTGGAAATAGGAGAAGTGGGCTTTTATAATATGCTCTGTGGGTTGAGGAAGCAGATGGCTTCCAGGTTTCCAGGTCAATGAAGGATTTAGTAGAAGACAGCATTTATGGAGAGAGAATTCCAGAACACAAGCAGTTAAGACTGTAAAGAAGATGACTCCAGCAGTATTAGAAAAGTTCAGATAGCTATTCCTACAAGGCACCCCAAATCAGGTGTACAGAAGTGGGTTTTAATGTAAATATCAGTGGAAGGAACAAATAATGGAGCCCAGCTGTCATAGAGTAGGTAGTGGATGTACCAATAAAATGATGGAAATTGCAGCCAGTGAAGGAGAAAAGACATGCAGTGGATAATACAGTACTCAGAACATAATTGTTCAGAGGCAGAGAACCACCAATCTAGGGTAGAACCATAAGCAACAAACATTTAAATGGCAAAGTAAAGAAAATTAAAATGACTATGAGGGTAAATTGAAAGAGATCAGACAGTAAGTAAAAAATTCTCAGCATTACAGATGTTGAGTGAAGAATATGCTTAAAGGAAGAGTTACTGGTCGAATGCTGTGGACCTATCAAATAAGGTAAAATCAGAGAATTTCCCAATAATTTTAGCAACAAGGGGGAGAGCATAAATACATAAAAAATACATTTGAGAAAGTACCAAAAATACTTTATTTAAATAAGGTTTTGCTCTGAAGAGGAAGAGAGAGGTAATGCAGTAGGTGGAGAGAAATTAGAACTTGAAGGAATGTTTTATTTATATGATAGAGATTTTAGTATGTTTAAATAGGATGAGAAAGAACAAGTAGAAAGATGCTATGAAAAATAGAGACAAAGCATCCTAAACACGATGAAATGAGTTCCTAGGAATGTGGAACATGAACGTGTGGAATGAGCATTCACAGAAGACACCGTTTCCTCCTTGGTGGAAAGAGGAGAGTGACCAGGAGTTTGTTTGGCAGGTGTGTTAGCTGGCAGATGAGAGGAGTCTTTTTTAAAAAATGATTTAGGGTTTTTTGAAGTTGAAGATGATGGATGATGAAGAGGACAGTTGGAGGGCTCCAAGAAAGAACTGAGGTCCAGGTGAATTCGTGTATATTAACAATTTCATCTCATGCAAACCCATCATTGCTCATCAGTCTCCAGGTACAGGGGGCTGAGATCCTCTACTGTGGAAGTTCCTTCCCCAGTCAAGGTTTTGGCCAAGACTTTCTTTCTGCCTAAGATAATTTAGACTGTTGTTCTACCTAAAGTAGGTGCCTAAATTAGGTGGTGTTCTTTATCACGCTGTTTTCCTTTACTACCTTCACGTTTCTAACAATTTTAACAATCTTTTACTTTATGTCTGTCTTTCACAGAAGCTGAAATACCATGATGAAAACATACATGGTATTTTATTTCATTATTTTCTTTTACTTTTTTGCCATTTTAACTCCGATGTCTAGCACAGTGGTAGGCACGATGTAGGCGACTACGAGTTTCCTGATCAGCTGAATAAATTGGGTTCATGGTGACACTAACTGACCTAGTCCAACCCAGCTGACTCTAAAAAGTGCTATTATATGAAAAATAAATGTGGGAATGCATAGCTTAATATTAGACTTATAAAATTAAAACTAAATAAAATCGAAGTTTGTCGAAGTTAAAAATAGAAAATAAAATTTGTAAACTGATACTGCATAAATAAAAAAATGCAGTCAAGTTTTTTCTTTAGCTAACTATAATGAATTAGACACAGTGGTGACTCCTGGGTTCCAAGAAAGTGAAATAAGATACCTTCAGAAAACAAGAAATAAAAAGAAGATGTAGCAGCAGGTAAGGTATAGAGTTGTGAATAGCATTGTCAAATAAAATGTGTAATTCTGTGCTGTAAAACTTAAAAGTCCCAATGAAAAAGTTCCTTTTATGCTCAGAAAGTATAAATTCCCCTAATTTTCTCAATAATAAGTAGAAAATCTGAATAGGCAAGTAAGTATGAAAGAAGTTGTAAATGTTTTCAAAGATTTTCTTCTTAAAAATGCTCCAAGGGACTCCCAAGCAAAGCAAAGAAATGAATACAATTGATTTTGTCTGGGTATTTTCCCCCCAGTTGCTCATTGAAATAAATAATGGGTTATAAAGATCGTCAGAAACCTGCATCAGGACTGTAAATCTGTAAATAATTCTGTTTGTATTCTTAAACTTGGATTTTTGAAAGTATAATAAAGAGGGAGTGTGAATGAATAAAGGGCTTGCCCCCAAACCTCCAGCTGTAATAAGATCAGGGTGCTGGCAACGAGAATAGATCACAAGAGAGCCTTACTGTGCCTGGGAATAACCCTAGAGGGAGGAATGACAGACTGGGAGGTAATAGGAGGCATATTTTGATGGCATTAACTGCACGAAGAAGAGGTCTGAGTGCTGGAGCCATTCTGATAATGAGTTTGCAGGGGACCTGTTCACCAAGTCTAATGGGCATGAGCAGCCTTATTCCAGCCTGGCCTTAAGCAAAGACGCCTCCTTTGCTTGCCGGTAATGAGGTCATACAAGGCAAATGGTAAAGGCACACCAGGCGAGGGGTAGAGGCATACCAGTTCCTGGCTGATCCACCCAACAGCCCCCAAAAATTACTTGAACAAAAGGTTGAAAGTCTGTGTTTCAACTTGCCTTGACACCTCAATCTACCTTTATTCCCAGATTTTGCAACCAGTTAAATGAAATATTTGAAAAGAACATTAAATTTCCTCATGAGTTTTCTTCTTACATTATTATTTAAGATTTAGATATAAGAAAATTATTTGTGAGAATGTATTTGGTTAGTAGTATTGGAAATGAACTGATAAATATATTCATAGAAAGATGGTATACATGGTATATAAGTCAAAAAAGGATAGGCAGGTTGGTTGTAGTAGCAAATCTAGAATGGGGTGCAGAGGAGATGATGGGAGCCCAAATAATAGCCCCAGGACTCCCCATGTCTCCTTCACATCTGTGCTTCATTGTTACTGGTAGACGGTTGTCTGAACTTTGGGGAAATCTCCACCATTGGCCAAAATGACTGCAGGTGAAGGTTCTTAGACCAAGAGCATGAAAGACTAGTAAGATAATTGAATAGAGTAAAAAGCCCTCCTCCACTGTTCTGGTCCCAGATTGGGGGTGCAACCAGGGGTTTGGGACCAGGCACATGCTCCCTAGAAGTCAAAATAGCACAGCGGGAGGTGCTGGACCAAAAAGCTCTGTGGGTCTATCCTGGGAAAAGAAGGAATTGGTTGGGAGGTGAACCCAGCCAAAACACCTAGTTTATCCTACACTCAAAGCTAATAAAATCCCAGAGGAACAAAGAGAGTTTCTCTGGCTTGTGCTTCCTTGCTTGCTTGTGACCTGCACTCACTCGTGTGTTCACCTGTTCTCTCCATGGACCAGCAGTGATATGGCTCATGGCCTCTAGGAGGGAGCCTCCCTGGCTCTCTGTTACTGACCTGGGGATGCATTCGCCAGTGTGTTTGCACACCCTCTCCTGGGAGCACATGCCCTTGTGGCCTCAGCAGCTGTGTAGCCCATGGCCGTCAGGGCTCCACACAGCAGCTCCAGGAGGAGGCCTGAAATAAACAGAAGCTGAGAACAAGCTTTACTATCTGAATGTGGACTACGATGGCTTTGCAGCTGTCTGTGGGCTCCAACAGACTGTCCTTTAAACTGGAGCGGGAACTCTGGATACTGGCTTTTGTCTTGGTCTTGCAGAGGAGAAGAGCTTTGAGACAGGAGTCCGCCTTTCTATCAGATTGTGCAGCGCCTGAATTAAAGCTCTTTCCTTTTCCTTACCAGCAATGGCCCTGCAAGTTTGGCTTTTGTAGCAACAGAAAGGCAGGCCTCCACTTCTTTTTGTTTGGTTCCATCTTTGTCTGTGTTTTCTTCGTGGGTTGTCTTTTGTTTTCTGCCAACAGATTTCTCCATTTAGCTGGGAAAATGACTTCAAGAAACTCAAACTGCCCTGGCTGGTGTAGCTCAGTGGATTGAGTGTGGGCCTGTGAACCACAGGATTGAGGTTCGATTCTCAGTCAGGGCACATACCTGGGTTGCAGGCCAGTTCCCAGCAGGGGACGCACGAGAAGCAACCATACATTGATATTTCTCTCTCTCTTTCCTTCCCTTCCCTTCTAAAGGTAAATAAATTTAAAAATCTTAAAAAAGAAAGAAACCCAAACTTAAGCTTTTTAAAAAATCTTATACTGGTTCCTTGCATCCACCTGCAATGTATTACAGATCCATCCCCGACCAAGTTACTCTAGGTGAGAGGACGGTGTGTTCGTACATGGGCAAGTTTGGGTCCAGTTCCAACCATGCGGCAGAGGCAGAGGAACAGGTGTGAGTTCATATTTCCCTCGTGATGCAGAGTGAGGTCTCTCCCAGAAAGAAGAATAGTGAGGGGTAGAGAAAAATATACATTTCTGCTGTCAACATGTTATCATTGTTGGCCTAACCCAACTATTTTTTAAAGTAAGCATAAATGTACATGTGCAAAGATAACAGGGAAACACTTGCGTATGTATTAAATATAAGATTATAAGAACAATTATATTCCCCTAAAGTGAATGTTAAAAAACCAGTTAGAAAAATACTATAGAAAATTTCTAATTAAGCAGGATGTAATTATCATACTCCTTTTGAAAGCAATGTTCAATTTAGATGATCTTGTAAGCCTGCACTCACCCCTACCACTTATAAGTTCTACACAGAGTAGGAGAGCAAGTTAAGCTAAGCCATTCACCGTCTTCCGAAGCAAGGCTACGGGAACAGGCAATAACTCAGTGGTTACCTGAGCAGGGAGCCAGCTCAGAATCTCTAGAGATTCTAGAGAGGATCTGTAGAGAGGTTGGGAGAACTCAGAGGGCACTGTGTTAACGAGAAAGAGCAACATTCTAAGCACTTAGACATATTCATAATCCACACGCCAGCTTGGAGAAGAGAAAATGGTTAGGAACCAGAACGATTAGCAATTTTATCCAAAGGACCAGTAATTATAAATCACACTGTGTATATGGATTAGACTAAATTTGGTGATTTTATTTCCTTTATTACCAGCAGTTGAAAGCTCAGGAAGACACTCAAATTTGTTGCAGAATGTGAAGAAACTATATTTTCTATACTCATCTGTGTTATGACATGAGAAAACCTTTGTCTATTTTATTTATCCATGAAACTGAAAGAAATAATTTTAAAAATGTGCAATATGAAATTAGAAAATATTGCATGGAAAGGAAACCATTTTATACAAATGAGTTGAAATTATAATTGCTCAGTATATAACAGATTGAATAGTTAAAAATAGCAAAGTAGTAAAAATACCTCACAATTCTAAAGCAGGATGAGACAAATAAAAATCAAGAAAAAATGCAAACATGGATCTGAGCCAGAATATAGATTACAAAAAATTTATTCAAGAATAATGAAAGAGTATTCAAATATTGGGAGGGAGAAAATGAAAAATGAATATAACAATAGACAAAAAAGGTGTTTAAAGTATAAGTGAATTCAAATCTATGCTAATAAATTTGAAAATCTCAAGAAAATGAATAATTTTCAAGAAATTAATTATGTAAATTGACTCCAGAAAGTTGAAAAATTGAATAGATCAATGAAAATGAGACATTTTAAGACTGCCAAAAAATACTTTAAAATATGTCTGTGTTAGGCAGTATTTTACAGGTAAATACGTACAAACAATCAAGTAAAAAATTACTTACATGCTACATAAATTGTTCCCAATCATAACGATAAAGGGAAATCTTGCAAGTACATTTTAAAAACTAGCTAAATCATTGTACTTTAATAAAAAATTGAATAAAATACAAAACTTCACCCTATCCATGCTTATGACTTTAAATAGAAAAACTTAAATAAAAACTAGCAAAGCGCAGTTGGTAGTACATTTTAAAAAAGTCCCAAACTCTAGCTTAGTGGGGCATGCCAGGAACAGACATGCGTCCAATGTTCAGGATTTATTGACTTAGTATGCGATTTCACTTGGTCAAATTAAAAAAATAAATCAAATAATCATTCAGAAGTATTTTGAAATGAAATTTTGTCATATTATATATTTTATCCATAATCTATAATAATGATCCATAATTTTAAAAAGTTAAGTGCTAACAAATGTAGTGCAAGCAAGATTTCTACATACAATGAAGAGAGAAGAAAATGGGAGGAATTCAGAATTTTAAGGATTGAATTAAATGCATACCCTTGAAAATCACAGACACACCGTACAAATCCAAGTTCCAAGCCTGTGTCTTCACATCTCTGGGCTGTCACTAACCTTCTAAGAGACCAAATGCAGCCTTATATCTTTCCTGGCACCAGGGTGAGGGATCACTGGAGATTGCGCCTATGTGAACATAATGAGAAGATTGCATTTTGAAGTTTGTAAGCTTTGTTGAAAGATATTTATAGCACTATGTTGATGAACTCGAGGCACATATTTGAGTATCATGCGAATTTTTTGTTATTATTGTTGTTATTATCTCATGGGTTTTCTGACCATAATCCCGGGTCAAGAGCTAAGTGACCATACTTAGGCTTAATGACTTAATAATAATTTGGCTGGAAAGGCAATAACCTTTTAAAATAAGTCACAGTGCTAGATGAAAAAAATACTGAGGGTGGGCTCAAGTTAATTTTGGAATAAGTAAAGAACAGTATGGGAAATAACCTGGTGTGGATAACTTCTAAGCAGCCTCATAGTATTTTACTTTTTATACTGAGCGTTAGCAAGGGCTGTCTCTTACTAGTGGCAGAAACGACATTACTTAGTGCTCAGCAACTTCAGCTTCACGTACGAATATTTTCCTATAACATGGGGGTAACCCAAGAGGTAGTTAGGCCATATTCATCCAGGGGATGGAATTCGCCACCACAGAGCGCCAGGGCAGTCTGAGGAGGCCTCTACCTTCATAAGCAAGTTTTCCCATTCCTTAAAAGCTTTGAGTTGGTTACTAAATTCTGCCTTGTTGAAAAAGAGCCACAGGCCAGAAGTTTGGAAGAGTTGGGGAAGAAGGCTGTTTATTTTAATTGGGGATTTGTGGGTGGGATGATACCTTTCATTTCACAGCTGTGATTCAGCGCCCAGGACTAATGCAAAACTTGAGTGAGATCAACATCTTACCTTTCATTTACCCCCAATTCAATTTCATCTGATTCCCTTTCCATCTAGGTTTGAGCAAGATTCTGGAAGCTATTCTAAAAGTGATGACTTTTATTGAGAGATGTGAAACAGACAGACAGACAGACATAGAAGGACATTGAGCAGAAGAACGGCACCGCTTCGCTCATAGATTATGAAAATTGTAAGGTACGTGGTTAGTGCTTAGCGCATTTTTATGGCCCAAATGGGTGCAGGAAAAGAGAAGCAATGACAGAAATATCCACAGATGGTCTGGTCTCTCCAGTCCCTTGCTCTTGTTTTGTTCTGTTGTGTTTTTCTTTCTGATTTTGTTTTTGTTTCGCTGTCTTCCCACTTACATGATAAGTTCAAATCCTTAGTATGCCATTCAGGATTCTATCGACCCAGCTGACCTCTCAGCTTCATCCTCAGGCCTTTCTTCCCCACAGTCACACTCCAGTGACTCTCAGCTGCATGCATTTGTGGGCTCCATTAGGGACTTGCCGTCTGTAGTGCACTTGCTCCCTCCTGGATGTCCTGTCTTCATTTCACCGACTTCTATCGATCCTCAAGACCCACCTCAGATGACATCAACTCCTGAAGGCTTCCGTGCTTCTCAGCTACTTCCAAATTGTGCTACATGTAACATAGAAGAGGAAAAGGAAGATTACAATGGGACTGTTATGCTCTGTAGCACCTTTCAGAAGATCATGTGTTTTTATGAATGAGATTGACATTTTCCTTGTTTATTAACAAGCTTCTTTTAAATTTTATTTAAAATTTCTACACTTATATTGCTTCCACTTTTTCTTTCACAGTGTACATGAATTTTATTAAGTCATATAAGTTACATACATGAGTACGTTAGATATATTTACAAATAATATTTCAACTAGCCCTGGCTGGTATAGCTCAGTGGATTGAGTGCAGGCTGCAAACCAAAAGGTTGCTGGTTCGATTCCCAGTCAGGGCACATGCCTGGGTTGCAGGCCAGGTCCCCTGTAGAAGGCATGTGAGAGGCAACCACACATGAATGGGCATGTAGTCATGACAAATCTGCCAATCACCAGCTCCCCATAGGTGCAGCCTTCTGGATCATCTGAATAGTTTCTGCTGAGAAATGTTCAAGATTAATGCCAAAATTTGATGCAGATTCATCGCTCTACTCACTCAGTCATTTTGAATATGATGGCCACACAGTACACATGCTCACTCAATGGTGTCTACCACCCTCACTGACTAGTACAGTGAAGTCACCACTGTTCACATATGTGCATTCCAGTCCACTCTCCTTGGCTGCCAGGATATATAGATGTTGTGCAAATTCTTTTTGTTATACTAATGATGGCTAGGCTTTGATCCCCTTGCCCCTTTATCCCAATTCCTTTCTCTCTGTTAACCACCACACTGGTGCCCATGTGTATGAGATTTTGTTTGTTTTTCTTATTTGTTCATTTGTTATTGGGAGTAACAAATGACCTATTGGGAAAATTTATGTCCTATTGGGAAAATTTGTTATGTCCTATTGGGAAAATTTAATATGGTAAAATTTATGAGTATTTTCTTCCATGGTAAAAAGAGCTTTTTAAACTTTAAAATTCTTTTATTTTGCTTTTTGCATTAGATTGTTAATCCACTTTACATTCATGTTGGTATATGGTTTGGAGGGCATGCTGAGAATATATATGAATTTTAAAAAGTATTGTAGTCCTTATTTCACCAGCTGGGATAAAATGTCAGGGTTAAAAGCTGTTTCATCACAAAACTTTGTTTCTATTCTTTCAGTATCTAAAAAAGAACAAAAGATGTTGAAATGAGCAATCCCAGATGTCTCGGCAGCTTGTACCATCTCCATATATTTTGATCCCACCATCCTATGTAGTCAAAATTAATGCTATGTGAGCAGACTTAATTTACTGCTTTGACGCTATGAAGGTCCATCTATAATTTCCATGAATAAATGCCACGAAGAGTCTGTTCTTCAAACGGGGGGCCCTGCATGGGCAGCATCAGCCTGCTCATTAAGAAAGTCTGCTGAACACAGGACTCCGGGCCCTACACAGAATTACGGAAACAGAGTCTTTGCGATTTGAAATCAAGCCCTGAGTAACTGCAAATACTAGGGTGCTCTAACCCTCACTCTGATTTTAGTAAAAAAGTAGTTTTTGCTTTGATTCTGCTTCCAAAAGTCTAGCAGTTATTCTGCCTTAACCCTTAAATAAGATGTGTCAGGGCTTGTGAGTCATATGCAGCCTGGCATTGGGCATTAACCGCTGGATGGATTGGAGTGAAGATAGCGCCCATCAACCAGCTAGTGCCAGAGACGACGAGAAATGTTTCCAAAGCAACTGTGGTAAATCTCCACCAAGCAGTATCAAAGTGCATCAAGGACAGTATGCCATGCTCCACAGACTTTTGAGAGATGACAGCATTATTGGAGGGACACTTTCTTGCTTGGATGTCTGTTATCAGGCAATCATTTTGCAACTTTCCTTAAGTTTCACACTTACCCATTATTTCCATTCTTTGTGGTATTTTATTGTTATTTTTGCAAATGAAGATTGAGTTACTTGGCCATTCACAAACTAGTGAGTGTCAGGGCCAGAGCTTCAACCCAAGACTTCTGGCCTCACACCTAAGGCTCTGCCCAGTGCAGCTTCCAGGGTGCACCATGTGGCCCAGTTTTCAGGTGTGCTAATAATCTGCCATCAATCAGGTGGTAGGGAATCACGCAGAAGCCAACAACTAAGAGAAAGCAGCAGATCCATCTGTAAGCAGTTGGGACTGAAGACTGACTTTGTTTATCTGGAGTGTCTTAGATACTCCCGGAAGTCAAGAAGCCATGACTCCTTGTCTGTGTCCTGTGGTCCCAGTGACGCTTCTCTTGCTGTCCCCAGTTGCTATTGATGAGACTCTCCATCCCTGTTCATTGTCATCACCCACAGAAACTCCCCAGTGTTTCCCAAATAACAGCTCAAATATTTTCACTCACCAAGTGGGACTTATAAAAACAAGAACACAAAGCATTTTATAATGTAATGAATAAAATTCATATGTAATGGTATAGTTTACAAGGAGCACGGTACTTCTCCAGGCCCCACAACAACCTGTCGAAGGCATCACTGCTCTCATGTATGTCTGTATTGCAGATAAAGAAGCTGGAATGCAAAATGCTGGCATGACTCTTTGAAAGTCCATGAGGCAACCTGCGATTGGATACTGTGATCCCTGCTTCAATGAAGCCTTTGTTCTGTGCAATTTCCCCTGCTTTCTCTCGTTGCTGCTACAACTTACCAATTGTTCAATGGTGGAAGGGTTGCTCTTATCTTTTTGAATAGGTGAGAGGCTGCGGTATTCACAGGGGGGTCCGAAAGGGAGAAAAGCAGCCTAAGAAAGGTGATCACAGGGATGGAGAGCAAAAGCAAGGCAGACGATCCTCGCACAGAGAGCTGCAGGCTTCAGCGGAGGCAGGACCATCCATGTGACAGCGGAGTTGTTCAGTGGAAATGACAGTAATCAAAACCAGCACATAAAATCATTGACACACACAGACTGGTGTCTCAGTTAAGGGAGGAGGACATTGTTCCTGCAGCTGGATGAAAGAGAGGGACTCAGGGATGCGTCTCAGGATAGTTTGATATATTCTTTCTGGTTTTAAAGAAACACATAATTTTAGTTCTCCAAGTCTTCTATGTAATTTTTTGTGACAATGATAATTTTATTATCAGTTTAATTAATATTGAAAAACTGAACCCAACAAGCATCTGACAACTTTCAATCACTATTGAAAAGGACCCATTAATCATATAATTCCCTTTAAATTGTATGTATTTAACATAAAGTCAGTATCTTAATGTCTGTGAGATCTTTCTTGCTTTTTATTTCCCCTAGTCGTATATTTCACAAACGTCTACAAAGTCTCTGCGAGTTAGAAATTATATTGGATTAAGAAAATAAAATCCTGTTAAGGATTTTGAAATATATATGCATGTGTTCGTCTGTGTATATATATATATACGCACACACACATCTGATTCTTAAAGTATGTTTTTTATTTTTAACTAATTGAATTTGGTGTGTGTGACTTTGGTTAATAAGATTATATAGGTTCCAAGTGCACATTCCACAATGCCCAGTCTGTACACTGCACTGTGTGCCCACCACCCAACATCAGATCATCTCCTGTCACCGTCTATGTGGCCCCCTTAATGTTGCTGTCAGAAATCATCGAGCTGTGGTAATTTAATCAAAGTGAAATGAGATGATCATTTCATTAAAACAGAAACTGATAAATGAAAAAACACTCATCTGAAAAAAGTAGGCTAAAAGCGAACATGCATAAAGCCTTTAGGAAAAGTTCTATCAGGTAGAAAGTGGCCTCTACTCGTAGCTATCGCTTGTGTTGTTATGATTCTTACTATTAAAATCTTTAGTTATTGTTGTTTTTACCTCTCTACACACCAAGCTCTAGCTACTACAGTCCATTTGTTTTTTTAATAAAATGTGGACCTATTTAAGGTATACATGACATTTTGAAATACGTATGTGGTGAAATACTTACTGTAGTCCAGCTAATTAGCATCTCTATTTTCTCCCGCAGTTGCCACCTGTGTGTGGGTGCCGAGAACACCTGGCATCTCACTCTCCTAGAGAATTCGTGGTGTACAATGCAGCACTGGTATCTGTAGTCATCTTACCGTACCTTATCAATTTTCCAGGTTTATTTTGAATTCTTTTAAACGTATTTCCAATCCATAAATTATTTAAACGTAGCTCTTGCTTCAATAATAGTTACTCATGCCCTGACCAGTGTGGTGAGTGGGTTGGGCGTCGTCCCAGAAAGCGAAACGTCCCTGGTTTGATTCCCAGTCAGAGAATGTGCCTGGCCTGTGGGTTTGGTCCCCGATCGGAGCATGTGTGAGAGGCAACCGATAAATGTTTCTCTCTCACATCGACGTCTCTCTCCCTCTCTTCACCTCTCTCTAAATATAAATAAATAAAATCTTTTAAAAATAATTATTTGTGCTTGCACTGGGGTTTTATAACTTACTAGGGACATTCACCAGTATTATCTTTACGTATCCTCTCCATGAATGATCGAAACCACTGCTACATTAGATGAGCGGAACTCAACACAGGTCAGGGGGATTTTACAAGGTGTCAAGTATTATGTTAGAGAGCTGGGTGTGAATGTGTGTGCCTCCTTGTTATTAAACTCTAGTCCTTTTCTAGTGTTCTTATTAGACTGTCTCAGAACCTTAGCTCCACAAGCACTTGAACTACACTGTCTCTGCCTTTCCGCTTAAGGAAAATTATCCTGGAGCTGAGCAACTCTTTTCTTCTCTCCCATATCTCATATTACTGAATTTTTGTCGTCATCCAGTACCTCTCTCATTTCTGTGCTTCTTATTAAAAAATGTAAAGAGATTACTTTGTGGTCTGTTTTGCTGTTCTTACAAGTTTACATCACACTTTTCATTCTCAGTTTTAATTCATATTTAGTTTGCTTCATTGCTTATGTAATTTTATATTTGAAAGCCCGATAAAATCAATATCGTGCCTGATGTGTTTAAAGATGTGCTATTGGGAAATTCATTCATTCATTCAGCACATCATAAGGGTCCTGACTGTAAGTGTGGCAATGAGGAGGAGGCAGCAGTACCTCAAGCCCTTTCTCAAGAATTTCACTGTCTATTGTAGGAGGTCCCTGCTCCCAGGTAGCTGTAGTGCAAGCTGCAGAGCCACCGGGCACCTGCCATGAGGTTCCTCCCCGCTGAGACGCCAGGACACCAGGGTTGGTCAAGCGAGGGGTGGAAGCCCCATAGATATGGAATGGAGGGCGATGTGCCTCAGACAGAGGGAAAAGATCAGAAAGACAAGAGAGAGAGAATTTAACATAAACAGAATACGATGAACGCTCTGTTTAGCAGGGCACAGGAGGGCCAGGATGAGAAAAATGCCTCAAAGAGTGAGAATGGGACTGGATTTGGGAGGAAATTGAATGCTTGTCTAAGACGTGGACATTAGGTCAGCAGTGGAGACCCACCCTTTCTGAGCAAAATGATGTAATAATACTTACCCTCCCCCCAAATACATCCAATTTAAAAAAAATTTATCATCAAAGAGGGTTTGGAGGGGCACAAATGGGACTCTGAACCCAAGGTTCTCTGTACAGAACCAAGGTGTTTATCCCAACAAACAGTCTTATTTCAGTGGTGTAACAGGATATGGTAGTATAAATATATTATTTTTAACCCTCTATAGCAACGAAGACATAAGCTAACTCGACTTGCATGAGAAAAAAGGGTTTAAACAGAAGCTCTTTTTGTCTCTAAAGCAGTCTGTAGATGTACTAATTGTAAGGCTATTTCTTTGCAGCCTGACTACTGCCTTACTGCCTCTCCTCAGTTAGACCACGGGCGGCTTCAGAGCAGGAGCACATCATAAAGATCTCCGCTGCCACCTGCACGAGCCAGGTCTGTAGCATCTGGTACGAGCTCACTGAATAGTGAAAACCTGTCACCACAATTCTGCTCTTTTCAAGCAGAATGACCCGCATCCCAAATCAAAGAGATCTCTAAGCCAACCCACCTCTCTTTACGTTACATTAGGGAAAGAGTATGGGCAATATAATCCATCATATTTTAAAAGTTTGTGATAAACTGGGTAAAAAGGGTAGTATATACCTTTGTATGTAACATACATATGACTTCATTCTTATTATGTTCATATGTATTTTTCTATATTCTCCTTGAACACTATTTTATTCTATTTAACTTTTTAAACAGGGTTGTGTATGTGTTCTATCATTTGTTTTTGTTTTTTCCATTAAATTTATTGGGGTGACATGGAAAACAGTATAAATGTTCCTCAAAAAATTAAGACTAGAGTAATCGTATGACCCAGTGATCGCTCTTCTGGGTATCTACTTCAAAATTCTGAAAACATTTATTCATAAAGATATATACAGCTTTCTGTTCATTACAGCATTTTTCACTGTGACCAAGGCGTGGAAACAACCGAAGGGTGTCTTGATAGATGATTGCATCAAGGAGATGTGATACATACATACAATGGAATAGTAATCAGCTGTTTCTAAGGCCGTTTTTAAAAGCTATTTTTGGTTTGCAGCAGCAGTGAGGGGATTACCCCCACCCCCACACATGAGGTGGGAAGCCTTGCTCATTACCAGCATCCCCTACCAGAGCAGGTGCTGAACCACATGACACGCCACCATCACCCAAAGTCCTAGCTCACATTAGGGTTCACTGCACTAAAAACCTTCTGGACTCCATCCGCCCTCACCCCCAACCTTTGGCAGCTGCTGATCTCCTTCCCGTCTGCGTAGTTTCTCTCTGTTTACATGGTTGTACATCCCAGGAGTCATCTAATCGTGGTGGAGTTCAAGGCTGACTGTATTTATTCTTTTCCACATTTCCTCAGTTTTGTGCAATTGTAATTATACAATTTCATATTAGGAAAAGAGAATGCTACAGAAAAAAACTGCACTATAATTTTCCATGGATTTTAATGAATACAAAATATTTGAATAAGAAAAGGAAAACAGCAACACAATAGGGTGAAAATCACTTCCTTTTTACTGTGAATGGAGATAACCTGGAGGGGCATAAGGAATCATAGGGGCTTTCCTTGTTCAGTGAGGAAATAAATGAAATGGGGTGAATATATATTTTCTATGGTTTTCAAAAGGGAGAGTCAGGAAAGGCAGAAAACAGACTGTCCCAACGGTACACTACGCACTGAACACAGCGAAGGCAAGAGGGTTTAAAGTTACTGTTTCCAGCCGCCTCTTGGTGGGGGAAGGTAATTCTTGGTAATGAACAGACTCTCCCCGGAGGAGATAATTGAGTCATCCGGGGAAGATGGGGAATTGGTGGGGATTCAGACTCAGGGAAGTTTATGAGAAGTGCTTTTTTAAAACTATGAAGTGCTCAATTTAGGGATGGAGGAAGCTAACTTGCCACTCACTTAATTACAAAAGTCATGCAATATGAGCTTGGGCATTGGTGGAGAAGGTAGATCCAGGCAAGCGAAGAGATTGTCTGGTGAGAGTCGAGATAGGGAATGTGTAATTAGCATGTGGGAGGTGATAGCTGCTAATCAGGATTCCCCTTGCTACAAGGTAAACAAAAGAATAATGCAATAATAAATATAAAAAATAAAATGGTAAATTGCTTTTTTGTCCTCAGCAAATGGAGAGCCATCTGAAGCAATATCTGCCTTTTATTCACTTTTTGATGGTTCCTGCTTATATAACTATTTCTTTATTTGGGTTTCTAAAGGATTGAGCAGCAGGGCGGTTAAAATTGCACACATTGTAATGCAATTGTTGAAAATAGAAACAGTTTACAAAGTAAAAGACAATTTAACTGGTAAGAGGGGAAAACATCTTTCTAAACTAATGTTATAAGAAATGAAATTTGATGACTTTCACTCTTCAGTGATGGAGTTTGCAGATCGAATGAGCAGGCTGCGCTGAAATTCTAAAACCAAAGCCCCACTGATGTGAGGCTTACTCTAATTGGCTCTTTAAGGGGTTGGAGAGAAAGAAGTGGAATTTGAAGCATGTCATTGGGACTGAAGGATATCATAGACAATAAAGACCATTTTTCTTCTTTTTCGAAGCAGTTGAAAGTGTGTAAATGCATTCAAGACACAGTGTTTCACTCAGGAGGCAGCCTAATAGGGAGCACTAACAGTGGGCTTTAGGTTCAGAAGGACTGTAGTAGTTCAAATCCTGACCCTGGTGCTCACCAGTGGTATAACTACCGCAAGCTATGTCACCTCTTTCAAGCTGTTCCCTAAATTTGCAAAAGAGGGATACTGAGGGGCCACTGACAAGATGGTGAGGATTAAAGAAGACAGACCATTTCTAAAACATAGTAGAGTAGATTCAAACACTCCAAAGTCATTCAATGAATGTGAATGCCTAGTCTTATTGGGAGACACTCAACTCTTTTCATTTTTAATTAATGGTCTATAGTTAGTTTAAAAAAGAGAAAGAAAGAAATCCATCTATACATTAAAAAAAGAAAAATTTAGACACTTTCTGATTAATTTGATCATCAATTTGGAATCCGTTCCCATCTGGCAACTCTACACAAGTAGGAAGGCAGAGAACCCACCTAAAGGGTAAGAATCCGAGGATCAAGGGTTATTAGTCTTGGGTCCTTTTATCTTTAAAATTTCCTGAGCATTAGACAAGCACACATCTTATTCATCCCATGACATACCTTTTATTGTCCCAAACACAGATATAGCTTACAACACAATCCTTGCTATTTTTATCACCTAAGAGGTATTGTAATTTAAAGAAGATGACTAGTGGTAAAATTATTGAAAGAAAAACACAAAGGACTATAATAAATAACATTTCAAAGAAACTGACATTCAGAAATCACCAGTCTACACTATTGTATATTTCTGTGAGGTTGTTGTTTTCTATGCATCTATATCTGTTTTAAAGAATACAATGTCATTAGAGACATTTTTGACAGGTGACTTTTTCTCTACAATTATATTTTCCTGAATAAGTATGTCTTCTCCCATATGATGGTTCTAATGGATACACAACTTTCCAAATAAAACTGAACAGCATCCAGACTTGTGAACTCAGCCTTGCCTGAGTAGCTATACTTAGCCTTTGTAATTAGTCTCTTCCTCACACTGATTTCATGTCTATTCAAGCCTGTCATCTATACAATTCTACTCTTGGGTCTCCCTCTCCCGGGAAAAGATGCTCTGGTCTGGCACCAACTCCAGTCTCCTAGGAAAGGGCGTGGCGGCACCAAACCCTTGCAATGCGTTAATTCTACTGCAGGTGGTCTCCCACATAGGGAGAGATGCCATCTTTAAAGCTACAAATTGGCTTTATCTTCATTCTGTCTCTGCAAATCATGCCCCTTTCATCTTAGAAAATTCACATAAACTTTCAATTATGACAACCACCTGAAGCATACCTGGCTATGCTAATGGTCCAATCAGGCCCAACCGTGCTCCTCAAAGAACATATGGTAAGGTCTGAAAATGTTCTTCATTGCACAGCTGTGGGGGAAAATTACTACTGGCATCTAGTAGATAGAGGCCAAGGATGCTGCTAAACATCCTACAGTGCACAAAACACCCCCACCCACCAGGGTATAAAATTATCCAGCCCTGAGATGTCAATAGCACCAAGGCTGAGAAATCCTGATCTACAAACTAGTCCACCTTACTTGATTGTTTTATATATGTAGGTCTTCTGCTATAATTTCAATAAATTATAGAATAAATACATACAGGGAATTAAGTACCCTCATTTTGGTATAACTAACTTTCCCAGAAACCTCTTGGGACCTTAGATTAATTCTAACCTCTCTTGATGGTAACACAACCCTTTCTCCCAAGGACCAGCCTGTTGGTTGGTAAGGTGGGAGAGAGCTTAATGTGGAGGTAGTGATAATATATCCTGCTTTGAGCAATGACCACTGTACCAGTTATTCTATGTCTATTATCTCATTTACTCTTTTAAAAAAGATTTTATTTATTTATTTATTTATAGAGAAGGGGAAGGGAGGCAGAAAGAGAGGAAGAGAAACATTAATGAAAGAGATGAATGTTGATCGGTTGTCTCTCACATGAGCTACAACTGAGGACTGAACCTACAGTCCAGGCATGTGTCCGGACTGGAAATGGAACGGGAGACTTTGCGCTTTGCAGGGCGATGCCCAACCACCTGAGCCGCACTGGTCAGAGCTTATCTAATTCTTAAAACAACCCTGAGAGGTAGGTGTTTCAGTTACCATTGCTATGTAAAAATTACACTAAATAATTAGATGCTTAAAACAACCATTATATTTGACCTAGAGTTCTGGGATTTTGTAATTAAGGAAGGAATCATGTAGGGAAGGATCTTGGTTGAGGTCACACCTGTGACTGCGGTCCATTGTTGGCATCTGCTGCAGTCACCTGAGGGCTCACATGGGCTGGCTGGCCAGGGGGCTCACCTGCGTGGTTGGCAGTTGGTACAGGCTGTTGGGCCACCGCAGATGGTCAACAGAACACCCACATGCTGCCCCTCCAGGATGTTGGCTTCAGGGGAGTCAGACTTCTTTCACAGAGCCCAGTTCTCTCATGCGTGTCTGGCCAGAGGGACATTTCTGATCCTTCTCTGAGCTGGCCTCAGAAGTCAAGCAGCATAAGTGAGACACAGAAGTCACTCCAGGTTGAAGGAGAGAAGATATGGAAACTGCTTTTCAGGGAGATGAGGGTCCAATAACTTTAAATGCGCCACAACAGTAGTATTACCTGCTTTACAGTTGAAGAATGTAAAGACAAGGATAAGATGTGGAGGGTTAACCTAACTCCCTGCCATCCATCCCAGATTTAATCTCAGCCTAACCACTTCTTGGACAGGTGAGAGCAAAGGTGAGTGGGATTACACAGCCTCAA
This sequence comes from Sturnira hondurensis, assembly GCF_014824575.4. Taxonomy (NCBI): domain Eukaryota; kingdom Metazoa; phylum Chordata; class Mammalia; order Chiroptera; family Phyllostomidae; genus Sturnira; species Sturnira hondurensis. The sequence continues at coordinate 13,809,839 of NW_028073411.1, read as the reverse complement.
CAGGAGACAAGCAGGTAGGACCCTCAAAGATCTGCACCCCACAGCCTCTGAGAACCGCTTTCCTCTCTGTATTGTCTGGTCCCTACCCCAAGACTTCGACTAGAGCTCTCATAAGCCTCCTTGTGCCCTAAGGTGACAAGAGCTTGGCTCTGAACTTCAGCTTGTTCATCAGAGATTCTCAAAAGTTAAATATCTCTTGCTAGTGTACCAACCCTGTCTGTCCCTCCTGCTCTATGTTGAGTCACTGACTCTGAGTGGCTCTACTCTGTATTCAAACTATAAAATTGTGCAATTTAGTTTATATTTTAGAAGTATTTCTTTTGGACCATAGGATGTTAATAGATAGATCCTTGGATCGGGAATTTTGTCCAAGCAGGTCTGAGAAATGGTGAGTATTTGGGTGGTATTTTCTATAGGGTTTCTCAGCTCTGTGAATGCACTTACTAATGAATGTTGCCTGTAAGAGGAGTATGTGGTTCCACAACTTTTCAAAATTATCTGGGTGTGGAAACATTATTGAATAGAGAGCCTCATCACATCTCACAAAATATCTGTCCTCCCCAGAAATGTTGGTAAATATGGTTATGACAGACACCCCACAGGACTGGAATCAGTCCTGGGTTAGAAGCACAGCTGAATGACTTTGGGCAGATCCTGTCTCCTGAGACTTACTTCCTTTGTATCTAAAATGGGACAGTAACTAGGATTATCCCAAAACTCTCCTGAGATAATTTAAATATACCGAGTCTAGCACAAATAACTTCTCCTTTTAATTACAAAGTAATTTATTTCAAAATCATAAGCATGCAATTATGTAACATAGTAATATCACACTCAAGCACACCCTATGACATTTTAGGTGAAATGTGCAAATTAAAACTATAAATTATTACACCCATATTATTACCCAACCACACTTAAGCAGGCATTACTTGTGCTGGACTCTGTATATACAATTTTGGCATATAGGAAAAAGTAAATACACTTCATTAAAAAAATTGTGGCTGAAGTTTTGGGGACATTTTGAGAGTATTGTAGCCGAGAACCCAGCAATGGTCATAGCCTAGTTGACAATAAGTCTTAGCTACTTGTTTTTCTGAGAAAATTAGTGTTAAGAAGCAATTACAGATTTAAGCTTAAAGAATAAACTTTCCCTATCATCCCATTGCTAGACACTTCAAAGCAGAGTTCTGGAATCAGATCAATTTGGAGTGGATGGCTTAGGTTGAGAGATGAAGTTTGTCTTTGTACATGTCAACGAATGCCACTCACATACCTCAGAGAAAATTTGAGGCCAACAAACTGAGATATAGTGGAAGAGAGATAAGCATGGGAAGACTGAGGGAGAGATAAGGAGGGGTCACCAGTCCCAATATGATTCTATTTTCCCACAACTACTAGAGAGAGAGAGAGAGAGAATAATGAAAGAGGTTGAAAAGACCCATTTTTCAATAAACAAGTAAATTTTATTATTTAGAGTCACCCTTACCCTAAGGATGACTCTAAACATTGGATTTAAAAGGGGGATACACAAATGAGAACCACTAGGTGCGTAGGACTTGAGTGTCAAAGACCCTGGAGCAAAGGGAAGCACACAGAGGTGAGCCCCTCATTCTCTGCACCAGCTCCTCTGGAGATATTTGCCGTTCCTTATGCTACAGGACCAGAGATTGACCAGAATGGAAAGGCTCTAAGGGTTGGTTCACAAACTTGGGAATTTCCAGGGTGCAATTCAAAGCCAACCCTTATACACAGAAGGCAAGGAGAGAATAAAGGAAGAGGCAAACCACACCTGCAGGGTGGGTGGCAGGTTTCTGAAGCCAGAAAACACATTACAGCAGCTTGTTTTGGGTGGCCACGAGGTAAGTAGCTCTCCACCAGACCCACTACTGGAATCTTAAACATTTCAGTTCAGTGGGAGTATCAAACTCATTTTCAGCCTCATGGTTGTCTTCAAAGGGCCAAATATAATCTCAACTCCTTAACAGTTAAGGAGTGGTTAGATTTATAAAGTTCTAAAATTATTTCAGCCCTGGGCACAGTGGGTAAAGCTGATGTGCCAAGGGCAGGGAGGGGCAAGAAGCCTCTGATAGCCTGGGTCCGGTGCCTGGATCCACTGGTGGCCATGTCTCCTCCACGGCCTCCTTCGACACTGAGCAGTGGGCATGGCAGCTGTGGGGCTAGAGAAGCAACATCTAAACTTCTTGACTCTCAAGGCTACCAGAGGGTAAGAGCCAAGATCCAAGAGGAGAGGACCCTTGTTCTGCATTATTTATTTCTTAAAATATTTGCTAGTTCCTAAACAGCATTGGATGAGAAGCTAAGAAGCCAACTTGGCAGAAATCGGCAGTCAGAGGCTACAGAAACCCATCAGAAGCCTCTGTGGTCTCCCTGTGCTGGGGAGTTGCTATCACAAATGCCAGGATTTCAGTTAAGGCACCCCAAATTGACTAGGTCACCCCAATACTAACATTCATCCCCACATCCTCTCAGTCTGTGATTGGGTCCAGGGGATCTGCCCTGTAGGCCTTGATTTCTATTGAGAAAGTTGAGTTATTTATGATTAAAGACATTATCTATTGTCTCTAACATTGTTTCATTTTCAATAACAATATGAAATATTCAATAAAATTACCAGGTATGACAAGAGATAAAATAGCTCAAATTAATTGGGGAGTGGAGGAAGAAAGGCAATACAAAAAAGCCATTGTCAATCTATGTATTGATTATATTGCACATAGACTTTAAAATAACTGTAAGTAACCTGTCCAAAAATATGTTTCTAATAGGGAAATTAATAACATAACTAAACACTAATAAGAAAATTAATAGGATGGACAAAAATAAGAGAGAAAGAAAAATGCCATGGTGGGTTTGGCTGCCCAAGATGCCCTCTTCCAGGATGTCTGCCTACAACGTGGTGGGAGAAACACATAAGAAAGGCGGCTGTGGTACAGACAGGTTTCCGCCTTAAAATCAGAGTGCAGTGTATCTGCCCAACAGTGCACATGCCCGAGTAGTGTCCTTCTCATCCACTGGGGGGCAGTGCAGGATGGAAGAGGTGAGCTTGGGTGGGAAGCAGAATAGTGGTCCTCACTTAACAAATTTTGTGCTGTCTCCACACACAACGTCAGTTTCTCAACTTTACTTGTTGAGATCACACACTTTATCGTGGTACAGGAAATATCACTGTCAAGTTCCGCGTCTAAAGTCAGGTCAGCTTTAAATTTGCATGCGTCAGGTGAGGAACGTGGCCTACCATGAGTCTTGCCGAGGAGGCCCCAGTCTTGCATCATTTCTCGCCACTCAGCTTTATGTTCTCCATGCGCCACACAGATGCCCTGCTGCCTAGCTTGTCCTACGTCCTGCGTCAATGACAATGTTTAAAATCATAATAAAATATTGACTATTCATTGAAGATTTACCATGAGGCAAATGTTGTCCATTTCTTCTCTTTGCTTTTCTTTCTCTTTTTCAGTGTAGTCATCTTGTTTCCTCTTCACAGCAACCTGATGAGAACACACCTTCTCCTCAATCAACAGTCGTGCCCTCTGGGGCTTATGGAGCAAATTTTCCAAGTTCCACATACTGGGAAGCCTGGGAATCCAGTCCGTGTGCTGGAAGGGGAGAGTGTGGGAAGGCAGCTACGTCTCCCTGCGGGATCTCGTCTATCACCACATCTCTGTGGGCATGAAACTAGGCAAACGAAATTCAGCTCTGAGACTCCTGCCTTGAGACAAGGCATGGGAAACAGTCGAATATAATACCTAGATTTCAGGTGAGACTATTCAAGGCTCAAAGACAAATGAACCCTATTTCATATGCAAAAGGGGTATTTTTCTGCTTGGAAATCCAAGTCCCGCGGAGATCAGTCAGGAGGCGAACAGGCCCCGCTGAAGGGAGCACGCACCAGGGGACACAGTGAGAGAAGCAAGGCCTCCATGAGTGAAGGCGGCACACGCTAACGCAGCAAACTCGCGCAGAGCAGCGAGTATGGCCAAGTCTCTAAAAGAGGGAACATATTTGATGCTGAAGAAGATTGTGTGAGGATTGCAGCCCCTGTTGCTTTAAAAAGGTTTTTATGAAACAATCAGAACAGCATGAAACTGAAAAAAAAAAAGTAGAAGCCACACCAGACTTTGTTCTCAAACATTATCTCTGCAGGACGGAGAAATTAACTGCGGTTATTAGCTGTAATTAATTGTGCGGAGCAGGGGGCGAGATGAGTCGGAGGGACGTGTCCGCGGACTGCACCGGGGTGGTCCCTGGTATCTGCAGGTCGGGCTGCTGGGCAGAAATCCCCCAGGAACACAGACGTCCACGAAGCCACGCTGCAAGACCGTTTCGGAGGACACTGAACGGGGCTGCATTAATTAACCGAAGCTATTTTTTAAAGGGTTTTAATTTGTCAACTGAGAACAATGATTGTAGTGGTGGATATTTTATTTCGGTGACATTTATCGTTGTGTGTAACATTAGGAGCACGCAGTGTCCAGCCTCCAAAGTGAACCCAGAAACGTGTGGTGTCCTTTTTCCCCAAGACCCTATGCATTCAGTCAGGGGCAGATGTCCCGGCTTTAGTCAAACCCTGTGACCCCTGCAACTTGACACTTGTAGCCTGTGGCTCAAAGTTGAGGGACTTACAGTGGGTAAAAGACTCTTTGTGGACTTTGTTCTGTTTTCGTTCCCACTTGTTGCAGAAATGTGCACAGCAAAATACCATTCTGACTAAGACATTTTGGCTAAACACAGTTGCTCAGTGTTCTGTTTCTTGTCTTTTCTGTAACTGAGATGTTGTTTGTTTGTTTGTGTCCACCTCCATGACTATTCTTCGAGCAATGAGTAATTAATTCAGAGTTTGAATTAAGATTAGCAGAGTTTATTTGTGTTGTTTCATTCCCAAATCATGAAGGATATAGAAGTGAATATCTAAGATACAAAATTTGCGTTGTCTGAAAGGGTAAGTACTAACAGTTGAGCCACGTTTTCTCCCATTGTGGGCTTACTCATCTCCTTAGCCAAGGACAACCGTCGTTAGTGTTTGTATCTAATGCATGTTTACTACCTCTGCTTTGGATTTTCCCGCATCCCTTCCGATGGTGAATTTCTCGTGCTACGCGTGGGTGGCACTGCCGATTGGTTGGCCTGACACTGCATCACGGGAGTGGGCAGCTGATACTGATTGTCCAATAAGCACCTCCATGTACAGTCACGAGCATTTAAATCAGAAATTTACGTGTGTATCTACTCATTGCTTTTTTTCATAATAAAATGTTTTGGACGAGACTTCATCTGAGCACCCACAGACTTCACTCATTCTGCTACACGGTATTCTGTTACCCGGATACACTTACCAGTGTTTGATGGGCCTCCTACCAGTGAATTGCTGGGATTATTTTAGTGCTTTGTCACTGCAGCAACGGTATGCCTTGTGGTGCATATAGGTGTACAAGTGAACAATTTAAAAAATTGCACTTTCTGGAGTAAAGAGAAGATGGATTTTGAATTTTGATAACATTTTGAAAAAAATGTTTTTGAAAAATGTTTTGATACATTTTTATAGGTATTACCAAAGTATAAGGAGGTATCAATTCATTCATCAGTCATAAATGTGTGAAAATGCCTACTTTCTTTCATTATCACTAAATTACATGTTATTGGAGCCATTATCTACTAATGTGTGTACATTATTATTATATAATTTGTTTTTTATGCATTTTAATGAATGAATTGGAACTTTTTTCATGGATATATCTCTTTTTTTCCCTCATTTTCTGTTGTTTATCATTTGACTTTATTTTTGTGATAAACATTTTAATAAATATTATTTCAAAATTTTTGTGTTTGATATATTACAACATTTTCTCTCTGATTTCTGGATGTTAAGACTTGTATGTAAGCCTCATGTAGTCTTACATTTTCTTCTGTCCTTCCCCCATTTATTAATAATCCTACTGTTTGTTGCATAGTGAGTATACAGATTTTGAATATATATCTGCTCTAGGGAGAGAGATCAATTGTCTATATGGAAAATAATATAATAATTAATAAATAATAATACAAGAAAAACTCTGTGCTTCATGTGCTCACAATGGTGAACCTGATTTTGCCAAACACTGTTGTGTGTACACACACACACACACACACACACAAACGCACATATGGCATTGAGATGCTCATCAATTTGTACTCAAGCACCAAGCTATTTTTTTATTGTATAAAGTTTTACTATGTGGAAGGGCCAGACTCTGATGAAATTCCTTTTTTAATATACGTTAAATTACATTAACTATATTTCTTTAGAAATTTGATAGATTAATTTATTACACTGCTGGGGCTTAGTCTTTTATTTTTGAAGTGTTTCTTCTTTTTTTGAGAACATTCCCATTTATTCAATGGTAATAGGTCTGCTTACGTTTTCATCTTCCTTATGTAAATCATGCAATTTATGTTTTTCAGGAAAATTACCTTTTTACTCAGGTGTTCTCCTTACTCTGCATAGATTTGATTAAACTAGTCATACAATTTCTTCTATCGCTGTGTATATTCCTCTATCTTCATTCCTGATATTGCATACTTATAACTTATTATCTTAACTAGCCTAGTCTCTGGGTTTCCCCCCCAGAAACCCTCCAACCATGAGTAGCCCACCTGTCATATGATGACTATGATGGTTGTTTCTCATCTCTGCAGCCTGCTTGACAGCCACAAACACAAAAGAGTAACCAACCATCTTTGAGAACAGCCCTGAACCAAAGACAGAGCAATGGTACGCAAGCCCACCCCTGCTCCCTGGCCCTTCTGCAGAGAGAGGAGATAACCCGGAGTGTGAGCTCCACGCTGGTTTCCAAAGTTGGTGAAGTGGGTGAAGCTCCAGTTGCCCACTTTGCTGATTTCTTTCCCTTCTTCCGTTCACGTCCCCACTCTCCTACTAGAATTTTCTTTACCTCATGCCTAAACCAATAGCATTTAATTCTTTGTATCAGGAATTTTTAGTATCTTTATTATCAATAGTCAACACTCCAGGCAGGGAGATTTTAGGGCCACACAGCAGCATTCATGAAAAACACCACCTGATCAGTTCTCTTAGTCTTCTGTTTGTAGCTTTATCATATAATTTTACATTCTGAAAGAATAAATTTTTTATGTTTTTGAATTTTACATAAATAGGATCATTTATTTTGCATTCTATTATGTCTTGTTTTATTGTTGAAAATCTTGTTCTCATGATTCATCAATGCTACTGCATGTATTATTTTTTTATTTTCACAGAAAATTGCCTTGAATGAATATACCACAATGTATTTTTTAAAATGTTTTTCTGTAGGTGAGCATCTAGGTTGTTCCTACTTTATGGATTAATGTACTTATTTTTGTCTTTATTAACTGTCTTGCTAGAAACATCCCATGTTTCACTAAGTGTCTAACACATATTTTATTGCATGTATGTCTTAGAGTTTATCTAGTACATTAAACCAGCCACTGACGGCTAGGTTATGCTACAGCAATAAACACCATTCAAATCCCAGTAGCTGACACCAGCCAATGTTTTGGTTTTGTTTAGTTTTAATACGATGCACCTGTCTCTGTTTAGCTTTGACTCTGCTATCAGCCACCTTTACTCCAGGACCCAGGCCAGTGGCACAGCCCCTACTTAAAGCATTGCCGATCTCAAAGCAAAGTAATCCAAAGATAGAAAGGAAAGGGATGTTCAACGAGCTGGCGCTCCAAGGGTGAACTTGGAAATGACACATGGCCACTCTGCTCATGTTCCGTTGGTCAAACTCAATCTCTTGGTGAAGCCTGACATCATAACATCAAGAAGTGACATGCTTTCCCAGGAAGCATTTTAATGTGCACTTTTCTGAGTAGTAAACGAGTGAAGAATGTTCCAAGTGCTGATTACACTTTTAGTTTCCCTTTCCATCTTACCCTTGTGTAGTTTTTGGCTTATTTTTCTTTTTAATTTTGCTGTTGTTTTAGTAGTATTGATTATAGAAATTGGCAGTTATTGTTCTCAACTGAAAGGTTTATGGGGTGCAATTTTTTTCTCTGAGAGTGTGGTTTATATTTCCATTTTCTTTATAGTCCCATCTTGGACACTACACACAGAAATTCCTTATATGATGAGTTTTAATTCATCAAAAGTTCCCACTTCTTGTGCTTTGTGTGTTTTGTTTAAAGGAAGCATTACTTTCATGAAAAATTGTTAGCCAGTATGATGCAGTGATTACGTACCCCGAAGGACCACTCTACTGCAAAACAAGGAAAACCTAGATCAAACATCCATCGTAATGAGTTGCTAAATCCAAAGGAAGACAAGGAAGTCTCAGAGGGATCCCCACCGAGACAAAAAGTGTGACAACAAAGACAAAAACAAAGATGAGCTAAAACCGGAGAAAAGACAATGAAGAATTTTCACTGACAATAGATAACACCTGTAGCACTGCAATTGCAAGGTCAGTCTGTGGGCCAGTGGCAAGACTGGTGAGCTGAAGCTGAGAGTCTATGTGAAAAGAGAGAAGATAAGTGTCTGGAGCCCTACCCCCATCCTTAAGGGTGATGAGAGTGCAAGTCGGGAGAGAGTGTAAGTTCCCACGCTGTAGACAAAGGAATAGACCCAGCTCATGAGGGCAAACCAAATGCTTCCAGATTCATTGAACCTCCTAACACAGAAACAAACCAAAACTCTACCAAAAATCATCCCCTATTTCAGTACATGGTATTCCTATAGACTAAAATAAGCAAATATTAGTTTGTAGTCAAAGATGATCATAGTTTATTATATGACTCAGCTTTCCATTCATGAATAAGAGATGATGGACTTCAGGTATTAAAATTGTCCTGTTTAAAATGGAGATGGCTGTCAACAAAGCATGAGGGAAATAAAATATATAGTCACAACAGATTTAAAAAGAACAGGGCATCATCCTCCAGGTGAGATGAAGTTGATAGCAGGTTATGATTTACTCCTGCCTAGAACTAGAAAAATCAGTGGGAAAAGAAAGGAAAATGTAGAAAGTGTGTGTTTGGAGACAGCAGAAGTCTTCTGAGGCAAGGAGAACTGGGGGAAATGTGTTTCCGGGGAATGGGGGAGTCTTGGATAACTGAGTTGACTTGTGCAGACATTCTGAGGAGACTTTCCTGATTCTAAACTAGGAAAATAGAGAGAAAATCTGCAATTTGCTCTCACCCAGGTCTACTGCTGGGGAACAGCGATACCCACGGAGTCTACGACAGGGACTCGGGAAGCCTAAAAAGCCTGGCTTATTTTCCACATGGAAAGTTGGAGAATTCTAGGGTTGCATATGGTGACAGCTGAAAAGTATGTGAGAATCACAGCAGGTGTTTGTAGGAGGATCTCGGCGTGAATGTCTACCCTGGAGTTAGATCACGTGCAGGGTGAACCTGTCAAGCTCCAGTTAGCAAATCTCCAGCAGGACTGGAGTAACCACACGTGATGCATCTCCCTGTTGCAGGAAAGGTTAAAGGTTTTTTTGGAAAAATATATCATCATCATTGATTTTTGTACTTATTTACAAAAGAAAAACTAGCTGAGGTATACCACTTACAGAAGGTATTTTAGTAGTTAAATCAAAACCTCATAAGCACCTAATGAAAGAATAGGAATATCTGAGGAAAGTTTGTATTTTATTTACGCTCTGTTGTTGTTTTTCCTTCTTTCTACGTTGGTAGTTTTTCTACAGACATATAGGATTGCCTCAGCACAAGTCACCAAAAAATATAATATTCTTTGATTATTAAGCGTTTACTAGATGGAATGCTCTATGGTTATTTTATCCTTTAATCTTCACTAAATTCCAAGAATAACAGATTAGCACTCAGCCCTTCCGTCCCCATTTAAAAAATAGTGAGAGTAAAAATCAGAGTGAGAACAGAACTTCCCCTGGTGTGTGGAGAACTAGCACCATATCTGTCTGAATCCAAAACTGACAGGAAATTTTTTCAGATAAGTAATGTGTTGCACTATAACATTTGCATTTCCTCCCCATCTAGTACTTAGTAAATATTTAGGAAATGCATTCTTTTTAATATTTTTAATTTTTAAAATACTGTTAACCACATTGAATGTTTTTGTTTCTTTTCATTCAATATAATGTAACTTTTGGGGTTGTGAAATCAGTGGAGGACAGATTTGGGCTTTAGGCTGCACTGCAATGCTTTGGAAAATTGTTACATGGGTTGTTTCTCATTGTCGAGGCACCTAGTGAGAGAAATAATGAACCTACTGAAGTAAGACATTGCCCGCTCACAGGGTCAAAGCTAAGTACTCAATGATTTAATACAAGAATGGTTGCCTGTCTCCGAGAGTTTGGGTTCCAAACAGAGTGGGAGTGCCCGCCTGGGGAAGCACACAGGTGTGAGGAGGGCTTGTAGCCACAGGTGTAGAGCTACAACGGAGGCAGTTCCAAGTCACGGCCTATTGAATGACTTGCCTATGCCTCCGGCTTTCCCCATAAACAGAAACAAATGAAGGTGTTAAGGTAGGGTGATGGTGCACATTTAGGATGAGAGCATATTGAAATCAATCATTTTCTTTCACGTGGCGGTGTACAGAGTCTCAGGCCAAATTTCTGCTTGATCATTTTTTGATGGATGGTAAGCTTTTACAATAAAGTATCATGACAATAAAGGAGACATTTATGGATGTTTTCAATATTACCTCTGCTAGAAATGATGGCGCCCAGCTGGATTGGATCAAAGGAGGGGTTTAGAGGTGAGAGACTAATCTGAATGCTGCCTTAAGAGATCAGAGATTTCAAGGGAAGCTTCCACAGCCCCATCTCCACGAGGGCTTGCAAGGTTACTTGGGAGATAAGGGAAAACAATTTGTGGATGATGATTCTGAAGGGCATACCTTCTTCCTTCTCTCAGCAGAATGGTTACTGGGGGTGCAGAGACCCTCAGAGTCTTTTCGGAGAAAGGCAGCATTCTTGATGTCTGTGATCATGCAGTCATGGTCAGAGGGGCAGTTCTGTTTTGTTTGTAAGTCCCAGAAGTTCCTGTATATGTTTCTAGGAATATGCTATTCTACAATTTATTTCCTACATAACACCAAAAAGTCCGGTTACCTTTTAGGGATTGACTAAAAAAAAACTACTGAAATTAGGTAGATATGAGAAAAATAGGTGTGCTGAGGCAGGGACATACAGGATGGAGCAAAAGTAGGTTTATGGATGTTTGTATGAGAAATAATACTATAATGAATAAGTAATAATACAATAAGAAACGTATCCACAACTGTGAACCTCCTTTTGCCTCACCCTATGTGGATGAGGCTAGTAGGGCTGAGTGGTGGCTCCCCCTACTGGGGACTCCTGGAAAGAGAACTTTAAGAGCCAAGAATATAGAATGGGGGAGGCAAAGAGGTGGGAGGAGAGACAGAGAGAATGAAGGAGAGACAGAATTACAAAGAGCGATTCAAAATGTGACGAGAGTCAATGTTCCAGACTGAAACAAGGATGCACAAGTGCAATTATTCCGGTTCAGGCTCTGAGAAAGCACAGTATAACCTATGGAGCTCTGGAATAACAAACAGAAAGAATTGGAATGCCGGTTCTCTCACATACCGGCTGTGAAACCTTGGGGAATGAGGTAACCTCTGCCCCCAAAGTAAGAGGTTACTGGTAGATGAATAAAGAGATGTCCTTGGAAATAAGAATGCTACTGTTCCAACCCTGGCTTCACATGTTCTATAACTTCTCATCTAGAAATTAAGAGTGATAGTAACTAACTCACTGGGTAGTTGAAGGTTTTCAACATTGCCTATTATTAATAAATATTCAATACATATTAACTATAGTATTTTCTTTAGACTCCAAAAGCATACATTTCTTATGAACAGCATGCTCACTCTGCTCAACTTGAAGGATAATTTAGAAAATCACATGATATGATGGATAAGAAAGAGCTTTGCAGTCTCAGGTAATTATAATTTCCTGAAATATAAGCACATGTGTTTATTCAGCTAAAGCTATTCTGCACTAGTAAATAGGAAAGTAGGGATTGAAATCCAGGTACTACTGCTTTCTGTTTCCTCTATTAAATATGTTAATTTTCATTTTATTAAAGCTCAGCACCTCCCTCTGAAAGTTCTAAATCTGAATGTGTGAAATTGGTCCAAGAGTGTTTTCAGAGTTAAAGCTAATTGGGGAATGTGCTGCTTGGGAAACTCTGTTTCTGAATAGTGTAGGATAAAAGTTTTGGCAACAGTTACCTTTGCAAAAACATCAAGTTGCTCCTCAAAGTGGCCTCGTTGAATATTGCAGTGATGGGAAGACGCTTGCTGAGTTCATGATAATTGCTCACATGAAACAAGGGTACATCTTGCACCAGGTCTCTGGGCTCATAATTTTCTTTTTTTTTAGCTCACTTATTTCTCACAAACCCACATAGAATGTCTTCATTACACAGATATGTACATAGTGTGTGGATCTTTAAGTAATTGGCAGCAAGCCATAGACATATGGGGCAGGGATTAAGGTCCAAGTTTGTCTGGATCCTATCCTGTCTCCTGATACCCTATTTCATGATGTCTCTGTCGATGCTGGTCCCTGTGGCCTCTCGTCTCCATTGTCCAATCCTTCTTCTTTCTCTGTGAAACATAAATCCAAAGAATTATATTAAATCAATTGATAGGTGTCACTTAAAGGAAGCAAATTATTCAGTAAATACCCACTGTGGCTTTTTCTTCGTCCTTTTTTGAAACAAACTTTCCATTCTACAAAATTTGCAAAAACAAAACAAGAACTTTTATTTTCTGAACTATTTGTGAACATGTTGCTGATAAGCCCGATTACCCTTGCTTTATTATGTATTTCTTGTAATACAAAGAATTATCTTAAATCACCTGATAGAACCAAAAAAAATCAGGAAATTAGCATTGACGTTATCACGATCTCCAGACCCCATTCAAGTTTTGCCCATTAACCCAATTATATCCTTTATAGCACAAGGAGTCCAGATTCACCCACTGAATTTAGTTGCCACTTCTTGTTCATCTCCTTCAGCCTGAAGGTATTTTTCAGCTTTCCTTCATTTTTATGACCTCACTCCTTCTAAAGACTATAGGTCAGCTTTGTATGGTTTTGTTTGTGTTTGATGGCAAAGGAATCCTCCTTTGAAATTGTCTGACATTCTCTCAGGATTAGACTCATCCCAGGCACTTTGAACAGGAAGAACACAGATGTTCTGCTGTGTCTTCATTGCAACCTGCTCTGCGACATGCAGTTTTGCTTTGACCCGTTACTGCTGACACTATCTTTGATCATTTGATTAACGTAGTCTCTGCCCAGCTTCTCTGCTGAAAAGTCACATTTGAAATTATTTTATTTGAATTAATAAGAATTTTATGGGGAGGCACTCTGGTCAATATAGTCATTCAGATGGTTAATAAGAACACAAACATAAGGTCTTGTTGTGAAAACTAACTTTCTCTCTCCTTTGCTCCTTCAACACTCCCTCCCTACATACCTCTAGTGGTTCTTCCAAAAAATACTGCAGTGAACAAATTTGGGTTTCATGACACTGGGAGATATTGCTTCTTGGGTTGGGAATAACTCACAAAACAGAAATGAACTATTTGGGATTACTATGCATTTGATTTAAACAGATGATCAAAGACCGGGACAGAGAGTGAGTGACATTCGCTCTGGAGGGAAGCTGTATCCCAGAGCTCCTGCCAGCCGTCCCGCCCCTTTCGTAGGTGGCCTAGAGCCCGCTATCCTCCCTGAGGGCCCCATCATCCACCTGTTCAGTTGAATCAACAAGCTTTCAGCCAACAGCCTTTCGGGGTTTAGAATCCGCGCCCTGGTAAAGGTTTGGGGATAGTTGAGGGTTCTAATTTGGGGGACATCGTGGTCAGGTAGATTTCTGGCACCATCTTGCAGCTGCACCTCTAAGATTCCCTGGGTGCTCTTGTAGGAAGTCCGGGTCCCTTCTCTGTGTCTTTAGGGTTTTCAGTCTTGCCCTGTACACTCACGTATTGTAGCCATTTCAGCTAATTAGCATCTACCTGTCCCCCTTTCTCCATCTTGTCTCTAGTTCTAAGTCTCAGACTCAAATAAAAGCTCTGGGACTCTGACCTCATTATTTTTTCACCCCATAATCCAGAGCCACACTCTGCTGAATGGGGTGTTTGCTTCCGGAACTTTCTAACCTCATGTGGTAGAAAGCAGTTTATTTTTAACTCATGGACTGATTGAGCGAAGGGTTAGTTTTTTGCAGTAAATAGCATCCTTGATAGAATCTATGTCTACTGCCGTGAGAGTCTGAGGTATTTTATTGACCAATCTGAACATTCACTTTGTTATGCAAGGTTTTGTGTTGTGAGTGCTGATTCTGTTCTTCCTGCTCAGAATGACCTTCCTCACTTTTTCTAACACTCTCCTTCCGAAATAATGTTTTTATCTCTCTATCCCAACAAACTAAGTTCTACAAGTAACAGGAAAACATCTGCACTTTTTAGGTGTGCTCCCAGTTTCTATCTAACATGTCACCGGTCACATTCTAAAGGCTCAATCAGCTGAAGATATGCTGAAATTAATGGAACAAAAAACATGGCCTCACTTGGCTCATATATCAGCCTCTCTTCTGAGGCTCTGGAAACTGCTCTGGGGGCAGTGGTTCCACCACCTTCATAGCACGTCCCCTCGGCCTAGCATAACAGCGTCACATTCTGGGTCTCAGTGAGTACTTTATAGATTTATGAGTAAACCCACATGTGAGAAAACCTGGTATTTACTCTGAACGTTCAACCGGAAGACAGAGGAGTATCATTTAAGTCACAGCTACCTGAAAGGACGTTTTTCCAGCACCATGGGAGTTCTTGTGAAGACGGGCTTTGTGAAGTTGGTCCGAGGGCCCAGGAAGTGCCCCTTTCCCCAGGCAACTGGCTGCTATGAAACTTTCACACCTCCCCCTCACTGCCACCTTCTGTGAAGAGAGCACTCTCTACACTTTAGACTCCTTAAAGATATTAAAGTTTCCTAGAAACACATACTCTCTGACCTTCTCAGAAAGGGAAAAATCTGTCTTTTCTAGGACAAATATTTAACAGCTCGTTTGGGTTACAGATGAAGCTTGAGAAAGCCCTGAACAAAAATTTTACTGAGGACAAGGTTTGTTTTCCTAGCCAAAGACTGAAGGGGTTTATTATTTTGCTCAAATAGTCAAATAAAATTAAAATTGCTTATTCTGTTTTCAAAGTATGTGTTTATTTTAATGACACTTTCCCATGTCCCTCTACCTACACAAGCACAAAAATAGCTAAAAGAAATAATCAAAAATTTTAAGAATATTTTATTTTAGTGGCAAAGACTGTATCTTTGTGTACATGTTTTACTGACATTCTTCTTTAATTATCTTCACCCAAGAATATTTTTCTATTGCTTGCATAGAGAGAGGAAGGGAGAGAGGGAGAGAGAGAGAGAGAGAGACATTGATGTGAGAGAAAAACATTGATTGGTTGCCTCTCTTTCAATCCAACTAAGGATTGAACCTGCCACCTGGGTATGTACCCTGACTGAAAATCAAACCCACTCCCCTTCGGTCTACAGGATGATGCTCCAACTGACTGAACTACAATGGTTAGGTGTCTTACTGACATTCTTAAAATCATTTTTGACCATGAATATGCAAAACAAATCAAAAAACAAAATAAATAGATTAAAGCAAACAACAATGATAGCAAACGTACTTTTATACATAAGATAGAAAGTGCAGTAAAGAAACTTAAATCACCATATACAAATATTCACACTTCCTGTCCTCCCTACTTACCTATAAATCATGGCCCCCTATGTATAATCTCCTCCTGAAAATGCCCCTGATCATTTAGTGCTGTTATTTTAAATTTTGAATATCTTTATTTTTTCATTTTGTAAGCATTAGTTTTATTCTTCAAGTGGCATAGTGCTAAAGCATGGGGTGTTCAAGGCCAGAACAATGGAGCTGGACTCACTATTGCAGGGAACGCAGACTTCGACTCTTGGCCCCCAGATGCCCCCCTCCCCTCTCTTCACCCTCCAGATGCCCCCTGAGATATCTCTTGAGAAATTTAGGATTACACAGAGTACAATACAAGTAACCTACCCATGTAAGCTACTTACAATTGGTTTTACTTTTCTCTAACTCCTGGGTGCTTATCACATGATGTCATCCAGCGTCTATCCTGTATTATAGTTTTCATATCTAAGTCTATTTTTTCCAGTGAAGAAGAGAGGATTCCTGTGGGATAAATTTTTATATTTTAACTATACCATGCATGACACACAAAACAATACATTCTGTAGATGACCAGATAATATTTTCTTACTAATTAAAACTAGTGTGAGTGAAAAACAGTCATATTGAATAGATAATTTTTGTGGAATTCAGTTGCAGAGGGCATTATATATATTATTAATACATGAGGATGAACTTCTTAGGCAATAGAAATATGTTGGAGTGAGTGACATAAGATAGCTGTCGGGAAATTTAAAAAAAAGGTCTTTTAAAAAGCAAAAGTAATGAAAAAAGAAAGGGTAAGATCAGTAGAGTTTTGTTTCTAATCCATATGACTATTAGTAGATGTCATTTAGATACCTCCAAAATTGTATATGGTATGTGTTCAACAACACATATTCTTTGCTTTCTAATTTTGTCCACATATAATATAAAAAATGATACACTACCTACTCTGCTACCTACTGCAGAGTAGCTCAGAGATCAAGGCAATAATTCCTGTGAAAACTCTTTGTAAGTGAAAAAGCATTGTATGATGTAAGGAATTTTTAACATTAGTTTAAATACCTATTTATACAGATTCAGAAAATTCCAACATACATGAAGAGTTCAATTATTTTACTACAGACATTATACATATTACAGGATCAACTTTCTATAGATTTCTTCTGTAACAATGATAAAAGCTATCGTGACAATTAGGCAATGGGTTGACTTCTCTCAGAAATGGGCATTAGCTCACAGAAGAAAACATTACCAGTAGAGATAAAAGTCAATTTTTATGAGTACAACTAGTCAAGAGCAGTAACTACAATAATCAGTAAAACATATACTAACTTGAATGAAAAAGTTTAATAAATCAAAATAAGGAGATTATTTTTCATCCTTTTGCCCCAAATCAAAAAACGCTGTAAAATTTCTACTTTACATCTGTGCTCCCAGTAGCCCTACCAGAGACCAAAGTTAGCAAACGAATGGAATCAGAGATGCCCTCAGTGTATTACTCTATAACTTATGTGAGATATAATAATACTTTTAGTTACAGCTAATAATTATGATATATTAAGACACTCTATTAAGTACTTAAGGAATGCAATACTAAATTATCAGCAGCCTCATGAACATATTATTTTCCATATTAAAGATAAGGAGACTGAGGCAAGGAAGGATTTATGCCTTTGACCAAAGCTGGTGTAGGTGTTCACTCACAGAGGTCTGATCACAAAGAGTAAGATCTTCACTACTATGACATGGATACTTTCATGTTGTTTTAAAAAATATTTTGTTTTCCCATTTTTTATAACTGAGAGAATTACCTTTTTACAATCCAATACATTTCTGATTGGTCACTGGATATCCTTTATTTATCTCCTTTCCAAACTGTAGGACTGTATTTAAAACTGGCTGCAGTTTCCAATTACACTGATTAGTTAGTAGGAAAAAAAAACCATGACAATTGGAATTAACCAGTATCTTGTGAGTCTGTGGGGTGTGAACCTCTCTAAGAAACTAAATGAGCCCTGGCTGGTGTAGCTCAGTGGATTGAGCACGGGCCTGCGAACCAGAGGATCGTAGTTCGATTCCCAGTCAGTGCACATACCTGGGTTGCAGGCCAATTCCCGGCAGCGGACACACGATACATTGTGTGTCCTCGGCAGAGGCAACCATACATTGATATTTCTCTCCCTCTCTCCTTCCCTTCCCCTCTAAAGATAAATAAATAAAAATATTTTTAAAAAAGAAAAGAAACTGAATGATTAAGGTAAGGGCTAGATGCTAAAGAACATTATATGTCTCCCTAAAAAGTTACCCTTAATTCCAAAGGTGGTGAAAAGTATCTTGGGGACTTTAACTTTGATTGTTACCTCCAGTTTATTAAAATGGAAAGTACGAACATAGTAGAAGCTCCATTGTCTTTGCTGTGTAGATGAGTAAAATAAAAATGAGAATTATATCTTCAATCTACTGTTATGCTGCTATGTAAATGTGCTAACATTTATTTGAAAGCTGCTATGCCACATGTTTTAAAGTTTCCAGTATATGTCTTTCATGCATATTATCTTGTTTAATTTACTCACCAACCCTGTGAAATAATTACCCTCATTTCACTTTATGTATGAAGAAATATCTCATGTATGGTTAAAGCAACCAACTGTCTTAGTCATGACATCTTTAGTCTACAACTTATTGAAGACTGGATTGCTTCTGAGGTCTTTGGGCAAGGTAGAAATCGTCCCTGCTGCAACACTGGAAAAGCAAAATAAGGCAGAGGTATTGCTTATAATTGATTTGGAAATCAGATACTTCTCCTTTTCCTGCCCATATACTCTATTACCTAAGCTACTAATGGAAACATTTTCATGTGCCTGTGACCTAGCAGATTTTAGTCTTAGTTCATTAGGTAGCAGTAATTTTATTTACCTTAATGTTAATATATTCCCCTAGAGCAGGGGCACCTTGAAAGAACATTCAACGTTGGCTCATGAATGAAAAGGAATTGCGTGCGGGCAAGGTTCTGTTCTGGCTCCATAGGCGTGATCCTTAACAGATCTGTATTGTTAAGGAAGAGTAATCACATTGACTATCGAGGTGAAAGCATAGTCTCACAATCATATTTTTATGCATTAAACATCTGGACTTTGACAGAGTAAATCTTCGGATAATTGTTCCTGCAAATCAGGAAGTGTGGTTACATGAAAAGGGCACTGGGACTTGGCCGTCATCCTGGAACTGCTGTGAGCTATTTGTGGGACCTCGAGATAGTTATTCCATTCATTCGCTTTTACCAGCAAATCGAGAAGGGTGGATTTGATACCCGCTGAGGGTCCTTGTGCCTATGTGTCTAACGATCCATTTAGTGACAATTCTAAAGCGATAAGGACACTCTTACCTAGTCATCCTTAACTAAGATGATTATAATGACTGCATCATTTATTAAAATTACTATGTTAAACCTAGCAGAATTCTGAAAACCTATTTTATTTGATTAACAACAACTGATTTTAAAAGATAGAGTCTTGTATATGTTCTTCTTACAGCGAGGCTTCTCAAAGAATTTCTGAGTTTAACCAGGAATATTAACAGGCAAGCCTAATATGAGAGGCCACTGTTTTGTAAACGTTTATACCCTAAATGATTTGGATAATGCCTAGCTTATCTCGTTCATTCTTTTGTATTGTATTGTCATTGTTTTGCATTGTAAAAATAATCTTAGTGTGACTAAAACAACCATCTTGACAAATGTATTTAATAAAATTTAAAAAAAGATTTCAGTTTTCTTTATTTTAGCTTGGCAAATATCCTTGCTTCTTTCTGCTCTCTATTTTTAGCCACTTTTAAAAAATATTTTCTCTCAGTCTCCATTTGCATTTGGTATTGTCTCCTTTTCAATGCCTCTAACCCAGTTTGAATGTGAAGTTACATTTTAGACTGGGCACCCCTGATTGGATCCGGCTCCTTCATAGAGTGTTACTTCTTATCATGGCTTCTAGATTGTAGGTCTCACATTCATGAGAGTTGGTGGTTATCATCCACTCTTTCTTAGGTCTCTAGAATTTTATTAAAATGAAATTCCAGTTCTCTCAAAACTAAAAGAACAATAAGTTAAAGACTCACTAGCAATGAAGAATGAGGGAGTAAAGAGTAGAAAATGATCAATCATGGTCAAAGAAAGACTCTCGAAGGAGCAACATTGGTGCTAAGGACCCAGTGATGAGAAGTGCTCATTTTTTAGGAAATCTAGAGGCAAAGAAAAAGTGAGAAGAACATAGTCATTGAGAACGGCATGTGTTTGGAAAATAGAAAGAGAGCCAGTGCAGCAAAATATAGCAAGTGTGGGAAGTGTGGCATAAAACCAAGTAAAAGTGTGGATGAGGGTCAGCCCACACAGGGCGTTAAAGAACCTAGAAGTATTTAGGTTTTATTATAAGTGTAATGGGAAGTTAGGCAGTGGATAATCTTAAGATAAAAGCCAAGGATTGAGGCCATCTAGTGACTTTGTATTAACTATTTATTAGGGCCATAGGATATTGTTAGTTAATATCCCACCTCTGTTATAGAATGGTTTAATGTCCAGGAATGCATCTGATTTATTCCTTTCCATAAAAATAGTGAGGCCTGCCACTTGTCTAAACTTTCGGCTCTATGGACCATTCTTTTCTCTCCACCTGTAAGCTGTAGAATCAAATTGCAGAACAAATTCTGGTGAGTTCTTGGGAAGCTATGTTATCAGAATTCTCTCTTTATCCTTTGGTACGTGGATGTTTTGGTTATGAGTTTGAAGCTCATGAACATAGAAGGCATGAACCCAGGGATGGCTAGCTTCAATTATGGAATAAATATGATCGTGATCAGCAGGTTAACCAAATTGCCATGCACACTAACCCTGGGCATTAGGAAATATTCCACCAATAGGCACCTTTGGGAGAGATTCTCAGACTGTACAACAGACAATTTGCCTCTTCTACCT
Organism: Sturnira hondurensis; assembly: GCF_014824575.4. Lineage (NCBI taxonomy): Eukaryota > Metazoa > Chordata > Mammalia > Chiroptera > Phyllostomidae > Sturnira > Sturnira hondurensis. The sequence goes on along the minus strand of NW_028073411.1, from coordinate 13,789,126 downwards.
AGGCCAAAATTTCATATTGCCTCTACAACTTCAACAGAACATTGACCAGGTTTCTGCGATCAAGTTTTGATCAATCATCTGCCAAAATATACATACTTAAATTATCTTATCTTGTTGGATATTTCTTATATTTCCTTGGGCTTTGCTCCTGAGGTCCTGTTTGTAGTAAGTTGAACCCCAAAGAGATCCACATTCTAGTTGCTAGAACATGTGAATATACTTACATGCAAAAGGAACTTGCTCGTATGGTTAAATAAGAACATTGAGATGCAGAGATTCTTCATGTAGATTCAATGTCATCACCAGGTTCATAATAAGAGGGAGACAAAGGGTCATAGAGGAAATGTGACAATGGAAACAGGGGTCAGAGAATGAGAGAAAGATTTGAAGATACTGTACAAATGGCTTTGACAATGAAGGAAGCAGCTGCAGACCAAAGCAAAAAGGTGGCCTTTAGAAGCTGCAAAGAGCAAAGAGGTGGATTCTCTGCCAGAGTCTGTAGAAGGAACTAGCCTTGGTGAAACTTTAGCTTTAGCCAAGTGAAACCGATTTTGATTTTCTGACCCCTAGAAATTTAAGATAATAAATTTGCATTGTTTAAAACATCAGATTTGTGATAATTGGCTGCAGCAACAGTAGGAACGTAATTCCCTATCATTTCTCTCCTGTTCAGCTTTTTACTCCATCTCCACATCCATATATTTAGGGGATTACTTATTTGACAGCTAATTTTGCATTACAAGTGTATCGTATCTCTTTTATTTTCTATTTATTTTATTATACTCCATTATCAACTTTAAAATTTTAATAATATACTTTCTCTTTTTCCCAGTATAGCTTGTTGTAGCCTTGTTGAAGGGATGAAGAACTGGCAAAGGACTGTGGCACTAAGGTTCTTTGCTTTAAAATAGATTGTTCCAGAAGCGATGCCAGGAGGAATTGAGACTAACACTCAGAACCATTGATACATAAAGCTGACAGCTGACTCTCGCTAGTAGATGCAAATGATGGACCAATGGCTAAAGAGTCACTTATTCATTCTGAGATCACCTCAGTTAACAGGAGCTAGGATGCCGGAAAGGAGGTGAGGTTTCAAGGAAGTCAATGGAGAGACAGAAGGAGCTTCCGGGGATGTGGACTAGGAAGCTAAACGGTAGTAGTATCCCAGAGGGAAAAATACATGTGGCAAGAGGCTAAGGATCACATGGTACAAGAAATTTAATTTTGGGAAATAAGAAGAGAAGCAGTCTTTGTGCTGAGAACAAGAATGGCATCCATTGGTAAGGAGATAATATGAATATCTGTTTTTTATGAATATATTAAAAACTCAAGGAGGCTAAGACTCTTAAAGGCATGTAGGACAACACCTGGCCCCTCAAAATCCAAGTTTCCCTGCTGTCTTACTCTTATAACTTAACACACACACATGCCCACTGCATCTGGTGAACTACACCTTCTTCTGCATTTACCTTCAGTAAAGTTTAGAGTTAATACTAACGAGTTACAGTGAATAATACTATTATTAACCAAAGGTCTGTTTTTTGCATTAGCAATCTATGCATGAAGCTGCTGGCCTGCGAAATAGAGGAGAAATTAGCTGAAAAGTGCAGCTGCCATAGGTTAAGTCATAGCTGGAATAATTTAGTGTCTGAATCATAATATTTAGATCAAAAGTTAAATCTTCCAACTCAATCCAATTTTAGTGGAAATGGATGGTTTTTTGATCAATAGCAATTAAAAATAAACACCCTACATAAGTTAATCTCTTTCTCAATGGGTCAGACATTCATTTCACTGAGTTGTTAGAGCCAGCAATTCAATTAAAGGAAGGAAGAGAAAGAAGTATGTATCGCAATAAACTTTAGTATTTGAAATAGCTTAATAAAACGAACTTACTCTCAAAAGTATTTCCCCCTCCAATGTGCAAGTTTTAATTACTCCATTTTGTTTTAAAAGAACTTGTTAAAAATGTCTAATTGCCACTTCCGACTGAATGATGCCCCAGAATTGCTGGGCCTCGCCTGTCTGTAAAGCACTTTGGGCTTGTATTTATAGGTCTTCCAGGAAAGAGCTGCAGGGGGTGGAGAGTGGTGATCAGTCCTGAATGCCTGGATGTCTGGAAAGGAGCAGAACTGGAGGCAGGCAGGGGGCAGTGGCAGAGAGAAGGCAGATGGATGGATTGCTGTCGGAAAGCAGGAGGCATGGGGTCAGCGCCCAATAAATAATAGATCTTTCTTTTATTTATCAAAAAGTCATGTCTAATTAGCTAAGAGAGATGGAAATAATTCTGGTATACATATAAGCAAGCAAATGAGTGCTGGGCGCTTATCACAATAAGGGCGCTTATTTTTCTCATGTGCTCATTTTTATTTATTATATATTAAAAATTAATTAAAAGTAAATAAAAATAAATAACCCACAATCCCATGGCCCTAACATACCAATATAATTAGGTTTTCTTATTATAAGATTACATATGCATTGTTAATAATTCAAGAAAGTGAAACTGAAAAGAGGTCAATAATTATTTATTACACAAAGATGAAATCTGTTTGAGAAAGATACTTAGGATTTTGAAAGGCTTCTTGATTGTTCATGACCTTCACAAAAGCACTGGGCATAGGCAGAGACAGTCACTACCCCAAGAAATGCTGGGTGACACCACAATGTGGGGCCAAGGCTAAGGGAATAGCTGTTACTTCTGAGGGTGGGCTCAGCAAACCATGCAAGAGAAGTCCTCGGAAGCAACATTCTGAAACTAAGGAACCATTGATGCCTCTGATGGACAGAAGTGGAGGAAGCTAGGCTTCTTCAGAGAATAGTGGATATGCAAGAAAAATGCCTGAGTCCTCAAGGAAGTGACCACACATACTCATCTAGGTATCCTGACCAACAGGGAAACCAACAGGAAAATTCAAAGCAGGAGACCAAGGGCACAGCTTGTCTGCAGTGCTGAACAAACTCTACAAGGGAAAGAGTGAGTATGGCAGGACCCTAGACTTTCAGAGCCAGCTGTATTGGGTATTCTGTGACTATCCACGTGCTGAGAACTTGCCTGGAAAGATCTGGGCTGGCACACTGAACGTTCTCAATAGTCACAACCGTCTCTGTCTTCTGGTGGAGGTAAACTTTGTGATGGCAGGAAGTTTTGCCTGTGTTGTTCAGTGCCTTATCCTTAACAACTAAAACAAGCAAAAATGTCTGGGATGACATTGCTACTAAACAATTATGTGCTTAATAATTTATTAATTAATTAGGCTAGAATATGTTAAGAGTATCATGTCACTAGATACCCAGAAAAGCTTGGGGTAACAGGACAAGCCCAGGAGATAAAATGAGGTGATCTGCCTTCTCAGAGCCTCTGTTCAGTAAGTGCGAAGTCATGGACACATTAGCTAGTTTCTTTCAACCTTGGCGTCTCATTCACAAAGAACTCTGATTCCAGTCCGGCAGCTCTGACTTTGTGCCTGGTGCCCGGTGGGTTCTGTGGATCATCAGGGACTTGCCGTAACCTTCCTCTCCTCAAGCTCCATCTCCCCCTACATGACGTATGTGGACTAACTACATGAACCTCAGTGGGTTGCTTGAAGGATGAAATGAGTTGGTACATGTTGGGGAGTTCTTGCAACATGCATTACCTGTTGCAGTGAGACAATCAGCAAGTTGCAGGTCTTTATTTTGTTGGTCAGGCTATTTATAATTAACTCTATTTTTGAGCCAGTTTATGCAGACAGGCTCCCTATAGACTTCTGCCCCTCTCATTTGAGCTCCCACTTCATGTGTGGTTATCCTATTGTTTTCCAGATTGGACAAGAGTTGCTAAGTAAGCAGGAAGATGTCACTTCACCCCCCCATTATTTTATCTTTTATTACCGAGTGCAGTTCATAACACAGAGGAAGCATTTCATAGTTATTTACTAATGAATTCATAAAAGGTAGTAAAAACATGAACAGTGATAGTGGTTATAAAATATTTTAATGAAGTCCTATACAGAAATTATTTTAAAAAATTAGTATTTAACTACAAGTGGCATTCAATAGTATGTTACTTTCAGATATAAAACAGAGTGATTAGATATTTGTTATTGTTTATGAGACCACTTTCTTAGTGTTTATAATCCTCTAGGCCAACAAGATATTTTTCCCTTTACCATTCTCTTAGTTATGGTAAACAATAAGTTATTGATGTTTTGAAGAGAGTCTTATGAAAAAGGAAAAATATGTCTTTATGTGGCAAAAAGTAAACAATGCACAGTCTCACTCTGAAAATATGAAGTCCACCTGAAACAAGCAGAAGGGCAACAGCACACATAATGAGGAGGCGCCATGGTCTAGTTTATTATTTATTCATGTTTTCCACAGATACTTGGTGCTTGTACTTTCATCAGGTTCTATGCCGTGCACTCTAGCTACAGAGATAAAAAAAAAAAAGTAATGCAATGGCAGACATAAATGATGTTACAGATACAAAGAAAAAAAGTGCTTTTGTCTGCCCTAAGGGATGTTAGGAAAAACTTTATGCAGATGCTTAAGATTACAAAATGAGTATGAAACGTATAGGTGTTTAAATTAGGTCAGATATCTCAGCCAGAGTGAATAGCATATGGAAAAATGACACACATGTGCAATCATGGCATGCATGGGGAACTGTGCACAGATCCATTTCACTGGAGGGCAGATAGGAGGTGAGCGTGTGCCAGAGGACTGACATCTAGTGTTACTGGAAAAGCCTCTGAAGGGTTTGTCAGCTAGAGAGAATCCCGCTCGCCTGCGAGGACACACTGCTCACACCTCTGGCCCGAGGGTGAAGGATGAACTTATTTTGATGATTCGAGTTGCAGATAGTGGATGGTGGAGGCATCAGAAGGAAGAAAGAAGAGGTTGTTGAAGATTAGATATTTCAGGAAATACACATCTGAGCAAAGAGATGGCAGCGAAAATGGAGAAGAGGGTGAAGAAGCTGAACAGATAGGACTTGGTAACTGGTGGGATACAGGAAATAGACTCGGACGATTATTCTGTGTTGTAAATAAGATCATCTCTGGATAAAATAAGATCATTTCTAGTATAGATTTTTGTAAGAACTTAACTTCAGCATTAACAAAGATTAGGTCATAGATTAAGTCTGAGAGAAAGTGAGAGAGAGAGAGAGAGAGAGAGAACAAACGCCTGAGGTCTGGTATCTCTTTCTCTCCTTAAAGGACACTAACCCTTCCTGGGCATCCTACCTTGTGATCTCACCTAATTATGTCTCAAAGGCCCCACCTCCAAATACCATTTCACTGGGGGGAGGGGTCAAGTTTAAACATATGAATTTTGAGGGGACACAAATGTTCAGTCCACAACAATGATTTGGTTTTTGTCCACAGAGGTAATTTTTTGTTTGGTTGGTTGTTTGTCATTGAAGTTCCTGTCCCCTTTGCAAAAGGTCTCTGTGTGCTATCTGATGAGAAACGATTACTGACACCATCTCTCCATTAATGTTTCTCATTGTGGAAGCCCAGGAACTAAGTTTTTCTTACCGGACCATAATCATAGCTAATTCTTCAGATTGTAAATTTTGAAAAAAAGTATTAAGAGCACAGGGCCAATTATTGGAAGGTGAGATTTGTTGCAATCCTGTAACAAGGTTGGCATACCCCCAACTGGGCCTAGGGTATGGCTTTGCCTATGGTTTCTTCTCTAATGTAAATAGCCTTTGAACACTATCCAAGTTTTCCAAGTCTTGTACTCTAGCCTCCATCAGTCCCGTGAGCTTCCAATAACCTTGCACTAAATTCTGTTATCGCCTAAGATAGCCTAATTTGATTTCTCTTTCTTACACCCAAATTCTTGACTTATGTGGTCCTCATTCCTTCAAAATGCCTAAATGTGCACCAATTGGCTGGAAACTCCCGTTAATTGATGCCCAGAATATAACAGCTTTTCTATCATATTCTTATTAGAATGAGTGAATGAATGGAACAAAACCCGCCTTACCCTTATCTTAACAGTTTTAACAACATTACAGCACTGACTTCAAATCACTGCACGATCTTATCCCTGCTTCCTGCCATTAATCTGCTTTCCCTTTATTATACGTTTATAGGCACTCAAATTCTCAATTTCTGACCTTTATCTGCTCCTTCCTTTACTATACAACACACATTTCTCTATGACCTTCTTGTATCTTTCTCCACAACTACGCTGACTCTGATCATGTGACATAAAAAATCGGATCTGTAAGGCTTTCAGCCTTGGGCCAATAGAAATAAGCCCAATAGAAATAATACATACTTCAGATTGGGACATCATGCAAGCCTATTTCTTCAAACATTCTTGGGCTAGCCCAGGCCCAGAAAACTAAGGGTTTTGAAAGCTGACAGTGGCAGTCAGTGGTCAGTTGATTCTGAAGAGTGAAGTTCCTCCTGAGCACAGGCTTCTTTGAGTCTTTGGCCTGAGGTCCCTAGAGGAATGGATATACTAGACTCTCCCATAATAATAGGATTTGATTGGCCAGTATTTACTGAAGTCTGGCTATGTAACAGGCACCATTCTTTGTGATAGGATTTAGCCATGAGAAATACAGACCACACCCTACATTCACAGACCATATACTCTAGGAAAGGAGTGAATGAAGAACTTAATAAATGAATAATATGATTTCAGCTAGTGTTAAGTGATAGAAAGAAGACAAAACATGGCAATAGAATAATATGAGATTTAGGAGAGAGTACAGGTCATTTTAGTGCAATGAAGTATCACTACTGTGAAAGGCAGCATTTGAGCAGAAATTGGAACACTCAAGAGAAACCATCCATCCCCAAACAGAAGTGTTTCCCGTGTACAGGCAGAGACTACAAAATTAGTAATAGCTTGTTATTCTTTTTCAATGATCGAGCTCTTGTGGCTGGAGAATTAAGATGGAGACAGCTCTTAAAATAAGAGAAAAACAGAATTTGTGTCCTGCCCTTCTCCTGGAAAGTATAAGTAGGCTCTCCCATCCAGGGTTCGGCCGTACCCTAGGCAGTCCATGAGGGACGCACGCCACCTTTGGCTGATGGCACAATTGGCAGAAGGCTACCACATAAAACCACCACCTCCTCGGAGGAAAGCAAGAGAGGGACATGTGATGGCTGCTTCAGAACCCTAATTTCTAGTTCAGGACTTACCTTAGGCATGATCACGGGTGCTATGGAAAATCCAAGAAAGAACCTGCTGGACCCATCTAACATGAACTGGCCCCATGAGGACAAATTTTGTTTCTGTGTGTGTGTGTGTGTGTGTGTGTGTGTGTGTGTGTGGTAGTGAGATACTTCTCGGCAATACTTGGCCAGCTCAGCTCTCTTTGTCAGAAACATCTGATGCTGAAAGAGACCTCCCAGACTGCACACAACTATAGTACTTCCTCCAGATCACTTAGGGCCCTTGACCACACCCATACGTTATGATGGCATCATCCTTTTGATATTTTTTTCCTGCGTCAGACATTGTATTAGATATTCTGTTGGTATATCTTCTATTTTCTTCTTTAATTACCATCACTATACGACAGTTTTTCATTTACAATGTATAGACGGTTTGCTTTTTGTTCTGTAAATCACAGAACTTGTAAAGGACAAAGCAAGATTTCACTTCAGATCTATCTGTAAAATATATATCCTTGTGAACATACCCTTAAGCCTTATTTTAAAAGTAAGGTTGTTTTTAAGGTAAAGTAAAAACTATTACATAGGCATTCACAAAAGGCTTAGAGATACAAACTCTGGATATTTTTCTTGCACATTTATTTGTATTTTCCAAATGTGGCCAGTTATTTATATTTAAGTTCTCCCGCTGGGGAAAATCACATTTTGCCTTTTCTGCTAAGCTGCAAAGTTGGCTCATTTGAGGACATTTTTGTCTTCTCCAAAGGACTCCGCAACTGGAATTTCATCTGCGTCAGTAGTCAGCTGCCAGCTCTCGGAGACTGCTGACAGTGGATCAATTTCAATTTATAGCCAATCTTGAAAGACCATCTAAGTAGTGGTAATTAAGAAGCAAAATGTGGGACTGGAAATGTAGCAAAATGTGGAGAGTTTGAAACTAACGAAGTACTCGAAACCCTTTTCCACACAGCCAAGCTATTGGATGCGAAGTTCCTCTGCAGAATGTACCTTATTTTTGGCAGAGTTAAGGGGCGTCATTTGGTTCCCACTGTCACAGCAGGTGATGCCTATGGAAAATGCTATTCTTCGTGAGCCTGCGCTTCCTGCTCTCCACACTCATTTTACCTGTGCCCCTATTGGTAGTCGTATCCCCACCATTGTAATCCCATGGAATGGAATTCCCCGTAACTGTAACTCCATGTTCGCCATATGTCCCTGGGTGCCCGCTCACATGGAATCTATTTGGGCTTATGCTTGGTGCTTAGTATGTGTTTTCTTCAATCACTAAGTGACAAAATAACCGTATCAATAAAAAGAGTGCCACTTGTACAGGCAAAGGTATTCATGTATTCAGGAATGCATTCCCAAGTCTTTAAAAAAGACAGCAAACAAAAACCATGTGTGAGAATCTTATTTCTGACAATACAGGTGCCAGCATTTCAATTCCAGGTTTTGAAGCTAGTATGTTTGTTAGTTTGTATTCATCATAAAGTTTGGGATGACCTTTAGATCTGGTGTCATCTCTGTCCACATCTCCTCATCTATGCCCACATCAACCCTGTTTTCCTCATTTTCTTGGGGTTGAATCCCTGGCCAGTCTTTGAAACTGGCACCCTAAGGGCAAAGACCATGTACTTTTGTGATCCTATAACTGCCCGAGAGAGACAAACTCTTAGACACTTGGTAAATATTTCTGCCTTTCTCATGACAGACAGTGAAATGTTCTCGGTCAAGAACCACAGTGTTCAAATTCCAACTACTTTTATCTCTTTTTTTTTCGACTTTTCCCACCACTTGCAACAAAAGATGAAGGAAGCTATTATAAAGTCATTCTTACAGAGTATACTGAAGGGCAAATGGTTTCAGCTGCTACAAGAGTTTTACCTTGGGAGAAGGCACCTGGCAACTAAGATGAAACTGTGGTCTCCTTGTACAAAATGAAATGCAGCCTGCACCTAGGCTGGGTACTGTATTAGACACATCACCAGAATTTCATTAGCATGCCTTACCTCTCAGAAGTATTTTCTACCCTAAGTACATATATTTTTTAAAAGGGTATTCTACCCAGTCATTTTATGTTCCTCAAGCAATGGGCAGAAGCTTCTATGTTTATGACCAACTGTCTTTGGTGTTAGATTCTTAATGTGTTATCTAGTGTTGACAGATCCATTTTTTTTTTTTGCTCTAAAATCCAGTGATGAGCATGTTTCCTTGATTTGACAATAGGTACGGCTTCTCCAGGTAACTTGACATGATTAACATGCGTTACAATCACTTCTCCCCACATTTGCCATCTCCGTAAATGCATTCACTAGTCAAACATGGCTCATAGCTCGGGTGTTGGCATACCAGGCCGGAGGTGCTCCAAGGGGGCACTGGGAACTCGTCTGTCTCCTTCACGCACACTTCTTCCTTCTTCACGCCAGTAAACTTTTCTTGATGCCATAATGATATGCATTTTATTTGGTTTCTCCTAGATGCACTTATTTACATCTCCCTTATAATCTTCACCAAATTCTATTATTTGAACACAAGTTATTCTAATAACTAATAGTAAAATCTTTAAGAGGAAGAGGCCTGTTCTTTTATTCTGGATTCCTACTGCTAACACATACTTGACACAAATTCATATTCTGTAAAATGAATGAATGGATGAATGATTAAATAAATGATCTGCAAGAAAATGCAGTGTTAAATTTATAGTGTGTTCTATGGAATGCTTTCATTTTGACTCCTGACTTGTAAAAAAATGTTGGTTTGATGAAAATGAATTTAATACAATTATATATAATTTTATAAATAGTGTTATTCAATTAATCCAATAGTACGTCTTCTTGTATCTACTCTGTGTGACCTATTTTGTTTTCTCTTTTGTCCTTATGACTTTATAGTTACTATGTAAATGGAAAAAAAGTATTATGACTGAGATAAAATCTTAGTAATCTAGAGACTAATGCTTCCCTCCTGGACCCTCCACCTCATGTAACCTAGGGGTAAACAAAATGGGAAGGGACACAGCATTACTTTTCCCCAATTTGCCTCACCAGCATTGAGATGTTTTGAATTATTTATGATGTCTACTCAGAAGGAAAAAGATGGAGGTTTTCAGTTCTTATAACGAGTAGAACAAAGTGCAAAGATCAAATAAAGCCTAAGAAAAAAATCAATAAATAATAAAAGAGTCACGCAAATTAGCATTTGTTTTTGGAATGCCTTGCGTTGTAAAGTCATAGATCATGTTTATAGAAGCTTTAGGAATGAATAAAATCCTCTCATTGCTGGGGCCTTGCTTCATTTCCCTTTGTTATAGTTATGGGGACCAGTCACAGCCACAAAGCATCCAGAACCTCACTGTCTTCAAGGTGGACTTTCAGATATAGTTCTGGAAATTAGACCATGCTTACATAAATGATGTGAATAAATATATATAGGCAACGCACCAAAGATCACTTGTACCCAAATTTGAAGCGTGCACAGAACAAAGATCACAAAACCCAAACATAAACCAGGTCTGGGGCAAGGTTGTGAGAAAGGAAGTGATTCTTTCAGATATCTAGAGAAAAGGAAAGCTGGCAAAAACGGCCACTCTTTCTCTCTCTGGTATTTTGGTGGAAAAAATATCTGTCCCCTGGGTGCCAGCACCCCTGGAAAACAGCCAGTCAGTGTGTGAACATCACGGAGCAAGATGTCCTTCCCTCTCAACTATAGATAACACTGTCTTACTCCTTCATCAAACCTCTTAACTTATAAAATGCCATCTGTTCTTCCTGCCTTAACAGAAATCAAATGTGGTAGTATATATACAACAGTGTAAATTTCTTTACAAATTTTACTGCTTAAATATCATCATTGGCATGAATTTTCCAATCATTAAGCCTATGACTAATATTTGAACTTATAGAAAAAATCATGTTTTTGTAACAGTTTGGCAACAAATGGACATGGACTCTATTATTAGGTTTTTCAATAAAATGAACAAAATAAATAAACAGAAAAAAATGAAAAAATAAAGAAACACTAAAAGAAAACTAGCCATGCCAAATAGACACAAGGAGAGAATACCATATGTGCTTATTATCAACAATGTAAAGAAGACAGAAGAAAATTATATGGTAATCAAAGAAGGAAGGTAGACACAGGGACAGACAAAATATTGGAAGAAAATAATCCATATCATTTCTAGTTAGATTTATCTGGAGTGACCATGGTTTGATCCAACTGGCCAACTGGCACCCTGTCGATGAGTTGTGGCAATATCTTCAGAAAAGATCAGTGTTTAATCACCACCAAGAAGAAAGTGCAGACAGGATTTAGCTGACTCATAGGCTGCATGTTCCTTTTGAGTTTGCTGGTGGAATACACAGAGAGAAATACTTAACGATGTGGTGCACACTGAGATGGATGTATGCAAGTTGGCCTGAAGCCACTCCGATTGCAAATGATATCATTTTCTAATTTTAATCCACAGGAAGCTTCTAAAGTATTTTTTGGAGAATTTCTCACCTTGAATGATAATATCATTCTGGGCTGCCTGCAGAAAAAGGAAGCTAAGAAATTTACTGAGAGAAGGTGGACCTTCTCCACCCCCATGGGGAATGCACAGTGATTTCAATGCCTGAGTGGGGTGGTTCTAAGGGTCAAACACAAGATAAAGTTTTGGATGTTCATAGTCTCTGCATGTTCTATACATAGCACAGCATTCCCTCGTCTGATACCTAGGTAGGAAAAGTAGTTCCTCTCCCAAAACCCTCATTTCATATACATGCATTTTTAATAACGGTGACAATTATACATGCATAGATGTAACTCAGCTCGGTGTTCACAATTAGGATGAATAAACCATCAGACTCCACCAAAAAAACTATTAGAAATAATAAACAAACAGTAAAGTTTCAGAATTTAAAATAAATTATACAAAAATTCATTGTGATCCTATATATTAGCAATGAAATTTTAGGGGGGGGAACAATTCCTTTGGCAATTACAACAAAAAGAAAAAAATAGTAAGCTATACTGTACCATGTAAAGAAGTACAGACAGTTGTTAACTTTTAGGAAGGTTCCTAAAACTAAACATGGTATGAAAGTAAAACAACTCTGCCAAGCACTCTGCATGGTTTAAATATTGCTGGTTCTGAAACTGTGTTCCTTTCATCATAATATATAAAGACCACACCTGACACTAATGAGGGGGATGTTCTTGAATGACACCATTTTAGATAACCATTCATTCATTCTTAATAAAGGGTACAATAGAGAAATGGGAGGATGTTGCCCCTGTTTTCAAGAAATATCTCAGATTAAGCCCTGACTATGCTGCTAGAAAATATCTCACTTGGGCCATTTCCTTAGCCACTCTGCCCCTCAGGCCCTTGCTACACAGAGAAGGTATGGAAGGGGTGGATGCCCTCCCACACACCACCGACTTTAGTGCTGTGTGGGCCCATCTAAGGGGTGACTGAGATGAACATGCATAATGAACACAGACAGTAATAATGGTTAGACTCAAACTTTTAGGAAGAAAAATTAATTATTTGTGAAATGGGTCTTATGACATATGGCTTTCTGGAGAACATTAGGGTAATTAACGAAAATCTATTGAATAAGAATAATTTTGGACTATTCCCAAATAGGGACTGATGAGACTCGGCAGCTAATGGCAATTATCTTAATCGAAGCATTTGACGTATACTAATTAATCCTCAAACTCCCCCTATAGAATGAAACATTAATAAGAAAACCGATTTGTCAGCAGATACAAAGTAAAGGAGATGATGGGACTGGCTCAGGGTTGGGTGGCAAGTCACGGTCCAGGCTTGACTCTGAAGGCAGAACTCTCGGCCAGACCTGGACCATTAAGGTTCTGCACAAAATGTGCGTTTATGATCCAATTTACAGGGGCTATAGTTACCTCACTGAGGATCCTGAAGCCCGTACCTCTCAGTTCTATTTTCCTTGAATTTATATTTCCTGCAAAATCAGTCTTCCTTTTTTCTCTCTTAGCGAATGCCTGGTTTCCATTGGCTATGCTATTGCATGGTGACTATCACAAGAAAAATAAAGCACAGGATGGGTCCTGCCCTTGAGGAGCTTGCCATCTAAAAAGACAAACAGACACGTAAAAAGCCAACTAGAAACACAGTGTTATCGCTGCTGGATGGAGGGAGGTGTAAAGAGACTGGTAGACCAGGAGAGAAAATTTGCTTTTCAAATGAGTGATCAGCGATCACTAAGTAAGTAGGCAGTCACATGTGGTCTAGGCCTGCTCAGATCTAGGGAACTACATGCCTGAAACACATGAATCTAATTCCTGGACTAATTGTGCTTCATTATGTTGCTTGATACGCTTCATCTGTGGGCTCTTTGACTTTCTTAAGCTAAGAAAGCTCCCCAATACTATCGACATGCCCATTTGAGCAGTTCCTGCTATAGGACGTTATGAAATACTTATGCCCAACAGAGGGATCAACAGGTTATCCTGGCGAACAGAGGCGGCAAAGAGAGCCTCTGCAGGATGCACAGACCTGAGAAGACAGGTGCATCCATTATCTATGGCTGCACAACAAACTATTCAAAGCATAGTGACCTGAAAAATAAAAACCACCATTTTCTTACATCTCATGCTTTTGTGTGTCAGAAATTCAAGCAGGGTTCAGCTGGACAATTTATCTGCTCCGTGTGACATTAATTGGGTCATTATGAGATTTTTAAGTGGTAGCTTCACTTTCATGTGTGTGCCTGAAAAGGGACAGCTGGAAGGTCAGGCTCAGCTGTGCCCCTCATCCTCGCCATGCAGGGCCTCTCCACAGGCTGTTTCCAGCAGGGTGGTTGGGGGACTCGAGCCACCCAGAGAGCGAGGCAGAAGCTGCCAGTGCTCCTATGAGCCAGGCTTGGATCCTGCAGGGCATCACATTCTCTGTGCTCTATTGGTCCAAATAGTCACAAGCCAGCCCAGAGTTTAGTGGAGGGAAATGGAGCCTATTTGGGGGGTAAAAGGACTGAAAATGATGTGGCCATCTTAAATCTACCACGACAGACTTACATAGACTTTATTTACGCACCCAGAACCTTCCACCTAGCAGGGAGACAGAGTCTCAGTCCTTTTTATGGCTGCCTCTGTTTTCAAATGCACTAAAGGACCCTAGTGGGACAAAAGGAATAATTAATTGAAATGTCCCTGGATGTCTGCAGACTACACCAAATGTCTTTGTGTTCATTTGTGATGCAGTTAACTGCTATTGTTACACACCTTCCCCGTGCCCCACTGTTTATGTGCATCGATGTCGTACAGTTCTCACAACGATTTTGAGAGACGCATGTGACCATCCTCTTGCAAGTGAGGAAACCCACATCTTGCTGCCCCAGTGCACACAGTTAGAACTCTGGAGGTGACGTTCTTTGATGCCAAAGCCCGCAGTCTTCTCGTGATGTCACCTTGTCATCTCATAGCCCCATGAGACCCCTGTGCCACCAGGACAGGATCGTCAGTCCCATGTCACATGTAAGGGGACCCAGCCTGAAGCTGAGCCATTTCCCTAATGTCACACAGCTAAAGACTAAAGGCGTAGGGACTTGAACTCAGGCATTTTTAAGCTCCAGACATTTTGGTTGTTAACATACACCATTTCCTTGCAATAATTTCAACTGTGTTAAACAATCCCCAAACTGTATGTAACCTTTTATCATTTTTATGCTCATGCCTGTTTGCTAATGGAAAATGTAAATTCTTTGCAATTTGCGGCAGATTTTACATTAGTGGCAGTGTTCCCATAGTTTTGTTATTTGAGTTTGTCTTAAACATTTATTATAATTTGACACCAGTGATGTTCTAATTAAAGTTCATTCTCTAGCATGAAATACAGAATTATAGAAAGCAGCAAAAACATTTTCTTTCTATTCAGATTGCCAGATATATTATGAGAGGTTTACAATAAATGTTGGAAGTAATTTTGTTTATTTGTTTAGGAAATCATCCTCTCCATCATTCTTACTCCATATTATCGCCCTGCATTTTTTCAGCTAATTCTCACATTTTATTAAAAGCCTTTTTACATGTGGGCTTTTGTTTAGGCCTAATTGTTCATTAAAGTAAGTGTCCAAATAGCTTAATTGCTTTGCAGAAGATGGTAGATTTCTCCAAGCATGACCTATGTTTTCAGCAGGGAGATTACAAACACTTTCATATTTAAGGGGGGGAAAGGACAGGTTTGAAGATAAAAATGAGGTCATCCTAAAACCCTTTTAACGTATGCAGAAGTAAGTAAGCTCTACTCACTTACTGACCTCTGTTGGCCTCGCTTCTTAGATACATATTGCAAGTGCCATTTTCCCTCATCCCCACATCCTGCGCTCCAAGTCACTGCTGGATTCTCAAATTGTACATTAGAATCACCTTGGAGTTTTAAACATAATACTGGTGCCTGCATCTACCCCTGGACACTCGGAGTGAATTGGTATTGAATGGGGCCAGAGAATGTGTGGTTCTAATTAACTCCTGGGTGATGTTGATGTTGCTGGTCCAAGAACCAAACATCCAGAACCGCTTTTCTCATTCCTTGCTTTTTGATGCTACTTGACATGTATGCCCCAAGGAACAAACAGCAACATTAGCAGCACCTGGAAGCTCATTAGAAATGCAGAATTTAGGGTCCCATCCTACTGATCACATTCTGCATTTTAACAGCACTCCCAGGGGACTTGAATGAACAGTAAAGTGTGAGAAGATATCGAATTAATGACTCAGCCACCTGTTATCAGTTTCTTTGTTGCTTATTCCTACCCATGTTCAACCTGTTCTTCCCATTCCTTTCAACATACCTTTCTAATGTGCATACAGAACTATCGCTAAGATCATACATTGAACTTGAAGAAAATGTCTCATATCCTTTCCATATTAACAGTTAAACTCCTTTCTTTGTCACACAAGATCTGCCTTGGGCCACTCCATCTCCAATCCCCAGGCCCCAGCATGCCATGCACACAGCCTTATGCCCTTAAATGTCCTTCGTAAGATGCTCCCTGCGCAGGAAACTGTCTCCTGATGTTGCCTAAGACCTGTGTGCCATAGTGCTCTGGCTGAGAAATGTAGCTGCACGTAGTTGAAATAAGATGACGATAAGGTGGAAAGAGTAGCTCTTGAAAGTCAGAGCTGCCTGTTGTGTGAATCTGAGCTCTGTCCTTAGCTGGGTTAATAGGCTTGCAAATTCAACTGACTTTTGCCTTTTGTTTTACTAATTTATACAATGCAGTTAATGAGAGAACTATTTTATTTATTTATAGTTTCATTAAAGTCTAGTTGACATCCCATATTATATTAATTTCAAGGGCACAACATAGTGATTCGACATTTATATACCTTCTGCTGTGAATACAAGTCCATCAACCATCTGTCGCTGTGCAGTTACTATGATACTATGGACAGTATTCCCTGTGCTGTGCATTGTATCTCAGTGACTTACTTAGTTTATAAGTAAAAGTTTGCATAATTTTCTATGTCCCTTCATCTTTTTCAATCTCCCAATGCCTTTTCCCTCTGGCAACGCTAAGTTTGAATCAGTTTGTTCTTTGTCTATTTCTGTTTTGTTTTGATTATTCATATTTTGCTCTTAAGATACCACACATACGTGAAATCATATCATATTTTTCTTTCTATCTGTGACCTATTTTACTTAGCATAACACTAGCTAAATCTATGCATGTTGTCACAAATGGCAACTCTTATCCTTTTTCATTGCTGAGTAGTATTCCATTATGTATATGTACCACATATTCTTCATTAATTAATTTATTGATGGCCACCTATGTTACCTATATATTGGCTATTGATAGGTAATGTAATAATGGATATATCTTTTCAAATTTGTGTTTCTGCTTTCTTCAGATAAATACCCACAAGTGGAATTGCTAGGCCATATGGTAGATCTATTTTTAATTTTCTGAGGAAATTTCACACTGTTTTCCATAGTGGCTGCACCAATTTGCAGTTCTACAAACAATGCACAAGGTTTCCAGTGAGATGGTGTACGAGAAACACTGGTGGCCACCTCACGTGCACAGAGTAGGGACCCAGTAAGTGTTAGTGTATCTTGTCCCCTACTGCAGCACTGGACGTATAGTGAACAGTTCACATGGAAATGTGCTGATTACTGTCAATCAAAGGAAGTGCATAAAAGCAAGGGTAAGAAACTGACCACACCTACAAAGCATGTTGTTATGCTTTTTAACTTTCAGTCAAGTGATGAGTTCAAAATATCTTTTGCTGAAACTCTTCATTGACCCAATTCCCTTTACTTAATGTAAAATGAAAAATGACTGAACTAAGAAGAAAACTCTTTTCAAGGAATTAAATAAAAAAGAAGAAAAAAGCATCTCTTCAATTCTGTTTTGAGAAGTCTGCAGAGCACTTACAATATTTTATATTTCATATTAAATATTTCAGTTACATTGGAAAAGTTCATAACTCCCAGTGAATAATCCTGCAATTAAAATATTTAACTGAAGGAAAATTGCATCTTCTTTCCTCTACTGAAATTGGAAGTTATTTAATTTTTGATTATATACCATTACCTATGACTCCTACAAAGGCCTGCCCTACATTAGAAATATTGCTTTGTATAAAAAGTCTTTTATTGCTGGCTCTCAAATTGTAAATAATACATAAGCATTGCTTAAAATGGTAAAATAAAAAACGAATCATGCCTTTTTAATAGTCCACATGAATAATTATTGGATCAATAGTTCACAATCTACAGCCTGCAATTAAATGTATTTAATAATTCAGTCAAATGGTCATATTTATATCTGAAAACCATTAAAGTAATGGTATATATCAGGCAAAGCCTTAGAGGACATTTATGAAACATGGAAGAACAGGAATTTCAAGGAAACTACGACCCTGGCCTCAGCTACCAGCAAAACCCCGTGAATGTGGGTGTGTAGGAGCTGGCCCAAGAGCTGCTACAAACTTCGGCTGTGGCTGCCTGCTCAGCTGTTTGCCTCAGCTTCCACCCGTGAAAGTGCCTCTTATTGGTGGACTTCTACAGCCTTGACTGCAAGGAAGTCTGGGAAATGTAGTTCTGAGAACTCAAGGCCTTGCAAGCTTAGAAAGACAGTGAAAGAAAAATAACAATAGCCAGCATATGTATATACTTACTTTCCATTTTCCTTACAAAAACATAAAATCCACAAAGCAAAGAATCTGTTGATTTTTCCTCATACAGTCCAAACACGTAGAATAGTAGCTGAAATTCAGCTGATAAGAAAAAATATCTTACTGAATGAATGAGAGAATGAGTGAGTGAATGATGGAACCCCAAAGCTGGTATTCCAGTCCTGTAGGCATCACCCTTAATGAAGTCAAAGGCAAGCAAAGGAGTACCCTCTGCTTGGGGAGTTTGCAGACACCGTTAAGGCACCTTTGGAGTCTCAGGGCTTCACTCATTTCTTGGTGTGTTAGGAAAAACTCTAAGGAGGCTAGACATAGCACTGGGCTGAGAGTCTAAAGACTTGTGCTTCTTGCCTGGTCTATATTTCTGATATCTAGGGGCACTTAGGGAAGACATTTTACTTTCTTGATCCTCATTTTTTGTTTCCTGGGAAAGGGACACTGGGATTGACATCCTGCTAGGCTCACAGGGCTCTCAGGAAGATCAGCTGAGACAATATACTTTGCTGCCCATTCATTTGTTCATTCTGTCGCTCACTAATTTATTCATGTTTCCATTGATTCATTTGCCAAGCACTTCCTCTATTCCAAGGACAATGGAAGAGACGGAGTGTGCAAAAGCATATACAACACCACCCCTGAGCCTGAACCCTAGACCAAATGCAGGAGTCTGCACGAACAGCCAATGAGGGGAACCTGACAAGAGCTGGACTGAGAAATGTGGGAGCACAGAGAACAGGGCACTAGTCACTGAGGAGTCTGCAGCCCTCCATGGGGGCACAAGCGCCTCAGCAGGTCCTGAAGCTGAGCCCTGTGCCATCCGGTGGAGAACCAGCAGAGGGGGGTGTTGCTGTGAAATGTCACCCACAGAGAGTATAACAATTTTTAAAAAGAATAAAGAAGATCTGAATTTGGGTAAACAATACATAGGCTTCCAGTTGTAAGGGTGGGTATATTCTATGTTTGATAGTATCTGTCTCTGTGGAAAGGTGTGTGTGTGTGTGTGTGTGTCTGTGTGTGTGTGTGTGTGTGTATTACAGCATGGTGAATGGAATCCCCAACCATGTAGACAGACTGCTTGATTTATTGATAAAATTCTCTCTATCACTTACTAGTATGTGACTGTGAGGCATTAACTTCTCTTTTAGCTTCTTTATTTGTATTCCTGAGATAATAATAGTAACTATAAAGTTGTGAAAATCATGAGTTTATACATGCAAACTGCTTTTAACAGCGTGTGACTGTTGAACAAAGTTAACATAAAACAAATCCAATTATTATTACAATAACCTCTATACTATTACTATTATCATTGCTTTTGCTATGATTATCGATAAAATTTACTTCTCTATAAAACCTTTTGTGCTCAGTGTAAGGTTCTGGTATTCATAACATCTAATGTAACAGCTGGAGTACAGCAGTCTATGCAACATTTTCTTACTCAGTACCTTGACACCAGCAAAGGCCAGATGCTAACACAGCATTCATAGCATCGCGCATCCTCTTGGCCTGGCCAGCCGCGCTGGGTGCCTCTCACAATACACAGGACTCTGTTTCGTGAGAACAGCTGCTGCCTCTCCTCCTGCCCTGACAGCCTGTGTTCATCACGTCCTCTCTACAGTGCTCTCCTCAGTTCAGTTCCTACAGCTCCACACAGGGTTACACGCAAAAGGAACCTGGAGAATGAGTTATCCTGACACTTTGCTTTCCAGAAGTGACTCTGAGGCCCAGCCAGAGAAGGAGCCAGCCCAAAGTCACAGCATTAGTTAGTCACAGGGATCAATCCAGAACACGCACCTGAGTCACATCCCAGTCTCTTTTTGTACATTGTCCTGCTTCCGAATTACCATGTGGACAATAACCATTAAACATCATGACACTAAAAATGTGTCTGCCTTACATTGTCTTATTTTCTGTAACTTCAGCCTTAGCAACTACCTTTTTGTCACACATGTTGGTTGTAAAGCCCAGGTGTAACCGCCAGCATGCATGGATTGAGGGGATAATAATGCTCACATTAATAACAATAATGGTAGAACTGGCAATTACATGGCACATTGCATTTCACAAGGTATTGCACACACATTGGTTCAATTGTTTTCTCTTCTGCAAAAATGAACACGAATTCTGGCAGGAGAAGAGTGTTCTGGCATACTCCTGCCCTCAGTGTGGACGGACCAGTCTCTCTGGGCTCTGTCATCAAGCGTCACCCACAGGAAGCTTGCACTCTGTCGTCAGCCCCAAGAACAATCGTTACCTTAACTCTCATAATCTGATTAATGAGAGGCTCCTCGAATCCTTGGTAGTGGGGTATGGGGTGTGTGTGTATGTGTGTGTGGTGGTGTTTCTCCAACCATGGACAAGCTAGGAGCTCCTTGAACTAGCGTGTTGTCTCAGCAGTTAGTAGAGTAGCATAATGTTAAGTAGATAAAATTCTCTCAGAAATACCTGTGACTTCAGAGATCAGATGAGGTTCATCTACAATGTTTAAGGGAGAAGTGACTGTGATCTTGAGAACCATCCTTAAGCTTACAGTTTTGAATGGTTGCCAGAAGGGGATCGGGCATGGACAGAAAGTCAGTGGTACGGTATGTAGAATATACTTTGTACAATTGGTGAGAAAAGTAAAAAATAAAGTTCATATAAAGGATAGATGGAGAGATTTATACGTATGTGGTGCATTGAGGAACTGGGGAAATTTATGTTTAATGGGTTCGGTAGGATGGTGAAATCCACATATTGATGTCAAGTGGGCATGTAATAATTAGTGTTGTCAAAATATAACTCCCAAAGGCTCATGAACTTTTCTTCTAAAACTTTCCCTTCTGTAATCTTGGTAAATGTCCATAAGTCTCATTCGCTGACCCAGGCAAAATACAGGAGTCACCGTTGCCTGATTCTCTCTCCTAATGACAACCTGCCGCCATTGCGAAGCCCTCAGCTCAACTCTGAAAACACACCCACGTCTGTTCACCACTCTCCATCTTCACCGCCTCATCTCAAGCCTCTGTTTCTTGCCTTGAGCCCCACAATTCTTGTTTAATTAGCTCCCTGGTTTAATCTTCATTCCCTGAGATTCAATCTTTCCCTCTTTAAATGTATTTTATATCAACACCATCATTCCTTTACGAGTCTACGAGTTTTATCAAATGCATAGAAGACAGTTTCAATGCCATCTCTTTGTTTACAATCCCTGGAAGCCACTGATGCGCTTTCTGTTCCTGTAATTTTGTCTTTTAGGATATCACATGAATGATATTGTATTTTATGCAACCTTTTAAGTCTGGCATCTCTCACTTAGCAAAATACATTTGAGATTTATCTGTATCGTCATCTCTATCGGTATTTTGCCTGTTTTTACTAAATAGTGTTCTATTGTAAAGTTATAAATTATTTATTCATTCATAAGTTGCATGTTATTTGAGTTGTTTCCAGTTTGGGATGACTATGAATAAAATCACTGTATAACTTCACATGTAGGTATTTTGTTTTAAAAATAGAGATATACAATTTATAACTTTTAGTAATGTCCTAGGGGTAGAATTCCTAGGTCACATGGTACACATGCATTTAACTTTTTATGAGAAACTGCCAAATTCTTTTGATAAGCATCTTCACCATTTTTCCTGTTCATAAAAATGTACAAGGTAGCTTCAGCATTTTTTCCACATTTGAGCACATGGAGACTATATCTATAACTGTAGGTAACTGAACACCATCTAACTTTATATATAGTATTTCATACATATATACATATATATAGCATTATGTAGTACAATATTACATATAGTATATGATGTTGGACAACATTCCATGTGCTTATTTGCCACCCCTCTGCATTTTTTTTGGTGAATGTTTGTCATATATTTTTCTTATATATGAATTATACAAGCATTATATCCCAGTCTATGTATTTTTATGTCATGTCTAAGGTATCTCTACTCAGCCCAAATCACAAGGTTTTATAGTTTTTATCTTTATAGTCAAATTCATTAGCGATTTTGAGTTATATTTTACAAAAGATAAAAAATGAACCAGGGGAGACATGTGGTGTTTTAATACTTCCAGCACTTATTAAAAAGACTGCATTTCCCCCATTGAACTCCCTTTTAATCTTTGACAAAATTTAATTGACCATATATGTGGGGTTTATTCTTTTATTCCCAGTTCTGCTTCATGGATCCATTTATCTAACCTTTCATTAATTATTGCTTAGATTATTGTAGATTTATAGTAAATCTTGACATCAGGGAGTATGAATCCTTCACGTTTTATCTTTTTCAAAGTCTCTTTAGTTATTTCAAACCTTTGACTTTCCATATAAACTTTATAATAAGCTGGTTGATAACTACAAAAAATCCTGCTGGGATTTTAATTGAACCTTTGTTAAACTTATGGATCAATTTGGGGAGCAGACATCTTAATGTTATGCCTTCCAATATATGAACTCAGTATACCTCTCTAAGTCGACATTGATTTCTTTTGTCAGTGTAATGTAGTTTTCATTGCATGTATTTTGTTAGTTTTCCTATGCATTTCATGATTTCTATTGCTACTTTTTAAATTTCCATAACCACTTTCTATTGGTAGCATATCAACATGGAGTTGATTCTTATATTTAATACTACATTTGATATTTAATACTACAAACATGTTAAAATATCTAGTTTGATCATCTTTCTGTTGATTCTTTCAGTTTTTTATGCAGGAAATAATGCCAAATGTTAATAGACACCATTTCTTTTTTTCTAATTTATATCTTTTTTATCATCTACCTGTCTATTTATTTACTTGCCTTTTGCCCTGTCTTGGAGCTCTAATTTGCTATTGAATTAGAGTGTTAAGGGCAAACATCCTTTCTTAATTTTAATCCTATGAAAATAATATTCTGTCCTTAACATTAAATATCAAGATGTTAATTTCTTATCACTAAGTGTTTCAGTAGGAATAGATGTTGAATCTGGTAGTCAAGGAAGTGTTAGCGCCTAGAACCCTTGCAGGGCCACCTTGAGGTGTGGCCCAGCCAGCACCTCAGTTTCAAACTTCTGATATCCAAAATGATGAGAGCATAAATTTCTGTTGCTTCAAGTCACCCAGACACTGGCAACTTGCCATTGCAGCCACAGGAAACTGGCATGTTCTGGAAGTTACATTACCGTTTGTGTAAATTCAAGATTTGAATTCTAGTCATTGGACTGCAAAGCCCTCGCTTGTACCATGGTCTGATGGGCACCATGGTGTCCCTTTGAGCTTAACTTTCACAAAGTGGATTTGAGGGGCAGTCATGTAGCTTTCTGAGGGAGATTGAACTTGTGCAAAATGAGATAATTTTCCATTCTCACCGTGTTTACATATCCACTGGTATTTATGTGATAGACACTGTGTCGAACAAAGTGACCATAACACATGGGGAAGACACGGTAGATGCTCATGGGGCTGCCAGTTTAGTGGTGGGAAGGGATCGCAAAGAACTCTTCTGATAAAGATTAGATTACCGATGGTGATCCATTCTGTAAAGGAATAGAATAGTAAAAATGATACGTTCGACTACAGATGACAGATTTAGAACCACCCAGAAATGTTTTTGTATGGCCTAGAATTTTAGACTCATCCTACCATCCAAAATTATCCTGCGAGAGGAAGCCAGCTTGACAGGATAGTCTACCTTGAGATTGGTTTATGCAGAGGGAGTGCTGGAGGCACAGGTTAGAAGCCATTTATTTTTCATTGTATTCCAACTAGACGAAGGCAAATCACATAACCCAGCCTTTAAATGTCTGGGCATTCATTTCCAACTATGAGTTTAAACTGTGTCTGAGAGCAGCTTAATGACATTTCAGTGGACAGTGTTTCAGGGTGAAGATTTGATATAAAGAAAACCAGAGACACACTTTGTCAGAGGCCATCAGATGCCCTCCGGCTCTCCCCAGGGTAGGCAAAATCTTGCCACTTCTCGATCTATTTTCCTCATGGTTTCCATAGTGATCTTCCTAAAGCAGAAATGTCATGAGGTTTCACCCCCAATTAAAGTTTCTCACTGTCCACCCACAGCCTCCAAGAAGGAGTCCAACTCTTGTGCTCAAAACAGGAGGACCCCCGCCGTGAACTTGCGAGTCTTTCTGTAGCTTCACCTGCTGCAGCCTCACATGTCACCTTCCCCACTCCAGCAGAGCCGGGTGTTTATAACCCACCTCCCATTCCAAGTGTCTCTGCACTGAGACACACCCTGTGGTTTCAAGTTTCCTTCTCTTCCTTGTGTCCTCTCCTGCATTTGTTGTGCCCTCGTCCTCTTTAATACTCACTTTTGTCACATCCTGTCTCACTGATATATAATGTTCTTTAACAGTATGTGTTCTCTATGCAGACCATAAGATACTCAGGATTTGACTTCGTATCTTACCAGTTTTCCATTTAAACAGAGAAGCATGGATATGTGACCTCGGAGCTTTCGTCTTACGTGGTCTGAGGCCTCGTTGCTCCAGCCAAGAGCCGTGGATCACTGCCAGAATCAGGTGAGGCCCTTGTGGACCATCAACATGGAGTCCAGCATTCAGCTACCTGTAGCCACACCAGGGAGCCCAAGAAAATCCAGCAGAAGAAATACCCATCTAAACACAGCCTGAACTGCCGGGTCACAGAACTGTAAGAACAGAACGATTGTTTTCTGGCACTAAATTTTGGGGTGGTTTATTATACAGTAATAGACAGGAGCACAACCCCACATGCTGGATGACTGGGTTGGAGGAAGAACTGCTATCCTCATCACCTGCTCTTTGCCACTGACCATGCACAAGAAAGGACCTTAAAAAAACTAATTACAATTGTCCTTTCTGACACTTTGTCCAAAAAAACAACCTTCCCATTTATGGATATGGCTTCCTGTTACTCTTGTTTTCATCACTCTCTTGCAGGAATTATCTGATTGACTAAAGACAGGTCACCTCCTGGCACCCTCTGAGAAAAAGAATCTATGAAATCTAGTGGTTAATATTGTCATTGTGCAGAATGACTCCCTGGATCCAGGAGATCTGATGTCTCTGTCCTGCAGGACGCTAGGAAGACGAGGTGTTGGATCTAGAAGATCAGGAAGGTCCCCTCGTTTGTGCTTGAGTTTGCTGTTTGAATGGGACTTTCAATGTGGTAAGGTGGGAAAAGTTAATTTTAGAATTCTCTAGAACTAGGTTTGAATTCTCACTCTACCATTCATAAACTGTGTGGCAGTGAGTCATGCAATGATAGCCTCTGGTCTGTTTCCTCATTTTCTAATAATGTATAATAATAGTGAATATAGGCCTTTTAAAAAGGGAGCAGGTTTTAACCTGTGTAAGCAAAGGTGTTGTATAAATGGTTATATTAGTTCCTTAATTAGTTATCTTGTGCTATATGACTAGTTACCCCACCTTAGTCGCTTGAATGATAAGTATTTATTACTTCACACTCTCTGAGCATCAGGAATGCAGGGAACATTTACCTGACACTCTCTGGCTCAGGGTCTTTCATGAGGTTGCAGTCAAAATGTTGGTCAGGTATCTCCAGTTATCTAAGACTTGACTGGGAGTGAAGAATCTATACCCAATATGGCTCATACATTTGGCTGTTGGCCTGAGGTTTCAGTTCCTCACAACAGGATTCATGGTGTTAAGTGTCCTTGTGGAATGGTGTCTGGCTTTCTCTGGTAAGACTGATCCAAGAGAACAAGAAACGAGGCACACAGGTGGGTACTTGGAATATTGGGGGAACACTTTGTAAAGATACTATTGCTAACCACTACATGAAACTCATAGAAAATAATATTCAATATAAGTTGAATAAAAAGAATTAAAAGAAATGACAAAAAATGAGGCACATTTTTCTCTAGTCTCAGAAGTCATACTCTATGACTTCCACAATATCTTTTTTGATTAAGACAGTCCTACCCAATGGGATAGGGAATTATTCCCAGGAGGCAAGATCCATTGGGGACCACCTTGGAGATGAGATATTAAATGTACTTAAGATAGGTATCCCTGAGTGACTGAAGTCAGAGGTATCTCATTCTGACTAGGACTATTTGCCTCTTCCCAAGTGCATCTGTCTATTATTGGGAAGCAAATAGTCTGAAAATGAAGGATTTGAGCATCAAAGTCTAAGGAGAAACTAAGTTGGAGGGAATTACTGGAAAGTAAGGATTCTGCCTACACTGAACACAGAATTTGAATTGCCAGAGAGGGTGGACATTCAGTTCAAATTTGTGGTTGGTTCTAGTTAAATTTTAAGAAGATTTTTTACGTACCTCCATTTTACTGCCATATATAATTTTAGAGATGTTTACCAGCTGAAAAACTAGTTAGAGGAAAAGAGACTGCACTGAGGTTTAATTTTAATTTAATATGGAAGCTTTCTCCAATGCAAGTTTTAGAAAGGATTAATATTTATGAACATCATTGTTAAATGCACTTGTTTTGTCTATTTTTTTCAAGGAGTGGCCTTCAATTTATGGCAAAGAAAGTGACTGAGTTTTCAGAAGAGATTTAATTTCTGAAAGAGGATAAAAACTGTATATAAAAAGAAAGCTATTTACCTCATTAATCCTTTTTGTTAAGAGTATTCTTGGTCTAAAAAGAGCAGTCTTTTATGTAAGAAAAGGCTAAATGTCTAACTCTTGCTTTAATGGTAATAAAACGCATTATTTATATTAACAGCCCTAAGAATATTTTATGTGCATATAATGGCTTTGCTGATCTGTTTTCAGAACATAATAATCCAGATTTTCCACTCACAAAGGCATCTTATTCATTTAGATTTAGTGCGTACATTTGGAAATACATGTGCAGTGAATACCACCTAAATTGCCAAGTACCATACTAGAAACATGAGCCTGAATCAGAAGAGAAGCTAAATATAGAGGGGGCTGGAACCAGTGTGCCTGCCTGCCATGAATGGAATAGCAGGCAGGTTCCTGTATTCAAGTCAAAGGCTTGGGTTCTGGTTCCCACCTCTCTTTTATCACAATTATGTGACTGTGACCTTGAGGAATATATCAGCTTCAGTCAGTCTCTGAACCCTCATTCAAAGATAGAGCAGGCAGGCCTTCTCAATCCACTTCTAGCAAGTACAATGTATGGAAGATAAACTCTTCTGGGGGAGATAAATATATGAAGGGCATATTTTATTCAGGAAATAAATGAATAACTTATTCCCATATTGACAGCCTATCTGTTGAAATGTGGTGTCAGTCACACCTTGCTCAAATGTAAGGACAGAGTAGGAAGCAAGGCAGGTTATGCTGCCAGCCTTTGGGCATGTGGAACAGAGTGGAAAAGTTAGAAAGTAACCCAGATTATTGGAACAGAATTCAATGAGTGCCCTGACTCATCATCGGCGAGAGCATGAACAGGGCTTGGAGGGTCTTATCATGCCCAGGAGGACCCAGGAAGGACCAAGACCTATCCACAAAGAAGAACAGAAGTCAGTGATAGCAGGTAGCTGCCATGAGAACTCCTCTGCATCATCTGAAAAATAAACTCCTTTCAGACTGGGGAGAATTGTTTCATTTAAACACCTTGATGTGCCAAGCTTCCCAGATAGAAATGGTGGAAAAAGTATCCAAGAAGAAATAAGAAACATAGGTGTCTTTTACTGTCCAACAGCAAAGGGCGCTGAAGATTGCATGCACCCATAACTCATCAAGACAGCAAAAATGATGCAGTTCTAAGAGGTCTAGAAAGAAATAAGACCTTTTAGAGAAAGCCAAATAAATGACTGAGGCCAATGTGTCTACCGCCTTCCATGTGTACAGCCCTCTATAGTGTGCACTGCTATCCACGTTCTCCTTAAGTCTTCAGCGACGGACCTGGGGGCAGGTACTTCCATCACCATTTGTGGAACGGAAGTTCTGAGCTTTCCTGGCGTGCAGCACTGCTGGAAGATGAACCATTCACAAGTTCCCAAGGTGACTGTTGAGCTCAGTTTTCAAACTCCCAATATTTTTTTAAAATACTCTACCTTTTCCAACAGGTTGAACGTTAAGTTTATTTTGTAACCAAAGAAAATGAGGGCCAATATCACTGGTAAACACATCGTCTTCTCTCATCCCCAACTGTTTATTTTCTGAGAAGACTTATCTGTAATAAATACCCTTCCAACTATAGAAGCCTTGCTAATGTGCCCACTCGCAAATGGAATACCCAGCAGTGAGAATCCTGGCAAGTATTTCTTGCCTGTGCATGTCAGAGAAGGCTTCTTGTGGGATACACCATTTAATTCTTAGAATTACAGAGCCCTTATCATTCCCACTTTGTAGATAAGGAAATTTGAATATTAAAGAAACTAAGTTGTCTGAGATAATGGGACCACACTTTGAGTATAGCTTTGTGGGCTTCCATATGCTACATACTTCAGATAAAGGTGATATAAAGGGTATTTTTGCCTTTGTAGGTATTATAATTTAGATTGCTAAGGTTTTAACTAAAATGGAAGGCTCTTATTTACTAGCTGAGTAACCAGAACAAGTAGATTCTTTCTGAACCTCAGTTTATAGACTGAGGTTCCGTTTTAAGGATTCCAAGATCCATTTTAAGGATTAAGTAATACAAAATGTATATAGGGTCTGAACATAGGTATATGACCAATGGTAACTATCCATCATTATTAAAGCATTTGAACATTTATCATATTCGGTCTTCATTTCTGTTTTGCTGAGTGCGCTGGAGAACACCATGATTAAGGGCTTGATACCTGACTCTGAAGCTGTACAAACCTGACTCACATCCAGTCACCCTAGCTACTATCTAAATGGCAATGGCGACCACTTCAAATCTGTAAAATGGAATTAACTATAATTTCTCACTCATCAAGTTGGTTTAATTACTGCATAAGGCAGTGCAGGCAAATTGCAAGATGACCTATGCAGATTTAAATACTCAATGTCTGATAATGTATTAATTGTATCTGACAGGTGGGAGAATTGTGATTTAATGATGGGATTGGACGAACTAGTTTAAATCTTAAAACTGGCTATGATTATAGCTGTAGTTCTAAAGCTGGTCTATTGACCCAAAACTTGTCTCATTAATAACTCAGTTATCTTTTGTAATAGTTCCTGCTCATCTTTCCCAAAGAGTACCTGTCAATCATTCAGCATAATGCTAAGGAATATACTTTGTAAGAGAGAGTTAACTTCCTATCTACAAGCACTGTGAGCACCAATGAGGGGCCGATCACTGTACTTAGGGTGTTGCATCTGAAAGAGAATATGACAAAACCTCTGTCCTGAAGATCATTCAGCCCAGTGTTGGAAAAGGGGAACAAACATATGCTCTTTTAGTGTGAGGCATAACAATTTTCTTATTCTTCATCAAAACCAGCTGAGTATCAGCAATTTAATAATTTAATTTTTATTGTTTTTTTAATTTAGCATTTACATTCAATATTGTTTTGTATTAGTTTCCGATGTACAGTAAAATAGTTATGTTTTACTTTTATTACTGAAATGTATACTGGGGCTTGTGGAGCAGATTTTTATAAACTAGGACTAGTACAATGGCTATTCTGACATCAATTTGTAGAACGAAATATGGGAAACCACAGAAGTGGGCTCAAGTTGATCAAATGTGAGGAAAGCAAGAGTGATTTATCCAAATTCTTTTTTGTCTTCATTATGCAGTTGCAAAGTGACTCGTTACCAGTAGAGGTGTCTCAGGCAGTTGCTTGAATACATGGAGAGATGGGAGAACACACACACACACACGTGTGTGTGTGTGTGTGTGTGTGTGTGAGAGAGAGAGAGAGAGAGAGAGAGAGGCAGGGTGGGGGAATCCTGCTCTGGTGAGCTCGTGAACGCAGGAGTTCCTTGTGATGTTGCTCCCAGTGAGAACTGCAAGTCTGTTGATTAATTTGCTTTCTATGAAAGAGCTATTTTTGAAAACCAGTTGAGGATTCAAAGGAAATGCAAATGACTAGCTGGAAAAATTTAAGTGCCTGGGAAAGAAAGAAGGTGGAAGGGGGATTATTCTATTTTGTGGATGTTGATACGAATGCCAGGTGCCTCTTCATGCCCTGATAGCTTATTGCCTTGAGGGTTTCTAAATAGCTTTAAAATGATTTATTTTCACATCAGTATGATATTGAGGACATTTTATTCATTAAATGTCTATTCATTCAATATTGAAATCCATGGGGACACAATGGATATGCCTACGTATGAGCATGTATCATAGAGATTTAGCTGTTAAGCCAGAAAAAAAATGTTTTTGTGAGGAAGACGGTGTTTAATGTCTAGAGAAAACTGGGCAGAAAGCCAGGAAATGTGGGCTTTAACCATTAGGACCTAATAAAAGGACAGCAACCAACAGTTAGCAAACACCTTTTATGTGATGCCAGGTACTGCGTTGGGAGACTTATTTTACCCTTTAGCTCTTGTTAATTCTCTGCAGAAAGTGCAGTCACTATTTTCTGAGTAATCAGGCTCAAGTTCTGTTTGAATTCCAAGCCCATGGCCTAATGTTTAGCCCTTACAAAGGTCTTTATTAAAATGTTGTTTGAGTGAATAGGTGAGTGATTGAATGAATTAATAAATAAATGAAAGCTTGATTTTGGCAGATCAGAAGCCAACAGAGTCTGGGAAGAGAGCCTGTTAAAATGTAAAACTATTCTAGAAGTAAAGGAGTTATCAAGGCTTAAACTAAGAGGGTTATAGAGTAGAAATGGCTGGTTCATTTGCATTTTTTAGCCTTTATGATTTGCAAGACCACACACGTCATCTCTTTGAATCTTCCCAATAAACTTAAGAGGCTAAGATTTTCCTTTTCATCATGAAAATGAAGAACCAAAAGGTTTGTGCCTTTCCCAAGTTCATGCAGCTAGTTTGTAATTAGCTCGTTTATATTAGCATTCTAAAAGTTCTCATGGAACAATGCCTGCATCAAAATAAACCTCCAGGCTTTGTCTTCTTATGTCAAATTTGTTTTTCATCCATGAGTCTCTTTTTATTTAAGTGGAATCATGAAGACAGCATCGAACAGTCCAAGAAATGGGAGAAGCAAAATAAAAGATTTATGTTTGAGTGGCTGGGTAGGAGGGAGAGGAAAGAAACTTACCTCTTTTTGTAAATAGTAAACATGACCATGGGAGTATTTGGAAAAGAGAAGATTAATGAGTCCAATTCGCAGCATGTTGAGTCTGGGTTACTGATGGGTTATCCAGGTGGAGCTTCCCAGCAGGAGCATACGAATGCTCAGGGTTGAAATAAAAATATTGGATTCTAATCATTCCAGTGACAACATGAGAAATTCTGCAAAGACTACATGCAATGTCCAAGGGAGAATGTACGGGAGAAGAAAATGTGATAGTTTTATTGGACTTGATACCTGTTACCTGGTACTATGATCTGTAGCTGAAACTCAGAACATTAATGTTGGTAAAATATTAAAAGTTAGTGTGCCACATGAATGAATCCTGGTATGTCCATGCATGTGTGTACATTAATGTAGGTATCAGCAGAAAGAACATGACTAAATTTGTTGTGATCAGTTGCACTGTGTGATATCTATTGTCTGCATTATATCTCAATTGTTTTCCCCAGAAAGCCAAAATGCTGTTTCACCAGTGAAATGTAAGGCTACCCACTGAATTTCCTCCCAGGCTTGGAGAGTAGTCTCCTCTAGTGATAAAGTATCCCTCAGACATCAACAGGTAGCTGATAATTTGCAGTAAGTTTTTCAGATAAAATTTTAATCAAAAGCTCATAGAGCTAGAGACACCTCAGGATTTACAACTTACCAACCCCTTGTCTACTGGGTCTATCCCTCTAATTTGCCCCTGGGTTGATTAATATGAAATTACTCTTTTTTATTGCTCACCCTGTCCTTTTGAGCAATGGTAAATTATGGATGAACTAGCACTGTTACAAGAAATATCTTAAGAGAATGAATAGTTGTCTCATAATGAAGTGTTGAATGGTTACATACAAGAGTGTATTTTAAACATTTCTCTACTGCTACAGGTCATTTGCTCTGGTGGTGGGCTGACTCACACAGGCCCGTGTTTTAAAAACTGTCCAATTTTCTTTCATTAGTAAGAAGATGACATAATTAAAAGGAAAAGTTTAGGCAAGAATGACCTAGTCCTTTATCAGCCATTACAGGGCAGGAGTTTATGATTAAGTGACAAAGGTTGGTCCTCAAACTGGGTATGTACAAGCATTATCCCATTAGTGCATTATTTTCCAAACTTGTGTCCAATAGATACTAATTCAACAAGACACATTCCTCCCAAAACAATTCTTGTATTTGGCTAAGTCCAAAAATACTAAGAATCATCTTACTTTCGAGCTCTTCAAAGCATGTTAGCATATACAGATTTCAAAAAGTCTTACACTAACTCAATTTATTTTAATTTGTACAGTCCAGTGCTTCCCAAATCTGCTTGGCCATAGAATCCATTCCCACCTTATTACTTATTAATACATAGCATTTCTGGTGTGCACCAAACCAGTTTGAGAAACGTAAATAATATCTAAGCTGTGGACCTTCTCAGAGGGAAGGAGGGAGATGCTACACTAGCATCTCTAGATGTTTGTGTAGTGTCTGCTAGAGTATATACATTTTCCAACAATTACAATAATTAGAAAGTGGCAAATTTTGTAAATGTACTACTTGTGTTTTTATATAATTTATTTTATTGTGAATGTGTATAATTAAGCATTTAATGGAGGTTGTGTTTAATAAGAGGTTCTAAAGTTTTGCAAATTTAACAATCAGTTCAATTAGTGATTGGAATCAGAAAAGTTATCCCAGATATTTTTATCATGAAGGTAGTTGAAGTTGTTTGACAGAGATGAATTGAGAGTGAGGGTACATGAATAAGAACCAAAGTGATGAGCTTAAAGAAACAACAGCAACTCCTGGTGGCCAAATTAAGTCCTGAAATTAATTGAGAACTGCAGTGCCAACATTGTTTGGTTTTCTAAGTGAGTCCACACATTTAAAAAATATTTTTGGTTATTGTCACAATGGATGTCTTTCAGAAAGATGGGTAAAAGTAGGTTTACAGTTGTGAGCATGCAAAACAGAGTTTATTCTTGTTATTATTTATCAATTATTGTATTATTTCCCATATGAACAACCTACTTTTGTCCACCCCTGTATTAAACTCCATTTACACAGCTGTTGTTCCTCTTCATTGAATGGGAGCACATCTCTGTTGAAAAAGTTAACCTGAGGGAATTCTTCAGTGTAGAAAGTCATCTGTGCTGTCAGGCAATGAGGAGAAAGTGATGTTCTATTTTAATGCAAATACACCCAGCACCATTTGTTAACATTTTCCCTTGAAGTATCTTGGGTTTTGAAAAATAAATGAAAGGTACTTGGGTGCAAGGTGTTTCTTGGTAGCAAAGGACACTACTAAGATAGGCCTGTCTCTTATTCTCAATGGCAGTCACACAATAATATATTTCCCCCAAAAGAGATTTCAGTGCGGTATTTTATTGATGTAGCCTCTGATACTCACATCACTGTTGGTTTATACTGTGTTTCACGGGGATTTCTACCTCTACCTATCACTTTCTTTCTGGATCATTTTATTTAAAATATGTATGGCATTAAGAAATATGTACAGGAAGTTTCTTGAGGGAGTTAACATTTATAGAGTATGTGATGTCTCTTATGTGCTCTTTTATGTCTCATATAATCCTCACAGAAATCTTATGAAAAGTTTAAAAGAAGATTCATACCTGGCACGAGTTCCAGTAGCTGGTACAGGGCAGCACCAGCACTAGCCATGGTTTTCTCTCATTCTCTTATGGGCATGTGCTGTTTTCTGCACCCGGCATCGGCTTCGTTGAGAAAACATTTATTCCTCCCTTTTTAGCAATAACATTGGTTCAAAGAAGTCCAGATGGAGCACTTATTATCCACTCTGCTTGCTTCACAGGGAATATTTCTGGCCCCTGGTATTAGTGTATTAGTGTGTGGTTCAAAGTGAGGCACATGAACCAGAGCCAGTGAATTGGAGTCCACTTTTGGATTATTAGGGAAAATACCCTTGGAAATAAGAGCTATAAGTTTAAGGAGGGCTTGGAGTTGAGTAAGGCTTTCTTGTTGCTGTTCGGTAAAAAAAAAAATGTCTGAAAATAAGGCAAAAACAAACTAAGTCAAGAAAAGAAATGCAAGATGACATCTTCATGTTAATGTCTGAAACAAGAATACAATTGTGCCTGAAATGGGGTTTTAACTTAAAGGCTTCCTAGTTGTATAAGTGAACATATCCTTTTATTTAAAGCAATTTTAGCCGTGTTTTCTTCCCATGGACCTGAAGCAACCTGACTTGTTCAGAAGGCTAAGAGGAAGCTTTTTTCTGCACCCCTCCACTTCTTTCATACATTTCATGGCTTGGCGCAGCCAACTCAAAACGTACTACTAGCTCCCTGCAATGCAGAATGCATCAGAGAGGCACCACTGAGGTGAAGAGGGACATTGACGTGAAGAAAGCATGGGCTCTGCTGTGGAGGAATGTAAAGCCATAGTTTGTGAAAGACACACAGACATGGAAACAACCCGCAATACTACAAGGCAGAATGCGGTAAGCTCCGTGGTGAGCTCAGAATGCCATGGGAAGCAGAGAAAGGAGAAGCTATTCTACTTGGGTACTCCATATTTTATAGAAAACTTTCTAAAAGAACTAGAATTTTAGCTGGGCTTTGTAAAATGGAAATTATTCAATCAGAGATGGAAAACTGATATTTTTGGCTGATGGGGCAGTATGAATATAAACAGGCAGACTTGACAATAGTGAGAATGTTAAAAAATTGGTGGATCAATATGAGTAAAATCTAGGGTACAATATGGATTGTTCTGGGAGGTTTGTAAGAGTAGTTTTTTTCACATACTATGACTAGCTGAGAATATAAAGTCAAGGACTTTGATCTTTATTCAGATGTATTAATTCGCATACACTAATCCAAGTTGAGAATGTGAAAAATAAAATGTGGGTGGATATAAAAATATATTATGAATTTGTAAAATTTATGATAGGGGCAATGCTGCTTCCTACCCTGACATTTCCTCTGTGTCAAATAAATCCTTATTAACGTAGCTCCCCTCTCTTCTTTCTGCCTCTAACCTTCTTCCCAGTTGATAACTCATGTGAGTGCTAGTTTGTAAATAGGTGACTCTACTTCCTGAAGTACCTCCTTTCTTAGAAACGAGGCAGTGTCAGATGAAGGACTTCTCTGATTGTTCATACCCCATCTTTACCTGGGCAGGTATCCTCCCTATGGAAGTATGACTTGTCCAATGTAGTCTATGACAAGAAGAGTAAATACAGCTAATTCTGGAGTCTACTGACTGTAGGTCGAATTGATTATAGATATGTCCATCATAAGCTGCGTTTTCCCCTTAGCTTTGATTACTAATAGAGATATTTTAGCTTCTATCTTCCATTTATTTGTTATATGTCTTAATTTTTCCATAGCCTGGGCAGGTGCTTTCTTTGGGCCACTTACAGAGCCTTACATTAGATGAATGGGCTAAGAAAAATCAATAAAATAAAGTACAAAAAAATATAGAGCTAAAGACTGAAGAACTGGTTGATTCTTCTGGTGTGCCAAGTCTTTGGACTTTGGACTTCAATGGGTGGACCATGCATTTTGAACTTGGTGGTTGGTAGAAATGTATATTAGACTGAACAGCTTGTTATAAGTGTATGATGTCATTTAACTTCAGAAGCTCGACCAGTAAAGTTTAGCTGGCCACAAGATAATCTGACTGCCAGTTTAAGTGGCTTTGTCTAAAGAAAATGACTGTTTTTGTAGAAGCAGATCTGGGTGTGAGGATGCTTAGATCTTAATAAAACCCATGGCTTTTTTTGATTGACCCCTGGAGACACACCCATTCTAGATAAGAAACATTGGAGACTCCGACTTGAGCAAAGCCGTAGATGATTCAGAGAGGTGACGTCAGAATTTATTCCACTGCATCTATGAGCTACATTTAGCTTACATGGACAAACCAGTAGGTTCCTCTACCTGGTTAAGAAGTCAGCAAAATGGGAGAAGTTGTGTAAGGTCAAAGAATATTATATGAGTAAAGCTTTATTTAAGCAATAAAGAAAAGGGGTAGGAATCTTTCTAAATGCAAGCTTTAGGGTTTTTTTTAAATTTAAATGCAGGTGAGTGCTGGGTATACAACAATGAGCTGATAAAGTTATACCTTAAAGTGTCCAGGCCAGGCTTGAGTAGGTGGTGAATGACAATTCCATTAAAACTAAAAAATGCCTGGGCTCACTAAAGTGGCACATTATATATAATTACAAAGAACTTGTCTTCATTTTGGTGCTGAGGCACCAGCAGCATGAGACTCAAAACAGAAAATGGAATTAAAAATGTTATGCATAAGTGGACCCTTCCCCAACCCATCTCCTGCCCTGAGAAATGGTTAATGGATAGAACCAAAATTAACCACCTGTTGAGGATTATATCAGATGAGCTCAAGTATATTTCTTATAGACTTTGGACAACTAGTATAGAATTAACAATATTCCAGGAAGGACAAGAGAAAAACAACTTTTTCTTTCTTTCATCTATCCAGTTTTATTCAGTTACCATGGAGGCTCTAATATAATTCACAATGATGAACCAAAGAGGAAAGGGTTATTCTAAACACAGGCTTTGCTCTTTCATGTCAGTGCTAAATGCACACTCTAGGAACGCAGTTTTCTCTGGAGAGCTTTTATTTTTAATGTATAGTTGACATAAAAATATTGTATTAGTTTCAGGTGTGTAAAAGAGTGATTCAACATTTATATACCTTGCAATGTGATGACCACGATGAGTCTAGTCACCATTTGCCACCATGCAAAGTCATTACAGTATCATTGACTATATTCCCTGTGCTTTACATGATCTCCCTCTGACTTATTTACTTTATAACTGAAAGTTTGTATTTTTATTTTTCTTTACCTTTTCACTTATTCTCTCAACCCTCTCCCCTCTGGCAAGCATTAATTTGTTCTCTGTATCTATGTGGCTTTTTTCTCATCTTGCTTGTTTATTTGGTTTGTTATTTTAGATTCAACACATAAATGAATCGTATAGTATTTGTCTTTCTCTGCCTGATTCATTTTACTTAGCATAATACACTCTAGGTCCAAACATGTTGTCATCAGTAGAATGATTTCATTCTTTTTTCTTGCTGAGTAGTATTTTATTTCATCAAGGCAATGTGAATCCAAACTACAATGAGGTACTCACCCACACCAGTCAGAGTGGCTATTGTCAAAATTCAACAACTAACCAGTGGTGGGGATGTGAAGGAACCCTGTGTACTCTTGGTGGGACTGTAAATTGGTGCAGCCAGTAAAGAAAACAATATAATTTTCCTCAAAAAATTAAAAATAGAAATACGTGATCTCACAATTCCACTTCTGGGTATTTATCCAAGAAAACAAAAACACTAATTCTAAAAGAAATATGTACCCCGAAGATAATTGCAGCATTGTTTACAAAAGTCAAGATACAGAAGCAACTAGGCGTCCATGGGTAGATGAAGGAATAAAGGAGATTGTGGTGGCTATCTTAAGGACTGGACACTGGCCTCTAAATTCCATAAATATGGAGCCAGTACTCCGATACACATGGGTGCACATTTCACTCCAGCACATGATAAAAGAGAGATTACTGAGCACTTGGTCTTAAATTAATTCAGCTACTGGGAACACCAGTCTAGGGAGAAAGAGCCTGGCAGTGGTAGCTGAAAGAACCCCAAAACACCCAGGCTTGACAACACTCCAGCTGAGACAAAGAAGAATACAAAGTGGAAAAGAGTTCATTTTGAACTTCATCTTCTTAAAATTTTAACTCACATGAGCAATACAATTTGATTTTGGACTTTAACACCTGCAGACTATGATGTATTTGGACTTAAAGTGAAATAGAGAGTAAGATGTGAACTTAATTTTCTCCTTGGGAATTATATAATTACAGGCAGTCTGTATTTAAATTTTGGGGATGCCACAATTTGCACTTTATTATTTGAGTATCATTATGCATTTTTATTGTAGAGTCTTAAAACAATTTAGTTTTATTTCATCTCAGGCAGACTGTCAATATGCTGAACAATGCGGCTGAATGTAAACCGGGAGGGGAAACAGAAGAAGAAATGAGTAAGGGGTGTGAAATGGCAGAGGGATTCATGGAACAATGTCCTGCCTCACATAACTGAGAACCCTCTGGGGTCAGACGCCAAGTGCAGACTGAGGGTTCCAGAAAGGGGGTCATTGAGGAGCAGTGGGCGTCCTTCTTCTGTGCTAATTCCCCGTGGTCACTATCCATGTCCAGCAACCCAGGGTGAGTTTTACCGTTCTCTCTTCTTTGCCATCTCTCTCCTCCTCTTCTTCCTCTTCTTTCTTCTCCCTCTCCCCCTCACTCTCCCCCTCTCTCTCCCCCTTTCTCTCCCTCTTTCTCTCCCCCTCTCTCTCTCCCCTCAATTGCTCAGATTTCTGAGAACAAAAAGTGCCATATGGGATGCAGCCTCGGACCATGACAATTTGGCTCAGGTTATAGTAATTTCAGAATTAAATTCAGTCATGCTAGAGTCAAACAATATTCTTTAAAATTGACAAAAATATTTTAAGCATAAGATGGCACTTTACCAGCATGCATATAGAATCTGTTATGTATATCATTTAAAGTGAATCTGCACAGTGACATTTCAGAAGTACACCATAGTTGGGAGACTGGGTGCAGGCACTAAACTATGCTTTACAGGCTTCCAGTTTGGAACAATTCAGTTGATCTGTTACAGCCTCATCTAGAAAATAGGAATAATAATATTTGAGTGGGCCAAGGTCAGGTGGTTAGGTCAGATTTTTTTCCTTTTTTTGAATTTGTTAGGATGACACTGATCAACAAAAAGATAAAGATTTCAGGTGCAAAATTTCACAACACATCACTTGTACAATGTATTGGGTGTTCAACCCCAAGTCAAGTCTTTTTCCATCACCATTTAGCCCCCATACCCTCCTCATCCTCCTCTCACCTGCCTTCCCCTTGGTAATCACCACACTGTTGTCTGTGTCCATGAGATTTTGGGGGGGGGGGTGTTTTAAGTTATTTTCAAGGTAAAAACCTGCAGTTTAATTATGACACATTATAGCCATTAGTACATACATAAGCATGTATGTATATTTTTCATTTTATCTAGGGTAGCACTCTCCTACAAAAGTAGATTAATAATTTAACATTTTTCTAGAAGCTATGTTAAAATTAATTGAATAGTATATTCTACCAAAATATAGCATATCATTACACAATAAAAATTAAAGAACACAGTGATAGTTAAATGCTGTTTTTAATGACCCAGTAAAATGCAGTATATGTTTTATACCTGCAACACATTTCCACTGCACCACACACAACTCAGTAGTTGTTCAGTAGCCACATGTGGCTGGTGGCTTCCTTATTGGATGGCACAGACACAGAGTAAGAAAAGCAGCAACCTAGGGAAACTAGGGCTGTTTAGAGCAACATAGGTCTCATAAAATTTTAGATCTGGGACAAACTTGAGAGATCCTGAGATCTAAACTTCTCTGCTTTAGTTGCAGGAATTGTGTTTAAGAGAGGACAAGTGACTCATCAAGGTCACCTAGGGAATGGATAACAGGACTTGAACCCAAGCCAGCCCTCTTGTTTTGCTGTTGAGGGCACTTTTTACAAGACAGCACTGAGATGCTCCCACCTTATAACTGTGTGAGAGTGTTAAACCTACTCTTCAGTGAGCACGGAAAGGCAGAAGCCCCATGAAGTTCCCACTGGGTGCTGGGTGCCTTTATACGTTCACATTCCTTAACATTTTGTACATACTACAATGATCAATCCTCATCTTAGAAATGAAAAAGTTCATATTTTCTTCCTAATATGTGTTACTCTATGGTGTATATTTTGTAGGATGAATAACTGAACCTTGTCTTCTGGAAATCAAACACAATAAATACCACACTTGCATAACTGAGTAGTAATGTTTTTTGCATCTACAGGTTTTCCAATCTTGCACTTGGCAACCTCAATGTTCCATTACCACCAACCTTTGCATTTCATTTAGCCTGCAGATTAGATTTACAAATAAGAACTGTGGATTCTCTCTTCATCCTGTCTGATGTTTCTCACATAGTGCATGGTGTTCTCTTGAGCCAGGTTTTTTAAATGTGGAAATTAAAACTCAAGAAAGGAAAGTCTTTCACCTTGAGAATTACAGAGAAATGTTGCATTATCTGCATCATGAACATTGACAGAAAGTCCAAGGCAGATTATGGGGTGAAATGCCTGATGGAATGGAGAGATTGTAATTGTTGTCATGTGAATATAGTGAATGATACTCCAGGAGGAAGATACAGGAGCTCTGCATTGTAATACAAGTAGAATCTCTTACCTGAGCAAACTGGCGCAATTAAGTCCTTAAATGACCAGAAGCCACTTCTGAGCAAGACCATAATCTTCATGTGTGACCTTAGGCAAGTCACTTACCTGCATGGTACCCATTTACCTAGCTTCAAAATAATGCTCATTATCTATATTCAGCCAGATAATGTTTACAGAAATCTTTGAGAAACTTGGATGAAAGGCCCCATTTACATATAAAGTAGTGTTATTATTCAAATCCCCCTCTGCTGACTTCTGTGCAGCAGGTGTATTAAAGAACAAAAAAGAAAAAAAAAACAAGGAGAAAGGGAAAATTGGCTCCTTAAATCATGGAAATCAGATTATCCCAAATCAGCTCATTTTGAAAGGGAGGGGGAATGCTTTGCTGCATTTCTTAACCATTTCCAAACAGACTTCTTTGGATGAACAAAGAAGCAGAGTGAGACTGATCCATAGTCCTTTCGGAGAGTGAGAAACAAAATCTGAAATAAGTATAAACCTGCTAAAATTTAGAGTATAATCTTCCTACAGCTGCTTCAACTACATGCATTTGTCTGCATTACTGGAAAATTTAAGATTCTAAATTCACCATTTTAATCTCAATTTATAATGTGTGCATTTATGTGTACATGAATATTTGTAACTAAGGTATCACAAAGGCTATTGTCTTCTACTCATTGAACAGGTTTGATGAGTCCTTGCCCATTTATGATTCCTGCTGATTAATGGTGATATAGTGTATAATCTTTGAATGAAAGTATTTGTGAAATAAATTGCAAAGCCTTTTGAGTGTTCTTTAAATTACTTAAGAATGAAGAGGAAGACATGGGTGGGGTGAAAAAAACTACCTTCAATATCCTAGGGCACGGATTATGCTCAAGTTTTTCAGCAAAATTTATTTCTTAAGGCCCAAAAGCTTTCATGAAGCATTGTATTTAATTTCTGTATCTCTCAAATAAAGAATTCCATCCAGCAGCTAAGATCTGTTTCAGGTCTTACATTCTGCAATTACTTGCTTTTTAGCATCTTCATTGTTGTTGCTGTTAACCTATGTCCTCTTTTCCCTGGGGCAGTCCTATCCATGCATTCATTCCTGGAACCCTGCAATAACCCTATGAGATAGGTGTTACTCCCTCTATTACCACACACGTGGCTAACAAGCAGAGTATGCTACCTGGTCAGGTTCCCACTGGGTAAGTGACAGAAGGGAGAATTTTAGCTAGTTCTAATGACTCTTAAGCATGTAATATCACCATTATACTAAACTAGACTTTCTCTTAAAGACACCCTTGACTTTCATATTCTTTTTACTGTGCATATCCATTTGGTATCACTCACCTTGACTGTTTTAAACAAAACAAAACAAAACAAAAACATGTTCAGATGTGTCACGAGTTTATTTTCATGATATAATCTTCTTCGTAAGTCATTCGGGCAACTGCTTGGCTAGCTGCCTGCTGAGCAGCCCGGCATCAAGGAATAGACAAGAGTCACACACAGTAACTATGCTATTCACTCAGATTTTATTGAATGCAGGGTCACTCAAAGTAGAACATCAACATACATAATATCCTACTCACACTCTGACAATCTAAGAGAAATATAACACACACAGAGCAATTGATGGGAGAGAACAAACCTGAGTCCCAGAATCTCAGTCTGCAGGTCCAGGAGACAGCACGATGGGCAGGGGAGTTGTCAGCCTCTTGCAAGGGAGGGTCTCCGGAGCAGGGGGGCAGCAGGGCAAATAAAGTCCTCAGTCCGGCAGGGCAGAGCCTCTGGCAGCTAATGCCAAGGGAGATGAGCATGGGGTGGAGCAACCCTCTGGGTTGTGGAGCTTGGCTGTCTCAGCAGTGCTCTGGAGCCTATCTCAGTTATACCTTAAGAAAGGTGCACTCCACCCTTCTGGGTCTTTTCTATAAATGTCCTGGCACCCCTGACAGGAAGTGTGAAATTTCCCCAGGAGCCTATCTACGGTCCTGCTCTGCAGAGACGTGGCTATTCTGAGCACATATGCGGATATCTTGGGTGTGTTTCCTTGCCAGATGTGTCTAGCATGATTTAGGTAGCTTCCTTTTTGAACCAAAGTGTCATGGCTGACTGATAGCCATCTTGGTTGACATGAGTGACTCCACTTTGTTTTATACGCTTTACACTATCTTGATCAGACCAATGCCATTTTATTGGTCCTGCTCTCCATGGATAAAATTTGGTAGAATAGAAATATTTTTGAGTAATTCTTTCTGAAAAGATCTCGGCCTGCCTGAATAATTGCTGATGAAAAAAATGTCATCCTGCTCACCCCTAAAAGTGCCTGACATTCTTTCTCTGTGACTAATTATTTTACAGACAGCACTTTAATTGCAGGATGTAGGAGGTACTTTCTATAAATGCTTAACATTACAAGGGGACATGATCTGCAATCTTCAGATCATTAAACTTGTTACTAGGAATAAGTGTGCATTGGGGACCAATGACATTTGTCAAAGGAAGCCCATGTATTCTGTGAAGGGCAGGAGGCCAGGTCAGGAAAGGGAGCCTGAAAATTGTTTTATGTTGAGTGTCTTTAATCATTTACTAGAAGGGAAAATTCAAGCCTTCTCCAGATATATGGCTATTCAAAGAACAGGACGTATATAATCACTGACTGAACTGAAATCTATGTCTAAAATAAACCCCCAGGACAGTTTTCAGATAGTTTGTAACCATTACAAAATAGAAGCTGAGGGGACCAATTGAAAATGGCCTGGAAAGGAATTGCATTGTGGTTATTTATCATTTGTCCACTGTCTCTTTTATACTGACATAATCTTGGTGAGGTTAAGGGCTTCCTCCCACACATGTTTCCAGATGTCACTTGGTGCCCAAAGCCCCACTGACATATTGCATGTTGTTAATTTATGAATAAATGTCACTTGATGGGAAATTGCAGATCTTGGTTCTATACCAAGATCCAAACTTGATTTTGTAGGTTGTCTCTGAATTGTCAACAATTCAATGACAGCATGGATATTTTGTAAGAGTAATCTGTGAGTTCTAGCATTTGAACAATATTTAAAATGCACTTTATGGCATCTGGCACTAGATTAAAAGATTCAGGATAGCATTAAAAGATTGAGAATAGGGTCTTAGCATCTCACCTATGATTCTTAAGCAGACCAAAGTTTCAGAACCAAACACTGAATTTGGTGATCAAATTTACTTGTTGATTAAATCACTTTCTTAGGTAATGCATTTTTATTCACTAACTTATTCTACATTTGCTGACTGACTGTGTGCCAGGCACTCCTGTAAATGCTAACAAGACCAGACCACACAAAATGAGAGTCCTGCTCATGCAGAACTTACGTTTCTGCTTGGGAGGTTCACACACACACACTCTCAAACTGAATGTGTAAATATGAGGCTGGCAATATACTTTGAAGCAGAGAAAAATTTAATAAGAGAGATATCCTGGTGTTTGGCTACTCTTTGACATAGAGTAGTTTCTTTGATTAAATAACATGGAGTAGAAGAAATAGGTAACCAAATGTTACAGGTAGAGAAAATAGAAAATACAATGGCCCTTGAAAGGAGCAGGCTTGGCGTGTCAAGGGGCAGCAAAGAAACCAGGGGAGCTGGAACAAAGGGGGAAAGAAATGAGAGACGGGGTTGAATGGGTAGGCAGGGCAGATCTTTAA
This sequence comes from Sturnira hondurensis, assembly GCF_014824575.4. Taxonomy (NCBI): domain Eukaryota; kingdom Metazoa; phylum Chordata; class Mammalia; order Chiroptera; family Phyllostomidae; genus Sturnira; species Sturnira hondurensis. The sequence continues at coordinate 13,744,766 of NW_028073411.1, read as the reverse complement.
GGCCAGAGTGAGGATTTCTATTTTACTCTGAGTGAGGTTTTGTAGGCAGTAATTGTGAAGACCCTCACGATAACAAGACACACACCCTCTGCTGTCGACTCCCCACATAGCCACTCCCCCTGAATGGGAGTGTGAACTCTGAATATGATGGACAGTCACTACCATGAATAGGTAACCTTACCTGACACAGAATATTTTAATAGAAAAGAGTATCTTCAGTGAGCTTCAGATAAGCTATGATAATGGTAATTTTATGTACTCAACATAAAACTGATACAAAGGCAACCCCAGAAGGGAAGTGCTTTGTGTAGGGGGTGGCTGTGTATATAAAAGATAGTTCATGCTATCTGAAAGGTAATGGACTGTAGGCACACAGGTATCCAATGGGAGGCCACAGCAATAGTCCAAGAGAGAGATGGTGATGTCTCTGCCTGGGGTGGCATTGTCAAGAAATTGAGATGTATTTGCATTATTTTAGAAGTTACATACCATTGAGTTTACTGATTAACTGATGTGGGAGATTTTTTTTAAAAAGGATGTAACCATTTTGCCGGAGATGTTGGCTGGGTCAGTTGAAAGACAGAGTGTCTTAGAGAGTGTGCTGATATCTATGGGAGAGTCAGAGTGTGGGTGAAGAGGAGAAATCAAGTCTTCATTTTGAGCCATGTTATGACTGAGATACTCATAGCAATACCCAAAAAGAGAGGGCAAATAGGTCATTGGATATAAACATTTAGAGTGAAGAAGAGAGATTGGAGCTGGCGATATTCATTTATGAGTCAGCAGTATACAGCCTGTAGCTAATGACATGGGATGGAAATCACTGAGTGTTTGAACTGACATAAAGAGTGGATAGGACCTCCTGTCTGATCCCTTTTAGGAAGCACCTAGGTGTGATTCTGTTTCTGGGCAGATTGGAAGGCATTCTAAAGAAGAAAGGAATATCCAGGAAAGCAGTGCACCATCCAATCAAAGTAGAGTATTTTAAAAAGGCAAAGATGTTGAATAATACGCATAGTTCATCTAGGTCAACTGAGAGGTAGCCATAGGATTTCACAAGTGGAAATTTAGTGAGACCAGTTTTATTGCCACAATGAAGACAGATGTTGGAAAGCAGTGAAGAGCAAAAGGAAGATGAAGACTTACATGCAGCAAAGTGGATAGGTTTCGAGAGGTTTGGAGGTGAAAGAGAAAGTAGAGAGAATTTGATAACTGGAGCAAGATGTGAAAACAAGGTATTTTAATCTAATTTTTAAAATAAACAATGCATCTAGAATTATAACTAGAATGTCTAGTTATATCTAGCTTACATATCTAGCTATATCTAGCCTACACCTAGGCTTATAACTAGAATGTCTATATGCTTATACGGTGAGAAGTCTCCACCCATAGCCCCCTCCACCACTGCCCAGTTCCCATCCTAACCCCACCTTCATGCCCACTATTTTCTTATCTACCCTCACAAGTTTCCTTATACATTATAAGCAAATCAAAGTATAGTTTCCCATCTTTTCACCCCTATCTAAACATAAGTTATATTATTATTCATATAATTCTATTCTTTGCTTTTTTCTCTTTCTATCTTAAAAATATTTTCAATATCAGCTAACAAAGACCTTCCTTGTCTGTTTTTATAACCTTATGTTATCTCATTAAAACATCAAATATTTAACCAACCCTTCACTGAAGGACCCTCATCTTGCTCCAAGTCTTTACCTATTGCTAACAGGATACAATGGATAACCTGGTTCATGCATCACTTTGCCCAAGTTCATGTGTACAGTAATCCCCAAAATGGATTCTTTTTGTGCTTGTTGTTATAGCTCAGGTTGTTGATGGCTTGTTGGTTTGTTTCTCTGGTCACTTAAGACGTGGAAGCATGCTGAGTGAGTTAATTACAGAAGGAAAGGAACTGGAAGAAAGTGAGAGTGTGAAGATACCGAACTGACAGGGTTGGTAAAAAAATCAGCTCCCTCAAAAGAGGGACGTGGACTGAAGGCTGAATGTATGGCTCTAAGAAGAGGTAATCCCTCCATCTCCTTGGCAAGAGGTGGAAGGAGTTCTCATCCACTAATTATCCTAACCTTGTAGATTTTGAGATTAGGGTGGTTGCTAGGATCAAAAAGTTTAGATAAGTGAAAAAAATTTTGAGTTAAATACTGTGAAGAAATTGAAATGGAGACTAAGAGAGACCCAAAAGAAATTCAAGGCAACATTTTAAAATCAGTTGACGTTGGAGAGTATTGTCGTTGCCTCCCACACGGAGATTCAAAAGCTGGAAATGTGAAATGCAATGGTCCAGTGATATGGAATAAGCTTCGGAGAAAGTCAGCTCCGTTATCACTTTCCCACTAAAGAGAGTGAACTTGGCAGTGGGAAGAACAGACACCTGAGGTTCCTTCAGACTCCACCCCTGAAAATGCTAGTGATCTTAATGAAATCAATTAATCCCCAGAGTTCCAGCTTTTTTATAAGCCAATGGGGGTGTTCTTTGTAAAAAGAAAGTTAGTATATATAAAAAGCTAAATGAGATATGGGTTAAGGACATACATATTTGGGGAATGAATAAATAACTCCATAAGAAAGTGTTTTTAGAAATGTCACAAACTCTGCGCATCACCATCATTAGCTCAGAGTTGTTAACTAAAGTTATAGAATGGATTTGAGGAGGTTGTACATCTTTTGTTCTCCGGAAAGTGGAGATTATTTTTGATCATAACATAAATTATGATTATCAGAAGAGACTTTAAATAAGTATTTATTTATAGTTTATGTATGGCTAGGTAGGAAGGTTGATAGATGTGCTTTACCATAGTTTTTATCTTAATACATGTTATTTATTTCTATTTTAATTAGAGTTTGCTTTCAATATTATTTTGTGTTGGTTTCGGGTGTACTGTGTAGTGGTTAGGCAATCATGTACTTTACAAAATGTCTCCCCTGGTATTTCCAGTACCCACCCAGCACCATACATGGTTATTGCAATATTATTGACTGTATTCCCTATGCTGTACTTTACATCTGCATGACTATTTTGTAATCTCCAATTTATGCTTCTTGATTCCTTCACCTCTTTTACTCAAACCCCCTGCTCCCCTCCTCTCCAGCAACCCCCAGTCCACTCTCTGTGTCTATGAGTCTGTTGCTGTCTTATTTGTTTATTTTGCTCTTAGATAGTATTTTTAAACAAAATTCTAAATCACTGCAAGGACAACAATTTCGTAAAGTGTTATATTACTATAAGAACTTTTTACATTTAAAGTAAGCACTTGATATTCACTAACCTGTTAGGTCCCATTACTTTTCTCACACCTGTTGTGAATTAGGACATTGATAGGACTGTAATGACTGTAAATGTGTTTGCATTAAGCTGTATGTCATGTTACACTTACATCAAAGCTAGTTAGAGTAACCGACCTATCCCTGGGACTTTTAGGCTGTTAGCATTTGAAATCCCACATCCAGGAAAGCCCTCAGTCTCCAGCACGATGAAGCAATGATATTCATATTGTCATCATCATGTCAGTTATCTTTAGTGTAATTTAATTCAGTAAATATTTAGCTAGAGTACACCATGTCCTGGTCACTGTAGAAGCTAAATGTATAAATGAGTCATGAGTGGGATGGAGAATTGTGTATAGTGAACTGGCACGGGCTACTGAGTCAGAGCTTAAAGCTTGTAATTGAAGTTCTACCATTTTCTAACTGTTGGTCCTAAGGCTTGAGGGAATCTCTGAATCTCTTGGAGCCCCATTTTCTTATTGAAATATGAAAAAGATTATATCAATGCTACTCCAAAAAGTCTCATTACAATTAAATGATGCTATGTATGCTTATCTGCATACATCCATTCAGCACCTGATCTGGAAACTAATTAATGCTTAATACATCCTAGTTTGTGATCACACCTCCATTAGTAGTTGGTCCAATGGCATTTGTGAAATAGCAGAAGGATGAGCAAAGGGCAACTGAACTATACCTGGAGTGGAGTAGAAGTGTTGAGGTCTTGGGAAGACTTATTGCAGAGGTGATTTTACATCTTTGGCCAGCTCTAACTATCAGAATGTTGACTGATGACATTGAGAAGGGGCGGGGTATACTAAAAAGGAGGCATGGTCCACCAAAGGGTCACGTGGAGGAATGAAGAAAAGGAAGAGATGAGAAGGAAACATGTGTTCCAACATGCTTTAAGTAAAGAACAGCACATTGTTGTATGTGTGTGTGTGTGTGTGTGTCTTTCCAGGCAATACAATGGCATTGAATCACCTTTATATGTTCTGGGAGTTTATTGTAGAGAGGATGGTAAACTTTGCCCAGGTCACATGTCAGGTACACACGCTTCTTAGTATGTCATATGATGGAGGAGGGTCAGACTGGGGAGGTAGCACGCATTACAGACTATGTGTTTTTCTAAACACTAACACTTCTTTCCCCAAAGCATGTTAAGTTGTAAACAAACTGGCAGAGGATAAAGAAAATAATTTTAGTACAGAAACCCTAAAGCATGACCTAGGGCATTTATGTCCTCTGAATCATTTAAAGATCCCTGTTGCCTCTTTGCTGCACGACAAACTAGCAACCTGACACTCCAGACCCTTCACAGCCTGTCTGGCCTCACTCTTTCCCGGACGCTGCCTTCACCCTGCTCCACCTGTCTCGAAGAGCTGCCCTTCTGCCAGTCACCCGGCTGGTGTCTCTTAGTCATGCAGGGTGGGCCAAGTACTGTGTCGGGCATTGAGAACACAGTAGAGAAGAGAGAAGACCAAGGGCTCCATCTCCATCTTGGTGGGTCCCATAATCGAGTGGTCAGGAAAAAGATATAAACATTTTAAAATGAGCTATAGAGCGCCTCAGAAGGTGCTAAGTGCTCTCAAGAAAAATGTGGTAAATCACTGAAAAGAGAGTAGAGGGTGACAAGAAGTGACCATATCAAATGGTATGTACGCTGGTTTAAAGGAAATAGTTAATGATACTCTGCAAAACTCACTCACACACCCTGTGCACCTGCACATACACAAACACAAACCACACACACAAATGAAATGATGTCTTAGATACCCCCAAACCAGTTTAGAATATGCTCCGAACTATATGATCTCATTCAGAAATTGCTCTCTGTTCTGATGCTTTTCAGTTGGGGAATTCAGCTCAGAACAAAATGTGCTTTATAATTGCACTGGAGAGAAGATGGAGGAAGCTAGACATGTACCAGGTTCTGTTCTGACACTGAAATGTGCTGGGTACAGGATCCAAAGGGAATAGATCAGAGTGGGGCAGCTGGAGTCAGGCCCATCTATAGGCAACCGATCCGCTTGACGTGGTGGATGTAGCCCAGACCCTGACTCGGAAAATCCAGTAGAGAGTGAGGTCAGCACACAGGAAGCCAAATCCATGAATCGCCTTTCCCATGGGGAACCAGGTCTACATTGTACCTAGGCTGATATGAGGCTTGCTTTTGCTAAAACTCCCTCACCCTGAATTGAGGCAGATATTTTTGCTGCATATCTCTAAAGTAACTTCCTAAAATCTGTGCCAAACCTCTGAAGTATGGAGTATAACCAGTTCAACCACTTTTCCTCTTGATCTGCAACATCCTTCTCTTTGTAGCAAATAGCAACATCCTTTCCTTTGTCATCTGTAAAAGGTAATCACCTACAGCAAATCTGTGCATAGTAAATGAGACCATCCTCAATGTAATGTACCCAGAAAAAACAATAAAAGCCTGTCCATGGAGGGGTTGGGGCCCTCTGTCCCACTTAGACAGCAGCATGCCATCCCTTTTTCTCCACAGGACTTCTGTAGTCTGTGAATTTGTCACAGCCACAACACATGGACCCTGTGGGCTGGAGCCTGCATCACCCATCATTCCAGTTCATTCCAACTCAAGCTGCCCATGGTTCTGTGGTTCCCTTTCCCTCTATGGGAACTCAACTCTAAAGCTGAGAAAAGAAAAGCTTGAGGAAGAATGTGTTAATGAAAAAATTTTACTAAGTTACATTTGTTTTCAAGAGTGACTGTATTCATAAGTACACAATAGAGTAAAAATAGTCTCTTCAATAAATGGTGTCGGGAAAACTGGACTGGTACATGCAAAAAAAATGAAACTAGACTGACAACTTTCACTATACACCAGAATAAACTCAAAATGGATAAAAAATTTAAATATAAGTCATGATACCATTGAGTCCTAGTTGAAAACATAGGCAGTAAAGTTTCAGATACCCCATGTAGCAATAATTTTGTTTATATATGTCCTCTGGCAAGGGAAAGGAGGAAAAAGATAAACAAATGGGACTATGTCAGATTAAAAAACCTCTGCATGTCTAAAAAATCATCAGAATTAAAAGGGAACTGACTTTATGGGAGTATGTATTTGCCAACAATACATTAGACAAGGGCTTAATCTCCAAAATATATAAAGAACTCATATGTCTCAATACCAAGAATACAAACAATCCAATCAAAAACTGGGAGAAGGACCTAAATAGACACTTCTCCGAGGAAGACATACAGAGGGCCCATAGACATGGGAAGAGATGCTCAGCATCACTAGCCATCAGAGGGATGCAAATTAAAATCACAATGAGATATCACTGCACACCTGGCCATCATTAATAAATCCACAACCAACAAGTGCTGGAGAGGTTGTGGAGAAAAGGGAACCCTTCTGAACTGTTGGTGGGAATGCAGACTGGTGCAGCCACTGTGGAAAACAGTATGGACTTTCCTATAAAAATTAAAAATGGAACTGCCTTTTGTCCCAGCAGTTCCACTGCCGGGAATATATCCTAAAAATCCCAAACACCAATTCAAAAGGACTTTTGCACCCCTATATTCATAGCAGTGCTCTTTATAATAACCTAGTGCTGGAAACAGTCTAAGTGCCCATCAGTAGATGAATGGCTAAAAAAACTGGGGTTCCTTTATGCAATGGAATACTGCACAACAAAAACAAAGAAGAAACTCCTACTTTTTGCAATAGCATGGATAGAACTGGGGAATATTATGTTAAGTAAAATAAGCCAGTTGGCAAAAGAAAAATACCATATGTCACCTATAAGAGGAATCTAATAAACAAAATAAGCTAAAAAACAAAACAGAACCACAGGCATGGAAAGATGGGACAGACTAACGGTGATCAGGGGGGAGAAGAGAAGCAGGACAAGGGTGGAAAGAAGGAGAAGGGCCTAGACAAAGAACATGTGTGCATGACCCATGGACGCGGGCAATCGTGTGGGGATTAACTGTGGGAGCAAGGGGAGGGCTGCATGGAGGAGGACAAAGGGGGAAATTGGGGCAACTACAATAGAACAACAATGAATACATTTTATGAAAAATATAGGAAAAGAAAAAATAAAGCAGTTTTTATTGTGTAATGGGAAAAAAGAATGCCTATATTCAGAATCCTAAGCCCTGTGAAAGTGGGCTTTACTAGGACTACCCAATGCTGATGTTAGTTTTTATTTAATTTGCATTATGACAGGAAAGTCTTCTTCCAGTCTGGAAGGACTGTTACAGAGGGACACAGTCTGGAGAAGTCTGGCTGCTCATCAGGGAGGTCTGCCAGTGAGACTGGTCATTTGGAAACATCTTTGATTTCCAGAAAGAGAGTTAGCCATTTCACTGGCTAAGAAAGTCAGCAGTGCACCTGAACATGAAGGCATTTCAGTCGAATAACTCACCCTAATTTCCTACACAGGAAGTTTATACATAAACCAGAATACCAGTTTGCTAATTTATGTTGAGAAATATGTCAAGTGAGTTATGAAATACTGTTTACTGGCCAATATGTTTGTCCTCCCTGGACAAATCCATAAACCAGAAATAAAATTATAATCAGAAGGGTTTTTTAATGAGGTTTGAGCCAGAGCAGAGACGATTAGTTGAATCAGAAGTGAGTGGTATTGAAACACAATACCACTGCTTTACTGCTCCTATTCCTACCGCATGGGCAGACTTGCTGCCATGGATGGCCTGTTTATTTCAATGGGGTGTGATATTCTGTGGGTAACATTGAAAACAAATGGGAACGTTTGTTTCAGTGGCTTCCTCTTCTATAGGATGTCTGTTGTTACAGAAATTAGGCTGGAGGGCCAATGTGTGTTAGATGAACATTGACACAACTTCATTATTTACAAACCCTACAGCTGTTTAAAAATGCACATTTTAGGAATAAAAGCAAATGGTAGTTGATATTCTTTTTTTTCATTTTCTATTGTTATTCTATTACAGTTATCCCAATTTTCCCCTTTTTCCTCCTTTGCTCCCACCAGCCCCAAATCCCACAGCCAATCTCCACACTGCTGTCTATGTCCACGAGTCATTCATACATGTTCTTTGACTAGTCCCTTCCCCTTCTTTCCACCAATTTCTTCCTCTACTCTCCCCTCTGGTCACTGTCAGTCTGTTCCCTGTGTCCATGTCTGTGGGTCTATTTTGTTCACTGGATATTCTTTTTTAAAAAATTTATTTATTTTATAGGGGTGACACTTGTTAACAACATTTATAGGTTGCTGGTGTACAATTCTATAGCGTATCATCTGTATATTGTATTGTGTGTTCACCAGCCAAAGTCAGGTCTTCTTCTATCAGCATTTATCCCCCTGTACCTGTTTCTACTTTCTCCCACCCTCTTTCCTCTCTGGTAATCACCATACTGTTTCTGTGTTTATGAGTTGTTGTTGTTGTTGTTGTTTACTTAATTTATTCACCTGTTTCACCCAGCTCCCTGATCCCCTTCCCTTCTAATAACTGCCAGTCTGTTATCTGTATCAATGAGTCTGTTTCTATGGTATATTTACACAATGGAACACTATGTAGTTATAAAAAAAAAGGAAATCTTACCTTTTGCAACAGCATGGATAGACCTGGAGAATATTATGCTAAACTAAATAAGCCAGACAGAGAAAGACAAATACCAGATGATTTCACTTATATCAGGCTAATATTCTACTATCTATGTCCATGAGTCATTCTATGCATGGATAATAATACTAGCTAATATAGGTGTATATGTTAGATATGGTAGCTTTTCCTTACATTCACACTTTTAATTCTCACTAATTCTTCTAATAATCCAATAATTTGTCCCTATCAAAGGTCCCCTCTGCAGATGAGTTAACAGATGCTGGGAGAGTGAACAAGTTACCCAGGCACCCCACTTCTTTAGATGCGGGCTGCCTTTGAACCCAAGCTGGTGGGCTTTGAATCTCCCCAATAGACTCATCCTATTTTCTCTGTGGCTGTTGTCATGCTGTGTTCTCTGTGTTGTTATAACAAATCAAATAAGAACAATAAAGCAGTGGTTTTTATTTTAGTTAAAAATCAGTAGTCAATATCAGAATCATCTGTTTTGTTAAAACATACTGTCACACAACTCCCCTAGCATGTCGGAAGTGCTGTTTCCTTCCTGGTCAATGAAGCTCTATTATGTAAACTCCACTCCCAGACGTGATTATTTTGGCCTCCTAGAAAAATCCAGACAAATTGCTTTCATTAGTACAGTCGCCTTACCTCAGCTCCTATCTTCTTCCGAGACGGTGCTCATTCTGGTGATAGCTGACAAACCACTTTTGAAATCATCTCATGAGTGGCAGGTCAGGATGATAACTGATACACAGCTCACCAGGTTCCACAGAAATGCACTTAACTCAAACCTGTACACCTTTTGAGTGTGACGACTCTATTTTACTAAGAAACACAGTTAGCTACATAGGGTAATGTCTCATCTTTTCTAGCTAACATTAAAGCATACAAGCAATAAATGGTAAACAATTCACAACTGAAAAAAATAATTTAGGCTAACTTCCTTTAGAGATGAAGAAAATGAAGTCCCAGGGTAGAATTATTTGTCCAAAATTTCTCATAAAAAAGTGGCAGAATCAAACCTAAAACTAAGAACTATTAAATATTTGTCTACAACTACTCAAGGGACACTTTCTGGTATTTTAAGAAAAATTAATTTTTCACTAGTTTTTACCCAGATGCTTTCTTTAGGAGGTCAAAGTCTTCAATATCTTTTCCTGACTGCTTGCAAAAACATGACCTTTTCTAAGGGAAAGAAATAAAATATCAGTACTTATCAATTCACAGAATTCTGAGATTAGAGAGGTCAGATGAGCTGGTCACAGACTCTGATTTTCCTAGGGAAGTTGAAGATTCTCTCACTTCACAAGGGCTTCAGTGAGAAGGATTGTTCCAAAATAAATTAAGAACAGAATGAAATCCTCAAGACCACAGTAGAGCTTCTGTTCTGGGATGGAGCTTTAAGTTAGAAGAAGTGAGGAAAATCAAAGAGTTCTTCTAGCCTCTATGATACACTTATACTCACTTTTCAAATGCTGGTCAGCTAATTGGCAAGAGAGGTGCTGGAGATAAATTCTGTTCGGGAAGATCTTAGGCTCATTCAAAGCCAAATAAGTAGAAACCAAGACCCAGATCATTAGCTTTTATGACTGCAGGTACCTCATCCAGGAAGACTTCCTTGGCATTTCAGAAGGCTTTAGACGACTTTCTTTCTGAACTTCTATAGAATTCATACACACCTTTATTATGTCACTGTATATAGTTAGATTTTTTCTGCCTCCTGTAGTATGAAAACCACAATCACGCTGGCACTCCCTATAAGAACCTCAGTGACTGGAAGAGAGCAGATATTTAGTAGTTACTTGGTAAAATAATTAACTGATGGATTGATGAGTGAAAACAAGGCAAATAAAAGGGACCTGAGGGTCAATATCTTTAAGAAAGTAAGAAAAGCCACTTTATGAGAGATTTACTAATAGGAGGATGTTTGTTCACTTGTTTGTTTTGTTTTGATTTTGTCTGTTGACTTTGTACTTTAATAGAACATTTTAAGGAGAGCAGAATGAGTTAGGGAAACAAAACCAAGCAAAAAAGTAATACCGAAGATAGGGAGAGGGTGAAGTCCCCAAAGGAAATTTAAAATTTGAATGGAGGGTAAAACAAGTGAGGGTGTACATAAAAAAAGAGACTATAAGTAAAGCTTCACAAACTGAAATATTGACTCTATAATGAATGCTTTCTCAATAACTATAAATTCCCAAATCTTGCTTTTACAGATAACACCTTTCTTATTTTACTAGTGTATTAACTAAAAAATAAATGGAACAAGCTTCAAATCATACAGCTGGTATTCAGTTACATGTCTGTCTGATCCCAAAGCCCCCATTCTTTCTTTGAACCCACGTCACCTCTTTGGAAGATGGGAGTCACTGAACATGAATGAAAAGGGTAAGGAAAGACCAGCTCATACAGCCTTTGTTCAGCCCAGAGTAAAGAGTTCTGAATGTGTGTTGGGAGAGGAAATTTCTGAGAATTTACTTTGAGCAGGTTCATATTTTGAGAAAGTAAGTGGACAGGCCACTGTGTGAGAGTAAAGGGTTTGGTTTGACCTTGAATTTTAATCTACAGAGAAAGACATGTCAGAGCTCCTGTGGCTACTAAGAATGAGCATTGGAAAAGGTTAGTGCACAGATTCCCATGAAGCCTCCATAGATTCAATGAGTTTGAAATCCCTGGCTCTGAAGTGCTGCTTGTCCAGAACATGTGTTGTCCAACAAAGCTTATCAACCAAGCAGGAGCACCAGGAGCTTAGTTTAAAGGCCAGCAAAGGCACTCACGACTTGCTCTTTACATCTCAAGATCCAGCTTAAATTTCACCTCCTCCATTTAGATGGAGCCTTCATCATACCATATATTACCTTTGTTATAATTAATCAAATGTATCTATGTATATGCCTATCACCATTATTGAAGTAAGAGTTGTTTTAGAGAGAAAAGTTCTTTTACTGCTAGGAAAATTCTGACATTGACCAGACACCTCAAAGTGTGACCAATATTACCTGTGAAGTGAATGAGTGATGAATAATTTCAGTCGAGCAGGTTTTTATCATTCCAGGATGGCAGGAAGGGATTAGGAGTGTTATATATTTGGAGAATAGGCAAATGTCTGCTTAGAAAACCTCATCCTAAGTCAAGCTTAATGAGCACCTAATGTCCCGACTGCTTGTGTGAATTACCCTTTAGCAGCGTTCACATACATGAAGGCATCATATTTCTATTTTGGAAGTTAACCTGGTTTTAGTTCTAGATAGCTCTTGAGCTCTTGCCCCTCCCACTATACTGATGAATTATTTAAGATAAGCTAAAGTTATGCTGGAATAACTTTCTGTAGAAAATCTGATTTTTCACTCGTGCTAAGTCCAGCATGGATTGAGCAGCCCTCCACGGCAGCTGTGTTCTGCGTGATGACTCAGAGAGGCAGACGACTTCATCTTGTGAGTTGTCTTGGCACACGGCCTCTGGTCAAAGCCCCAGGTGGAGGGAGAGGTAGGAGAACGGTGAGGACCTTCTCCCTTGCCCCATTCCACCCTGATGGAAGTCACTTGCACTCACGTTGCATTACCTTGGACAAGTCATGTAACTGTACTTAACTAGAGAGTGCTGGATTTATTATTACATCAGTATTGTTTATTTTCTGTGGCCAGATGGAAAGAATATCAAATCAGATTGGGTGAACTCATATAGTATTGTGTCTTCCCTGTCCAATTTAATATTAAAGTAAAAGTTCTGGCTTTATGAGAATAGGGTCATTGCAGAACTGATAAACTAAGCAGTTCATTAAACAATGATGAAACTTGGTTGATTATCTACTATGACTCTTGTTCTGTTTTATGTACTAGAGATTCAGTGGTGAACAAGTCATAGATATTCACTGCGGTCATGTAATTTGCACTCCAAAATGACAGACAAACACACACAAAATTCTATGATATAATGTATTTTGTAAATTGAAGAGGCACAGATACGTACTTGTAGAGAATTTTCATACAATTATGAGACCCAGAATTCCTCCGTAGCTAATTTAGATCAGGTAGTCAGCAAAGATCTGCTTAAGGAGGTGATATTTAGAAATCTGAATGACAGGAAGGAACAACCATGTAAAGGCAGGAGGAGAAACATGAAAAAAGTAGCCCAAAGACTTTGCTGCAGAAAGAAGCTCTGGGTGACATCAGAACAGAAGGTGGGTCATTGTGAACTGGACAGAATAAGAGGGCAGGACCATGGGATTGGATTTTGGAGGATTAGATTTTGTAGAAGTAGAGACAGATCAGCTCAGGCAGGTTTTTAAAGGCAGGAAGAAGAGTTTTGAGTGCAATGGAAAACCACTGGGGAGTAGTGAGAAGGAGGGTTAGGGGGACGTGGGTTTACTTACGCTGACAGCGGGTATAGTGCAGTCTCCCAAGCCTGTGCTTTCCTCAACCCCCAAAATAGAAGCTTCAGTGACAGACATCTGTATGAGAGCCAAAGGCAATATCAGAGTTGAAAGGTGCTAAATTCCACTTGCCTTCAAGGAGGCTGTCAGAGAAATACATTGTTACTGAAAAATGCCAGGGTTGACAAAATCTAGGCCTGTCTGAAAAACTAAGAGAAAATTGCAGGTGTGTAAAAACAACCCTAGTGTTAGCAAATTCAGGCAACTCTGGCTGTCACTTAAACTGGTAGCACTTCTCTGGCCATCAGTCTGAAGTATGAAGTCTCAGATCGTTTTTACATGAATGTGAAGTTGAGTCAGGGAAAGTCAAGGTCATGGTGATGGCTGATCTCTCTTGGCCCAGCATTGGGAATGAGATGGGGAGAGAAAGGTTAAGTGGAAGACATTGTGGGAAGGTGTTATCATGGTACTCAGACATCAGCCAATGAAAGGCAGGTGGGAGAGTCTTTGCCACTTGGGCTGTCAGAGCTGTTTCATGAACAAATCTGCCACTGCAGGTGATTCTGATGTAAAGATATGCAGCGATATAAGAAGTAAAATGGTTGAGGTCATTTATTTCAAATGTTGGGTCCTGGGCTCTAAAGTTCAAAGGAAGTAGTACTCAGGAGCTGCCGTGGTCATGAGAGTAAGGAAAAGAAGCAATGTTCCAACACATAGGAGCCTGTCCCTCTCATTCATACAAGCTCCTCCCCATGTGTTGCATATTAACAATATTGGGGTCCACATTAATTTTTATTTGGAAGAAATATTCCCACTGCTAAAAAGTATGTCTGAATGCAAAGAAAGCAAATTTGGAAACATAAGTTTGAAAACCACATAAATCACATACATTCATGTGATATTTTATGCTATTTTATCTAATGCTCACACGTTTTAGAACTATGCCAGCCCCAACTGACAGTTGTTTAAGATCAGATAGCTAGTAAGTCTTAGAGATGGCACTGGTACCTGGATCTCTGACCCTGAAGAGGGTGCATCCTTTTCTCATCATTTTGTTATTTCCTGTGGGGTGACTCCACATCCTCTATTCACTAACTCTTTGATACTCGGCACACATACCACCTTCTCTGAACCTGCTTCTTCATCTGTTGAAGAGGAATACAGTTAGATTTAATAATATCAATCATTATTTTCAAGTTCATGGGCTATAGTATGCTTAGGGGAAGAAACTAGCATAAGTCAAGCATTGTGCTGGACACTTTTACATACACTGAGTCATATAATCATTATAAAACCTTATGATATGGCTGGTGATGCTCAGAAAAGAAATTGGATAGAGAAAGATTATACTCATCCTCTGAGCCCAAATAGCCAGGAGCTCACGGAGCTGCTGACACTCTGACCTGAGTCTCAGTCCATTCATGTGAACAGACCTTTGCCTACTTATCATGTGTTTAAAGGATTGAACAGCATAAATAGACTGAATAAACACATGTACTGTATGCTTCTTTATGGAGAAAAGAAAATCATATATATAATATACTTTACATATGGTTGGAAGTCAACAGATGTCCAAAAATACCCCAAAAATATTAAATGTATTTATTATTGTGTATGTCTGGGTGTTGTATTGATGAAAAAATTGGGGGTAATTTAATATTTTATTAAATAGAGATAAATAAATGCATAAAACAATGTATATTTATTATATTATTCAATTACCTTTATTTCAGTAATATCACCATGTTGTATAATCAAGACTTTTACATTTTTTAAATTGTGACAATAACTTTCTAGCTGAGTAAAACTAAAATGTAAATACAATAAATAGTTAGAAAATGTTAATAAATTTTTAGCTAAAGTGTGAAGTTTAATATATTTTAAAGTAAAAATTATAACTATTTTTATATATTATCAAACAATAATTTTTAATATTCAAACTGATAAACACAACTGAAAATTAAAATGCATATTAAATAATGGATATTATTTTTAATATTAAGATTCTAAAAATTAGTGTTGCTTTAGTTTTAAGTTCATTTCTCTTAAGTATTTTCAAAATAAAACTTCTCAATTCTAACCTTAAATGTGCATCTAGTTGCCAAATTAAAAAAACAACAACACCCTCCCTTCATGCACATTATGTCTAGTCCACCACATATGTAAAGGTAAGAGGGACACCAAGTGTTTATAACTGCAGATTGTCTCTCAGTTGCTGTATGTGACTACCATCTGCAAATCCCATAAGGCTAGAGACGTATGAAGCACTCTGTTGGGGCTTGAACAGTGGGAACTGCAAGAGTAGAGGCTTAGACGTTTTGAGTCCCAGGCCCCAGAAGGATGGCCCTGAGAAGGCTGGATTCCAGGTCACTGAGGTGCCTATGTGGTATAATACTGAAATAATAATAAATAAATAAATAAATCCATATATACTGTACATATACATGCATATGTAAATACATACATACATACATATATACTCTTCCTTCTGTATTTATGTATATGTGTGCATGTTTTTTTGATATGAGTGAGCATCTAAATCAAGAGTCAATAAACTTCTACAAAGGATCAAACAGTAAATATTTTTGGTTTTGTGGGCTGTATGGTCTCTATTGAAACTATTCAGTATTTCCCTTAGTGCAAAACAGGTAAAGACAAGTGAAGCCGGCCTGACCTGATTTGGACCACCACAGGCCAATCTTGACCCATGGACTATAGCATATTGACCTTTGCACTAAAGAATGGAATCTTAGGGGTTGTCCCTTTTCCAGGTCTAACTGGGTTTCTGCAGGCAGCTGTTTTTTGCATATAAGCAGAAAAGTAATTCATAGATATAAACTACTCAATGCAATAACTGGTTAAAGTGATTTTTATTTTATTGATTTGCTATTTGAGGGCAAAGCTCAGTGGAAAATTTAGTAATCATCTTCTATCAGATAGGCAACTTGGTCAAGTTTTGTAGACCTTGGACTTAACTGAGAAAATTTGTACCAATCTTTGGTGACCATTTCTTCTCAAGCTCTGTTATGGTGGACCTCCTGCTTAAAAAATGACTGCTTATTCATTTTTATTTGGTTTCTTTATTGATAGTGGGGATAAGAAACACTTCTGAACTTGGAACACGCCCACTTCTTTTGGAGCAAAAATAATCACAACATCAACACCAACACCAGCAATAATTTAAGAAGTGCTCCTGAGGTGCTCACTATGAGCCTTGCAAATAAAAACTCAAGTAGTCAGAGAAATAGCAGTCTGCTTTGTCCAGTGGAAATGTATAATCCACAGTATCCTTAGGAGCCCACGCTGTGGAATATGAGCTTCAATGGAGACAAAAGACCAGAGTCCATTCACTCAGTTCATATTTATTAGCTACATAGACCTTTTATTTACTTGCCGAGACAAACAGTGATCACTTTGTAAGTTATATAAATGTCTAATCACTATGTTGTACATGTGAAACTAATATAATATTGTATGTCAATTATAATTGAAAAGAATGAGAACAGTATCATAAGAACAACTTTAATGTTACAGTGAGTACAAAATGACATAAGTTTCATAAAACACATTTTTAGGAAAGTATAGGTACTACATAGTTATTAACAAAGATTTAATATTTTCATTCTTCATACCAGTGGTTCAAAGGGCCAGGAACCAGATCTATACTAATTTTGGAAATGATTTTCTTGTTGCCTCCCTTCACACTGAGCATCAGAAAGTCAGTGGTTATGGAAAAACAAAATAGCACCCATCCAAGATTTTTATGATCACAGAATCCAACATAAGGCTTCAGCAACCAGACTTTGAGCCTTTTTAAAAAGTGCAATTCATTTCCTGTATTGTTTTTAAAATGTGGCCTTTCAAGATGTTTTGGCATTAGCTGCCAACATACACTTACCCTGGGAGTTAATATATGTTAAATCAGTTCCCAGACTGGAGGCAATCCTCGCTGATGTAAAGGTAATATATGGCGTCTGTTGTTGGAAATGTGCGTGCAGTGCAGGTGCAATTGGCATCAGCATTAATCACAGATCGGAATTTGGCAGATGCTAGATTTTATAGCAAGTATAATCTGGTATTCCTGTGAAAGGCAGTTATAAAACTTCTCTTTGTTTCTGAGTGACAAATTAGAATGCAATTAGAACCACAAGCATGAGGATGTGTGTGTGTGTGTTAAATTTAACTTTTCTCTTTGTCTCTTCATAGTGCTGCCATCAATCAGTCCTCATGTCTTACATTTACAGTTTTCTTGTCATTTCCAGATTCGGAATGTGCTGTCTAACCCTGGATTGCCTCCATATTCACAATACCCGTAGCTCCCTAAGACCAAAAATTGTGTTGTTCATTTCTGCATCCTTGTGTCCCCAGTAGCTAACTTATATTCTCTTCAAGTAGGATACTATCTTCCTGTGATTGAGGATCTATTATGGATTTTTCTCATGAAGTCTCATGAAGTGGGTGCTGTTTAATTTTTACAACGCGTCTCTTGACATAACGCCCCAAACACAGGTAGCATCACATTTTTATAACTCTCTTCTATTACCCAACGAAGGCTGACAAATGACATATTAAATGTCAAAATCAGAGGTTCATGCAAAATTTATCTACTCGACAAATATTTCAAACATCTATTCTATGAAAGGTGTTAAGAGATATAGCAGTGCACAAACAGGAATTCTGCACCGATGGGAATCACAGGTGATGTAAGAGTTCTTAAACTATCTAGGAAAAGAATTTAAATGTACAAAGCTAAATAAGAGCTGCCAAACTTATAGAACTTTCTAAGTGCTAAGAATTATTTAAAGTGTTCTATATGTACTAGTTAGTTTGTTCCTTAAAACAACATAGTCATGATTTAGCAAAGAATGAAACACATGAGCAGAGAAGTTATGTAACTTACTTCACATGGTGTGTAGGTGATTTCACCAGGTTTTTAACCCCGGTGATCCTATTTTTCAGACTATAAGATGCACTTATTTTCCCCGTCCCCCAAATTTGGGAGGAATAATGGTTGTTAGTGCTGCCGTTGAGTTCTGTTTGCATTTACACTGATGAAATATTATGTTATTTATGTTATTAAATATTTGACCACATTTTTTGCTTCAAAATTTTTTTCTGCTTTTCCTCCTCTAAAACCTAGGTGCATCTTATGGTCCAAAAAATATGGTAGCTGCAGAGCCCACATTGTTACTGACCACTGTATTTTTGACTCATTCCTGCCATTACTTATTCGAAAATGTAAGGCAAAACTTCAGTCAGATAAATAACTTGCCTATCTGTTTTTATGCTGATTATTTCCAATGGCCAAGGTTTTCATTATTTCCCATGGTTAGCAGCAAAGAGTTCAAGGTGATAATGCTTGTTAAGAATGTGGAGTCTGAATATTCTTCTATTTTATTGATGTAATATGGAACCATGTGCTCTGAAAATCAACAGGGTGAAGGGCAGGACTACATACTCACAGAGACTGATAAACAGAAATTATTTGCCAGAAGCAGTTGCTGCATATACTCCTGAGGTTCAGCCTGAGGTTAGCAGGTCAAGAAATTCTCTCAGGAGTCAGTTCTGGGTCAGCCTTCAGACAAGAGCAAATATTTGAATGAAGAATTGTTCAAACCAATATTAAATAAGGCCAGCCGGCCTTATTTACTACAAGCAGGGTAGTAAATAAACAAACAAGAAATTGTACGGTGTGTATCAAATACATAATTTGAAGTTACAGAATAGTCTCATCATCTTTTAAAAGAATAATCTGTTGATAAAATGTGCTGGAAAATAACCCATCAGTGGACCAGTTGTGGCAGTTACAGGAAATCAGACACAAATTCTGATTTTTGTCAGAGTGGATGACCATCAGCTAGACATTCTAAATATAGTCTCACAAATCTATTGAATCTAATCCTCATTTAAGACAACAAAATTATGGTCTTTGGCATGTCAAAAGTATGCTCTGTTAGAATAAATATTGCAGAATTTGCATGCATCAATCAATAAAGAGAAGTATGGAGTAGAGTAACAAGCCCAGAAATAAACCAAGGAAAATAAATAAATGAATAAAAATAAAAGGAACTATGCTAATGGCAAAAGCTACACCATGACAGAAATGACAAAACAAATCACCCAGGAAACAAAGACGATTACATAAATGAAAGAAGAATAACAGATTCTTCCTAAGTAGAAAAACATAATTAGATTTCTCTTAATTCCATATATGAGTCACTCTCAGCTTGATTCAAAACAAAAATATGAAAACCATAAAAAGTTTAACACAAAATATATTTTATAATCTTGACATATAGAATAATTTCTTAAACAGAATTTGAAAATGAAAATGCAATTAGAAGTGTTACTACATTTGGTCACATTAGATTTTTTAGGATTTTAGATAACAAAAGACATAAGCACAATGAAAGTATCAGTGGAGTCAATACTTTGTTGGTTACATGTCACACTGGGGTGAGACTTTCCATTTCACTTATTATGTCTTTTGTTTTGTGAAGAATACATTAAAAAGGTCATCATCAAGTAGGACTTATTCCAGGGATGCAAGTTTAGAACAATGTCCACAATCTATTAAACATGATGTACCACATAAGCAAAATAAAGGATAAAAATCACATGTAAACAAAATAGAAGATAAAATTCACATGATGTGTCAATAGATACAGAATAAGCATTTGATAGAATCCAATATTCATTTGTCATAAAAAAATCTTAGCAAAGCAGGAATATAGGGAACATACCTCAATGTAATAAAAGCTGTAAAAGACAAACCCACAGCCAACATCACAGTCAATGAGTATTAACTACAAGTATTTCCCTGAAGATCAGAAATAAAACAGGGACGTCCTCTTTTACCACTCTTATTCAGCATAGTGTTGGAAGTGCTAGCCCCGGCAATCACACACACAAAAGTATAGTGATTACCTAGCTGAGGGAGGTGGAAGAGGGTCATAGGGGATAAATGGTGATGGAAAGAGACTTGATTTGAGGTGGTGAACACACAATACAACATAGAGATGCTGCATTATAGAATTGTACACCTGAAATTCATATAATTTTATTAACTAATGTCACCCCAATAAATTAAATTAAAATGTAAATGAAAAAATAAATATGTGTATGTGTATATGCCTGCATATATAGAGAGAAATAAAAAAGACACAGATCCTAATAGAAAAATGGCAAAATAGACAGTCAACAGAAGAGAAAATACAAATGGAAAAAAAATGACAGAGAAAAAAATGCTTATTCTCATTAGCCATCAGCAAAATCCAAATTTTTGATAAGTAAGATTCTATCTCCCCTTTACAATATATGTTAACATTTATAAAAATACATTTTTGCAAGAACGTAGAGGAATAAAAACTCATATTATTAGTGGGAGTACAAATTGTCGCAACCACTTTAGAGAGCTATTGATAAACAGCTGGTAACTTGCAGTGTCGTATAAATCTCTCAATGAGTAGTGTGCATCTTGATGACTATTACAGAGGAGCTCTCACATACGTACAAATGAAAGGAATGTTTCATTGAAGCAGTGATTGTTATAGCCAAAGTGGAATAAAGTGTTTCTCAGTAGGAGAATAAGTTAATCAATTGTGATTTATTCATATAATCATGTTCTATAGAGCAGTTCTGAAGGATTATATTTATTTGTAAATATGGGTATATCTCAAAATCATAGAAGAGTGAATAAAGCAGTAGGATTCCATTTATGTAAATTTTAAAACTCACAAAACAATAACAAATATATTTATGTTTTTTTCCAAATGGATTCCCTAAGCACACTCTAAGATGGAGAGTTGCGTGCAGAAAGTGAGCAGAGATTGCCCTAGGAAGGTATAAGGAAGAGAGAAAAGCAGAATAGGGCAGAACATAAAGCCAAGTCACAACCCGGTTGTAACTGAGGTCTCAGCCCAGCCTGTGGAGTTCTGGAGCTGGGATGGCTCTTCAGAGTTTTGCCACACTGAGACAAGGGGGTTGAGACTGTACATCTCTGCCTCAGCCAGTCGCTGGCCATGGACAGGCAGTTCCTCACAGCTGGAAGCAGTACCCAGATTGGGGAACAGCTGTGAGCCATCTGCAGCTGATGTCAGCAGTTGAGGGATGGGTGCATTGGACCTGAGGAGGGGACCTGAATGCAAAATAGAAGTATCTATTTGCTATCATCCATATCTATGCAAAAAAGTACTGCATATACGCATGCACAAGAATGATGCACATGGACTTGCAGATGGCAATTTCCTGTAGGGAGGGAGGCACAGGAAGGAAAAGGAGGAGTGGCAAACTTTAGATGGATCTGCACTATCTCGTTCATTTAAAAAAAGGATACTGAAGCAAATACAAAAAATATTTTTTACCTTATTGGTTTGCCTCTGTCCATTATATTGCTTCAATATTGTTATATATTTATATATTTTATATATTTGAAATAGATCATTTTTAAAAAGTCTACTCATTACCGAGTGACAAAATTACATTCAAAAAGTGGACAAAATCATGTGTAAAAATAGAGGAAAAATTGTCTATTTTTAATTAAAGACTTGAATCTTTGTTCATGATGTGATGGTTGTTTTCAAAACACAGTTGAGATTACAGTTTGTTAAGTACTTTTATAACTGTACTATCAGATTACATGCACAGCCTGAGATTTATTTTAACTTAAAATGTATGTCTACTTCATTACATGTTCATTTTTTAATTTGGGACAATGGCCTTTCCTGTGAGTACATGCCTACAGATTGTAGTTCTACAAAATGGTTTAGTTATCAACTATTACAAACTAAATTGTGCCCCCCCAAAATTTATAGTAAGATTCTATAAGTAAGTACTAACCCCCAATACAATAGTATTCGGAGACAGGGATTCCGAGCTATAGTTAGGGTTTAAAAACATTCAGGATAACAAGGCTGTCATGTAAAGATCTGTGGCTTTGTAAGAAGAGGGAAAGAAATCAGAACTCTCTCCAGAATGTTAGGAGACACGGAGAAGTGCATCTGAGGCATAAAGAAAGCCTTTACCAGAATACCACCATGCCAGCGCCCTCATCTCAGATTTGCAGCCTCCAGAACTTTGAGAAATTAAATCTGTTATTTAAGCCACCCAGTCTGTTTTACTTGGTTACAGCAGCCAGAACAAACTAACAAACCTCCAGACACAAATGCAGAAACGAGAATTCGAATAGATGTAGTTTATTGGGAACTGATTGGTAAGAAAGCAGAGACCTGAGTCAGGGAACGGAAGGGCAGTAAAATGGTTAGTTAAGCAAGTGGAATTTGAGCCCATGGGGCAAATCTAGAGGCCACTACACAACGTGCCTTGCAGAGATACTCCACCCATCAGGTTATGGGTGGGGTGTTTATCTGCCCATTTCTCTTGACCAGTTGTTGAGGACTACTACCAGAGGATGTTAATTCTGAAGAATTCCTGGCTTCCCCAGGCTGGTGAGCAAGGAGGGCTATGGAAGGGAAAGCTTTTACACCAAGAATACAACACATGCAAGAAGAAGTCTGGTGAGTGTGGAGACCAGAAGTGCCCAAGAACTGTGTGCTGGGAACCAGTGGGCTGCACCACCATCCTTTCCTACAACTGCGACTCTGCTTGACTGCCAGTTGTTTCTCTTTAGCAGATGAAAGAGCTTAGAGAACGTTCCCTTATTTTAAAGTGCTCTCACCCAGACATAGTTTACTTTTTGCTTCTGGTATCTCAGCTTTTATAATTCTTTCCAAATAATTCAACTATAGTATTTCATGATGTTGCATACTGCTTAGTAATTACATTATGCAATTACAATAAAAGGTACACTTTGTGCCAAGTTGGGAAATTAAAGCTCTTGGTTCTTGGAAGACATAAAATTTACCTTCTAGCATGAGAGGTACATGAACACATTGTCCAGGAGAAGTTCGCCTGCTGTGGGCATCAGCTAGTACCAATTCCAGAGTGAAGATCATTGGTGAACCCAGAGAGTGCATTGAGTGGAGGTAAGTAAAAATAATTCCCATAGGAATAGCTGTTATGTGGGAAATAAAATTTATTTGCCTCGTAGATAGAAATTTTAGATGAAGTTGAGGAAAGTACAGTAACTTTGCTCAGTTTCAGGTACTTTTTTCCACACTTGCTCTTCCTACAAAAATAGAAAGGAAATCCTAAGAAATCGGTAATATACTCTAACTAGAGCAGTCAAGCAAAACCTACTTGACAACTCCACAAGTGTCTTTTGGGGCTGAATGAAAGTTTGGTACCATTTGTTAGGATGCATTAACTGAGTTCTTTGGGTTTCTCATTCTTTTAGATTCGCTGATTGAAAAAAAAATCACTGTTATTATCTACCCTCATCATGCCCCTCAGATCTACTGCAACTTGTTAGGGAACTATACACTTTGTGCTTCTTAGAGGTAAACAGTGGGGACAAACCAAGCACCTGTGGTTGCTGAGCTATATTAACACTGTGGATTGTTCTACTGCCCTGCCAAAGTTAAGAGCCTTAGATATTCCTGGGGAGAAATGTGTTATGGGTTCCAACAAAAAGCGGGTTTGGTTGTTTGAAGACATAAGGTGATTGTTTTTGGAAGGTCTTCTTTGACTATATCAGGTAGTTTGACACTTTCACAAATTTCTAGTATAGCACTTATTTTTACCCACCCCTTTTTCGAGATGATTAACAGTGTCAGCTTTCACAGTTGTCGACTTTTCTCTCTTCTCAGCCCAGAACTTGGTACAAACGATATATATTCAATAAATACCGTTTAATTTTAATTATGGTTAGGATTAGGGCTGGAGAGTAAGGAAATCACTAGCTCATCTGTAACATTTTATCTGAGATATTAAATCACGAAAGCACATTTGATTTGCAGTATACACAATAGAAACACTGATGGGCTGTTCTCTCAAGGCCTTCAAAGACAAGACTTCATTGTCATTTTTTAATTATTATTAAATCATTTTTATTGTTATTCTATTACAGTTGTAATAGAACTATTATTCCTCTTTGTCCTTCTTGGCCCATCCCATCCCACCCATTTGGATGATGGTCAATCCCACACTGTTGTTCATGTCCCTGGCTCATTCACACATGTTCTTTGACTAATCCCTCCCACTTCTTTTCACCATTATCCCCCTCCCCTCTCCTCTCTGGTCACTTTCAATCTGCTCCATGTGTCCATGCCTGTGGTTCTATTTTGTTCATTAATTTCATTCATTAGGTTCTTCTTATAGGTGAGGTCATATGGTATTTGTCCTTCATCAGCTGACTTATTTCACTTAGCATAATGCCCTCCAGTTCCATCTGCACTGTCACAAAAGGCAGGGGTTCCTTCTTTCTTTCTGCTGTATAGTATTGCGTTGTGCAAATGTCCCACTGCTTTTTGATCTGCTCATTTACTGATAGGAACTTAGGTTGCTTCCAGCATTTGGCTATTGTAAAGAGTGTTGCTATGAACATAGGGATGCATAAATTCTTTTGCATTGGTCATTCAGGAATCTTAGGCTATATTCCCAGCAGAGAAATTACTGGGTCAATGGCAGTTCCATTTTAATTTTTTAAGGAAATTTCATACTGTTTTCCACAGACTTCTTAGTCTTGATACACACTGCTCAGATCTCCTTGTAGGGGAGACAAACTTTCTGCACTTTTCAAAACTGGCTTTAGAGTAAGATCTTTTTTCATAGAAACAGCAAGTGCTGACATTTAGTTCACTTTGAAGATAATTTCCCCAACTCTCTTACTGCATTTTCTAAAGCATAGGCACTTTACTAAATTTTCTCATTTGATCCTTTGTGTTTCTATTCCATGTCCATTATCCTCTATTGAATTTATTTCATCCTGAAAATGGTTCCAGAGATACTAGGCTAAGAGAAACTTGTTTTCTTTCTATTTCTGTGAGAACACATCATAGGTTCCATTTACAGTATAACTTAGAATTCAGCATTAAGTGTTTCTTCTTTTATTCTAATAGTAGTAAATTGCAAGGACTCAGGCAGACCCTTCTAGTGACAAAAATGCATTTTATAACAATGGAAGAAGTTTATTTTTTGAACTGTGGAAAATATAGACATAATGGTAAAGTACTAAATTAAAAATTCCAGCCATTTCCCCATTTCAAGATTTTTTAGACAAAATCTTTATGTGGATCCAGGTGGCAAAGAGACATATTAATTCTCTACAAAAGAAGTGCAGTGCATTGTGAGAGACCAATCAGGTCTCTATAGAAAACTGCTAAAAGTCAATGGGAAAAATTTGTACATACAAAATATTAGTAAAAATCACTTCTTACTTTGGCTGCTGTGGTAATCTTGTAACTTGTCTCCAAACGTAAGATATCTTTTTTTCTGCTGTGAACTCTGTACCATGACTCAGGTCTTCTTTCTCAAACAACACAACAACAGATGAGAATGTTTCCTTACTGAGAAATAAGAATAAGAAAACAAAAAGCAGGCAACCACCTATGAAGTTTTGACTTGAAGATTCCCCCACATATAACCACTCAGCATTGCCAACAATGTGAAGTGCATTAGAAACAAAATACATTAGAATGTTAGTATTTCTTCCAGTGTTTACTACATTATCTTTACACACTGGATCTCAACTTGGATGCTCTTGAAATTTATTTCTCAGTTTCCTTTCAAATAAAAAGAGAGATATCAATGATATTATCATTTTCTTATTTCAAAGATGATTTAAAATAAGAAATTTTAAATTCCATTGGGGTATATTTGGCCATTCTAACACTATTCTAATGTTTTTCATCAAAAGTTCAAAGAATTATAAGAACATAATTTGTGATAAATTGTAATATCTACACATTAAATAAAATAGTTGCTGCTTTAAATAATGTATAAAATATAAAATAAAAAGTTCAGGAGGTTTTCATACTATTATTAATTTTACAAGTATATCAATTTCCTGTCATTGGACCTTAGATAATTTGAACAAATATTGACAACATAAATGAACAAGAACAATTTGATGAAAATATTTTTAAAAGTATGTTTGAAAGATTATGAAACATTACATATAAGTTGCTGGAAATATATAATCACAAATCTAAAAATCTGTATCAAGGGAAAAATGCTTTTCTAAATAAGTAAATAAAAATAAATAACAATATTTTCAGACAAACCAATATTAAAAGAATCTGTTTCCACCAGAGCCAAACAGAAAGAAATACTAAACAATTTCCTTTAGGCGAAGTCAAAATGATATTAAATAGAAGTGTGGAGGTGCAGGAAGACATTGAATATGAAGAGGGGAAGTGTGTGTGCATGTAAATGAATGTTTACTGAAGAATAAATTTGTAGTAATAACAATTGCAATGTTCAATTCTCTACACAATTAAAATAGTTAATAGCACTTAGGTGGTACCCACACACACACATCCTTCTGTGTTTTTGACACGTGTGGTGGTATTCTTATTCTCTCTGTTTTTGCTTTACTTACTTGAGAAAGGACATTATGAGATCGCTGTTCCTGAAACTTTAAAACAAAAAGTGCCACCTTCTTTTAAACCTTCATCAGATTAAATCACATGCATGTACCACACTGTAAATAGCTTGCAACTGAAGAACTTTTATTAGATGAACATTCTTTTATACTAGTTGCTGCTCTTATGTGTGTGTAGATACCTACAGAGCACGTCCCTGGAACAAAGTTGTCCAGCATAAATGGAATGCCATTTAAAATTCTGATATGTTTTCTAGAGTAATTTTCACAATTTGCCATGCCATCAACAATGCAAATGTTTCCGCACACTCTCAACATCACTGTTCCTGAGCATTTTGACCTTGCCAATCTGGTCATGGACATGGCGGCTCACAGCCTTCTCCTTCTCTTTGAGGTTGAACATCCTCTCATATTTTTTAAAAGCACCACTTTTCTGTGCAGTGTTTAAAGATCTTTGCCCATTCTTTCCTATGGGGTGTTGGTCTTGGTCTTATTTCTTACAAGTGCTCATTACATATCAAATTAAAGAAATTCGTCTGTGATTAAACTCAACTGTGCGAGAATAACTACAGTTTCTCTTTTCAAGTGGTTGTTAGACATTTAATATTTTTAAACTCTGTTTTTTTTCATGATGGAGGATTTTTGTTTTAGTTTATGTATAGTTGTTTGCAGTGTTTTTTCCTTTTAAAACTTTTACATGGAAAAGTTACATTAGAACTTTTCCACTTCAAACAGTTCTTTAATCTAATGATTTTTATTTTTATTTTATTTTTTAAAGATTTTTAAATTTATCTTTTAGAGGTGAAGGGAAGGAAAGAGGGAGAGAAATATCAATGTAGGGTTGCCTCTGGGGCATCCGCTGCTGAAAACTGGCCTGCAACCCAGGCATGTGCCCTGACCAGGAATAGAACCTCGATTTTTTGGTTCACAGGCCCGCGCCAAATCCACTGAGCCACACCAGCCAGGGCTCTAATGCTTTTTAGAACACGTGTTTATTTTTTATTAATTTAAATCTTGTGCATAAAGTCTGAGGTAAAAAATCTAGTCTAACCTTTTTTTTTTCAGATGATTACCCAGATCTCTCAACAACTTTAAAATAACTTATCTTTCCTTCAATGATAGCAGGTGGCCCAATTTTATAATCTGCATTTTCACAAGCACCAGATGTGCTCCTGGATTTTTCCTACAGCTTCGCTGACCCCCATCTCCCCCCGGGACAGCAGCGCATGTGCGTATCTGCGGCTTCGCGATGAGCATAATTACAACATACCCCCTCGTTACTTTCTCTTTCAAATATTTTTCTGACTATTCACAATCATTTAATGTTTTTCACTTGAAGTTAAGAATATGTTTATTTACTTCTAATGAAATATTGGTAGCATTTTTGTGAGGCCACAAAATGCATAATTTTAAAATGAGAATTGACATGTTTAGGATGCTGTGTCTTTAGTTTTAAAAACCATAGCTTATCTTTCTAGTCTGCTGAAACAATTCTGTGGCTTTCAGAGAAATTTTAAAGGTTTACTCTCATAGGCTTTACACAACTCGTTATTAGTATTGTAAGAGAAAACTTTCATGATATCCAAACAATGTATTTATTACAATATTAAACTTTGTATTATAATATTTTGTCATTTACTATCTACAGATAAGTTCTAAATATGAGTTTAGGCTTAAATAAAGGGAATGCGTTTTTACATTATAGTGTGTTTCTTGTATTTGATCTTTCAAGTTTGTAAGAAAGGCTTTTCCAGTAACTTACCGTTGCTACTTCGGTGTGACGGAGGCACAGACCTCACACCACCTGCCCCAGTGACTGGTCTCTGTGTTTGAGTGATCAGTCAGGGGAGGGAAGAAAGGTGCAGATGGAGAAGCAGATGTGGATTCCAATGTCAAATCCGGGGACAGCTTCTAAACTTGCCTTGGAGTTAGCATATTATGCACAGCTTCAAGTGCATCAGCCCTCAGTCAGGACTCTCACCACCGGAACCAGGTCTGGAAAAGAGGAGCATGATTGACTCCTTTTGATACTAACAGAACATCCTTGTGAGCTTCTATGAGCCACTCTGAGGATTTGCTGTGGAGAGAAATGATGTTGCTGGATCTGGAGAACATGTAGGCAGGTGGGCCTGTCACGTAGTCTGATCAGGATGAATCCTGTTCATGGGACTCCATGGTTACCCCTAATCGTGTACAGTGTGGGATATACCACATATACCAACTACACACATGTACACATACACAGACATTACAGGTTTTGGGATCAGTTTTCATTTTTGGCATCTAAAGAAACCAGACTATTTTTAGAATTGAATTGGGTCTATTTTTGGTCTTGTTTTCATGGTTCCTTTCACTATGTTCATACCCACTTCCAACTGCCAGTATCTGCATGTGTTTCTGAAGACACTTTTTTCCCTAAATTGTAGGAAGTCATTCTGTATCTAGATGAATATCTGGAAAGATTAATAACCCATGGGAGCAGTCATTGGCCAATGTCAATTGTGATATGCAGAAATTTTAGCTTCTTCCTCCCTTGGGCAGAGATAAAACTTAGGTGCACAAAATCCCAGAGTTTTCCAACAATATTGCATTTCAGTTGCCCACTATAATAGCTGGATTAATGATGCACCCTTTATTAGTCAGCTTGGGCTACCATAGCGAAATATCACAGATGGCATGGCTTACACAATAGACATTTCCTCACAGTTCTGGGGGCAAAAAGTCCAAGATGAAAGTGCCATCATGGTGGTTTTTAGTGAAAGCTGTCTTCTTGGCTTGCAAGTGGTCACCACACTGTGTCCTGAAATGGCCTTTATTTTGTCTATGAAGAGAGAGGAAGAGAGAGAGAGAGAGATCTGATGTGTTTCCTCTTCTTATAAGGTCTCAGTGCTATCAGATTATAGTTCCACCTTTATAACCTCATTTAACCTTAATTGCATCCTAAAAGGCCCTGTCTCCAAATATAGTCCCCTTGGAGTTAGGGTTTTGACCTATAAATTTTAGGGGTAATCAATTCATCCCATAATGCCCTCTTCAAATAGGCGTGTTCTCTTCTGTGCATAACATTCCCCAAGCTTATATCTGCAAAAATCTATTTTCACTAAAGACATTGCCTAAGAATGTTTTTGGTAAAACTAAGCTAAAATATTGACCGTAAATGATTAAAACAATTTTGGAGTCAAGATAGGGGTTTGGTCATAGGAAAAATATAAGAATCAAAAGCTCACTTATAAGGCACTAGACGCAAGATTTCTCATTTTACTCTGTCTGATTTCCTATCTGTGGGTATAGCTAATTATTTTTCCATCTATCATCTTTCTATCTTTACAAGGTTACTTTTGCAAACATCAAAGCCACACAGAATTCTGGAAGATAGTTCCCTTCAAAAAGATTCTTTGTAAATAAATTATAGGCAGGAGGTTGAAGTTTCCAACTGTTATTAAGACTCCATTCAGAGAAAAATTGGATTTTTTTCTGTTTTGATGGCAGCACCTCTGCAGGGGGCCAAGGCACTGGGTTTTGCAGAACCCCATCATTATTCAAGAGTCAGCTGTGTTGCCAAGGCGCACCAAGAATCCTCCACTCTGAGCCATGGCAATTCTCACTCCAATTAGGGGAAGTCAGAAGCACTCGTGTTTCTGATAGCCACGCAGAGATGGGATGACACCAGGGAAGGAGGGACAAAGGAGAGGGGAGTCCAACGCACTGCAGATGAGTTTCTGAGGAATCAGTCTTCGTGAATCTTACATATGAAACTGGAAAGTGGCATGTCTAATTAGAGCCTTGTGACTGAAAATGAAAGGAAACGTGAAGTTCACAAGAGTCTTTTCAGGACACCCCGAGGTCATGAAGCTCCTAAGTTTTCACAGTGAATTTGTTGGAGAATCTGCAAGCTGAGGTTCTGAAGACAAAACTGAAGGAATACATCTGCTAATTAGTTGCATGACTCAAAGCCATACCATCTTCTTGGGCTTCAGTTTCTGTGTGTGTAATTTAAACTATTATCTTCAAGCAAATGAAAGAGGTATCATAAGAAAGTAGTTAGAGAAGAGAATAAGGATGCACCTGAAATCTTTAAGTAGTGGCTGCCCAAAATTACTTAGTGATAAAATTGTTTGTGGTGTGGTCTGTGTGCATTACTATTTAAAGTTTGAAAACTGTTCTTTTCTAAGAAAGGCATGCAGTCTCTGTGTCATCATTCCAATAATGCATAGCCTCATTGTTTCATACAATCATGAGACAATTTCAGGCAAATTCACACTGAGGGGCATTTGACAAAACAACTGACCAGTACCCTTAAAAGTATCTCAAAGTCAGGGAAGACACAGAAAATCTGAGGACCTGTCACCAGCAGAGGAAGCTGGAAGACATGGTAACAATGCAATTAAAATCATGGATTAAATCCTGGAACACAAAAAGGACATTAATGAAAACACTAGCGAAATAAGAATAAACTCCGTATTTTAGTTCATTTTTACAATAATTATTGGGGCAAAAATAGTTTTTAATCCTCAAAGGGAATTAAGTAGTCAATCTAGTGCTATTCCGGCAATATTAGGAGGTATGTGGGCTCTCTAATTCTATTATAATCTTACTTACTGTACAGCTCCATGGAGTTTGTCCTTCAATGTTTGAACACTATGATTTTCTTGTTTTATATATGTATATAAATATATGTGTATATATTATATATGTGTATATATAATATATTATATATATATGTATATATGTATGTATATGTATATATATCCAAGAACTAATTCTAGAAAACTACTCAGAAAAATCTTGGTTTCTAATAACAATGCTGAAATAACTATCAATGAAGGCAAAAAGATAATGTATCCCTTGCATTATTTTCTTGCTTTTACCGACCATCAAGTATATCCCAGATGAGTAAGTATGCCAATCACTAGAATCGTTGACCTGAGTAGCCTTCATTGGTTATCTTTGATCTCACTCATGTGGGCGTGACATCATCCTCACCCTCGGTGCCCTCGCAACTCCAAAATTTCAAAAAATGAAATGGTCACATGAAAACCCACTTTCCCTCTCGGCCTCAATTTTCCCTTTTGTAAAATTGATGAGTTCTATCCAAAGTTGTCTGTGTCATTTCTAACATCCAAAATTATTTGCTGTTAAAAATAATCAACCCTGCTGACCTTGGATGTAGAAATGTGCTGATTTGCACCACTACTTCAGTGCATCTATCAAACATGCAGTATGGAAAAGAGATAGGGGTGGGAAGGAGCCGGTCACCTGGGGAAAATCAATGATCCTTTTGAAAAGTCTTCATTTTAATGAAAGTGTCCTATTTCAATCCACTAACACATGTAATCTCTGAAATTTAATTTTTCTAGTGTTCATGGTTAAGATAGCCCTTTCTGAGACTGTGAAACAGGATGAAAATCTCACTGTGTGAAGATTCTATTGTAGGAACACAAATGGCAAGAAAGATTAAAAAAAAACGTGGTGCCAAGTAAAGACAACTGCTTCACTGTTTTTTGCTTTTTGAAAATTATTTTAAAGAGAATAGTGCACTTAGGTACAAAAATATATTTTAGTACTTTTTTGTGTTTTCTATAGCCTGTCACTGAACGTCTAACAACTGAAGATAGGAGGAGTCTGAATGGTAGTGCCAGGGCCCACTTGTAAAGTAGTTATGTTTCAGTTCTATATTAGGAACACAGCTGCCTTTTTCTCATGGAAATGAGATTTTTATGTAAAAAAATGTCTGGCAACTTCAAAGGAGAAAATATAGAATATTTATAAGTGAATGGTGCTTTTAGAATGGAAATACTTTTATTAGAGGAGAACACACTTTTCAGACGCCCAATCTAAAAATAAAGATTTTGATTTTCAAATCACAAAGATGTGTCTCAACAAGCTGGCCACAGTCCTTCTGAGAAGTTATGCTTGCTTTCTGTTTACCTGCCCGAACCATGTAAACATGATCATAAATAAGTTAATTTGTGTTTGTATAGGGGGCATGCCCAGTTTTGAATACTCATGTCATTCATGCTATAATAAACTAGTATTTTTGTTGAGTGGGTGCTTATCAAGCTCATTCTGTGGAACTGCATAAAATATTTTTTGCACAAATGAAAACTCATCATTTAAGACAGCATTTAAAAAGCCAGGGGACATGCAAACAAATAAAAACAAAACACTGATCAAAGCCAAGGAGAGAAAGCATGAGAAAAGGAGAAGAGGCAGTTACCCCAGAGTAACAACCAGCAGATTCCCAGAGTTCATGAAATGCTACTGGTTGACACGTATATTATCTTTTAAACGGACTGCTACTGACTAAATCTTTGCTGGCAGAGTAGGAGGCACTATAACTGAAATGAAGACACGTGCTTTTGAACCAACGTATGTTGATAATGGGCTTTGCACCTTGTTTCTTTAAAACATCTTTAACACTGATGAGAGAGAGAGAGAGAGGGAGAAATGTCACTTTTTCCCCCACTCATTCATTATTCATGCACCCATTGCTTGTTTTGTATATGTGCCCTGACCCAAGATTGAACCCATGACCTTGGCATGTCTGGAAGATGCTCTAACCAAGCAAGCTAGCCAGCCAAGTTGGTCTTTGCACTTTGTAGTTGATCAGAAGAGAAGACATTTTGTTACTCATTTATCCCCCTAAAACCTGAAATCCTCTGGATTTTCATGACATAAGGCCTTACCCTGGCTGGATAAAGCATATCAATATTGTAGTCATGTGAGTTGCCTTAGAGTAAGGCAACTCTCATGCTGAAAGAACCACGGGCTTACAAAGTGGTGACACTTAGGCAACATGTAGTAACTGACCGTCTAGTCTGTTCTAGGCACTGTCCCAAGTGGGAATACGGCAATGCATATAGAAGTCTTTGCTCTCATAAAGCTTCCCTTGTAGCTGGGAGGGCAAGAGACAATGAAGACAATAAATAGCTGCATCACTTTATAACCATTACAAAGAAAAATTAAATGGGGAAAGAAAGTTAAGACACCAAGAGAAGAGAACTGCCCCTTTATTGAATGCTTATAATGTGAACTCTCTTAATATACATTTCTGTATAATCCAAATGTGCACAAAAATTAATATAATTTCCCTTTTACAGAAGGCAAACTTGAGACATAAATTCTGTAACTTTATCAGAGTTTCACAATGCAGAAAAGCAAATTCATGCCAGTACCCCACCATAGACTTTTTCCACAACGTTGACCTCTCAAGTACCGGGAATACTTTAACTCCAAAAAAAAAGAAAAAATCCATGACTTTTAACCTCACTGGGTTTACAATGACAGTAGTCATTCTGAAAGCTACCAGCCAGAAAGCTAAGAACTGTTTTTCAAAACAGCACGTGTCCAGGGGGGCTAGATAGCCCCTACCCCAGCACCAAGCTCTGCCCCAGACAACAAGGTGCTGCCATGCACAAACTGACTGTGGTTGCCACACATGGTGTCTAGAAGTAGATAAAAACAAGGTGACAGTCGAGGGAAAAACCCATGATGGAATCTCTCACTGTGAAGCTGGTGCATTGCAGAAGGATATGAGTGGTGTCCCTCACCCGAAGGTAGGGGTCAAGATTATGGGAGTAAGAGTTAATGATGTCGATTTGTGTTTAAACATTTTAGATACCTTTATATCTTCTACTCAACCAGTGTTGATTAGCTATATGGAACATTTAAGTCGGTCTTCTAAGAGGTGCAAGATCATTTAAAGAACACAACATGAAGCCCCATAAATAACTCTGAACTGCTACTCTCTGGCTGTGTCCTTGAGTAAATAATTTATTTTCTCTAAGTCACAGATATTTCATCTGTCTCATGAGGCTAGTAGTATACACTCATAATTTTCTCCAACATTGTTGGAAGAAGGTAATTGGAAAGTAAATGACTATGAAAGAACTGAGTAAGTGATGGCATTTTTATATGATTATAATTTACTATGAAGACTTCAAGTACAATTTGATAAGTTCAATATATTTATGAATGAAGAGAACACTACTAAGTATGTATTACATGACATACACCAAATACACTGTGTGTGGGAGATGTCATTGCAGAGCAGACATTCAGGGGATGGATTGAGTTGGATCAGCTACAAATATAGGGTGTACAGGTGGCACTGAGCTGACAATTTCCAGACACATTTATGAGGACAAACTAATTTGGATTGTACTGTATGCCGTGGGTAGTTTTTTCTTGTATAACTTTCCAGGACCCATCCACTTTATCTCAGGGTAACTTTGACAATTTCATTGATAACTATATCATAGTTAATAAGAAATATAAACCTTTACCTTCTTTCATTTTCTATGTAATGTTTATTAAACATTCAGACTTACCTTGTCTTGAAGCAGGGATGCTGAATCATAGTGAAAAATACACTGTGAATTTTTAATATGAAAAGTACAGAAGCAGTAATTGTACAACTTGACATTGGCTCCATACTTATCGTACAGCATACTGTCTTAGTTCAGACTGCTATAACAAAGTATAAACTGGTCTGTTTAAACAACAGACATTTATTTCTCAAAGTTTTGGAGGTTGGGAAGACTGAGGTCAAAGTTCTGGTATATTATATGTCTAGTGGATTACATTTCTGGTTCATAAGTGACCATCTTCTCATGGGTATCTTCACATGGTGGGCAAGGGTGAGAGTTCCCTAGGGTCTGTGTTGTAAGGGCACTGGTCACACTCATGAGGACTTCTCTTTCATGACCTAATGACCTCCCAAGGGCCCTATCTTCTCATATTATCACATTGGGAGTAAGGACTTAAACATACAAATTTGGAGAAGGGGGCACAAACATTCCATCCATGGTGCATAACCTCTTTTTCTTTGGTTTCCCTAGGAGCATACGCAGACAGAATTTGAGTGTAAGTGGTTTAATTGGAATCTGATTCTAGGAAATGCATGTTGTGGAAATTGAAACTTAAGACAAGGATGACAAAAAGCCTGTGAATGTATGTTGTGACTACCTTGGGCCTAAGGTCCCTGGGGAATCTGTAAGACAACACAAGACATAAATATTAGAGGTGTCCTACCTGCAGGACAGTGAGTGGGACATTTAAACACCAGCTATTGAGGAGGGACACATGCAACCTGTTTCTTTTCAGGTAGAAGAGGCCCTATTGCCAGCTAAACCATTGGGAGAGGGACAGCAGGTGCTGGGAGTTGAAAGTCAGACTGTCATTTCTAGAAAAGATAAGTAAGGGACTTGGGTTTGTCACTGAGAGCAACTTCAGGTATACTGAAGGATACGTTTTCCTAACTCTGCCTACACAGTATTGTTATCATCCCCTACATTATAATTAAGAAAATGTAAGTTCAGACAATTTAGTTAATTTGCTCACAGTCACATAGATAATAAGCAAAGAAGCTGAGTTCCAAACTTCCCACTTCCATCCTCCAATCTATGGCCTTCATTCTGTATCACATTCTTGGCAGCTGGGGATTTGGAAAAGTGGGCTTTCTCAAGGATATCATCAGGGTAATGAAAGGAAGCTATAAATCCCAACATGTTAATAGCCTATAATGTTTTTTCCCTTAAATGGTAATAGAAACAAGTAGAAGTAAAAGATTACAAGGCTCTACTCATAGTTTCTCTCTCTAATGTTCTTAAATATTTGTTGACATGTGTTGATGTTCCTGTCGTATCTTTGTGCATACTTGTGTGGGATATTGCAGTGGAGTATGCCTCATATATAGAAAGTGGGTAAATATTACTTAGGTTGTGGCTTTAAAAATCCCATCATCTATTCCTAAGATGTGAGTGAATTTTCTGAGTGCAATAAAATCTCTTTAGCTTCAAGAAGCTGAACTGGAACTCAACACTGGTTCTCAGGAAACACGTGGATTTTAAGGAGAAGGAAGAATTTAAATAATATAGAGGATAAATCTATAAAAAGTATGGACGGGAAGGAAGTCACTCCAGGTAATAAAATTGGTATGAGAATGTTTGTGGAAGCAGGACACTGCAAAGGGCATTCTAAAGATAAAAATAAAACAGTTTTATAGAATGGAATTTATGAGAGAGATGGAATTTAAGGTCAAAATGCTGTACTGAGGCCAGATTGTGGGGCCTTCTCAATACCCAGGCTTAGAAGTTTGAATTTTCACTCATCTCCTAAGGCCTAGAGGAGACATTTGCTTCCATAAATAAAGGGACAGCATTTTCCTTCTAGAGGTCATCGTGGTAGAATTATTGGTTCTGTTATGCTAGCCTTTAAATTGTCTTCTTGGAGTATTTGTTTTTCTTTACTTTATAAAATAATCTACTTCAAACAAATAAACAATAATCAAATTAGAAAATAAAAGCCCTACATAAATCCACTCCACAAATAATAACTACTAAATAGATCTTCCAGATAAATGCATACATATGCATATAACACATACGTAGTTCCAGTGAACAAGCTACTTCTTTGAAACTCTACATTTCTTCACTTGAAAGACATGATTATATATGGATTTAAAAACTTATCAATTTAACTCATTACATTCACTTATATATATATATATTTATGAAAATACTTAATAACTATTAAGTATATGGTAATATAATATAAATATGGTACTGTCTCTATTTAAACATATACATATATGTGCATATGCATCTTATATGTACTTATATGTGTATTGTGTTTATACATATATATATATATATTAATGAAATTGGAATTATTCCATACTTATGGGACTGAAGCTTACGTTTTTCATTTAACACATCGAAGAAAATTTGTATCAAATTCTTCTTAATGGATCAAAAGCATGGATGCACTCAGCTGCTTTTCCTATTGTTGAAAAAAGCAAGCTATTTCCTTAATGTGTTTTGAGTTATGTTTACTTTACAAATTCATAACATCTTTTGGCTAATAAGTATAATTTCAATATAGTTCTACTTGTTTGTCAAAACTCTGGTCCAAATTGCACCTCTGACACTGAACTTTCTGGCCAACATCCATCTGACCAAATCTCCAAACAAGTTCTAAAGCCCAACACTCATCTGTTTACCACTAACCACGTTTTTAAAAATTAAGTACTTGGTTTGTG
Organism: Sturnira hondurensis; assembly: GCF_014824575.4. Lineage (NCBI taxonomy): Eukaryota > Metazoa > Chordata > Mammalia > Chiroptera > Phyllostomidae > Sturnira > Sturnira hondurensis. Next base: position 13,707,047 of record NW_028073411.1, on the reverse strand, counting down.
CAACCAACTGTTCATGTTGTTAACAGTCAAGCATATTTAAGGTTTACTCCCTGTTCTTAAGGATTTTGGCAACAGTCAAATCATCTGAACATGTAATGAATGCTTCTGCAATTTCAAATGACTTTATCAAGACTTAGTTGTGTTCCTGATATAACCTAGGCCCACTTTTCCCTGTGATTCAGAGATGTTTCAGGTTTTTCAGGGACTGCTGGTGGGTATGCACATCACAAGCACTTCATGTGATTGACAGACTCAGGAGTTCTGACTAAAAAGAAATCACCCTAAAACGGAGAGCTGCAAGGTGTATAATGATTGGTTTGAGGCAAGTAAGTAAAAGTCTCAGTGGAAAGAAAATCTAAAGATAGAAAAAATTGAGTCCATGTAGTGTTGAGTGTTAAGACCAATGTTACAAAAAATTGCTTTAAATCCCACATCTACTACTTTTCAGCTGTGGAACTTGATGAGATATTTGATCTCCCTGTGCCTCAATTTTTTTCAGGCAATAAATTTATAACTTTAAAGTTATATGCTTCATGGAATTATTGTAAGGATTAAATAATAAAATAGATGCCAAGCACTAATCAATATTGCCCCCACCAAAATGAAGCATACATATGTAAATAAGCTCAATAAACTTAATAAGTTTAATCAATAAGTTCAATAAGTTCAATAAGTTCAATCAATAAGTTCAATCAATTTTACCTACTATATTATTAGTATTTATTATATTCATGTTATCCTATGGGATCATACTTGATTTTTAACTCAAAGGACAATTTTTTAAATGACAAGTATAAGTGAAAATGGTTAAATTATTATAATCTACAGGAATCTTGGGGGGCAGACAGAATCTATTGTTGTTAATATGGTTATTTCCTTGATAATTTCATCAGGAATCTCCAAGAATGCCTCCAGGGTCAATGATCTACTAAGAGAACTGACAAGAATCAGTACATAATTATACTCATGACTGCTGGGAACCACCCTCCCTGGTTTCAGAAACTGTAACCCTCCCATAGCTAAGACCATAAGCCACTAAGGAGACAAAGCTGATCTTCCTGGCAGGAGCACCGCTTCTGCTCCTTTTACTTCATCCATAACTGGACCCCAATGCTTCATTGGTTAGCCAGTGACAGGTAAGATTCCCCAAGGGGGGAACAACTTAAGACAGGCATGATCATGGGGAGGCCCCAGGAAAGGACTTGAGGGGGGCTATAGCAAAAAGGGGTGATGGACCCTTGCTCCTCAGCTTTGACATAGCCTGAGTCTTCATTCTGTCTGCAAGAAGTCTCCTAATCTTTTGGCTATCTTACTTCCCCTGCCTGATTTGAACCTGAAATGATCACAGAGGATGGTACAGCCCTGTGCTGGAAAGGGCGGGTTCCCCAGGCAATCGGGCCTAAGAAAGAATATATAAAATCCTGTGAAACCTGCTTTGCTAAGAATGCTCTCAATTAATTGATAAAGGTCTGAGCAGAAAATAAGTTTGTTTCCCAAAGTTTTATAGCCCTTTAGCTAACAGACCCTGACTCAGAATAGACCCTCAGAGTTCTTTGTATGTTATCTATTGTTTGATCCTTACTGCCTGACNCTCCTAATCTTTTGGCTATCTTACTTCCCCTGCCTGACTTGAACCTGAAACAATGACAGAGGATGGTACAGCCCTGTGCTGGAAAGGGCGAGTTCCCCAGGCAATCAGGCCTAAGAAAGAATATGTAAAATCCTGTGAAACCTGCTTTGCTAAGAATGCTCTCAATTAATTGATAAAGGTCTGAGCAGAAAATAAGTTTGTTTCCCAAAGTTTTATAGCCCTTTAGCTAACAGACCCTGACTCAGAATAGACCCTCAGAGTTCTTTGTATGTTATCTATTGTTTGATCCTTACTGCCTGACAATGATTAATGAGCTTTACCTGTATTCGTGTGTGAAATGAACCCAATAAAAGCCCATTGAGGAAAAGGCTCTTGGCCCTTCTCCTTTGAGAGATCGGCCACCTTCCACCCTTAAGCAGATCATGTCTTGGTAGACTTATTCTTATCCATGGTGCCTGGGGGGTGGGGGAGGGGGGTGCTGTAGGTGGAGCCCCCCTACACAGCACATTGATTTACTACAGCAAAATGACACAAAGCAAAACCAGCACAGGGTAAAGGCACATGGTATGAAGTCCAGAGGAACCAGATACAACTTTTTAAGAGTCTTTTAAGCAGGAGCCACATAGGGAACACTTGATATCTCAAGTAGTGAATCATGAAAACACCTGTGAAATGTCCACCAGGGAAACTCCATCCGTGCTTATTACCAATGTCTGTCTAGGTGTCTGGTCATGAAGGCACCTCTGCCTCACAATATACCACAATACCAGACCCCCAAAAGGCAAACAAGTTTTTAGCATGAACAATAGGGTTTGCAGGGACAATTTAGGCACCATGAGCTACATTGATCAGTTCTGTAAATGGTAGAAAATCATAGTTCCTAGATACTAGCCAAAGGCCAATTTCACAAGGAGACCTTCCTAAAATTAGCTGTCAGGTATGGCAAATGAAATCCTTCTACATGGTGATGGAAAACGAACTACGGACAGTGAAGGCACAGTTGCATGGCATGCAGCACCAGTACCACAATGAAGATAATGATGTTTGCAGTAGAAGTGGTGATATCTGACATATGATGTGTGCATTTACAATAGTTATTCCATTACACCAATAGCAGGTGACCTCCACAGGGGGGCATTAGCACCAAGACCAGGCCTTGGTGCTCCTAAAAGATTGGGGCATTTTGAAACACCATAGCAACATTTTCTGTGTAATGTTGGTCATGGTGGGGGGCACTTTTCTTGCCTCTTTTTTTTTTTGACCCAAGAGGCTGACAGCTTCAGCCTAGGATTTGTTAATAAAGAAGCATGTGGGTATCCAAGTGGTGGCACTGGTACCTTTGACAGGCACCTACGCTGATCAGAGGCAAAGTCACACTGGACACCATAGAAAGAAGGAAAAATATGGCTACAGTTTGGCAGCAAAGAATGAGGTTAATTTGAACCAATTCTTTGGAAACTCTAAGACTAGATGAGAGACACCTAAGGAGGACTGAAGCTCCTACAAACCAGGTGCACATCCCCCTTCCCTCGGCTTTGTATCTTTGTTCAACAAAATTATACTGAACATGTGTGCCAGGCAAATGAATGCTGAGAAGAAAACACTGAATCAGGTGGCAGAGCTCTCTGCCTTCAAGGAGTTTATATTCTAGTAAACAGAGAGTTTAAACTTGTCCCTAGTGTTCATATGTATTCATACAAAATCCTCAAGGGAACAAAGCTAAAGCTGATCACTGAATTTTTCCAGTGGATAAATGTTATCTATTTAAGATGAAAGTATTGTAGCATCAGTTTCAAATAAAAATAATATCCTGCTCTCACTCAACTGTGTTAAACTCTATAATAACATATTTATTTATTCTATTCCAGAAAGAAGGCACTGGAGAAGTTTGGAAAGACTTAGCCTCAAACACAGTCCATCTGGTTCTGCAGTGATCACTCATTTTATTCGGTCTCAGTCAATTAAGTTAGTAGATATTTGTCAAATGCTTATTTTAAAGACATCACATATTCTAAGCATTCAAATACAATATTTATATAACTGCTTACTCTAGAAAGTGCCAAAAGTCTGTAATTTCTGATATGAATTGTGTTCCTCTTTAAAAAATTGGGATAGTTCTCACCTCGGTGGCTCCTGGCACTTCTCCCTTCCTTTGAGATTTCTCAATGTGCAATGACAGCTGCTCAGATACCACATTGGCAGGTTCCTTCAGCATCCAGAGACGTGACTCCTGAGCCTGCTGTATAAGTTAATGTGTGCATGCAGACTTTCTGTAACTGTGGCGCTTGGAGTCATCACATGCAGGAATACTCCCTGTCACTGGCTACCAATGCACTGAATTATCAATATCTCCACATAAGTTTGATTAAGCTAAGGGTGAATTTGTGTCATTCATAGGAGGTGTTTTCTTAAGTCTCTGATTCATGGCCATGTAGTTTGTTTTGGCCTAACAGTATATGTTGCTGAGGTGAAAAGGACTAGGCAAGGAACATATAATTCACATGTGACAAGCTGAAATAGGTTGTGGGGAGATTTTTACAAGGACACTGTCAAACATAATTAGAAGCAATGTGGCAGAGCTGTTGATTCTTGGGAAGTGACATTTGCAAAGAGGCTACTTGTCAATCTCAAGCCTCATGGCTCTGCTAGAGCAGAAAATACAAAACTTTCTGTAAGTGAAAAAGACAAGAGCTTTTAAGGAGAAGGACCCGGGAAACCACAGACACTTTGAGGTCAATCACTATAGGCATGCAAAACAAAAAGTCTCAAAGTTACATATTTGTCATACCTATAGACACAATGACATTACTATCACTGCAATTTTGAGATTGGTAAAATGAGTATTTAGTAACTGACTTTCAAATGACTTACAATCATATACACAGACATAATTTTGAATTATAATTGGGAAAATTTCAAACTATACTGAAAATATGAGACCTGAGTTCTTTCACTGGTTTTTCCAGGTACAGTGGTATTTTGAATAAGTCAGTTCATCTCTTTGCATCTCAGGTTTTTTTTTAATTATAAAATGAGATAATCAGATGTAGTATATAAAGTTTCCCTTGACTTATTTTCTAGCTTAGTATTTTAGTAAATATTTTAGGCAGCTATATTTCATAATTATATCTAAATTATGGGACATCACATAAGTTTTACCTATACTTATAGTACCTTTTTAAAATAAGACATGGTGATGGAATTTCCTGTGATTCAGAATAGACAAAGAAAGACAAAAATAAGCAAAGAAGAGAAAGACATTTAACAAGTCAAAACAGAAAGAAAGTCAACTTTTGAAAATTATTACTAAGGAATTCCCTGGCCCCCTGTAAGAACTTCATAAATATTTTTTGTTTCATAAATTACTTTATTGTTGTTCAATTACAGTTGTCTGCATTTTCTCTCCACCACTCCCCCAACCCCATCCAAATCCACCTCCCTCCCTTGCTTCCACCCTCCCCCATGGTTTTGTCTATGTGTCCTTTGTTGGTTTTACTTGATGTTGAGACCAAGAGATGTTACATGCTAAAATAGAACAACACGTTTGAATGTTTATGAAAGTGACTATTGCTAAAATACAGCCTAGAATCTGCTTTACTTGTGGAATGTGGATATATTATTGCTGTTGAAAGAATTTTGAAGTTCCTAAAAGTACAACTAGCAAATAATGGCATCAAAACATAAAACTCTCAGTGGGTGAATGATCATTAATGGCACAACCAACTCAAGATGGCAGACCGAGCCACTTCCTTATCTATTTCCTTACCTCAATACTCACCAACAAGAAGTCAAGACATAAGCATGCAATGGCATTTTTAGATTTTTTATAAAATAATATTACTAGAAGACACTCAAGTCTGCAGAGCACTTACCCATAGCAGATCTGGCGCTCATGGACACTCTTTTGTGCTAACAAGTCCTTTGCTTAGTTTCAGATTTTTCAACACCTTTGGCTAGTTGTTTTCTAATCATAAATGTCTATATAAATGTAAATAGTATTATGCTGAAAGCCTTCTTAAAAGGGGGTAAGTTTGGTTCCTTAACTTGTTTGTTATGCCTAGTTTGGGTATCTAAGATGGCAAAGCATATCACCATATGCTTTAAACTAGCTACACTCATGGTCTTGGGTCCTAGATCTAAACCAACCATGTCTTGGTGAGGTATGGCTGCTTAAATTCACTCATCAGGCACAGTCTGTCTCCTCCCAACTGGAAGAAAGAAGATGGAAGGGGAAGGCAGGGTACAGAGACAGGCAAAGAAAATGAGAGGCGTGGGCTTGAGAGTGGAATGTGAGCTTATCTCCGTGAAGCTGTTTATGACCACAGCGATCATGAGATTACAGGTAATTAAGGTTTTACATAAAGGAATTTCCAACACAAAACTCCATCTCCCAGTGCTTAATGCAACTTGATTCGGTCTGTGATACACATTAAACAAATAAGGAAAAAACAAACAAAAACTTATAGACACATACAATGGTATGGTGGCAACCAGAGGAAGGGTTTTGGGCAGGAGAGGGTAAAGAGGGTCAAATGTGTCATGACAGAAGATCGGACTACAGATGGCAGGCACACAATTTAATATACAGGCAATGGATCATAGGACTGTATACTCAAAACCTTTATAATTTTATTATCTAATATCACCCCAATACATTTAGTTAAAAATAAGTAAATAAAATAAAAATAAAAATTATAAACACACAAAGCTGTTTCTTGGTTGTTTCCCTTTTGTGGACACCTGCTAGTTCACACAATGTCCATTTTTTTGCAAAAACATGACTAGTAGTTATACCAGCTGCCAATGTGTAACAAGGCACCTGAAAATATTCCTTCTGGTGTGTGAACCAGGAGAAAGTGCAGGATCATATACTCCACACACCTTCCTCATCACTTTTCAGAAGTGCTACTTCCCCTAAATGACATCTTTTAGAGACTTACAGTTAGTAATTTCTAATCTGGGTATATCCTTCAGGTCTAAAAATTCACACATAAAACACACTCTCCAATTCTTAAAGACAAAAAAAAAAAACCATGAGTCACTAGGCATTTGAGGAAAATGAAGCACAGAAGGTAGGATCAAAATGAAAACAAACATTAAAACCTGAGAATACAAGTAAGTCACGGGCACAACCCAGATGGAGGCATATATGCATTATTTTTAATAGAAGTGGAATCATGCCATACATGGCTTACAGTTTTTGTTTAACTGTTTTTCCCTAACATCCATGACTGGACAAATAAACCGTGCATCAAACTCTGTGGGTAGACTACTTTATTCTTCTGTGTCAGAACAGTATAGCTCTTGTACCCTACTCTTCCTCAGACATTAATTTAAATCTCACAGGTTTCCATACAACCTAGAAATTGAGGGCTTTGAAGTCAAGTGTCCAACTCTGACTTACCCAGTGGTCATCTCTTGATTAAGACACAGAATAAGACTCTTTTACTCACTACGAGATATGTGTGTGTATATACATACACACATATGTATATATAAGTATGATATATAAAATATATCATTATATATCATAAAGGTAAAACATTTATATTATTCTTTATGAGATCATATATTATATTCTCTGTTTTAAAACATTCACATTTTTTAAAGATTTTATTTATTTATTTTCAGAGAGAGGAGAAGGGAGGGTTGCTTACCACATGCCCCCACCTGGGGACCCAGCCCACAACCCAGGCACGTGCCCTGATGGGAGATCAAACTAGCAACTTTTTGATTCAAAGGCCAATGCTCAATTCGCTAAACCTTACCAGCCAGGGTAAAATATTTATTTTTTAAACAATAGCCTAGCTCAATTGGTAGTGCATGAAACTATTACATTTTTTTTATTTTTTAATTTGTTTTTCTAGTCCTTGTCCTCTCCCCATCCTCGTGTCCAGGTATCAGTATTAACAGCCTGTGTTTATTATCCTACATAGTGTCCTATGCTTGTATGATCATAGACAAACACACTCACTGAGGTGTTCTGTTAACACTTTTTCAAAAACACCCACTGATACTACCAAATATTATCTATAATGTAACAAAAATGGTCTTGCACTGTTGAAAAGATTGTGGTTGCTATAGTCTTTTCAAAAGACAATTTGGGGATTTTTATTAAAAATGTTAAAATACATATACCTATCAATGTAGCTATTCCTACTGTAGGTCTGTGCTCTAGAAAAATACTTGGGTATGGACCTTAAAGAGGAAAGTGCAAGCATGCTGATTGATTATAGCATTACCTCAATAGTGAAAATTCTTTACGTAGCAAAAGCATTTTATAAGTTCTTCAATTGAAGAATGGTGAAATAAGTTGTGGATATCCACAACATGAAACTCTATTCAGCCAGAACCAATTCCACATTAGACTCAGTGGGCACAGTGCCTAGGGTCCACACAAACATCTTCATTTTAATTTCCTTGAATATCAGAAAAAATGAATATGGTAACAATTCTATAATTATTTTTCCCAGGGTTATATTCATTTCAATACCAACATAGTCATAATAGGCCATTTTAAATATTATTTTTAATGTAGAAGAGGCTTGTGAAGGCAAAATTTAATGGAGCCCAGAAAGTTATACTTGAGTTGCATATTCAGTTATTAAAATGATATACATGTATACATATATATATATATAAATAAATAAGGTTAAGCATTCCAAGGTAATTTGTTAAGTTCAAACAGCAATATTTTGAATAATATGAATAGTATTCCACAAGTTACTTCAAAGGACAGTATACTTTTCTGTATTTATGTAAATATAGAAACCATCTGGAAGAATCCATATCTAGCTTAAAATAAGACAGACACTTTTACTAAGAAAAGTGGTGTGAGAGTATGTATGTGAAGGGGACTTTTAATTTTAGGTCTGTGTTCTTAGATATTTCTTGAATTATTTTATAATGGGGATATAGATTTGAAGTATCTTATAACTCAGTTTTCTCTAAAATGCACTCTTCTGGTTACTTTTGTGCATAACAAGTTGAATCACAATTTATTGGCTTAAAGCACCATTTCTTACTATGTTCTCATATTCTGAAGCAGTTCAGCAACGTGTACAGGGTCCAGCAGAGACAGCTTATCTCTGCTCTGCGCTGTCTGCGGCCTCAGCTTGAAGGCATTAAAGATGAGCCGTAACTGGATGGCTGGGGGCTGCAGTTCTCTGGCAGGTGTGATGCCTGGGCTGGGAGAGCCAGGTCTGCTAACTGCGGAGCACACGGGGAATTTCACCACGTCCCTTGGCTTTCTCACAGAATGGCAGCCTCGGGCATTTGGACAGCCTAAATAAGAGCCGGGGCTTTCAGGGTGGGTTCCAATGAATACAGCGAAAGTGCCAGCACATTTTAGGATCAAATTGCATTGTTGTCTCTGCCACATTCAAAACAACCATAAACCCTTGTCCCTTTCTTGATGTTCACACTCAAAATGGCCATGTGTGATGTTGTCATGGATGTCTTTTACAGACGCAACTTGCCTTCTGGTCATGAAAATTTTGCTCTGCCAACAAACGCTCATGCCCTTCACGATCCCAAATGTTTGTCTCATTAGGGCATCAGCTGCATATCTAAAATCTCATAATCAAAAAATGGTCCATTTCCAGATGAAGCACCAAATTCCCATTTTTAGCACCAAATTCTGTTTTTGTTTCCTTTTTTCATAAAAGAGATTGACTCAAAATTGAGAAGTTTACCACTCACGCTTATTTATGTGGACTTTGGGCATCAGGAATTCAGATAGCATACTGGGGGCTTGCTTGTCTGCACTCAAGAAGATGGTGTTGGGGACCACAGCTGGAAGACTCAAAAGTTAAAGGGGGATGATGAGAGGTGGAAGAGAGTATCATCCAAAGGTTGCTGCCCTCACCTTTCTGGTGCCTAGCCCGGGGAAGCTGAGGACCAGGACTGCGTCTCAGAGTGCCTACTCTTACCCTCCGTGGGGCTTGCTGTCTGTACGTGATGGTCCAGGGTGGTGGACTGTTACCACTCAATTCACAGTTATTCTAAGAAGAAGGCAAAGCGACATCACCTTTTAGGACCTAGTTACACATAATCATTTCCGGTATTATTTATCTGCTGAAGCACTCATAAGCTCACCTTGATTTAAGAAAAGGGACAAAGCCCCTGCCCTTGGATGAAAGGAGTGACAGAGTCATGCTGCATAAGAGTATTCAAGATGGGAAGTATTTTTGGATTGCCATTGGAAAGTGTACTACACCACAATTATCAGAGAAGTCACAGTCGATACTAACCCACAAAAGATTAAAAGTTTCAAAAAATCCATAATAATCTTTGTAGAAGCCAACTTTTTATTTAGTCTTAACAATCACCAATTATATAAAATACAATTAAACCTCTCATTATTTTCTGTGTGAAGAGTTTAATTGATTTTAACATAATGGCTCAGAGATTGCATTATGTATAAAAATGTACTCCACTGACTTGGCTTTGTCCTGCTCATACTAATCAACTTAGTTCCAGTGTCATGTCTGGGAAGAGTTTGCTGGCTCCCTACACTTCCCCCCATCACCCAGCAGGGTTTTGTGACTTTATTATGTTCTCAGGACACAACATACTGGTCTATCTTATTGCCAGCATCATCTGGAATTTGAGATCACAAATTACCCTATTACCTCCCCTCCTTTTTCACTCTATTGTGAGATTCCTGAGGACTGAATTATGCTTGTTTTCCATTAAATTTCCAGTGTTTATACAGTGTTCAGAATGCAAAATGGTGATTCTCCCTCAAAGAATGATTATCATTTATATTCAGACATTCTTGTTTTTTATATACAGGCTATATAATTTTCTAATTTCCAGGTTAAGAAATTATTATATATCCCCCACTTACAAGTGAGTAAAGTGAAGCCTGGATAGGTTTTGTAACTTGTTTAGTATCACCAGGCACACGGCAGCTGAGGTGGGAATAAAATGCAGAATTCCTCAACCTAGCTTCATTACCTTCCATTCTCCCCTTTCTAAATCTGAGTGATTTAGAAATGATGACTGGTAATACAGCACCATTGATATATTTATCTTGGAGAAACTGCCTGTAGAGTATCAAGGTAGATATACTCCAACTTTCATTTCTTCCTGTTAACCGGAGCCGAATTCCAAGCCTTCAGAGTCCGTAAAGATTAGAGTCCCATTAGAAAGACTCCAGTCTTATAAAATTAATAATAAGATTACTTAAGTACATATTCCCAACAAGATATTCTTATACCAGTCCTCAAATACGGTAGGGTGCTATATTCAACTATGTATGGAGAAGTAACCACTGAGGCATAAGTTATTCAAATACTCTAGCCAAATATACATTCACTTATTCCTAAGTTCAATTGCTTTTGTAAGTTCTTGAGAAATTAAATGAATGTATTCATTGTCATCAGTGCTTTCACAGTAGCCCAGTAAAGTCAGAAAAACCCAGAAATCAGAGAAATTGATATTATGAGTTTATTTAATTTTTCTCTTCCCCTTTCTAGGTTCATTCTCTCTAAACGTTCATCAGTGAAGAAAAGCACATCTTGGAGGGTAGGAGGAACCGTATACTGTTTTCCTGGTTTGATTTTCCTCTCTTTTTAGCTACTTCAGTGTAATAACTTTTTCACCTTTCAGAACTGCCATTTTCTCTTCTGGAAAGTGGGCTAAGAAGACCTACCATTAGCATTTGCACAGATGACTGTTATGGGCTGAGTTTTACCATTCGTCCTCCAACCAAAACAAAACAAAAACATGTTGACTACTAGCCTCCACTCTCCGAAGACACGTTCTTTAAAGAGGTAATTAAGGTTAGATGGGGGCACTGTGGTGGGCCCCAGCACAAGGTCACTGGTGTTTTAGATGAAGAAATGATTAGGTCCACACAGAGGGAAGATGAAGTAAAAACATAAAGAGACGATGACCATCTACAGGCCAAGAAGACAGACCTCCCAAGTACCAGCCCTGTTGGCCCCTTCACCTCAGACATCACACCTATAGAACAGATGATAAATTTCTGTTCTTTAAACCACTCAGTGGGTGGCGATTTAATAGGCAGCCTTAGCAAATTTATACAAAGAGGCTATGGTTTATCCTAAATTTAAATTTAAATGGACAATGTCACATCAGTAATCAATGAAAGTTAATTTTTTTCTTCCATTCCTTCTCTTCCTGACCTATCATAGTCTTGGAATCTCATGAACAGAAAAAGCATAGGTATTTTGTTCAGATTTCTGTGCCAAGTTTTCTTCGTCTGTTCGAGGTCATGGTAAGTACTTTTTAAAATTGTTTTCTTGTAATGTTTCTTAGATTAAAATCTATCAATCCCAAGTCCCACTAGGATCTTTTCAGTCTAACAACCTTAATGTCTGCCTGCATGAGACTGTCAGTGAGATTGATACACGTTTCTTACTCTAATAGACACGTTTACCTCTCTGAGAGTGTGCATTTATCCTCCAAATGTTAATGGGTCTTACGCATGTCTCTTTCCAGGGAGACTGTAATCTCACACAGTGGACACAGATGCACAAGGAAGGCAGGCCGCCCTTCATGCTGGTCACCTCACTTAGTTTTCTCATTTCCAGGGCATTCCGACAGGCGTTTCCAAAGGCCAGGTGGCTTGTCCTGCCCCACAACAGAAATGATTGCTTTCCCACTGTCTCACTTGAGTAATGAGCTAATAGAAAACCAAGTTATGGATCTCCAGAACCAGGACCGTAATAAAATCATAATGATATTGTTAGCAATCTGGCCCCAGTGCTGGTTCCTTCTCCCAGAGAAACACTGTCATGTAAATAGAAAAACTCATCAATCACAAAAATTGCACAAAAGCCAAGCCAACTGGCTCAAATTTACACACGGCATTGCTGGTGAGACCGAATTTCACTGCTGGGGGCGGTTTCTCTCAGAAAAATCCAATTAGCACACTAATTGACGGTGCTGACCTTTTCTGAGTGGATTCTGGGAAGTATGAACTCATGTGACTTCCACAAGGTCACACAGACAACAAGCAGTAAGACCGGGGTTAGAGTTAAGTCCTGGCAGCAAGCCTATGTTGCCTCTGGCACTTCAGTCCCAAGCTTTAGGAGCTCACTAAGCGGCTGGACCCAAGGTTTTACCACCTGAGAAGTTGTACACAAACAAGATAAACAAATAAATAAGCACATACGGAGAACTATGGAGTAATCCAGGTACTGAGCTAAAATTAAGTGACAATCCCTTGAGTCTCAAACACTATCTCACCCCTTAAGGCAGTATAAATAACACCAATAGGCAATAGTGATTATGCAACGTGAAACACAAGAGGAAGCCAGAACCTCAAGTTTCCAGTAATAGATATCACTAACTGACTCTCGATGGGGTGTGCACTCTTAAAAATGTGTCCTCTATCACTAATCATGGTCCTGTTGTTGTTTTCCCAAACTATTACATCTAGTCCCTCAGTTTTGTAGATTAGACTCCCCAGAATAACAGATTCATAACTGAATGACTGCCAAGTTAGTAGGTCAAATGAATCCTCTTTCAACATGACTACCAATGAAAACGAATCATGCTAACAGTGTTTGGCTTTCTAAAAACGTGGCCAATTCAAAATATATATATATTGATACCTCTGTAGTAATTTTTCAAAATAATTTATAGATCATGCAAATACCTCAAATCTGAAAATTTTATTCAACAAAAATTCATTATGTGCCTACCCCAAGCCAGATTATATTTGACCTACTGAGGATACAGCTATGAACAAAAATCCTCTCTTTATAGCCTGATTCAAACATGTAGACAAGAAGGGGAAGGGTCAAGTCCAGGAACATGTGTAAAGGACCCATGGACAAAGACAACNTGAATGACTGCCAAGTTACTAGGTCAAATGAATCCTCTTTCAACATGACTACCAATGAAAACAAATCATGCTAACAGTGTTTGGCTTTCTAAAAACGTGGCCAATTCAAAATATATATATATTGATACCTCTGTAGTAATTTTTCAAAATAATTTATAGATCATGCAAATACCTCAAATCTGAAAATTTTATTCAACAAAAATTCATTATGTGCCTACCCCAAGCCAGATTATATTTGACCTACTGAGGATACAGCTATGAACAAAAATCCTCTCTTTATAGCCTGATTCAAACATGTAGACAAGAAGGGGAAGGGTCAAGTCCAGGAACATGTGTAAAGGACCCATGGACAAAGACAACGGGGAGGGGAGGATTGAATGTGGGTAGGTGAGGGTGAGTAGGGTAGGGGAGAGTAATGGAGGAAAACTGGGGACAACTATAATTGAACAATCAGAAAGTTTATAAAAGTTAGACAACAATAAAATAAATGAAAAAATGTAAAATGTTGTGAATAAAAATAAACAAGGTAGAGGAACAGAAACAACTGAGCTGATGGTGCAAGGACAATGGTTTTGCTCCAGGGGAAACCTCACACTGAAGTGATATTTGGGCAGAGATCACAAAGCAAAAGACATCAGGCTATATCAATACCTGAACCAAGAGTGATTCAGATCAAGAATACACAAGTGCTGAAGCCCTGAAGTGAGGTTCTTGGTGTACTCAAAAATTGCAAAGGAATCAGTATGGCTGGAGGGGAGGGGAAAGAAAAGAATAACAGGAAGTGCATTGGAGTTTGACAAGAAATGGCATGAGGACATTTGGATTCTTATGAGGTGATCATTAAGACTTTGGATACCATTTTGGACAGAAAAGTAATATGATTTACATGTTAAATATCACTCTGCCTCTGTGTAAAAATAGATTACATGCGGCAAAATTGGTAGGAAGGAGACCAATTAAAACACTACTACAGCCTAGGCAAGAAGTGATGGTGGCCTCAAGAGAAAGCCATCACAACAGTGGTGTTGACAGGGAATGGTGGGATTTTAAACATATTTTGAAGGCAGAACCAACAGAGTTTCCCAAGAGATTGAACATAAGTTATAAAAGAGAGGAGCTGAAGACAATGTCAAATCTGTTATCAACTAGAAGAATGAAGTTATTATTTATTGAGACCAGAAAGACTGGGAGGCATGAGTTTGTTGAGGGAGGAGAAAAATGAGGAAACAGTTGTTCTCATAAAGTATTTTGAGCCAATGGCTCTAGGATTAGCAACAGTTTGAGTGAAAATAGGATGGGGTTAGTTTTAAAAAGTTTCTTTGGCATATGTTGAAGTTCTTCTCAAAGAAGCTTTCTTGGAATAAATTATGTTTAAGCTAAGATCTCGATGATAAGTAGAATTTAGGGAAGGGAAGAGGAGGGCAAGGTGAGGGTTCCGTGGAAAAGCCTAGCAAGTTACAGGCTCACAAGCAGGATAAACCATGGGCCACAGCAAGTGCAATCCCATTGGCTATATCCCATTACTTTGAAAGCAATCCCATTGCTTTGAAAGGGGGAATTTGTTCCAACAAAATGGATATATTCAGGAATTATTTGAACGTGAGTAAATTTTGCATTTTCTTATGTGTTATTTTGCCTGTGAGAAACACTGGTGAATGTAGAAAACTATGTAGTGGACTGGGCTCTGCCTGAATATACAAAATGCACATATGCAACACCCCCAACATCCACCAGCCACCTCCGTCAACACCATGAGCCCCACCTATGCTCCACACCAGGTGTGACAACTCTCCCTCCAGTCTCAGGTAACCCCTTCCACCACTTTGCACTTGTTCGCAACTTACTCCCTTCTGATTCTCATGTCCACAAATATAATTCAGTTCTTTTTGAAGGCCACTTTTGTTGTAGCATTTAACTATTTCTTAATCATTTGGCAGGTGTATACCATGTTCCCATTTTTACTAACTTTGTGACTTCTTTTCATGTGTTTCACAAATGAATCTTCTGAATTCACTATGCTCCCAGTTCCATAAGCCTTGTGACATGTGTTGCATCATTTTTCAGAGTGCCATGACTTTTAGCTGTGGATATATCATGTTAGAGCAGAACCGACCGTAAATGAAAGAAATCCAGGCACTTTGGGAGCACAGAGCAGTATAGGGGAAAGGATAACTTGTGAGGACGAGGAAGCGTTGGAAGACCCAGGGGGGGCTGTGAATATTCCTGTCATCTAGGGCCCTGTAAGCCAACAGAAGTTACAGGGTAAGCCCTGACTCTTGGCTTTTCTGTGTAAAATACAGGTGCCTGACTGAAGCTTCGTGAGGCACCCACTTCACACAGGTCCGTCTTGAATAAACACACACTGCCAGCTGGAGGGTGAGATAAAGGGCCAGGTCACGCCCGCCCCTCCACCATGAATTCTTCATGTTTGACAGATTTTGGGTTATTTCAATGGATGACCACTTGGGTCACTTTAAATTCTCACTCCTACTGTTGTAAATTTACCAATTCAGAATAATCCCCTGAAAGCCCAGCCCCCGCCCTCCCCTCTAATAAAAGCAGAACCCCAGGCTGGTAGACTCCCTCACTCCACCTGTAACCTCACCAGCAGAGTGGCCTTGGTTGTGCTTTGTATTTTCCGGGTCCTATACGCACTAAACCTGTGTCTTCTCAAAGTCTCCCAATTGCTGTAAAACCCACAAAGGCTGGTCCAACCACACACTGCCTATTGAGAGGCAGGGAACAGCAAAACAATAATTATTTAGACTCTGTCATAAGATCAATTGTAAACCATAAAGGAGAGTGTGATTATATTTAGAAAGATTGCTCACAGTGTGGGAATAGATGGGAGGAGATTGAGACTCCAGCAAAGAAACTGGGTGATTATCCATGTAATAGGGATAATAATAATATTAAGCTGTAAATCTGTTATTTGCTAAAACACATTTAAAGTTCTTATACAAGACTAGCATATAATAAGTACCTAATATTGCTTATAGGCATATACTTATAATTGTTCCAAAGTGTTTCACATACATTGCATCATTCTATCCTCAAAGTAACCTCTGAAGGTATTATAATTTTAATTTTTTTGAAAGTGGAAGTGGAGGTTGAAGGAGGTTAATCACTTTGCTCAAAGCCATTACCAAGCGACAATCTAAGTCCTCAAACTGAGTGCTCAGCCCTCATCTCCACTCACTGCTCTGCATGCTACCCTGGGGGCATGGAGGGATTAAAACCTGATTCACACAGAGCAAGAAAATCGCATCCCCCAC
The DNA here is from genome assembly GCF_014824575.4 of Sturnira hondurensis. Classification (NCBI taxonomy): domain Eukaryota; kingdom Metazoa; phylum Chordata; class Mammalia; order Chiroptera; family Phyllostomidae; genus Sturnira; species Sturnira hondurensis. Next base: position 13,690,360 of record NW_028073411.1, on the reverse strand, counting down.
GTGGTTCTGACACCAGCTTTAAGTTCCTTCTCAGGCTTTCATTTCCCGGAGCAACCAACCCTCTAACAAGTGTCCAGTGAGATCGGCAGGCAGCCCCCAAACTCCACTCCATCATCATGAGGTTTCATAAAATTAGACTTTGGGAAGCTCTTTCAGGAAAGTTTCCTAATCCTTTAGTCAGCATCACTCTGCATTGCCGATTAGCACAGAGTGCGACGGGCTGTGGAATTAAGATGCCAAAATGGTGGAATTTTAGCCCACACAGTACAAAATCCAAATTGCATGACTTGAGATCTAACACCCTCTTATTTCAAAAAAAATCAAAAAATGTTTCCCTGTCTTACACATTCAATGCAGGAATAAATGCAAAACATGGACAACCCCATCACCTTTTTAGACTCTGAATGAAGGTATCCCTGAATCTTAGAAAGATCCCAAAGGACAGATTCAGTATTTAATGCTTCAATCCTAACTGTCTTATTTAAGAAGAAACTACTTTCTGGGAAATTCTCAAGCCTCCCTTTTCATACTGCAAACAATCTTATCTCCCTTCTTTCTAAACGGCAACACAATATTTTGAGTCTCTAGAACTGTTGCATAAGCAAGGCTATGTGTGGAAAACAGCTTCATCGGGCTTTGGGAAATCACTCCAATCAGAAATGTGGTCTGATGGTGGAAGGTCAGGCGTGGTCCTCCTGAGGGCTACATCCGGAACATGCTGTTGATCTCCACTCTCCTCACAGTAATCCTGGGGAACACTTAGGGATATTTCCTCTGCCACAACATCCTATTATTTGTTGATTATGCTCGGGTAAGTTAATTACTAGTAAGAAGATAATGAAAAACCTGAAGCTCACAGCTAAATAGAGGGGAGCAGTTCAAGCATAGTAGGATTTTACAGGTTTTAATTTGTTTCCATTTTTGAAGACTGCAAAGAGTTATCACCTTCCCCTCTACCTTATACCTTGAAAATTTGGAATTAGTGCAATGGAAAAGGCATCAGGCTAAAAGCAGCATTCTGCCAGAGTGCCAGGGTACTTTTTCAGTGACTCTGGAATACGGCTCAGGAAAGTTTTGTTTCTTTGATGTGTTTGCTTGATTTATTACTAAATCATATGATATCAGGCCTAAGAGGATTCAGACAAAATTTAACATACAAAGATAGCTATATTTTCAGCCAGAAAAATCCTAAAATCATAGAAAATATGTTTTTCATGCCCTGCACAACAATTGGACAACAGGTGACTAGGGAAAATGGGGTGACCATTCTGCCACTCACATCTAGTTTGGGGAATGTCATTGGGACTCAGGCCTGCACTGGGACCAGGAAAGGGCACCAGAGGACCTGACGGTACTCCTATGTTGCTGTAGCCTAGAAGGTAAGGAGGAGTCGATGACCTGAGACCAGGAAGGGAGGGTGAGGCCAGGACACAAAGGGTCCCATCAGCCTCACTCCGATGGGCCACGGGGAATTATTAGAGTATTTTAAGATGTGGGCCAAAGGGGAAATGATTATATTTAATACTTTAGAGATCACTTTGGCTGTTATAAAGACAAATGCTTGAAGAGGGAAATGAATCAATAAAGGAAAACCAGTGAAAGAGCCTAGTCTAGAAAGATAAGCTTTAAAACATGTGATGGTTCCTTAGGGCTACTGGTACCAAGTACCATAAACTGTGCACCTGCTGTTGTCCGCAAGGGCCACTGTCCTGCTCACGAATGAGAACACTGCTATCAAGGCACATGGTAAGGGGGCCGCTGTGCTGGATGTAACCTGAACGCGCCTGAGAGAGAACAATAGGCTAAGTGCCCTGCTGACCCTGAAGGCTGACCATGGTGCTGTGGACGTGCTGCCTTGACCCAAGTCTTTGCTCATTTAGAATTACTTCATCTTCTATCGCACTGCCTCTCCCACCCCAACTCGCAAGACGAGGGCCCAGGAACAGAGGAAGGGAGCGAACCAGAACAATGTGAGTGGAATGCTCTCAAGGGCCACCCACCTCTAATTCTGGTTCATTGTATTGGAATTATATTCCAGCATCCAGTCTCTCCTTAGGATGAGTTCTCACTCAGGAAGGTTTTTCTTTTCTCATGTGAAGAGCAACCGAGTTATCTCAGAGGCTCTCTAGGATGGTCCTAGACCATCTGAAAAACTAAACTTAAATTNTTCCAATACAGACTGTGAACACCATTGTGATGCACCAGAGCTCCATTCGGAGCCCCCGGGGCCCTGAACCGCCGCCACCACCGCCCCCACTGCTACCACCACTACCACCATCACCATGGCCACGCGGCTGGCCGGCCGTGTGGGCGGGTCCGCCACGCCACTATCGCCCACACGCCTGTCGAGGTTGCAGGAGAAAGAGGAGCTGCGCGAGCTCAATGACCGCCTGGCGCACTACATCGACCAAGTCCGCGCGCTGGAGCTGGAGAACGACCGGCTCCTCCTCAAGATCTCTGAGCGGGAGGAGGTGACCACGCGCGAGGTAAGTGGCATCAAGATGCTGTATGAGTCGGAGCTGGCCGACGCCCGCAGAGTGCTGGATGAGACGGCCCAAGAACGCGCCCAGCTGCAGATCGAAATAGGGAAGCTAAAGTCCGAGGTGGAAGAGTCCAACAAAAGCTACAAGAAGAAGGATGGCGAGCTCACAGTTGCCCAGGGCCGTGTGAAGGACCTGGAGTCCCTGTTCCACCGGAGTGAGGCAGAGCTGGCTGCTGCGCTCAGTGACAAGCGAAGCCTTGAGAGTGATGTGACTGATCTTCGGGCCCAGCTGGCCAAGGCAGAGGATGGTCATGCGGTGGCCAAGAAGCAGCTGGAAAAGGAGACACTGATGCGCGTGGACCTGGAGAACCGCTGTCAGAGCCTGCAGGAGGAGCTCGACTTCCGCAAGAACGTCTTTGAGGAGGAGGTGCGGGAGACACGCCGGCGGCATGAGCGGCGCCTGGTGGAGGTGGACAGCAGCCGGCAGCAGGAGTACGACTTCAAGATGGCGCAGGCACTCGAGGAGCTGCGCAGCCAGCACGACGAGCAAGTGCGGCTCTACAAGCTAGAGCTGGAGCAGGCCTACCAGGCCAAGCTGGAGAGTGCCAAGCTGAGCTCTGACCAGAATGACAAGGCCGCCAGCGCTGCGCGTGAGGAGCTGAAAGAGGCACGTGTGCTACTGAATGGAGCTGGTCGCTGGTTGCTACGAGCAGGTTCTTTTTGGGTTTATTGTACACCCGGAGCGCAAGGCTAGTGGTGGCTACGAGCAGAAATGGACTTCTGTGGCTGACTTCACTCACCATGCCCACATGGCCTGCTTGTCAGCGGTGGCTGTAAATAGTCGTTTTGTAGTCACTGGGAGCAAAGATGAAACAATTCATATTTATGATATGAAAAACAAGATAGACCATGGAGCTCTCGTGCATCACAATGGTGTTCACAGTCTGTATTGGAAGACAAAAGAAGCACTTAACTTGGTCTGCAGCAAAAGGGGAGGTGGTCCTGTGCATGCTCACTGCATGCTCCTGGCGACGATTGGTAGGTGGGCGCGTGATCAGCATCTTGATTGGTAGTTAGTACTCGTGATCCAGGGATGCCCCCAAGGGTGGGGCAACCTGGCTCGGCTGCAATATCCTGTTTGGGTTGCCTCAGCCAAGCCCTCCTGGTGCGATCTTCTTGATAGATTGCATCCGCCATCTTTAGGCCCCGACATCTCCTCCCTTTTTGTTTTTTAAGGGAAGGAGGTAACGAATCGGTTCCTTAGGGCTACTGGTACCAAGTACCATAAACTGTGCACCTGCTGTTGTCCGCAAGGGCCACTGTCCTGCTCACGAATGTGAACACTGCTATCAAGGCACATGGTAAGGGGGCCGCTGTGCTGGATGTAAGCTGAACTCGCCTGAGAGAGAACAATAGGCTAAGTGCCCTGCTGACCCTGAAGGCTGACCATGGTGCTGTGGACATGCTGCCTTGACCCAAGTCTTTCCTCATTTAGAATTACTTCATCTTCTATCGCACTGCCTCTCCCACTCCAACTCACAAGACGAGGGCCCAGGAACAGAGGAAGGGAGCGAACCAGAACAATGTGAGTGGAATGCTCTCAAGGGCCACCCACCTCTAATTCTGGTTCATTGTATTGGAATTATATTCCAGCATCCAGTCTCTCCTTAGGATGAGTTCTCACTCAGGAAGGTTTTTCTTTTCTCATGTGAAGAGCAACCGAGTTATCTCAGAGGCTCTCTAGGATGGTCCTAGACCATCTGAAAAACTAAACTTAAATTTGAACTGAAGAACAAAAGAGACAGAAAAAGAAGACACTGTATAATTTGGAGAACAAGCAGGTGTTTTGTTTTAAAGTCAGAGTAATTCGGGATTGAATCCTGGTGCATCTGCTTGTTAACTGTGAGCCTGTTCTAAAACCAAGAAAATACTAAAGAGGGTATTGGTGCCATAAAAGGTGAATAATATAAGTGAGGTTCCCAGGAATGTGGCTGGATCAGACAGTGATATTTAATACAGAGCTCTTTTCATTATTTAGCTAAATTAAACAAATTAGTGTCCTGTTCCTGAAGACACATGCATTGGCATTACCCGTGCACATCTGTCATTCGCCTCTGCCTGGGGCGGGAGGGAAAGGAAGACAGGTGACTGAGATAGAACCAGCAGAGCCAACTGGAGCCTCAAGGAATCTATTTTTCTATAATGAGCACGGTGAGGATATCTCCCAATTAATATGCCAATTTTAATATAAAGGGCATGTGCCTATAAGGAAATCCAGGTTCACCTTTTACTAAAATAAAAATTAAATATACTTAGTAGGTACTGATAATATCACCCAGGGATGACAGAGTAAAACAAAAAACCTGAAATAGGCCTGAAAGAAAAACACAACTGTGGACATGTATCTGACAACCTTGAACTAAGTACATGTAAGGACAAAAAGAAACTTTCATTCAGTATTGTGTCTGCAAGGGTGTCCAACCTCTTGGCATCTCTGTAACACACTGGAAGGAGAGCTGCCTTGGGCCACCCATTTAAATGCACTGTGACACATGATCACAAAAAATCTCATAATGTTTGAAGTAAATTTACAATTTTGTGTTGGGCCTCGTTCACAGCCATCCTGGGCTGTACGTAGCCCGTGGGCCGCAGGTTGGACATCCCATACAAAAGAGTTGTGGGTAACATTTCACATGAAAGAACACTTTTGTGCTTTGGGAATAAATATCTATCTTTAAGGTATGTATATAACCATCTCTATTTTACAATTGAGGAAGTGAAGCTCACAAAACTTAAAAAATTGGAGAAAAGTCACTCATATGGTAATTTAAGAAAAGAACACAGGTCTTCTTTAGTTCGTGCTTCTCCATTCTTAGTACTACATTAGTAAACCTTAATAAGCAGGTGTGATATTAAAGTGTTAAATCAATTATTCTGGTCTATTTAGAGCATGAAGACATATAAACCACATCCGTCTTACCTGATCTTTCATCCTCAGCTCCCAGCACAGCACCAAGTACATATGCTCCTGAAACGTATTCATTGAACAGATGAAATAATGAGATTGTTACTAGGTCAGCTTGTTAGATATAAACCTATATACTTTAGAAGTTATCAAAATTGTCTGTAAGTGATGAATGCATTTAGAAAACTGATTTCAGATGGCAACAGTGTAAGAATAGGCCAGTTTGAACCTGCAGGTAAAAGGCATTTCAGTGCATGTCTGCATGTGTTCACCTGCAGACTGAAAGCATGTGGGTACATGGGGCTAAGAGAAAGGGCTAGTGGAAAAAATAACAAAAAACAATTTTAATGTAAACATAATTTCTATAATCTAATTTTAAAATTAATTGGGAATTTTGTTGTACCATATATCTTACAAGTTTTGGAGCCAAGTTATGGGGAAGACACCAAGAGGTCCGCAAACTATGTCTCATGGATCACATTGGCCCACTGCCTGTTATTGTAAATAAAGTTTTATTGGAACACAGCCATGTTCATTCACTTACAAACTGTCGACGATTGTTTCCACAGTAAGGTGGTAGAATTGAGTAGCTGCAACAGACAATACATGGCCCACAAAGCCTAAAATATTTACATCAAAATGTTCGCCAACAGTTGATTTTGTCTACACCCCTTATAGTGCAGATGGTGAGCCTGAACCTTTGATGGATGACAGAAGGGGCTCAAAGTTGTGTGGTCTTAGGAGCAGGCTGGAGCTGGAACTCAAGTCCCTCTCCTGCCATTCCTCTACATCTTCCTTTGTCACAATGCATGCCGCCATCCTATTCTGAAGAATTATATGGATTCACAGACAATCTAGTATCACTTTCTTATAAAACACATTATTTTATATATATGTGTGTATACATATACATGTGTATGTGTGTATGTACATGTGTGTATGTGTGTGTGTGTATATATATATATATATATATATATATATATATATAGAGAGAGAGAGAGAGAGAGAGAGTATTTTCTATGCAAAGCCCCGAGTCTTTTAGCTGCCTTGTAACATCTGCCACTCAAGAGCACCTGGGAACAGTAAACCCCCCAGGAGAAGTTGCTACAACATTTACTGGGTTTTATAAAAGCTGAGTTGAAAGCCATCACAAAAATCATACAAAATTTTATAGAAAATTGACCTGAAAAATTGAGGCTTCAGCAATAACTCAAAGGCCAATTTTGTGAAGATGACAGCTGAATGATTTTCTTTGGTGGATGCTCTATAAACATGAACAGAAACTACGTGTGTGTGTGTGTGTGTGTGTATTACTCAGTGGTGGGATTTTAAAAATGAGAAGGAAATGAGTCTAGACCCTCCACTAGAGTGGAAAATATGGTAGAGATTTCAGTGGCAATAAGGATGCTAGCATGCCAGAGGCTGTGTCTGAATTGTCTGCCCCTTATGCCATGGAGAGTAGGAATTGGCTGGGCCAAAATTGTCTACTGAAACCAAGATGGCATAACTCCTATGAACCTTTGTGGGACAAAATGCACAAGTCAGAGAAGCATGCGAGATTGTTAACAAGCTGACAATGAACCCAAAGCACCAAAAGAAGTAGGTTGTCCTGAAAGTGAAAGAGAATCCAGGAAAGCCATGAAATGTTGACAGTAAGAGACAAGATCCAGCGTTGGAAGGTGAAGTGGGGAGAAGGAACTAGAGGGGTGTGGTCCACGTCTTCAGGGCAGGTTCTGACACCCACCCCAGCCAGAGTGTTGGCACCGGTTGGCTGTGCATGAAGGGCCAGGGCAAGGCCTAACAAGCAGATGAAAGTGAAGAAACCCTCCTTTCACCAGAGGGTATCCCAAAGAGTTTCTCATGAACAAATCAATGAACTACTTTGTCATTGAATATTGCAGGTATCTTGTGGCAGATCTGTGTGGGTATGTGAGTCTTTTGACAGTCCAGCATTGCTCTCATTAGAGAATCGATCCTTCCCTAAACTATGTCGATTTGTCATGGATGGTGAACCAGCATCTCCACTTCCCATCAAGAAGGAGAGGTGTTAATTTAGGTGAGCTGTAATAGCACGATTAGTGGTAAATATCTGAATCAACTCCTTCTAATCAAGTGGAAAAAATAAATTTGTCCCTATTAGTTGGTACAAAGAATCTTTCAGAATGTTATATAATTATTCACATAAAAGGAGGAATGACGGAAGGGAAGCCCACAGACACTCTAGACAGGTACCCTCGATATGCATACATTCTGCCTGGCCCCTGCTCCCATCCCGTGCTCCATTCTCACTGAATGTCACCTGGATGCATCTGATGGGTTGAACATACTACTCATAACTATTCTAGGGATGAAAGGAAGACATTACCATTCCAGGGTAATGTCTCGGAGAGGCTGGATTTCTTACAGGGGGCTTCTCTAAACGTAGGGACATTCCCCAAAGAAATGAGGTATCCATAAGACATGGTAACCGGGCAGTTCACTGGCCAATGAGAGTGTCCCATCTCCCTGAGCCCAACATTCAGTAAAGGTGGAAGCATATAGGTTAGACAGGGCCATCAAGATGTGAAGAAGTGGCATAGATACTGAAAGAGAGTGGGTCACTGTTCTCAGATCACAGAGCATAAGTACCACAAGATAAGTACCATTTTGGACCTGATGACTGCATGGCTTTGACATGGGACAGGAACACCAAATAATGGAACTAATACAGAAGAAAGGAGAGCTCAGAGTTATTACAAAAGACAGGGATGCAGTGGTACCACAGCCCCTGGATCCAGTTATGCCCAAAGCCACACGATCCCTGGATTATGCAGTTTTCTGAGCTGGCATTCCCACTTCTTCCTTCCACTAGTTGTTCACACGAAGCCTAATAAAATGACCATTTTCTAGATGTGTGTCCTTACTAAGTAAAATCCTAGGAGAAGGGGTGCCTAAATGAGGAATGTTATTTCCAGAAATGGAAAGTGAAAGGTTTTGGTGTATTTTTTACATGTGAATACTTCCAAGAGAAGATAAACCAGATATAGTAGGTAGTTTTTTCCTTTCCAACTACATTAGCTCCTACCTACCCATTCTTCATGGGTTTTAAATTTGAGGGTATAGAACCCTTCGGCTAGGACAGCTTTCTGGTCACAAGGGCACACACCAGCATATGGCACACCTTTTCCCTTCCTGAGCCTAAGACACAATGAACCTAACAAGATAAGGTCCCAAGTAGGCCAAATGTCAGCATAACCATGCCAGCTTTCTTGACCTCTCTCATTTTGTCTCATTTATTCCATACTCCAATGATTTCATATCCTCCATTCTACTCCTTTCGAACTACTTAGTCTAATGCTACCCTCAGTGCTTACAGAGATGGAGAGTAAGGGGGAGACACCAGGGGGCCTGCAACCTAAGGCACCTCACCAGAGAGCTCTACACTAGGATTTTAGGCAAAAATATAAATATAAGATTTTATATTTATAAGATTTAAATATAAGATATTTATAAGCTAAATATAAGATTTATTTTGCTTTTGTTTTCTTCTTCTTCCTTTGTGTATATTGTCAGAGTAAACCAGGGCCAGATGGAAGTTGGAGCAGTGAAGGCAAACTTTATACAAGACTATTGCAATAGGAAAATGAGACCCTGGGCCAGAGCTGGGCTTTGTTCTGAATAGAACAGTGACTGACAATTCGTAGCCAAGCAGAAAGAGGAGCATTGTATGGAAAATTACTAAGGGGAGACCTCAAGTCCAGAGATATTTCTGGCTAAACCAATGGAACAGGAGCCCTGCTGAAGGCAGGCCAGTATGAACAGGTACCAAGGGTGGGGAGCTTCACTAAACTGACATAGGCTTCTTGTGAAAACCGGATTTTACAAGGAAGTACACAGATAGGTTTAGGAGAAGGTTCAGGAGCCTGATTCAAGTTCTCAAGCAAAAAATCCTTGTAAACTTTTCCCTCAGAAACTAACAGAAAAGCCGTGGTCATGTTGACAAAGCTGAGCTTGGAGAATTCTGGATTCCCTTTTTATAACAGCATTTTCATAACCTCAGAAATGTGGCAACACCTGGAGACTGTGCTCTGGAGATTGTGCAAGACATTTTTGCCTTTATTATCTAATTTAATTTTCATGAAAATCCTGTCAGGGGGATTGTTATTATTTCCAATCTACAACAGAGGAAATTGTAAGTCAGAGAGATTCTGCAACTTAGTGCCCCAGAACTTATAAACTCATATATGAGCACCTGTGGTTTGAAATCAGGTTTGTATAAATGGAAGCCTGCATTTGCTGCCTTCCACCTGGTGCCTGGGCTGTGACTCAGATGCAGAATGAACCAGTTTTAGCAAAAGAAGCAAACAGTTAAAAGTTCTCTGTTTAGTCTGAAAGGGGCTAAAAATATATGAAGATAAAAACTGGCAAAAATCAGTATGAGGTTATTGGGTGTCTGAAAGTTTAAAGAGAATCTATGTTATTCTAGGAGAAAGATCAAGCATCCAACTGGTAGAAGCCGGGGAGAAGCTCGTTTCCTGCTTCTCGTGCTTCCCTCTTCCTTTAGCCCAGGAGAAAAGCATGGGAAAACCACTGCTGGCCTAGCCCCCTACCTCCAGCTTCTAAGATGGTCAGTTTTCTGTGGGAACCAGGAATGTAAAGTAACATTCTCTTCTAGCTCCCCTGTATTAGTCAGGGGCCTCCAGAGAAAGAGAACCAATAGGGTGTGCATATATAGAAAAAGAGATTTCTATTAAAAAATTAACTCATGATGGTTGAGGCTTGGTCAGGCCAAAGTCTAATAGGGGAGGTTGGCAGGCAGTCTTCTGGAAGGATAGTTTCTTCTTGCTTAGAGGAGGTCGAACTTTTTGTTCTGTTAAAGTCCTCAATCATTTGGATCAGGCTCACTCACTTTATGGCAGGTAAACTGGTTAACTCAAAATCCACCAATATCAATGTAAATTTAATCCAAAAACAGCATCACAGAGGCACATAGAAAATGCCCACAGACATAGCTGGGCATTGTGGTCCAAGCAAGTAGACATAACGTTAACCATCACATCCCTTCTCTCTCTCTGTCTCTCTCTCTCTTTCTCTCTCTGTTTTCTCTGGGCTGTGCATGAAGGGCCAGGGCAAGGCCTAACAAGCAGATGAAAGTGAAGAAACCCTCCTTTCACCAGAGGGTATCCCAAAGAGTTTCTCATGAACAAATCAATGAACAAATCAATCAAATCAATCAAATCAGCCCCCCTCAATCAGGCAGGCTGCTACCCTCATAGTATTCTGATATTTCCAGCACTTCCACAGATGGAATGAATAATTTTATTCACAGGGACAGGGTGCACTGGAAGCCTATTGGCAACTGATCTCAGACTGTTTTCCCATCAGCTTTATTAACAATAAAGATAATCTTTTAATTCTTTTTCTGATTCCTCACAGATGGGTCCTAATTTGAGTAGAAGAACACAGGATTCTATTATATATAGATGCAGAAGTTCAGCTCTTAAGAATCATGGACTAAAGTTAAGCACAGAAAGTTCAGATGAATTGAGGCTTTTGGCTGAGCCAGGTGAGATGCTTTAGGATTTAAGATTTATTAAGTTCAGATCTCTATTTTAATGCAACGGATTATAGCTACCCCAAGTTGCTGTTAGTTGCTGCACTTTTTAAAAAAAGTGAGGGCCTCCTGAGTGATGCCCCATCGGCTTTCACTAAGCACCCCCAGGGACCCTTGTATGCAGACCCCCATAGCTGACCCTGACCCGACTCACATGGGGGCTGAGTCAAGCTGCAGGTAACAAAGAAAACACCTGGGCCCAATTAAGGCTCCTCAGCAGAGAGATGCTATAATTATTAGTAGATGAAATTAGATCATTTGTTTCTCCCACCATGAGTTTTTTTTTTTGCAAGAACCCAGGCAGCATCTCCCACTGTGATGGCGGTTAGGTCCTGTGCAAGCTGCAGAGGAGGAGGTTTAGCCTTTGCATTCACAGACAGCTGACACATACTCGGAATACGGATGTTAGAGTACAGAGATGAGGCCTCGTGAAAGAAGGATAGTGGAGTTAGTAATAAATAAATGAAAAGGAATAAGGTCTTTATTGTACAGGGACTGTGTCACAGTCTTTGAGGTGGATAAGAAGTCAATGAAACAATTGCCAACTCAAAAATTAGGAAAAAATGTTTAAAATTCCTGTGCCTATAGCACCCACTCCACCTCTAGAGATGGAGTTTTTGCAAATGGAAAAGGTTTAAAAATTATGCTTCTGTCTTTCTCTTATAAGAGCAAATAACTGACACACTGTGAGAGAAGGCAGTGTGTTTGTGGAGGAAGAGGGATGGTTTCATAAGGTAGAGTTTTGATCACAGAGACTAGCCCAGACTTATATGAAAAGGGAAAATTGATTTTCTTGGCTTGAATGCCCTTGGAGGGAGTTTAGGAAAGATGCAGATGCTGCTGTTACTTGAGCAGAATGATGTTGTCTGTGTCCCCAGTCATAATAGAAAGGACTTTGTTCAAGAGGGCGGAGACCCCCAGAAGGAAACCNGACACACTGTGAAGAGAAGGCAGTGTGTTTGTGGAGGAAGAGGGATGGTTTCATAAGGTAGAGTTTTGATCACAGAGACTAGCCCAGACTTATATGAAAAGGGAAAATTGAGTTTCTTGGCTTGAATGCCCTTGGAGGGAGTTTAGGAAAGATGCAGATGCTGCTGTTACTTGAGCAGAATGATGTTGTCTGTGTCCCCAGTCATAATAGAAAGGACTTTGTTCAAGAGGGCGGAGACCCCCAGAAGGAAACCAGACACACAAAAAAAATCTAAGGCTTTTAAGAGCTCTGTTCAAATACAGAGACAGACAAGTACCACGTGATTTCATTTATATGTGGAATCTGAAGAACAAAATAAACAAATAAACAAAATATAAGCAGACTCATAGTGAACAGACAGATGGTTGCCAGATGGAAGGGGGTTAGGAGGCTGTGTGAAAAGGGTGAAAGGATTAAGAAATACAGATTGGTGGTTACAAAACAGTCATGGGATGTAAAGTTCAGCATAGAGAATACAGTAAATAATATTGCAATAACTATGTATGGTGCCAGGTGGGTACTAGAGTTATCAGGGTTATCACTTCATAAATTACATAAATGTCTAGCCACTACCCGGTGCAGCTGAAACCAATATAAAATAATACTGAATGTCAACTGTCGTCAGAAAACTAACATTTAAAAAAATGAGTTATGTCATAATAAAAGGTAACACTTCCATAAAAGATCAGAACGGCTGTGTAAACTGATGTACAACGTGCCCTAACTGGAGAAAAAAAGATCAGGAAGAAGGACGTCAGCTACTCACACGCATTTAGCTTGTACCACAGTCATGGCTCTGAATTTGGTGACCCCACTGCCCTTCTAGGGATGGGTACCCTGAGGGAGGCACCAAGGGACCAAGCAGAGCAATGATATATTGACAACAGACCTGGTTTTAATATTGGCCTGAAAGGAGAATGCCGCCAGCACGGAGTCATCCTAGGTGGGGAGGTGAAGGACTACCGGATTGTTCCAGACCAAGGATGCCTTCTGCCAGACCCACGCATCCTGTCCTTTGTATCTCTCCTTTTGACAAAAACCTGCAGAGGATGCTTGTGCCCGGCATAAAGAGAAATGGAAGAAAAGAGGGTGCTCAGCTCCAGTAAGTGCTGTTAGCATAATAAAGAGAGGAGCCAGGGGGAAAGAGTTAAGGTGGATTAAACAATGAGCCTTCCTTAAAGGAGCATGCGGGGAAAGAAAATTAGATGGAAATAGGCCATCGGGGTTCTACGTTATTGTGCTGAAAAGGGTGTAACCGAAATGTTACTTGGAGCCTGAAATGCTGAAAAAGATAGGATCTTGAGGGGTTCACAGCAAAGATACTGAGGCTCACGGTAGAAGGCTAAAAAATGGCAAACTAAAACATGGACTAAACTCTTGCCAGCAGGTTTTGTTTGGAATTCTGCAGAGAGTCACTCTCCAATAGGAACAAATAGGGTGACCAGGAGAAAATCACCCCTATCCAGCAGTTCCCCATACTTCTTGGAGATTCCGTGGAAAATCACCAGGGCAGGAGGGTGTGTGGGATGAGGCTAAACAGAGTTGCTCATGGGAGGAGGCAGAGTCACCATGAAGCCCTCGCTGGGTGCAAAAGCAGGGGACAGAAGTCCAGAGTCCAGAGGAAAAGGATCCTCAGGGCCTTGAACGTGAACTGTGGGAACGACAATGTGGCAGTTGCAGCTGTCAACATACTAGAAAGAAAGTGGGGAGTGTCCCTGGTGTCACTCTACCACTGCAGGCATGGTTATAACTAACACCAATCAAAGTGGGCAGTTTCACTTAACAGCGTTTACATCCACAGGCCTTGCTTTCTGGATGCCTAGCACAGACAGACTGACTGGCGTCCTGGTGCGCAGAAGGCACACCAGAAGTTCTCTGTCTTCAGTCTCTCCGATACTGCATTCCCAATGGGCTCTCTGACATGTATGGATTGGTAGCCTGGGTCTGGGTTTTAAGAGTTTTTCTTTTTGTCAGAGTAGGTGCAGGTCATGGAGTTATTTAGACGTTTTAGTTCTCATCACACTGTATAAGTACTGATACAGGGTGCAGCCAAAGGGGGGTGCCCAGGAAAGATTTAGAATGGTGTCCAGAACTCAAAGTGTACAGGAATATTGGAGGAAATATTAGGATGTCCTTGTTGGGAACAAGAACAATGGCCTCAGCCCCAAGGAGCCTGAAACCCTAGAAGAGACCCTGTAAGCCAATAATCTGCCTCTGTGCCAAAAACAAACAAACAAACAAACAAAAAACGCCTGCTTTATGACCTGTATATAAGGACTTAGCTGTAAGCGCTAGGCGCGAATCCCAGACGAGCCCCCAGTGGGCACAGTGTCTCTGGAGGGATCGCCCCTGCGCAGGTTAAACTTGGCCAATAAAGTAACATCTTTGAATCCCTGAAAGTCTCCGATATTTGTTCTCGTGGTTGGTGGATCTAACATTTGGAGGTCCCACCGAGATATCCCTCCTCGGAGACCGGATGGGTGACTTCAGCTGAGTAAGTAATTGGTTGGGATCCTCTTAGTGTTTGTCCTCCAGAGTTAAAAGACCCTGTGGTGTAAGACAGGACGCTGTCTAAGACCACCCAGGGATTCTCAGGGGCAGGACGCTGCTCTCTGAAATTTGGTATTGACGACTTAGATTGGGACCGGTCCCGTTAGGTTTCTATTTCCTCGCGCTGCGCCGCACTGCGAGTGTGCTTGGTGTGCCTGCAAGTGTGTATGTTTAGGGACTCAGATAATCTGTGTGTTCGTACCGTCCTGTGCGTGTCGGGTCTTTGTTTGTCTTGTTTTGTGTATTGGTTTGGCCTCTGAGGTCTCTAAGGTCTCTCAGATGGGTCAGCAAGAATCTGTGCCCGATTCTCCGCTTGATTGCCTGTTGAAAAATTTTTCTGATTTTCAGAGGCAAGCCCAAGGATATGGTGGCTCGCCGCCGGACCCTGAATTCCTCCGAACCCTGAGTCAACTAGAATGGCCATCCTTAAATGTAGGATGGCCCACGGAGGGAACTTTTGAGCTTCCAACCCTGTTTGCCGTCCGGGCTACTGTTTATAGAGTCCCCCACCCCGACCAATACCTGTACATAGATATCTGGGTGGATATCGCTACTGAGCGGCCTGGATATATTAGGAAATTTTTAAAAGGAATTCAGCGGGGCAGACGAGCCGTTTTGTCTCGTGGCCGGAGGGAACAAAGAAAAGGGGGAGGAGGGGAGGGGCGGAACTGCTAGTGCCGGCCGGAGACAGCCCCGGAGTCAGCGTAGGCTTTATCCTGTTTTGCAAGAACCGCAGGAGGACAATCTCGATCCAGATCCAGTGAACGCTCCTCCTCCTTACCCACGCAAACAGGAACCTGATTCCTTGCATTGGGACGTTGGCGAATCCATGAGCCCGTCACACACCGGGGGGAGGGGGGGGCTCTAGGGGGAGGGGATATTGCCTGTGGGGCGAAACCCTGCCGCTTTGTCCCCGTCGGAGGGATCTGCCCCTCTGCCTGTGGCGGGAACCCCCACCATCTTGCCCCTCCGAGAGGCCCCGCCCCTACCAGACGCTCCACTGCGAGCTCCTCCTCGATTTGTCTATGTCCCTTTTTCCACCAGTGATTTATATAATTGGAAACATCAGAATCCCCCATTCTCTGAGAAACCCCAAGGGCTAATCTCCCTCCTCGAAACTATATTTAGAACTCATCAACCCACCTGGGATGATTGCCAGCAGATTCTGCAGACCCTTTTCACTTCGGAGGAGAGAGACAGGATTATTAGGGAGGCTGCAAAGGCAGTCCTGGGTGAGGAGAGGGACACCGTGGCGGGAAGGAGGGAAATGGAGGGCATCCTCCCTTCCCAGCCTCCTAATTGGGA